>NC_088206.1:39101880-39701880 GCF_037126465.1 Ornithodoros turicata | reverse complement strand
TTTTATTTATTATATTATGTTATTATTTTATTTATATTTATGTTGTTATTTTTATTTTTTATTTAGAAGCTCATTGTACATGATGATCAACAGCTGTAAAGTGAATAATTTCTACGGAATATTTTTAGGGCAAAAAAATCGAGAAAATCCGGCCCTGAATTCGAGCGTTTTAGTTTTGCCGTGTTTGCACGCGTATATATCCTGAGTCTTAAAAGATATTATAGTGAACATTTTTTATGCTTTAGTATGCCTACAGGTGGGCAGTCCCCATTTTTTGCTTTTTCTATCACATCACATCACACCGAGCGCAAATTTTGGCGCTCAAGTGCAACACTCTGTGCTATAAAAAATGGCGAACATGCTCTCTCTCGCAGTTTTGTTCCAACTTCGACGCGTGATTTCTCTAGTTGTAGATGTCCCTCATTACTATACTTGGTATCAGTTCACTCAGCTTTTAGTGCTCTTTCATCTGATATATCTATCGTGCGCATACCTCCTACGGGTAAATGTTTAGGCATATTTCGAAAAAACAACGGTTTTGCACGATCGTCTCTCAAAAAGGCCCCTTTTGATTTCATTTATATTTTGTCAGGACATGGCCCGATGTCAGACCTTTCATCTGACGTACAAAAAAATATGCTTCAAAAGGCGTACACTGGTGACTAGCGCGTCAAAACGCGGCCCTACTGTGCGTTTGTACCTGTCGGAGCCCGGCTGCCGGTACCGCGGGACGGCGGGCCTCCTGCATCGATGTGCCCTTTGTTTTGGCAAGGCTTTCTGGCGTTAGGCTTACCTGAGCTATTTGTCGGCAAACTTTTGAAGTCCTGCTGAAGAAAGAATCCATGCCTGGGAGTTCGTTATTTCCCAGAAAGCATCTGAATGAAATCCTACGTTTCCGTAAAGCCGTATTTCAACGACTAAATCATCAGCGAAGGTAAAACCCCACTCTTGCAAGCTGCGTACACTGTGATACGCATACAGTACACTTAAATATTGAGTTAGGTGTTGCTTTTTCAATAGCTCCCGCAAGTTCCTACGTAGCGTGCTTTACTTTATTTTACGATATTTTTAAGTTATGCAGAGGGCTTTCAGCACAAAACGCGTGTTCTGTGCTGAAGTTGCAGCAGTACATTTCCTGTCAGAGCTAAGGAAGTGGGCGGGTTCTCACATTTGTCATAATTACATTAGAGACGTTCAGAGCAGAGCCATACGGGAGAAAAATACTAATCTGGCTTCCAAGACGCACATCATGCACTTCGATTTCGCTGAAAACTGGACAGTAGCCATGCTGAGCGAAATGCAAGCGTGCTACTGCAGAAAAAACAGATTTCCATATTCACATGTGTGGTAACAGCTGGCACGGAAACACACAGTTTTGGTGTGGTGAGCGAAGACTTGTGTCACGATTCAGCACAGTCACTGTTAGCTTCCATCGCTATTGAAGAGTGGCTTGACGAGAATGTTCCTCTTGCAGCTAATGATTTACGTGTCAGATGGAGCGGCGAGCCATTTTAAAAATCGGCATAGGCTTCATGAGCTCTCCAAATCTACTTTTGGGAGCGCGACATGGCCGTTCACAGGAACAAACCACGAGAAAAGTGCCTGTGACAGGATCGGTGAAATAACCAAGCACCATCCCACGACACCTAACTTGCGTTCATCCGAGCGAGATGTCATCTTAGGGTCACAAGGTACAATAACGTGCTTGCCAAAACACCTCAAGCGCGTCCATTTACTCCATGTGCGCACAGAGGACGTGGCTTATTTTACAATGCAAAAAAATACGGAATGGGTAAATGTACATTGCATCAAAGTGGCATACAAGGTCCGCATGCGTGGCAAAGCATGACATCGGAAAGTCGAGGCCGAGAAACATTCACACTACACTCAACTCGTGCCGTGGACAGTGAATACAGAAAAGTTTCGTTTTCATAGAAAGTGAGTGAAATCATTTGTCGCTGTCATTGCAAAATACTGCTTCCGCTTTCCTTGAAAATATATCGACATAAACTACCGCTTTTGATTTCACAAAGTTGTCCCTTTCTTGTACGACATCGACAGGAGGCCCGCCATCCCGCGGTACCGGCAGCCGGGCTCCGACACGTACGCATGCAGAGTAGGGCCGCGTTTTGACGCGCTAATCGCAGGTGTATGCCTTTTGAAGCAGAATTGTTTTACGTCAAATGAAAGATCTAACATGTCCTGGAAAAATATGAATGAAATCAAAACGGGCCTTTTTGAGAAACGGACGCGCAAAATCCTTGTCGAAATATGCCTAAGCATTTGCCTGTTTCAGCAGATACCCGTGGGAGGTATACGCACGATAGATACATAAGATGAAAGAGCATTAAAGCTCTGTGAGCTGAGTGAACTGATACCAGGTATGGTAATGAGGGACATCTACAACCAGAGAAATCACGCGTCGAAGTTGGAAGAAAACTGCGCGAGAGGGCATATTTGCCATTGTTTATAGCACACAGCGTTGCAGTTGCGTGCCAAAATTTGCGCTCGGACTGCTGGCCTGTAGGCATACTAAAGCATAAAAAAATCAATACAATATCTTTTAGAACTCAGGAGATATACGCGTGCAAACACGGCAAAACTGAAACACTCGAATTCAGGGCCGGATTTTCTCGATTTTTTTAAAAACTATTCCGTAGAAATTATTAATTTTACCGCTGTTGATCATCATGTACGATGAGCTTCTAAATATAAAAAGTAATGAAAATATAGGAGGTTGATGGGACTCCCCTGCCTGAACTGACGTGAAACCGGCCACCTGGGCTGCGGCCCACTACCCCAGTGCTGACGGGACTGCCTGAGATGTAAAATAACAATGAGAGAACGAGGGGGGAGAGACGGTAGCAAGACCGCACATCAGGATTAAATAACATAAAGGAGACCGCTGTCTTGCAGAAAATCGAGGAAAATCTGCAGGGCACGTTGCAGGATGTCCGTCCAGGGACTCTCGCCAAAGTGAACGGAGCGGCAGTGATTGGCTTCAGTCGGTTTCCCAACCTTTTTTGTTGAACCTTGTTTTCCTTTTTTGTTTGTTTGTTTCCTTTTTCTTCTTTTTCTTTCTTTGTTGGGAATAGCCAGCCGCCGTAGCGCAGGCTAATCTTTCCCTCCTTTTTTTATAATAAACATATATACCCCTCTGAAGAGGACACAGTCCGGGATATCTGCTAGCATGGCACACCCGGAGCATAACATGATGTCAGAGTGACCAAGCCTGTGTGAGAAGCAGAGTGGGGTGCAGGCGACACAAAGGCGGAGCCTGTGTACAATGGACTAAAAGTTGCCAGGCAGCCGATTGGGCAAGTTGAGGGATAAATCGGGAACCACTTCTGTCATGAGGGTCCTTGATGGGACATCTTGACAGCATTGTGGATGGGACAGGGACATTACCATAGCGGCAAGGTAGCTTCTTCTCTCCCCTTTGGAGAGGATAATAGATATTGTTCATTGGGACTCATACACCGCTGCAGCAGCTGCTTCATTCCCGTGGACGCCACAATGTCACGGTATCTACTGTAGGGATACTTCGTGACCACTACTCGTCTGTAGGCGCCTCATCTCCTGGAGGATGGATATAATAACCGGAGCCAGAGATTCAAGTATAACCAAGCTACGCTCATCTATACCGCACCCGGTTGTAAAAACACGTTCGAGCACGTTACTTTTGACGATGATGTGGTTTCGAGTGCAATTTCAACCCTGTGAAAAACAAAATAAAAATCCATCGTACTTTCAAGCTCTTCAACGTCTTTGAACGCAGCATTGAAGTCGGTGTAAGTCGGGACGTTCCACAGGCTGAAACACATATGTTTTTTTCTTGCAGGAGTTCATGTAGACGAGACTTCACGTTCACTGTAAACGAAACGCCAATACCTTCCTTGGAGCAAGAAGTGAGAAGCGAATTATCCCAGCAATCTGACAACCAGGTAGCTCCATTTGGTACGCTTGAGCACAGTAAATTGGAGTAACGCCTTGTTGTTGGTGCGTTGGAACAGGGCGCTAGGCGGCAGATGGGTAAGATACGGTTGCTTTTATTAAATCCCTATTGGAAAAATGTCTTGAGGTTACCCCAGAAATCCTGAGGTTACCTCAGGATATCTGGAGGTTGTCTGAGGTTACCTCAGAACTGCCTGTATTTCTTCTGAGGTTACCTCAAGAAATCCTGAGGCTCTACCTCAGGACCTCAGACCCGGCTGTGGTTCTTCTAAGGTTACCTCAAGAAATTCTGTGGTTCTACCTCAGAACCCCACACCCTGCTGTGGTTCTTTTAAGGTTCCGCCTCAAGACCTCTGACCAGGCCGTAGCTCTCTATACAGTTAGCGAATCTTGAGATTCAACATATGGCCTCACACCTTGGTACACCTTACAGCCTTGGGAATTTCTCAGGGGACCTTTTCGTTGGAGAGGTTCGCAAGGTTTTTTGGAGAAGAATTTAGTTTGATGACTTGTAATTTAATTATGTTACCTTCCTTAAATTGGCAACGTTAATTAAGCCTACGCCAAACCGTAACGCCAAAACCTGAAATTTCGTAAGTGCCATCCACATAAACCATCAGGAAGGCATAAATTTAATTATATTTTGTTATATATTACAGCTCTGCTAGCGCCCACAACTTCTACACCAATACGAATGTTACACAAGAATCACAATAAAAGAATTGCTAAAAAGCAAGCGAGCTGGAGATTATAAATCATATTACTAAAACCCGAGACTGGGAAACTACGAAAACAGACGGACACTGTCCGCGCGCGTCTGTTTTCGTAGCTCCCTAGTCTCGGGGGTTTTGGTAATATGCAAACAGAAATCATATTACTCGTGTGAAAAATACACTACAGATTTTTGCTTGACCAGTCATCTGAAAACACAATACACGCAATATAGGGTAAACGGTAGGTTCACAACTGAATTTGTATTAGTGGCTAGAATGGACAGATAAAATTGCAAACAGGAGTTGTTGCGATACTTTCTGCTTCTATGAGCTTCAAACAGGTTGGCGTACGCCACAGTGAAATGTTGTGCAAATAATCTACAAAAGATGGAATATTTCGTTGAGTTTTGGTTTGAAAAAAAAAAAAAAAATACAACGCGGGAAACATGCGTCGGTGTCGTTTTTACAGCTCCACTCAGTGGCTTCACTCCACGCACACATCCCTATTTCTCCCTCTTTTTTGCATGGAGTTACATTAAGTTCCCGCTTTTGTAACGCAGTTCGCGGAATCGCCTCCCTCTGCTTAGGGCAGTCACGCGCCAGCTTCCATGGCATGCGTGTGTATTTGCTTCGTCCTGTGTGCCGCTTATTAATAAGGTGTCATGATGACGTGTGTGTACGTGAGGTTCTTGACGACATTCGAGTTGTTGCTTCTGTGGAAGACGTGAGGAATTTTTCTGAAGTCAACGATGGCACAGATTTTCAATCGGAACGCGGAATATCCAATGGACGCTATTTTCCGGAAGGATGGCGAGAGAACCCGTGGAAGCTTTTTTCTGGAAGGTACGTGAAGAAAATTTTCTTGTATATAGTTTTTGCTGTATGTGTGTGCATGCGTGTGTGTGCCTTGTTTCAAAGGAAAAATTATGCTTGAATATCTTGTGAACGGAAAGTGACCCTTTAGATGTTAATGTAACTTTGAATTTCTAGTATTTGTGATACCGTATTTTCAGATTCCCTGCGATGCATTTCAGATAGATTGCATGTCCCGTGATTCGCACTGAGGATATCGCCAATGCCTGCAGCGAACGAAAGCGGGTAGGAAAAACATCAAGGCGTGAGCCGTAACCACAACAAACGCAGGATAATGGGGATAATGTGAGTGTTTACGTATCTTGAAGTGTGTACTATCGGCACCAAATTTATGTCCTTCTGTTGCTTTTCATTCGACAACGTGCCTGAGACTGCTGCTCACCAGACTGTTCATCCCTCTGGTCTGACAAGCATTTATCGTTATTTTTTCTTCTTCAAAACGTATACGCATATTCTTGGTATGCACAGAGCTACTAAGCGTATTTGGAGACTCTAGGTATGCCTGTGGTCACAACCGTCTACGTTTTCAATATGGCAATTTACAGTAATGGACTTTTATAGTTTTGTCACTGCGGGGAGTAAATTACTTTCGTAGATGCAGACATGCTCACTCAATTTTGTAATCACAATTCGGTATTTCGTGTATTATTTTGTATTCCCTCTTTGGTTATCGTACCTGAACAGAATTTTATTTCTAGGTGCATACTTCCAGTACTTCAAGAGCAGAGCGGAGGAAGGCGAAGAAACCAGAAAGAAAATGAAGAGAGTCGCGACACTGAACGCCAAATTAAAGTGTCTGAAAAAGTATTTAAAACCTGATGACCTCAATACCAATAAAACGTCTTTGAACACGAAGTTGGGCTACGGGCGCTCTGTGTTGTCCAGGCCTTCAGGTCCACTCTGTGGAAACCTCAGGCCCTGAGGTAACCGAAGGGCCTCAAGCTCTGAGGTAACCTCAGAACCCCAAGCTCTGAGGTAACCCCAGGACCTCAAGCTCTGAGGTAACATCAGCACCTCAAGCTCTGAGGGAACCTCAGAACCTCAAGCTCTGGGTCAACCTCAAGACCTCAGATGCCCCATAATACCTCAAGACCTCAGACTCTGAGGTAACCTCAGGAATTATTTTCGATGGGGATTCAATGCAATTCAATTTATTCCATTTACAGCGGTACATAATTTGATGGCATGACAAAAAGTTACCAAACTGGTAACTCGACAAGGCTGTGATGACCACTTCTCGGCAGCAACAGCGTGCATCGAGTATTAAAAATGAAAACAAACAGGTATTATAGAAACCACAGTGAACAACTATATTCGTAACAAGTGAGCATGGGCTTACTGAAATGATGTTTTCTTAAGGCTGTAACAACACTATTGGTTCATAAAGAAGGCCCGAATATCCTCCTTAGTGTGTCTATATACAAGATGTTTCCTTTTATCTGCAACAAATTTTCCTAAAAATTGGAGTTGCCTTTAGGGCGGTTTTACGTTTTGCATTGGATTACTCGACGGGGCCGCTACTAGGAAGCCAATTTTTTGCTCAATTAGGGAACTAATTAACAGATATATGTAATCAACTTTTTAATATTGACTTTAGGGAGAACATTGCAATTGCAATATTAAAGCCTGGTCAACACATGATCCTCAGACTACTTTAGTACTTCATCAGTGGTTCTAGCGGATCATGTGGTGATCAGGCTTTAATATTACAATTGCAATGTGCTCCCTAAAGTCAATAATTAAAAAATTGATTAAAATATCTTGGTTAACTTGGTTAATTGGTCCCCTAAGTGAGGAAAAAATTGGACCCCTAGTAACAGCCCCGCCGAGTAATCGAATGCCAAAAGTAAAACTGCCTTAAGAAAACTCCCCTTTTCATGAAAATTTGTTGCAGATAAAAGGAAACACCCTGTATAATATCGCTCTTATTTGAGTGTTAATTAAAGAGATGATCGCATCCGGAAACCCAGCTATGAAACCGATATCAAAACGTTCGGCATCTCCCGATAATCTACTTTGCAATTTTTTGCAGCTTAGATATTTCCCGCTTCTTTTTTTTTTCCTGCTGCTTAGATATTAAATAAACGAATTTTAGAGGTCAGTCCTGCAGACTCTTTCGACTGCAGACTCATTCGCGAAGGCCTCGGAACGTCTGTGCACACCGGTATGCCACCAAAGGCGCTTGGTTCAGAAGGCGGTGGTCACGTTGAAAAAAGGATAACGTCGGTCATTCATGAGCAGAACTGCATGGCAGACAAATCGGATTAGTTCAGGGAGCAACCACCGCGTAGCGTACTTACGATGGAGTCTGCCCCAAAACTCTTGCGAAGAAGGTTATGTGCTCTCTCTCACGCCTTATTAAATTTCTACCTTCAAAGGGCCGGGCACTTCGTCAGTGCACATTATCTTTTACGAGTTCGAAACAAATGTTTTTCCTTCTGTCGTTCAGTTGCTTGAGACGACCGAACCTGAACACTCGACTGCTTGGCTGCCGGCTGCGACCCCAAGGGTTACAGGTTTCGCAAATTCAATCCGAGAACTGTTGAACGGTGTCTAAATAACCACTGGATGACATGATGTGCTGTAATGGCATGTGGCATATACAGTAGTGAGTCGTCTATTTATACACGAACTTTGCATTGCACCGGGCACGGACCGAGTGACAATTATAACTGGCAAATGCCCGACCTGATGACCGCAATGGCGAATCATATGAAATGGTACTTGGGTCTTTACTTGCTTGACATAGAAGTGCTGTTCCAAAGTATAGCACGCCAGACGGTGCGCAGTGTCTTCTATTACTTCTTGACCCTGTGGAATGTCACTGTTCTGAGGCTGGAACACACAGACAGACAAACTTCGTAATGTGGATCAGACGAACAATCTCTATATTCATCATCTTCATCACTCGCTAAAAGCATATTTGGATCACCATTTGAACTTTTCTGTGTGAGTCTCTGAAGCAAGATACACACAGGTTAGTCGGCAGTCGGCCGATCCCAACACGGCACCGACGGTCGACGACGACGGCAACCGTCGGTCGACACGATGTTGGCCGATTTCAAACTCACACTAGGACGACAACGATAGCTGACAGAAACAACGCAAAATGTCGGCCAAGTGTGACCGTCAACACCGATAAATCTGCCAACAAAATCGGGGAAAACACGAGTCGGCCGACTGCTGTGGAAGGTTTGGGGCTGGCCGATTTTCTTCGCCGACATGAAGATCCGCTGCGAGTGATGTGATGTGATAAAGTTTCATGAAATGAAAACAATAAAACGAGCTCTGAAAACGTACAATTTACGGATCCAAGCGCATCTTTGTCAAAGCTGCAGCGGGAGAAAAATGTTGTACAAAACAACCGGAGCGAGAGTGTCTCCTTGAAAATGCTATGCTCATGGGAAGGCTCTCACCGATGCGTGGGTTCACGCTGACAGGAAGTACACGGGACGCAAAAATAGATACGACACATATTTAATACGTAAGGGCTAAAGTGATCTCACTCAGTATTGTGCCGATCTCCCTGCAGATGTTCTGTGTGATGAGTCCATGTTTTCACAGCCGCGGCATCGTCTATAAGAACAGAACAGTCAATTTAATGCGATTTCTCCAGAAAGGAATTCGAAGGAGTACTGTCCCCATTAAAATGAAGTCAATTTTATTTCGGCGAAGCGCCGATTCCGGCATAAGTTGGCACTTGTGCTAATTGTGGCCGCTGCCAAAAAAAAGCGACTTCGAAACACACGTTTACCAGCGGCTACCACCAACGAGTGTCCCGCTCGTTGGTGGTAGCTAGAGTCACGGAATAGCTTCGTTCGGAGTATTGCATTCCTTTTCCCCGGCACTATGCCGACAGACGTCTGGCAATATTGACAGCGCCGCTCTCCCATTGGATAAAATCTGCAACTCGGCGCCATTTTGTTGACACGCCAGTGGAACCGCACACTCTTACAAATGAACTTCATCGCCTAGCACGCTCCTAGCCAACCATCATTCCTAGTGACATCGTTCTTGCGCCTGATTTGTTGAAAACAGGACGTGTACGTTTACGTGTTTCGTACAAAGTATGTACTGCATAAGCAGTATAAAAAGGTGTACCTCCTGTTTCAAACAAATCAGGGGGGAGACCGATGTCATTCGGGACGATGGTTGGCTAGGAGCGTGCTATGCGATGAAGTTCATTTTTAAGAGTGCAGTTTCTTTCCGCCCAGGCAAAACGATCGTATGCCGCGGCAAACTCAGTATTTGAGGTCGCGAATTGCAGCGCGTTGACCGTTATAGCACGTGCAATTTTGTTTAGAGGACCTTGATCCATTGTCGCCAAGGAAGACGTAAAAGCGTGGTCAAATAAAAAGAAAGAACGAACGTCTACAGACTGGATCCTCATTAACATGACAGACGAAGTTAGAGGGTCTCTGACCAGAACCAGGTAAATGTTTTTGTTTGTAAAGGTAACGAACCTATACATGGTGCCCCCAAGTTACAATTGAAACGTTTCGTCTCTGTGGTGCTTCAACTACTCTAAACAAGGAGCCGAAAAGCGGTTTCGTTTTCACCCCTCAACTCGTCCGATCAGCGCAAAAGTCTAGCTATTATGCATAGGTTTTTCTTAGTGTGTGACGTAAAACGCACGTGACGTTTATTGGAAGAAAGTGTGCACCGGAAGATCGGTGGTTTCCGCAGTTTCCGTATTGGTTGGTGCTGTTTTCAACACGGACGTCGGAGGAGGAAGCAGGCTCCAACAGCTCTCCATAAAGCCCATAGTTTAAGATAATTCACACTGTGGGAACCTCGGCCCACAAACCCGGGGTGGTTCCGTATTCGACCCCGCCGTAACCCCGAAGAACACTGACACAGCAGTTGAACAAAAGAAACAGAGTTTATTGCCTCACATCACAGCTGCTGGCCGTCTGCCCGCTTCGTCGCTCCTCGCTTCTGTGACCGTCTGCCAGCGTGCCTGCCGCACGAATCCTCTTTTCCCGAGCGCTCGCTCTTTTATCTCTTGCGCTATCTGCGCTATCGCGCGGAAGTTGCCGGGTTATCAGCGCCCCCCACAACACAACACTGGGTACACGACCAATGAGTTGCAACGTTGTAGATATTATCCATAGCCAGTCGGCAATCAGGAGCCTTAACACTTGGCTGACTTTTCTGTCGGTTCTGGCTACCGTCGACTTCTACTGGATTTCACGCCTGCCGCCTTTATCCGGTATTCAAAATAACTGAAGCGACTTTTTGTAAATGGAAACATTTACTCACACAAAGCACTGATTCAAATGTCTGATACATGGGTGCACTGTGAATACAAAGTCTACTGCGTTGCTAACACAGTCTAACCAAGTTCCAACTTGACGCAAAACGAGCACACTGTTCAATTCCCAATACCAAGCCAGTCTCATGAGTGCGTATCATTACATGATGAGCATCTTCTTTCGCTGCTGCAGTGCATCATACATTACAGCAAAGAGGAAAGCGCTTGTCTCACACGTAATCCTGTCTTTGTTGTCAGTCCTCGGGACGGCGCCCGAACGTGTTCTTCACGCTCCAACCGCTGCAATTCATGAAGCATTCCAGTTCCGCAGTCGATAGACCGTTCGCGGGATAATAGTTGTGTCCAGAAACAGCACAACACGCGTAGAATCACACCGACGCACGAATCAGCCCGTGAACATATTTCTACAAACTGTTCTGTCAATTGACACCACCAACACACGGAACACAGGAGGACGCCGTGCCGGCCGCGCTATTTCGAAACTATGCTGATACGGCCAAGGCGCTGCACGCACATGCGCGCGTACATAATGCGATTTCAAGTGGTGGTGGTGAAAAGGCTCGCCGTTGTCGGCCTCACAGAGGATGGCAACGTCACGACTGACGTCCTGGGCCGACTTCTAGGGGAACTGTGCCGACATATGTCCGAAAGCGTCTGAGGAAAACCCAGGAAAAACCCCAGAGAGCACAGCCGGCACCAGGATTCGACGTGAGTCGACGGCGAGTCTCGATGTGATATGGCCAGCACGCTAGCCACTGAGCCACGGGAGCTGGTATGCGATTTCAAAACATTGTCGACCAATAGGAGCGCGCGCACAGTCTCGGCGAATGAGCTTGCAACAAGGTGTATGGGGATCAGTGGTACATATTCTACAGCCGCGTCCGCGGGTACCTGAGGGAGACTGGAGGAAGCACTGCGGAGTCAACAAGTCAGCTTTTCAGCGACCTTTCTGCAACTGAGAGGGAAGTTCTGCTACGTGCAGCAGAGTTCGTAAGCCTTAATTGCCTTCGAAATGTTGAACTGCGAATCGAGTTCAGCATGAAGACGAAGTTCCAAACGCATCGGACACAAGAAGTAGACAACGTTACCCTTCTGGCTGCGACAGACATGAGCTTTTAGCATTCATCGTGATGAAGCACATGAACAGTTTCTGTAAATTTCGTGATTGACAGCGCCGTCTTTTTAAGGTGCCGGTGTGGTTCATGCATAATATTGCCGAAAGAGGTCGAGTGCTTATACTGCAAGGAGTTCGGGACCGCTGCTGAGAAATTGCACTACGACTGCATAACTAATCATGAGGATTTCAGACTCTTGTCTCTAAACACAACTGTCCGCAAAGTAGCATATTTCGAACTTCGAGGGCAGCGCGAACCTATGAGCGCTCATATTCACAAGTAAGTAGCGTGTCACTGCACAATCATGCTGGTGGGTTATTATAGTTATTCTGAATATAGTTATTCACAATTTTCACTATTATTAAGTTATTCACTATTATAGTTATTACGCAAAATAGTTATTCTGAACTTATCGTTATCGTCATTGTGCGTCGCTTGAGAAGGTCAATGTTAAAGTCACCAAGAAGAATAACGTTTTACCTGGATGTGCAGAGAACGTGCAGTAGATCATTAAGCCCAGTTAAGAACAGGGTGATGCAATTACTGGGGGACCTATAAACAGACCTGATAATAAGCGGACGACCCGGAAGGCTGCTTAATGAGGGTGGACAAGTGGAGACTTCAATAAATAATGAGTCAACCAGAGGTGCGTTCATACGGATTACGTCTCTGCGTGAATAAGGAAGGTCATTGTGAATATATAGTGCTACACCTCCATGGGAGTCGCTTCTCTTACAGAATTCCGCAGTATAACCGTTAAGCTGAAGAAGGAGCTCATGAAATTTACTTGTCCATGTTTCGGATAAGGCAAAAAATGACACCGGGGAACACAAACACTGAATCACAGTTTTTAGATAATCAAATTTTGTTTGCTTCTTTGTAAGGAAAAAAAAGTGTTTTGATGGTTAGATACAATGTATACAATGCACAAAGTATTAGTTAGTTTAGATACAATGCAAACGAAGCTGAAGATGTAACACTCGACAGACTTTCTAGTGATGCAAAATCTCTCATAGAGGTAAGAAAACGAAAGCACAATTCAAACTAACAACACTGGATGACATCTCTGTATCTTGCTTGTAGTACGTCTGTAATACTAATAACAAAAGAAGCATGCTGCTTTGGCATGAAACCCGCATTGATAGTGTAACCACACCAACTGTGTACAGGAGGTGCAACGAGGAAGTTGCAACTTCAGGGCCACCATATAACAGAAACGTGACAAACTCCAACTTAGGAGAACACAGTTTGCAAAAGGAAAAATGACAACGAACTGTAAAAAAATGTGCAGAAACCACTTCGCTTTTTCTCTACGATATGCGAAGCATCGTGTATGAAGACTCACGACGTCACGTACAAGAAGACGCCAGATTTTTGTTACGATGCCAGATAGCCACATTGCAACTCACGACGCAGCTCACTGTGAATACAAGGACGCAATACGCCGGGACCACGGATGCGACGCCCTTGAACGTCTTTGCATTATCACCGGCCTTGTTACCGTCGTGTTTCAGTATTGGGTTGAGGATACGAGTTTCTCTCACGCGCCAGAACGGTGCAATGAAGCGACACACATACTTCATCTTGTCCCGTCTGCGTGCGCCGTTTCCGGTCGAGGAGCTCCTCTTCTGTGGGTGGTGGCCGCTTGCTAGGGCCCATCTCATTTGACATAACGAGTGTGTCGTGATCGGGTTTTATAAACGGTTTACGACGCAACCATTGACATGTCGCTACACTGCAGCACTCAGACGGGACGAAGAGGAGCTCAAGCAAAGAGACAAACGTATCTGCAGACCCTAAACTGACGGAAATTTTATTTGTGCAGGCATATTTAAACAATCACAAGAATGATAGTTGGCGCACTAGCTACACAAAATTTCATTCCCTTAGTGTGGCCCACATGGGTCTCCAAGATCATCCCCACACTCCACGTTTAGAAAATCTTTTTCTAGCTCAGTCAGCGCAAGGGACGGGGCGCTGATACAATGCATCTCTTTTCTGTGAATACAAAAAGCTTCAATTATCTCGCGTACAGTCTTATCAGTATTCCTGCACAGAACAGATGTTTCTTCGAAGCATGGTATGCATTCACAGACCCTACAGTGTAGGCCAAGGTGGCCTGATGGGGTGCGGATTATGGTCGAGGCATGTTAGAAACGTCGGATATTCAAGCAGCGCCCCGACTGATCAATATAGCACGCACCACAATCTACAGGAATTTTTGTATGTCCCAGCATGTTGCAGATTTGGGGAAGTGGCATCTAAAGGAATAGAATATACGGTGTCGAAGACACAACAAACAAAAAGCTTCTTTTGGCGAATGCCACAGCCCCGAAATTTAGGCTTTTCAGGAGCAAAGGCCTTGCAACTTACGCGGAGCAGAGAATACAACCTGCATATCAAACCTGGCCGCAATCCTTTTTATATTGTGAGATACCCTATGAACATAGGGTATGACCACTGGCCTGGCTAGAGGCATGACAAATGTCTCTTTCGGACTAGTTCCCCTAAGTTGCTTCAGTAAAACCTCAGCAACATCGACTAGCACATTATCAGGAAACCCAGCACATCTCAGTCAGTTATTTGGGTCTCGAAGTACTGCGCTGACACGATTTAACAGAGCTGCACCCATTACCGATTTGGTCAAACCCCTCTTCACTAACTTGGAGTGGGCCGAAGCATATGATAGGAGGCCTTTTTTTCGATCTAGGGTTGTATTTACAGCAGATATGCTGTCGGCCCATCATGAATGACCCCATGAATTTTATGTATATCTTCCACCAGAAGCACAGTGTAGCAATGTAATTTGAATTACTGTTTACCACATTCGCACCAGTGATGCAACGATTGTATTTTGCATATTGACTCGCGTTTAGGAATTGTATTTAACTTCTTCCACACAAACACATGATGGGTGGGTCATTCACCGCCGCTATGACGGTACACTGGCCCCATTGCTCTTGCAGAAGGGATGAGAAAGGGATGATGATGGAAAAGTATCCTATTAAATTTCGTTCATTAGTCCAGTGCTGGAGAGGAACAACTCATAGGCCCTGCATCTGATGTGAGAGGTCAGGCCATGGCCCACGAATTTTGGCTACGCTGAACTCGCGTTGATCGACGCGTTGGAGAGCAGTTTCCATTAGAGCGCGTAGACAGATACGATGTCCACAGACCAGGAGGATGTGACGGAGGTCACCGCGCACACCAGACGTGGAACAGAGGCTGGATACGCCGACACCGAGGAGATGCTTGAAAGCCGGTGGTAAAAGCCATATCAAGTCTCATGCGGTGGAAGACTGTGGTAAAGAAGTCAACACACATTGTTGGTAGAATGCAGAATTAACGTTGAATATTGCTGAACAATGTAGAACGCAAAATGCGAACGTTGATTCCGCGCTGACATTACGTAGTCAATTCAGCATGTCAAATCTTTTACGTGAATATAACGTGGATTTGTTGCACACAAATTAACAGTAGATTGTCATACGTGAAAACAGCGTCGATAACTGTAATGGAAAGTCACAGAAGGACAGACGTCGAATATACAACGTTGCTTTTGCGAAAATTTTGCCTTATGCCTTTAGCAAAAAGCATGCTCAAACAATGGATCTGCCGCGCAGGCCGTTCAACAGCGCTTTACCATGGTTGCTTTTGCGTGACTCTGCTACTGTTAACATTGCAAAAGATCGTACAAAGAAAATATTAATATGGTAGTAATAATAAATATAATCAAATTCTATTCATTTCAAAGAAAAATAAAAGTTTGGGCGTTTGAGCCCCGTTTTCTCCGCCATCCGCCTTCACCCCATCTTCTTAACTCTGCCCCCCTGCCAGCTGAGACCCCCACACCACCGTACCACCGCCATGGCGCCCGGCCAGCCGGTCACAGGAGAAATCTGCGCAGAAGGCGTATTTTTTCGTCAGGCGCAGAAGAGAGAATCACGTGATGCCCTCGCCCGTTACGCCGTTGCAGCGGTTAATTTCAAACTGTTCGAGACGCCGCTGGAGGATGGAGCTGAGGAACATGTCGGCGTCTCGATAGGAGTGCTGTAATTTCCAGCGCGAACAGCTCAAGCACAGGTTGAGTGAGTATCCCTCATAGGTAACGGATGCACCACATGCGGCCACAGTCTATACAGGTAAACGGGCGTGGTGTCTTTGTTTATTAGCGTTCGTTTGAGACTCTATTGTTCTTCCAGTCAATTCAGCCCACCGAGTTCATGAAAATGAAAACGATCCTGGCTATGCTTGTAGGCACATTAGCGTGGTGTGCTAATTTTAGTTTGTGGTCGATTCACTGTAGTTTTCATCGTACATATTCTTTTAGGATTCGGAAAGTGTCTCTTTGAGCAAGCTTGGAATCATTTACCGTCTAATGCGCTACAGGTAAGAATGCTGCGTAAATCGGAAAATTCTCTAACGTCGAAATGTCTGTATCATGTCTGTGTCGTTTTTCTCAGTGTTCTTTGACGGCGGAACTTCTACTTGGCCGGTGAGTTCCAGCGATTGGAAAACACGAAGGAACAATGAAATCGGTAGCCGTTCATAAGGCAACAAGGGACCAGAGGTTACAGTTGCGTCGCTAGCAGGCAGGACCCGAGCTAATTATACTGGTGAGTAACATCGACGATCCTTCTTATTTACATAAGGTGGTGATATTGTGATCGTGATCGATATAAACGGACGCTCTGTGATTTGCAAACATAAATAACCACAAAGTGGTCTTGACACAGGCATGAACAGCTCATCAGTTGACACTTCACGATTTTTTGCAGATGCAACATCCAAGTGCCTACGTGTACAGATAACACACACAGCACAACCACAAGCCAATAGTGCAGAAGATAAACACAAGGGCTATAGCAAATTCAAGTCAACGCTTATGCCAAATGTGCTTTGGGTAATAAAGTGATTCTATTCCCCACTTTCCTGCGAAATTATTTTTATATCAGACTTGGGATGTCTAAATGAACATTCAAAGTGTTAAGGGGATATACTAAAATAAATGTAAAATTACACTGAACGTGTAATTTTCATCGTTATGGCAGCGTTGGAGAAACGTTGTAAAGCGCTGTTTATTTTATGCTCTCATGTCGTACAGTCTGGTACGTTGTATTCACATATAAACTGCATTTCATATACGTTAAATTTACGTTGATCGGCACTTGTTAAATTAACATGTTTTCGAGCGGACATTTGACATCATGATTTCACGTTCGCTTTCATCGTCGATTCAACATTCATTTCGTTGATATACAACGTTTTTTCTACGTCGAATTTACAATAGTGTGTTGACTGGGTGACATTCGGCGCGGGAGAGTAAGGAACAATGTGGGCTCTACGGAGTAAAGCAGAGAGTGGGTGGTGATGTCGTGTTGCCATTGAGAGTGCATCTTGGGCCCGGTAAGGCTTGAGACGAGGTAACGGCGGTTCCCCCGGACAAGATGATGAGGATACACGGGGTGTACTGATGCGCGCCTGCGGCTGTTCGATCTGCGTCCTCGTTTCCATTGATGCCCACATGACCCGGGATCCACTGGAAGACGATAGAGTGGCCCAGTGCGCTTCCTTTCCTATAGACTTGTATAATTTCAATGACCAGAGGGCTGATGGAGCCGCCAAGTCCCATAGTTGCCACATACTGCTGCGCTCCCAGAACTTCATCCAGAGACACTGTGAAGCAATCGAATCTTTACTCTTTACGCTTTGATGTCAGTGGTACAATCGCGCACTGTTGCATAATGAGGTTTAAAGGGGAGGTGCACGTGCTCTTAGATATTTTCTTTAACTTCTACCAGAAGCACAGTTTACGCGCATATATGGGACTTTAAATGGGCCGTTGCACCCGATTTCAGGAATTTGACTTAATTTCTACCATAAGCACAGCAGAGCAATGTAATTTGAATTACTGTTTACCGCTTTGGTGCCAATACTACAACCACCAACATATTGCAGTTTAAAGAGGTGGTGCACAAGCTTTCAGTAATTTTCAAACTTCTACCTGAACCAAAGCAGAGCAATGTAATTTGAAATACCTTTTACCGCTTGGGTGTCAATGGTAGAACCATGGACATATGGCACTTTAAATGGGACGTTGCACACGATTTCGGGAATGTTACTTAATTTCTGCAAGAAGCACAGCAGTGCAATGTAAATTGAGTTACTGTTTACCGCTTTGGTGCCAATAGTACAACCACCGGCATATTGCAGTTTAAAGGCGCGGTGCACAAAATTTTAGTAATTTTCAAACTTCTACCTGAAGCAAAGCAGAACAATGTGATTTGAAATACTCTTCACCGCTTGGGTGTCAATGGTACAACCACGGGCATATATGACACTTTAAATGGGCCGTTGCACACGATTGCAGGAATATTACTTAATTTCTGCCAGAAGCACAGCAAAGAAATGTAAATTGAGTTACTGTTTACCGCTTTGGTGCCAATTGTACAAACACCGGCATATTGCAGTTTAAAGGGGTGATGCACAAGGTTTTTGGTAATTTTCAAACTTCTACCTGCAGCAAAGCAGAGCAATGTAATATGAAATACCCCTTACCGCTTGGGTGTCAATGGTAGAACCACGCGCATATATGGCACTTTAAATGGGCCGTTGCACACGATTTCAGGAATTTGACTTAATTTCTACCATAAGCACAGCAGAGCAATGTAATTTGAATTACTGTTTACCGCTTTGGTGCCAATAGTACAACCACCAGCATATTGCAGTTTAAAGAGGTGGTGCACAAGCTTTCAGTAATTTTCAAACTTCTACCTGAAGCAAAGCAGAGCAATGTGATTTGAAATACCATTTACCGCTTGGGTGTCAATGGTACAACCACAGGCATATATGGCACTTTATATGGGCCGTAGCACACGATTCGAGGAATTTGACTTACTTTGTACCATAAGCACAGCAGAGTAATATAATTTGAATTAGTGTTTACCGCTTTGGTGCCAATAGTACAACCACCGACATATTACAGTTTAAAGGGGCGGTGCTCAAGCTTTTAGTAATTTTCAAACTTTTTACCTGAAGCAAAGCAGAGCAATGTAATTTGAAATACCCTTTACCGCTTGGGTGTCAATGGTAGAACCATGGGCATACATGGGATTTTAAATGGGCCGTTGCACACAATTTCAGGAATATTACTTAATTTCTGCCAGAAGCTGAGTTTCTGTTTACCGCTTTGGTGCCAACAGTACAACCACCGGGATATTGCAGTTTAAAGGGGCGGTGCACAAGCTCTCAGGAAGTTTCAAACTTCTATCTGATGCAAAACAGAGCAATATAATTTGAAATACTGTTTACCGCTTTGGTGTCTGTGATAGAACCACGGACATATGGCACTTTAAATGCGCCATTGCACACGATTTCAGGAATTTGACTTAAGAGGCCATACCAGTCGGGGAACAACTCTGATTCACGATTTTCCCGATTCTAGGTGGCGCCACGCTCGCCGTCCTTATCACGCCGTTCGCCTCCGACTCCCGAAATAATCCCCATTGTGCATGGTTAACCTCGCAAGTTTAAGGCGGCCCGCGCCCTCTGCGCTGTTTGTCGAGTGGTAAAGTGTCGGACTTTGCCACGAAAGGTCCGCAGTTCGATTCGAGACATTCACGTCTTTTTGCTTGTCTCCTATTGCTACATGAGTACTTTATTTTTATTTTTTTGTTCTTATATATTTATGCTACAATTATTGTTTTCACAAGTCACTACCGCCTGTACTGACTGATTATGGAATGTTTAGTTGCTCTTCGTATTGTTTTACTAGTGCATACTTATTGTATGCCGAGTTGCGGACGTACAAGTGTGATCGGATAGTACAGTATCTCGGAGGCTCTCAATTGGATCTACCAGCGGCTATAAATTAGGCTATAAACATTGCCTACACACAGCGCTTACAATGCCAGTCTGGAGAATCTAGTGCTCGAAACGGTATTCCCTTTTTTTTTTCTTTTGCACTCGCTTACATAATAATAATAATAATTTTACTCAAGAAAGCAAACTACAAATATAATAAAACAGGCCCGTCTAAGCCGAAAGGCTTGTGGCACTCGTCCTGAAGCAGCCAGCGGCATACAGTTTGACAGTATATGAACATATAAAGGTACTACATCCTATGATAAAGTTGCCGTAGCGCTTTTTTTAGTTTGTACTTCGATTCCAAAGAAAAACTGTCGAAGGGGAGCTCATTAAAGTTACGAGGTACATAGCATTGCCTGCGACAAAGTCCATATTTTGTGTGTGAGAAATGCACAGCAAAGTTAACCCGCCTGCGTCTAGAAGAGCAGTATTCGCTAACCGGGGTCCTATATGAGGGGTCTCAAAAATGTTTTACAACATGCAATTTACCTTGATAATAGTAGTATAGAGCCGTTACGCACAACGACATCCTTTTTCTAATCCAGTTCTAGGAATTTCTAATCCACCACCCATTTCTAATCCAGGTGAAGCCAGGTCTAATCCAGGCTCCACCACTTCAGGTGATCCATCCAATTTCTATGAGATTGGCTACCCTTCATTGCCGCATTTGTTCATTCGCTTATAGACACCAAAATTATCTATTCTATTCAATTCTAATTTGGCTCATAGGCTTCCAAATCGCTATTTTTTCTAATCCATTTCTAGGAATTTCTAATCCACCACCCAATTCTAATCCAGGTCAAGCCACTTCTAAGTCCTCTGGTTGGTTCGTCACAGCTCCACCCCTTCATCCATCTAATGTCTATGTGATTGGCTACCATTAATTGCCACAACATCTGGTCACTCGCTCGTAGACACCAAAATGATCTTTCTATTCAATTCTAAGTCGGCTCATAAACTTCCAAATCGCTCACCTGTCTATTGACCCGGGGGTGGTCACTTCCATTCATTTCTAAAATCTAGTGATTGGCCTATTGGCTGCCTCTCATACATGCTCGATAGACTCATTTGTCATTTCCACTCTCTAGTTACTCGGTCACACTCTTTCAACTGCATATTGCTTCATAATTTCAACCGCAGCATAGACAACCGCTCATTGATCAATTCCATTAATTTCTGGGCCAGCTCACAGGCCCACCAAATTGCAGATTGGCTTGGGATGCTTTCTAGTTAAGCCAGGACAACGCTTCGGAACAGTAGGGACGTAGAAAAACACGGGAAATAGTTTTCAATGTTTATTGAGTACATCATGGCAGTCTCAGAGAGATTGTAGTTCTCTCTGGGGCACTTCCAGGCACACTGGACATTTCCATTAACATCCATGGCGTTTTTCGCATAAGTACCATGTGGATCACCCAGGCGTTCGTCCTTCTCCATCCACGGCTGAGTCCCAGACAGCACGCGAGAACAGCATGTCACAGAAGTATCAGTTCTCTTCCTGCACATCTTCTGGAGTGAAAAAAGAATGTTATGAGCTTCACTATTTGTATCATCCATTTAAACTTACCATATTCACAGCTTCCGTAAGGGTAGGATTCGATGTCATTGCAGAGGTATCGCTTGTCGTCATATGCCATCAGACTTCTTTTGACATTTCTGATGGTGTACATGCACTGTTTCTTTCCAACTATTGACACTTGCTCATTCGATACGCTCGTGTGATTGAACAAGGTATTGTGGTATGTCTCATGGAGGAGGTGCTTGCGTACAATATTTTTCTTTACCCCTTTAGCTCTTGCAATTTGCTTTTCTCCAGCTAGTTTGATAGAGTACATTTTAGCTTTCAAGCATATTACTTCTTCGATAGGTACACTACCAGTTTCGCTTTTGAATGCCCCAAGTCTTCCACGATTCTTTTCACTGTACAGTGGATGATCCCGATCAAAGGAAGACAAATCTAAGTGGTCGTCGGCGATCGCTCGTAACTGATCTTCGTAGTCCTTGCAGAATAGGCCGAGGATCAAAGAATCCGTGTCAAAGTAGCAGGTAATCACCGGACAAGTGAGCTTGCTCAGCAGAGTTTCGTAGTAGAATGAGTACATGGTTAATTTACCGAGTTCTAAAATCGTAAACCCAATCTGGAGCGGGAAATCGCATCGCACTTTTCTTTTGCGCATTTCGTACATGACACAATCTGGGGACAAAATTTCCATCCGCACGCATTCTGCCCGACTCCCGAGGCGACTCGCCGTCTCCTCATCGAAGGCTACTCGAATATCACGCATGTTAAATTTATTTAAAAGCGTTCTCCCGAATACCGCATTATTTGAGAGTTTATAGAAATTTTTTTCGAACGTTGTGCTCGAGGCAACGCGCCTGGCAACATTGTCCTCGATGTAGGGACGCAGGAATGGTGCCTGGCGAAATTTTAGGATTCGGTGAATTTTTGTCACCCTCATGCCCAATCTACAATAGAGTGCGAGCAACGCGTAATGAACGACGTACTCGACCTTGTCGTTGCACGTGAGCAACAGCTTTTTGCTGTTAGCAGGCTGATACATTAATTCTTCGAGAAGCCCTCGCTGGAATGGCGAGAGCCATTCCTTCGGGACGACTGCCTTCTCGGGAGCCAGGGGGAAGTATCGCGTTAGAGCGTGGATAGATTTTGGATACTCCAAGTCACATACGTACACATACCCCACCTCCGAATCCGTGGGGTGATGCATAAAATCCACGGAGCTAAAATCCTCGACCCATTCGAAATCACCGGCAGGGAGGTGCTTTATCATACTAAATCCGTAAAGATTGTTGCAATCTATGTATGATATGTACACCTCCTCTTGATCAGGATCATAGCCGCTACACAGAGGGTTATTGGCACGCAAATGACGCCTGCTCGCCTGACAGAGCCCGCCTCTAACGCCCGATTCGATAATTCTGTACATTTCCTCATCGGTAATCAATTCCAATTTTGCATTCGTATAATTTAACGCGCATTGCCACGAATAGGATGCCAGAGAAACGCAATGAAGCAATTCCAATCCGCGTGCGCTGTAGCACAGGCGTCGGAAGTGCTGCATTATGTCTGCATGTAAGAAGGCATCCGTTTTCAGGTACAATGTGTTATAATCCCGTAAACTCGAGCACCCAAAATGTTCAAATACATGCACAGCGTACTGGTAGTCCTCATCGCTTACATCTTCCCCAGTTAGATCATTTCGAAAAGCGGATTTTTCTGGGAGACTCAACTCGTCGTACACTGCAAAAGAACTAAGGTAACTGTAAGGGAACACACCTTTACGAAGCAAAATTTTGTAGTCGTCTCCAAATACCTGCTTCAAGCATTGGAACGCCTCGGCTCCCCCCATGGATTTGACGGTTTCCACGAGGTCCCCCAACGACGAATTTAGGTACTGCATGGTATCTCTGAAGAGGAAGGTACCAATTTCGAACGAACGAATTTTTTCCATGGAGCTGGCCACAATGAAGGGAGGTCGCTTCCACCCGAGAACGTGAAATTCCCGTAACAGTCCAGCCAGATCATAAGACAAATTGTGGACCATGATCGGCAATTTTTCTCTGGTAGATCACGCGACGTTACAGGGGTTGCACAGTGTCGCGATATAATTTGTCTCACCCGCAGTACAATGCTTCGAATGATCATGATGCCGGACACGAGGTAGGTCTTCCGCGAATTCCCGTTTACAATATGCACAGTGGGTAGCAGCTCTGTGCTTGGCCTGTTGTTCATCGCTCAACACCATTGCAGCGGGGCAGGCGTTCAAGGCAATCATTTCATCACGCATTTCCATGAGTGCCTTCACACACTGCTTTGCCGCATCTTCCCCATGGTGTGTTCTAATGCGCATCACCTTTGAGTCATGGGTACGCACGAGCACAGCACAGAAGCTAGAGGTAATGTGACGTTGCATGCCAACACCACTGGGTGCGAGTACGCTCTCAGTGTCCAATGCAACGACATAGTTGTACTGTTGCATGTACTGTATTTTAGTAAACTCTACAAAATTTTTTCCCGGCTCGCAAAATTCCAACAGGATTTCGTTTATGTCCGTGCAAAGGCGTCGATGTTTCGCCATGCTCTCTTCCTTCACGAAAGAGCGTGTGCAGCGTTCGCATACAAAATGGTTACTTCTTGTTGTCAACAAGCGTTCGAGGGACTTTATTCCAAAAAAATGCTCATCAACCTCCAAGAGATGAATTTTCTTTTCGAATTCCAGTTTTGCGGGTCGCGACACGTGCACTCCCTGATCGACATAGGCGTAAACATACACGGATATCTCGTTTTGGACTTCAAATTCATCGAGATCAGAGAATAAAACAGGGAAGCGGCTTGGCCACCAGTAATCTGCTGCATAATTTTCACATTTTTTCCACGAATTCCTTTCCTGTGGATGCAGGAGAGCGAGTGTATTGTATTTAAAACATTCACCCTCCTTGCGTGCTGGTAATTGGATATTCGTTAACACATTCCTGCGTTTAGCCAAATTTGTGGGAAGTACCCCATCGCATCCAAACTTTTTAGTTTTCACAGCGGAAATACACATTTGAACTTTTTGGACATCGGTGGATACAAACCCACTACCCTCACGCTGGTAATTTTCAATGCGCCCGGTGGACTCCTGAATCACGTCCATCAAAGTATTTGCAATAGCTCCGTCGCTGTGGACTTCGCGAGCAAGCGCCATAAAATGAGCTATGTGTGCAGTTATATCCCCTCGATTTTCTTTCATCATTAGAACGTCAGAACAAATGCAAAATTTAAAGGGTATTCTTTGCGCTCGCAAAATAGCAATTATATTGTGGAGGTGGTTCATTAAATATTGTCGCAAGTCCTCTACTCCCTGATCGTGAACAGATGCCAATAGCACAAACGCTTTGACGGTACCTCGAAATGCGCTATCAGTTTGAAAGAAAGGCAGGAAGGAAATGTCCACATAGGGATGTGATCGCTCGACGTGAGCATGCAATGTGCCAGGTGAAATGTCTGGAGAAGATGGTGAATTCTCTTCCAATGGCTCATCATCACCGATATCATGAGGATCAAAAAAGCAGAACACGCATCTAGGCACTGAAAAAAAAAAGAAGCAACACTAAGAAAACGTGCGCCACAGAGCGTGGATGAAAAATACTTACTTTTGAAGCGAGCTCCGCACACTCCCGAAGCGATGCGAAGACTGCTGCCTCTTTACACATCCTCCCCACTTATATAGCGGCGACCTCGCTGCATGCCCCAACATGCACGGGTGCGAGGAGTCATCATAGCCTAAAAATAACTTGCTCTGCATGTTCAAGGTCGCAGCTTGCCCTTGGCTTCACGTAATGCTCCGTCCGCCTACACCATTGCCGCACCTGAGCGCAAAGTTCGCTATCATCACGTGTCATTCCGATATGCAAGTTGCTTCCATGAGCAGGCGCACAACCATCCCTTTTTGTTCAAAGTGGCTGTGGAATTTCAATAATATTACTTAAATGAAACAAGTTGCAGTGAAATGCAGATTCATCTCAGACAGGAATTTCTACCCTCAGCGTTAAACCCTCAGATACCATCATTTCTGCTCAAATAGCAAAATAGCTATGACTACAAAAATTAAACACATGCTAAGAAACTACCATCAACTGACAAAACACCCATTTCTGCTGTCAGATAATTATTGCATAATGCTACATGCACAGCTGCATCGTCGTAAAGAAACCACAGGACAAGGGTACACAAATTCACTTAAGCGGTGAGGGAAAAGGCTTAAGACCTCAGGAATAATCGCAGAGTCACCACACATCGCTACGCGGCCAGCACAAGATAACAACAACAAGATACTAATGGCGGGTAAAATCGTAACACTGCTAAACAAGCCCCAACATGCCATGATGACGTCACAAACCGGGAAAAAAGCACACAAGCGCGCGCACACAGCAGCTCAGGAATGCACAAGGAGAGGTGCTTTATTGGAATTTCTACTCCTGGCACAGACTGCTCCAATACCTATAACTGCCCGATTAAGCACTGCTTACGTCATCGAGCACCCAACAAAATCTAACAAACAAACAAACAAAAACAAACAAACCCACTTTCCATGATAGAACACTATTCAGCTTTACCAAGTGATTTTCTTCTGCTTTAGCAGTGAAAGAAGAAAAGAGCCATGAAAAATTACACGTACTTTTGCTTGAATAGCTATAACTGCAAAAAAAAAAGAAAAAAAAGAAGAAAAAGCGAAGCACATGGTAATAAACCGGGAAAAAGGCACTCATTTCTGCTATCAGATAATTATTGCATAATGCTACATACACAGTCGCGTTGTCCCTGTGTAAAGAAACCACTGGACAAGGGTACACAAATTCACTTAAAGGGAAAAGGCTTAAGACCTCAGGAATAATCACAGAGTCACCACACATCGCTACGCGGCTAGCACAAGGTAACAACAAGATACTAGCGGCGGGTAAAATCGTAACACTGCTAAACAAGTCCCAACATGCCATGATGACGTCACAAACCAAGGAAAAAGCACACACGCGCGCGCACACAGCAGCTCAGGAATGCACAAGGAGAGGTGTTTTATTGGAATTTCTACTCCTGGCTCAGACACCAACATTTCTGCTCAAATACCCATAACTGCAAGATTAAGTACTGCTTACTTCATCGAGCACCCAACAAAATCAAACAAACAAACAAACAAACCCACTTTCCGTGATAGAACACTATTCAGCTTTACCAAGTGATTTTCTTCTGCTTTAGCAGTGAAAGAAAAAAAGAGCCATGAAAAATTACACGTACTTTTGCTTGAATAACTATAACTTCAAAAAAAAAAAAGAAAAAAAAACGAAGCACATGCTAATAAACGGAGAAAAAGGCACCCATTTCTCCTATCAGGTAATTATTGCATAATGCTACATACACAGTCGCGTTGTCCCTGTGTAAAGAAAGCACAGGACAAGGGTACACAAATCGAATTGGGAAAATCACTTCTAATCGCGCAGCATAATACGATATACGCTGATTTTTTTTTTTTTTACGGGCGAAAATTGCAATAAGAAGCCACTGCTATACAAGTGCAACAACCCTTATTTTTAAACCAACATTTCATGCAATACCACATAAATTTATCACTCGAGTCACACGAAAAGGCGTAAACAATGTACTTACTGGTTAAGTGGGGTCCCAGCTGCACAAACGCGCACGCACACTCACACATTTTTAGCGCCTCACAACGAGCAAAAACCCGAGGTCTATTCACAGCCACATAAATTCATATTATTCCTCACGTCAATAATTATCCAGCCATCGTCAAAACGGGGAACACGCATATGCCAATGCGAAACAATAGGCCTTCGCGCCGGATGTAATACGATATCGCCAGTCGACCGTCCCAAAGCAAAAAAGAAACACTGCATCTCAGGAATGCACGTTGCCTATACATCCAAGAACAGCGTGCAGCAATTATAACACAGAATGAGATTCATTTCTTTGTACTTTTGTTTGCTTGCATATAAATATTTCACAAGAAATATTACAGAGTGTAAAAGGAGAACAGCATTCGCTACACCCTGTAGCTCTTATCATTTTTAAACAAACCAGTTTTCATAACCACACTACCATTCACTAAATAGGGGAGTCACTAATGATTCAAATAAGATAAAATATCATTCCATCATCATTGATTGCAAACTTCACGCAAGAATATGCAACTGCTGCGCGTCGTATTTTTCTTATAAGAAACATCAAATCTCGCAGTGTTAAACACCAACAGCAACGATTTTTTTGTATTTTGTATTTATTTTTGTCGTTTCCAGCAGCTCATTACTTTGTGCGAGTCATCAAAAATTAAAAATTTCTGATCCACTGCTGTTAAAGTGATAAAACAGTGTGCCCCCCACGTGAGCCGCATCCCGGCCCGTTCACGCACTGAGGACACGCTTGACGCAATGACGCGCGCTCCGTTATCGTTTTGCCGTGCAGGCACACTGTTTTATCACTTTAACAGCAGTGGATCAGAAATTTTTAATTTTTGATGACTCGCACAAAGTAATGAGCTGCTGGAAACGACAAAAATAAATACAAAATACAAAAAAATCGTTGCTGTTGGTGTTTAACACTGCGAGATTTGATGTTTCTTATAAGAAAAATACGACGCGCAGCAGTTGCATATTCTTGCGTGAAGTTTGCAATCAATGATGATGGAATGATATTTTATCTTATTTGAATCATTAGTGACTCCCCTATTTAGTGAATGGTAGTGTGGTTATGAAAACTGGTTTGTTTAAAAATGATAAGAGCTACAGGGTGTAGCGAATGCTGTTCTCCTTTTACACTCTGTAATATTTCTTGTGAAATATTTATATGCAAGCAAACAAAAGTACAAAGAAATGAATCTCATTCTGTGTTATAATTGCTGCACGCTGTTCTTGGATGTATAGGCAACGTGCATTCCTGAGATGCAGTGTTTCTTTTTTGCTTTGGGACGGTCGACTGGCGATATCGTATTACATCCGGCGCGAAGGCCTATTGTTTCGCATTGGCATATGCGTGTTCCCCGTTTTGACGATGGCTGGATAATTATTGACGTGAGGAATAATATGAATTTATGTGGCTGTGAATAGACCTCGGGTTTTTGCTCGTTGTGAGGCGCTAAAAATGTGTGAGTGTGCGTGCGCGTTTGTGCAGCTGGGACCCCACTTAACCAGTAAGTACATTGTTTACGCCTTTTCGTGTGACTCGAGTGATAAATTTATGTGGTATTGCATGAAATGTTGGTTTAAAAATAAGGGTTGTTGCACTTGTATAGCAGTGGCTTCTTATTGCAATTTTCGCCCGTAAAAAAAAAAAATCAGCGTATATCGTATTATGCTGCGCGATTAGAAGTGATTTTCCCAATTCGATTTGTGTACCCTTGTCCTGTGCTTTCTTTACACAGGGACAACGCGACTGTGTATGTAGCATTATGCAATAATTACCTGATAGGAGAAATGGGTGCCTTTTTCTCCGTTTATTAGCATGTGCTTCGTTTTTTTTTTTCGTTTTTTTTTTGAAGTTATAGTTATTCAAGCAAAAGTACGTGTAATTTTTCATGGCTCTTTTTTTCTTTCACTGCTAAAGCAGAAGAAAATCACTTGCTAAAGCTGAATAGTGTTCTATCACGGAAAGTGGGTTTGTTTGTTTGTTTGTTTGATTTTGTTGGGTGCTCGATGAAGTAAGCAGTACTTAATCTTGCAGTTATGGGTATTTGAGCAGAAATGTTGGTGTCTGAGCCAGGAGTAGAAATTCCAATAAAACACCTCTCCTTGTGCATTCCTGAGCTGCTGTGTGCGCGCGCGTGTGTGCTTTTTCCTTGGTTTGTGACGTCATCATGGCATGTTGGGACTTGTTTAGCAGTGTTACGATTTTACCCGCCGCTAGTATCTTGTTGTTACCTTGTGCTAGCCGCGTAGCGATGTTTGGTGACTCTGTGATTATTCCTGAGGTCTTAAGCCTTTTCCCTTTAAGTGAATTTGTGTACCCCCTGTCCAGTGGTTTCTTTACACAGGGACAACGCGACTGTGTATGTAGCATTATGCAATAATTATCTGATAGCAGAAATGAGTGCCTTTTTCCCGGTTTATTACCATGTGCTTCGCTTTTTCTTCTTTTTTTTCTTTTTTTTTTGCAGTTATAGCTATTCAAGCAAAAGTACGTGTAATTTTTCATGGCTCTTTTCTTCTTTCACTGCTAAAGCAGAAGAAAATCACTTGGTAAAGCTGAATAGTGTTCTATCATGGAAAGTGGGTTTGTTTGTTTTTGTTTGTTTGTTTGTTAGATTTTGTTGGGTGCTCGATGACGTAAGCAGTGCTTAATCGGGCAGTTATAGGTATTGGAGCAGTCTGTGCCAGGAGTAGAAATTCCAATAAAGCACCTCTCCTTGTGCATTCCTGAGCTGCTGTGTGCGCGCGCGTGTGTGCTTTTTTCCCGGTTTGTGACGTCATCATGGCATGTTGGGGCTTGTTTAGCAGTGTTACGATTTTACCCGCCATTAGTATCTTGTTGTTGTTATCTTGTGCTGGCCGCGTAGCGATGTGTGGTGACTCTGCGATTATTCCTGAGGTCTTAAGCCTTTTCCCTCACCGCTTAAGTGAATTTGTGTACCCTTGTCCTGTGGTTTCTTTACGACGATGCAGCTGTGCATGTAGCATTATGCAATAATTATCTGACAGCAGAAATGGGTGTTTTGTCAGTTGATGGTAGTTTCTTAGCATGTGTTTAATTTTTGTAGTCATAGCTATTTTGCTATTTGAGCAGAAATGATGGTATCTGAGGGTTTAACGCTGAGGGTAGAAATTCCTGTCTGAGATGAATCTGCATTTCACTGCAACTTGTTTCATTTAAGTAATATTATTGAAATTCCACAGCCACTTTGAACAAAAAGGGATGGTTGTGCGCCTGCTCATGGAAGCAACTTGCATATCGGAATGACACGTGATGATAGCGAACTTTGCGCTCAGGTGCGGCAATGGTGTAGGCGGACGGAGCATTACGTGAAGCCAAGGGCAAGCTGCGACCTTGAACATGCAGAGCAAGTTATTTTTAGGCTATGATGACTCCTCGCACCCGTGCATGTTGGGGCATGCAGCGAGGTCGCCGCTATATAAGTGGGGAGGATGTGTAAAGAGGCAGCAGTCTTCGCATCGCTTCGGGAGTGTGCGGAGCTCGCTTCAAAAGTAAGTATTTTTCATCCACGCTCTGTGGCGCACGTTTTCTTAGTGTTGCTTCTTTTTTTTTTTCAGTGCCTAGATGCGTGTTCTGCTTTTTTGATCCTCATGATATCGGTGATGATGAGCCATTGGAAGAGAATTCACCATCTTCTCCAGACATTTCACCTGGCACATTGCATGCTCACGTCGAGCGATCACATCCCTATGTGGACATTTCCTTCCTGCCTTTCTTTCAAACTGATAGCGCATTTCGAGGTACCGTCAAAGCGTTTGTGCTATTGGCATCTGTTCACGATCAGGGAGTAGAGGACTTGCGACAATATTTAATGAACCACCTCCACAATATAATTGCTATTTTGCGAGCGCAAAGAATACCCTTTAGATTTTGCATTTGTTCTGACGTTCTAATGATGAAAGAAAATCGAGGGGATATAACTGCACACATAGCTCATTTTATGGCGCTTGCTCGCGAAGTCCACAGCGACGGAGCTATTGCAAATACTTTGATGGACGTGATTCAGGAGTCCACCGGGCGCATTGAAAATTACCAGCGTGAGGGTAGTGGGTTTGTATCCACCGATGTCCAAAAAGTTCAAATGTGTATTTCCGCTGTGAAAACTAAAAAGTTTGGATGCGATGGGGTACTTCCCACAAATTTGGCTAAACGCAGGAATGTGTTAACGAATATCCAATTACCAGCACGCAAGGAGGGTGAATGTTTTAAATACAATGCACTCGCTCTCCTGCATCCACAGGAAAGGAATTCGTGGAAAAAATGTGAAAATTATGCAGCAGATTACTGGTGGCCAAGCCGCTTCCGTGTTTTATTCTCTGATCTGGATGAATTTGAAGTCCAAAACGAGATATCCGTGTATGTTTACGCCTATGTCGATCAGGGAGTGCACGTGTCGCGACCCGCAAAACTGGAATTCGAAAAGAAAATTCATCTCTTGGAGGTTGATGAGCATTTTTTTGGAATAAAGTCCCTCGAACGCTTGTTGACAACAAGAAGTAACCATTTTGTATGCGAACGCTGCACACGCTCTTTCGTGAAGGAAGAGAGCATGGCGAAACATCGACGCCTTTGCACGGACATAAACGAAATCCTGTTGGAATTTTGCGAGCCGGGAAAAAATTTTGTAGAGTTTACTAAAATACAGTACATGCAACAGTACAACTATGTCGTTGCATTGGACACTGAGAGCGTACTCGCACCCAGTGGTGTTGGCATGCAACGTCACATTACCTCTAGCTTCTGTGCTGTGCTCGTGCGTACCCATGACTCAAAGGTGATGCGCATTAGAACACACCATGGGGAAGATGCGGCAAAGCAGTGTGTGAAGGCACTCATGGAAATGCGTGATGAAATGATTGCCTTGAACGCCTGCCCCGCTGCAATGGTGTTGAGCGATGAACAACAGGCCAAGCACAGAGCTGCTACCCACTGTGCATATTGTAAACGGGAATTCGCGGAAGACCTACCTCGTGTCCGGCATCATGATCATTCGAAGCATTGTACTGCGGGTGAGACAAATTATATCGCGACACTGTGCAACCCCTGTAACGTCGCGTGCACTACCAGAGAAAAATTGCCGATCATGGTCCACAATTTGTCTTATGATCTGGCTGGACTGTTACGGGAATTTCACGTTCTCGGGTGGAAGCGACCTCCCTTCATTGTGGCCAGCTCCATGGAAAAAATTCGTTCGTTCGAAATTGGTACCTTCCTCTTCAGAGATACCATGCAGTACCTAAATTCGTCGTTGGGGGACCTCGTGGAAACCGTCAAATCCATGGGGGGAGCCGAGGCGTTCCAATGCTTGAAGCAGGTATTTGGAGACGACTACAAAATTTTGCTTCGTAAAGGTGTGTTCCCTTACAGTTACCTTAGTTCTTTTGCAGTGTACGACGAGTTGAGTCTCCCAGAAAAATCCGCTTTTCGAAATGATCTAACTGGGGAAGATGTAAGCGATGAGGACTACCAGTACGCTGTGCATGTATTTGAACATTTTGGGTGCTCGAGTTTACGGGATTATAACACATTGTACCTGAAACGGATGCCCTCTTACATGCAGACATAATGCAGCACTTCCGACGCCTGTGCTACAGCGCACGCGGATTGGAATTGCTTCATTGCGTTTCTCTGGCATCCTATTCGTGGCAATGCGCGTTAAATTATACGAATGCAAAATTGGAATTGATTACCGATGAGGAAATGTACAGAACCATCGAATCGGGCGTTAGAGGCGGGCTCTGTCAGGCGAGCAGGCGTCATTTGCGTGCCAATAACCCTCTGTGTAGCGGCTATGATCCTGATCAAGAGGAGGTGTACATATCATACATAGATTGCAACAATCTTTACGGATTTAGTATGATAAAGCACCTCCCTGCCGGTGATTTCGAATGGGTCGAGGATTTTAGCTCCGTGGATTTTATGCATCACCCCACGGATTCGGAGGTGGGGTATGTGTACGTATGTGACTTGGAGTATCCAAAATCTATCCACGCTCTAACGCGATACTTCCCCCACGCTCCCGAGAAGGCAGTCGTCCCGAAGGAATGGCTCTCGCCATTCCAGCGAGGGCTTCTCGAAGAATTAATGTATCAGCCTGCTAACAGCAAAAAGCTGTTGCTCACGTGCAACGACAAGGTCGAGTACGTCGTTCATTACGCGTTGCTCGCACTCTATTGTAGATTGGGCATGAGGGTGACAAAAATTCACCGAATCCTAAAATTTCGCCAGGCACCATTCCTGCGTCCCTACATCGAGGACAATGTTGCCAGGCGCGTTGCCTCGAGCACAACGTTCGAAAAAAATTTCTATAAACTCTCAAATAATGCGGTATTCGGGAGAACGCTTTTAAATAAATTTAACATGCGTGATATTCGAGTAGCCTTCGATGAGGAGACGGCGAGTCGCCTCGGGAGTCGGGCAGAATGCGTGCGGATGGAAATTTTGTCCCCAGATTGTGTCATGTACGAAATGCGCAAAAGAAAAGTGCGATGCGATTTCCCGCTCCAGATTGGGTTTACGATTTTAGAACTCAGTAAATTAACCATGTACTCATTCTACTACGAAACTCTGCTGAGCAAGCTCACTTGTCCGGTGATTACCTGCTACTTTGACACGGATTCTTTGATCCTCGGCCTATTCTGCAAGGACTACGAAGATCAGTTACGAGCGATCGCCGACGACCACTTAGATTTGTCTTCCTTTGATCGGGATCATCCACTGTACAGTGAAAAGAATCGTGGAAGACTTGGGGCATTCAAAAGCGAAACTGGTAGTGTACCTATCGAAGAAGTAATATGCTTGAAAGCTAAAATGTACTCTATCAAACTAGCTGGAGAAAAGCAAATTGCAAGAGCTAAAGGGGTAAAGAAAAATATTGTACGCAAGCACCTCCTCCATGAGACATACCACAATACCTTGTTCAATCACACGAGCGTATCGAATGAGCAAGTGTCAATAGCTGGAAAGAAACAGTGCATGTACACCATCAGAAATGTCAAAAGAAGTCTGATGGCATATGACGACAAGCGATACCTCTGCAATGACATCGAATCCTACCCTTACGGAAGCTGTGAATATGGTAAGTTTAAACGGATGATACAAATAGTGAAGCTCATAACATTCTTTTTTCACTCCAGAAGATGTGCAGGAAGAGAACTGATACTTCTGTGACATGCTGTTCTCGCGTGCTGTCTGGGACTCAGCCGTGGATGGAGAAGGACGAACGCCTGGGTGATCCACATGGTACTTATGCGAAAAACGCCATGGATGTTAATGGAAATGTCCAGTGTGCCTGGAAGTGCCCCAGAGAGAACTACAATCTCTCTGAGACTGCCATGATGTACTCAATAAACATTGAAAACTATTTCCCGTGTTTTTCTATGTCCCTACTGTTCCGAAGCGTTGTCCTGGCTTAACTAGAAAGCATCCCAAGCCAATCTGCAATTTGGTGGGCCTGTGAGCTGGCCCAGAAATTAATGGAATTGATCAATGAGCGGTTGTCTATGCTGCGGTTGAAATTATGAAGCAATATGCAGTTGAAAGAGTGTGACCGAGTAACTAGAGAGTGGAAATGACAAATGAGTCTATCGAGCATGTATGAGAGGCAGCCAATAGGCCAATCACTAGATTTTAGAAATGAATGGAAGTGACCACCCCCCGGGTCAATAGACAGGTGAGCGATTTGGAAGTTTATGAGCCGACTTAGAATTGAATAGAAAGATCATTTTGGTGTCTACGAGCGAGTGACCAGATGTTGTGGCAATTAATGGTAGCCAATCACATAGACATTAGATGGATGAAGGGGTGGAGCTGTGACCAACCAACCAGAGGACTTAGAAGTGGCTTGACCTGGATTAGAATTGGGTGGTGGATTAGAAATTCCTAGAAATGGATTAGAAAAAAGAGCGATTTGGAAGCCTATGAGCCAAATTAGAATTGAATAGAATAGATAATTTTGGTGTCTATAAGCGAATGAACAAATGCGGCAATGAAGGGTAGCCAATCTCATAGAAATTGGATGGATCACCTGAAGTGGTGGAGCCTGGATTAGACCTGGCTTCACCTGGATTAGAAATGGGTGGTGGATTAGAAATTCCTAGAACTGGATTAGAAAAAGGATGTCGTTGTGCGTAACGGCTCTATACTACTGATAATAACCCTATTATTCATGCAAAAATGACGTTTTGATATGTATATTTCTGGTAAGTAAGTATTATCAAATATCTGAATTCATTTACAAGGCGTTGGTGCAAAAGACTTTTCAAAATTTCCGTCGTAGAACACACTTCTTATTATTACCCGAAAACTTCAGTAACATATTTGAAAGGCTCCTTTGCTCCATGTTATCCCTTATTTTTCTTTTACCTTACACCCGCTCAGAAAAATGATGTCAGTCGACAACCCCAGTGACAGGGGACTCCTTTTCTTCTGGTGTACCAGGTTGCAAAACCGTACAAAGGAGGTGAAGGGCGATAAAGGCTTCAGGTCGACACACGGAAACCAACCAAAAAAGATATGGGAAGGTCGAGCGGCAAGGCCTCGCAGCGGGAGTCTCGATATTCCCTACACAGTCTTTTTTTTTCCTGAACGCCATGAGGAACGATTCGACAAAAAATAAAAGGACACATTGCAGAAAAATAATAACTATGGTCACCTGACAACATAACAAGTTCTTGTTTGAGTGTGGCAAAAAAGTACAGTTCGGCCTCCTTATTATGTGGGACAGGATAATATATGCATTCCTTTCTTTTTTAGAAGAATTTCTGAAGAGTAAATTTTTACTCCAGATTTCGTTGTGTTGAATGCTGAGGTCTCAGTTAATTCAATCTAAACTTGAAAACGTGAAATTCGGTCGTGGAAAAGCTGAAGAACTGGACACCATGTGAGCCAAATTTATGCGTATTTTAGGAAAATCACTATTCTTGAAGGGCAACACAGATGCAATTACAAAATTGGGGTTTCCAGAGATGAATATGAGCGCTAGTTGCCAAATGAAGGAATGATCACGGAGAAGTCGTTTCATATAATCAAAGCTCGCCCGAGATGCCAGATTTTCTTGGGAACCGGAAAAAATGTTCCCGGAAAAAATGTTTCCGGAAGAAATGTCCCCTGGAAAATATGTCCCCCGGAAAAAATGTCCCCTCGAGAAACATCCACTCTTGGTACGCGTGGAATTTTTGCGAAATCCCCGGTTGCGATATTGCAGGTCTTGAAGTCCTCCGGCTCAAAGGGGGAGTACTACAGAATACTGAGCGCAATGACGCATTACCTTCTGTATTCGTATCAATGAAATGAAACGCAAATGCCCACTATCCTGAGGCTCTGACTTCACGCTCGTTGAACGTGGATATCGTCGGACGTAGTTCCCAACTCAACCGGAATACTAGTATTTTTATATAAGTAGTATACGACCTGTTAGAAACTACGACAGGGCGAAACTACGACATGGACCCTTGGACCCTGCCCTGAGCCCTGCGCGTATTTTTCCCTGCGCGGCGCGTGTGGGGAGGGTTGTCCGCACGCTTATCGGCGGGGGAGGGCTGCGTGCGCGCTTATCCTCTCACATTTTTCAGCCTGGGCGGACTTCTTTGGCCGACTTCACATATTTTTCCGATACAGCAGGTGAGCGGTTTACATGCAGAGACATGCAAAGAAGGGTCATACACAAAAAGTACAAGTCAAAATATATTTATTAATGTCATTCAAGTTGAGATATATTTATTAAAGCCAATAGTGCTGGGAATTGTGATGCCAATCAGGTGAAGGAGAAAAACCCAGCCGAAAAACCTTCACCACCTGTAACAGGGCAGTGCTCGGGTGGAGGGTTGCTGTGGTGGGCGGAGCCTGGTCGGAGGGCTGCGTGCGTGCTTACCTTTCCACCTGGGCCGACTTCACAATTTTTTTCCGGTACAACAGGTGGGCGGCGCTCGAGTGGAGGGCTGCTGTGGTGGGCGGAGCGTGACCGGAGGGCTGCGTGCGCTCTTACCATTCACCCTGGGCTGACTTTTTTCACCATTTTCCTACCTGGGCCGACTTCCTTCCCATGAGAGGTGGGCGGTGCTCGGGTGGAGGGCTGCTGTGGTGGGCGGAGCGTGACCGGAGGGCTGCGTGCGTGCTTACCATTCACCCTGAGCTGACTTCTTTCACAATTTTCCTACTTGGGCGTTGCGTGGCCAGAGGGCACACGTTTACCATTCAGCCTAGGCCGCCGACTTTCGTCATTTTTCAGCCTGGGCCGCCGACTTCACATATTGTTTCCAGCTACAACAGGTGTGCAGTTTACATGCAAAGGATAGCCATACACAAAAGTACAAGTGAAAATATAATTATTAAAGTCATTAGGAATTAGGTTATGACTCTGCGTGAATGGGAAAAACTTAGCCAAAAATCTGAAATAGAAGGAACACAATACACGTAACAAAGAATATTACAGGTATGATGCATTAGCATTGAATAGGTATCACAAATCAAACACAATATTTTTATTAGTGGAAGTTTTCAATGAATCAGAATTGACAGCGCATTTAAAATATTCTTAATCAATACGATTACAATCAAAATTACAAATTGTATTGTAAAACGTCTAATATTCCTACACGTGAGAACCAATAGTGCAATAGCGGGAAGTTCTGATAGTTGTATGCAATTAAATGTGAACAGCAGAGACTCTGGAGGACTATGGGACACGAACACAAGAGGAAATAAAATCTATACCACTACATAGGTTAATCAAACAACATAGTAATCTATCATTCAGAAAATGAAAAAAATCAAACTCATCAGGAAATAGACAAGTTAAAAATGAACTTCACCACATAGCACGCTCCTAGCCAACAATCAGAACAAAGAACGACACGAACACAAGAGGAAATAAAATCTATACCAATACAAAGAAGATATTCCACTTCACCACATAGCACACTCCTAGCCAACAAACAGAAGAAAGAACGACACGAACACAAGAGGAAATAAAATCTATACCAATACAAAGAAGATATTCCACTTCACCACATAGCACACTCCTAGCCAACAAACAGAACAAAGAACGACACGAACACAAGAGAAAATAAAATCTATACCACTACATAGGTTAATCAAACAACATAGTAATCTATCATTCAGAAAATGAAAAAAATCAAACTCATCAGGAAATAGACAAGTTAAAAATGAACTTCACCACATAGCACGCTCCTAGCCAACAATCAGAACAAAGAACGACACGAACACAAGAGGAAATAAAATCTATACCAATACAAAGAAGATATTCCACTTCACCACATAGCACACTCCTAGCCAACAAACAGAACAAAGAACGACACGAACACAAGAGGAAATAAAATCTATACCACTACATAGGTTAATCAAACAACATAGTAATCTATCATTCAGAAAATGAAAAAAATCAAACTCATCAGGAAATAGACAAGTTAAAAATGAACTTCACCACATAGCACGCTCCTAGCCAACAATCAGAACAAAGAACGACACGAACACAAGAGGAAATAAAATCTATACCAATACAAAGAAGATATTCCACTTCACCACATAGCACACTCCTAGCCAACAAACAGAACAAAGAACGACACGAACACAAGAGGAAATAAAATCTATACCAATACAAAGAAGATATTCCACTTCACCACATAGCACACACCTAGCCAACAAACAGAACAAAGAACGACACGAACACAAGAGAAAATAAAATCTATACCAATACAAAGAAGATATTCCACTTCACCACATAGCACGCTCCTAGCCAACAAACAGAACAAAGAACGACACGAACACAAGAGGAAAGAAAATCTATACCACTACAAAGAAGATATTCCACTTCACCACATAGCACACTCCTAGCCAACAAACAAAACAAAGAACGACACGAACACAAGAGGACAATCAGAAGAAAAAATCAAACTCATCAGAAAATAGACATGTTAAAAATGAACTTCACCACATAGCACGCTCCTAGCCAACAAACAGAACCACACGAATAGAAGAGGAAATAAAATCTATACCACAACGAAGCAGATATTCCTAATCAAAACAACATAGTAATCTATCATTCAGAAAATCAAACTCATCAGAAAATTAATATTCCTATACGTGAGAACCATCAATGCAGTAGCGTGAATATCTGTCATCATCCTTTTGCGTTTTCATCATCTCATCATCGGATTGAACTTTCTGTATTAAGTGTACTGGGGTAGCCAGTTTGACTTCGTCGAAACTCATATCACCATTTTTTTTCTTTATTCACATCACATCACATCACATCTGTCATAACATTTCGAGCGCAATAGGGAATCTCAGTTTCATATTCCAACATTACTCAACTTTTAATTTCTTATTAAGTGAATAGCATAGACGTAAGGAAATAACGAGAAACAACACAATCAACAGCTACAATTAATAGAGAGCCAAACCTGCGCACCATCCAACACATAGAGAAATAATAGCTAATCAATCTATCAAAGGCGAAATAGCACAGACTTAACGATGAAGAACAGAGGAACACGCGACGACACGTAAACAACAACAGAGGAAAATAATCTATCATTGAACCATCATAAAATCAACCAATATACAATTTTCATTCTAACAAACACTACGAACCTTAATGGAGGTATCCAAGAAGTAGGAAATATGCACTGTTTTCACTCTTTTCCTCAAAGTCGGGAAACTTTATGTCTCTATCAATATGCCCAAAGCACTGCGCATGCTTTATCAGTCAAAGGGTTAGGGGCTATATTACTTTGTCCAGCAAACGGGGCGCTCTAGAGGTCAGATAAGAGAGTTCAAAGGCGATATAGTTTATTGTGCAGCGCAAATAGATGTCGATATCACTCGCGGGGGTCACTATCTTTTCGCATCCTTTCCCTGAAACGGAAATCTTTCGTCAAAGTGGTTGTCAAGTCGGCTAAGTTTGTAGAGATGCGATATTGTTATTGAAGATGTAGAGAAAGTCCAAATTATTAATTGGTAGCAATGATACTCAATCAAAAAGAGAAACAAAACTAATTACATCAATTTTTGTAATATCTTGCAACAGAAATTTCTAATGGACCACACAGAAATATCAAATGTGAAATGCAACTCAGAGTTATGAGGCATTCCAATCTTAGAGGTACTTACTTATGTCATGCGAGTGAACAATTGAAGCAAATGCAAGACAATAATTATTTCAGGCAGTAAGTTCACAACTCATAGAGTATCAGACGAGTGAATACTTGAAACAAAATCAAAACAATAATTCTCACGACATGTGGAGATTATAGCATTCTAAACCAGATAATAAAATTTTAATCAATAAAATAAACATAGATCTGCTTTTAATTAAGTGTAGATGTGCACTTGAAAACAGAAGAGACAAGTGCTCTACATTGAAATGATGGACAGATTTTGTACTCGATACCGTAAGTCATGGGAAGATGTGATAAAAAACTGCTTCGAAAAGGAGGAGCCGCGAAACGATTTCATTATCGCTGCATTTCAATACGTCCTAGACATGGTAGTATTCGGAGATATGGTACAAACTACAGAACTGAAGGTGCAAGAATTTATATGCCGAATCTACAATACTTATAAAAATATCTGCACATCAACGTCGGAAGGGCCATTGGGATTGATGGCGGAGTTTTTGAAGTTTGCCAACAAAGAATTGAAATACACTAGACCAGATGTAATTGTAATCATTGCAATGGGCATTGCGTACATCAAGAAAGCAGTCGGATCAAATTATCATATACAAGCGGTCTATATCGCACGATTCATTACGGATTTGTTGAAATTACACATATCTGAGATGGAAAGTACATAAAATCTTGTCACGTGATATATTCCACTACCACGGCAACGCAATTATTTTCTTCTACCAGTCTCTGCAACGATGTCGAATCAACAGAAGTTCAATATTCTCGTGCAAGGTCTGATGTATTATCACCTGTTGAAACTCAACAAACATATCAATTGCGGTGGACCACCGGACGATTTTCATCTAATACTATCTTGTACGCCATTCAAGAACCTTCATACAAAGAAAGGAAACATCAATAAGAGACTGTGCAAGTTCATCGCGACAAAGTGCAAGTTGTTGAAGCAATACAAACACGGCGACAACATAGCGCCTGCGTTAATCAACGCTGGATCCAAGCGCCCAATAATCAGAATAAACTATTTAATGTCTTCCGAATTCATCAATGAAGACAACAAACGAAAACTTCAGAGTTTGAAATAGAATTGTAATTTATCGAAATAAACAAGTGTATAAATGAAACAATAATTGTAATCTTTGTCATCATTATAATGAATTCTTCGCATCACAATGAAAAACACTTTACATTTAGCATGGCTAGACTGAGAACAATGATCGCTAAGGAAAAGAATATTCCACAATTTGTGTAAGAATTCTCATATGGAATGAGACCTGACCACCAAATAGGTTTTACTCGACTACACTCTGTACAAATTCAACGCCCAATGGATAGAATTGCCGGAGAAGGATTGGTCATTGAAATTGATCATTGTAACCCTTTCTTCGAGTCTTAAGTAAATTTTCGGTCGAAAAATATTCGTAACTTCTAATATCCGCGACATAAAGAATTCGCATTATGTTATAGTGTATACAGAAAATATCAATCCATTCGATTAAATTCCCTGACATCATGAAAGAGTGCTTGTCAAAGTGAGGGACCTAAAGCTTGCGTATTGTGAAATTACACATTCTACAACACTGATCATAAATCGCAACACTTGTTCAAATTGTGATTAAACTCTTACCGCTGTGTGGTAGTCAACACTTCTCCTTAATGTGGATCGATAAATTTTAGCAATTAATCCACAATCAAATATCTTGTATAGTATGTGTGAGTATATGCACAATTTTTTAATCTATATCTTTAGAAAAACGCAAGAAATAGCGTGCAGTTTTGATTTTGAAAATTTAAAGAAGAAAATTATCTTTAGTGTGGAAATTGCGTGTTACAACGTCATGAGCTAAAGACTGTGTAGACATGAGCTAAAGACTTCCAATGTAGACTTGGCCTGTACGTCGTGCTCGTAAAATCCTTCGTTTGCATTGTGGCATCTGATAATAGATTCGCTTTTCGCGAAGGCTTCGTATTATCTCCCAGGCAGTGAACCCCAATGCGATTGTAAAAGTTGTCGCGAACGACCCGCCGCAATCAGTTATCTTGCCTTATTTCCCGTTTTGCCATATCTTGGCCCCCAATGCAAGCCTTGGACGGCTCCTTTTTCCTACTCAAACAATGGACAACTGTGTTGACAAAAATATTTATTTATTTGTTCCGCACTCCTATCGGGTTGCTTGTCACAGACATCTCTTCTTCTTTTACTAAGTCTGGGATAGTGCAACTGATTGAGAAATATACATGCACTGCGGAATTTAATTCGTGAAATATGATAAGTTTTCACATGAGATTAGTGATCCTTTTTGTAATCATAGATCGATGTATCATGCCTCTAAATTTCAATGACCGATCCTTCTCCGGCAATTCTATCCATTGGGTGTTGAATTTGTACAGAGTGTAGTCGAGTAAAACCTATTTGGTGGTCAGGTCTCATTCCATATGAGAATTCTTACACAAATTGTGGAATATTCTTTTCCTTAGCGATCATTGTTCTCAGTCTAGCCATGCTAAATGTAAAGTGTTTTTCATTGTGATGCGAAGAATTCATTATAATGATGACAAAGATTACAATTATTGTTTCATTTATACACTTGTTTATTTCGATAAATTACAATTCTATTTCAAACTCTGAAGTTTTCGTTTGTTGTCTTCATTGATGAATTCCGAAGACATTAAATAGTTTATTCTGATTATTGGGCGCTTGAATCCAGCGTTGATTAACGCATGCGCTATGTTGTCGCCGTGTTTGTATTGCTTCAACAACTTGCACTTTGTCGCGATGAACTTGCACAGTCTCTTATTGATGTTTCCTTTCTTTGTATGAAGGTTCTTGAATGGCGTACAAGATAGTATTAGATGAAAATCGTCCGGTGGTCCACCGCAATTGATATGTTTGTTGAGTTTCAACAGGTGATAATACATCAGACCTTGCACGACAATATTGAACTTCTGTTGATTCGACATCGTTGCAGAGACTGGTAGAAGAAAATAATTGCGTTGCCGTGGTAGTGGAATATATCACGTGATAAGATTTTATGTACTTTCCATCTCAGATATGTGTAATTTCAACAAATCCGTAATGAATCGTGCGATATAGACCGCTTGTATATGATAATTTGATCCGACTGCTTTCTTGATGTACGCAATGCCGATTGCAATGATTACAATTACATCTGGTCTAGTGTATTTCAATTCTTCGTTGGCAAACCTCAAAAACTCCGCCATCAATCCCAATGGCCCTTCCGACGTTGATGTGCAGATATTTTTATAAGTATTGTAGATTCGGCATATAAATTCTTGCACCTTCAGTTCTGTAGTTTGTACCATATCTCTGAATACGACTATGTCTAGGACGTATTGAAATGCAGCGATAATGAAATCGTTTCGCGGCTCCTCCTTTTCGAAGCAGTTTCTTATCACACCTTCCCATGACTTATGGTATCGAGTACAAAATCTGTCCATCTTTTCAATGTAGAGCAATTGTCTCTTCTGTTTTCAAGTGCACATCTACACTTAATTAAAAGCATATCTATGTTTATTTTATTGATTAAAATTTTATTATCTGGTTTAGAATGCTATAATCTCCACCTGTCGTGAGAATTATTGTTTTGATTTTGTTTCAAGTATTCACTCGTCTGATACTCTATGAGTTGTGAACTTACTGCCTGAAATAATTATTGTCTTGCATTTGCTTCAATTGTTCACTCGCATGACATAAGTAAGTACCTCTAAGATTGGAATGCCTCATAACTCTGAGCTGCATTTCACATTTGATATTTCTGTGTGGTCCATTAGAAATTTCTGTTGTAAGATATTACAAAAATTGATGTAATTAGTTTTGTTTCTCTTTTTGATTGAGTATCATTGCTACCAATTAATAATTTGGACTTTCTCTACATCTTCAATAACAATATCGCATCTCTACAAACTTAGCCGACTTGACAACCACTTTGACGAAAGATTTCCGTTTCAGGGAAAGGATGCGAAAAGATAGTGACCCCCGCGAGTGATATCGACATCTATTTGCGCTGCACAATAAACTATATCGCCTTTGAACTCTCTTATCTGACCTCTAGAGCGCCCCGTTTGCTGGACAAAGTAATATAGCCCCTAACCCTTTGATGATAAAGCATGCGCAGTGCTTTGGGCATATGGATAGAGACATAAAGTCTCCCGACTTTGAGGAAAAGAGTGAAAACAGTGCATATTTCCTACATCTTGGATACCTCCATTAAGGTTCATAGTGTTTGTTAGAATCAAAATTGTATATTGGTTGATTTTATGATGGTTCAATGATATATTATTTTCCTCTGTTGTTGTTTACGTGTCGTTGCGTGTTCCTCTGTTCTTCATCGTTAAGTCTGTGCTATTTCGCCTTTGATAGATTGATTAGCTATTATTTCTCTATGTGTTGGATGGTGCGCAGGTTTGGCTCTCTATTAATTGTAGCTGTTGATTGTGTTGTTTCTCGTTATTTCCTTACGTCTATGCTATTCACTTAATAAGAAATTAAAAGTTGAGTAATGTTGGAATATGAAACTGAGATTCCCTATTGCGCTCGAAATGTTATGACAGATGTGATGTGATGTGAATAAAGAAAAAAAATGGTGATATGAGTTTCGACGAAGTCAAACTGGGTACCCCAGTACACTTAATACAGAAAGTTCAATCCGATGATGAGATGATGAAAACGCAAAAGGATGATGACAGATATTCACGCTATTGCATTGATGGTTCTCACGTATAGGAATATTAATTTTCTGATGAGTTTGATTTTCTGAATGATAGATTACTATGTTGTTTTGATTAGGAATATCTTCTTCGTAGTGGTATAGATTTTATTTCCTCTTGTATTCGTGTCGTTCTGTTTGTTGGCTAGGAGCGTGCTATGTGGTGAAGTTCATTTTTAACATGTCTATTTTCTGATGAGTTTGATTTTTTCTTCTGATTTTCTGAATGATAGGTTACTCTGCATTTTATTTCCTCTTGTGTTCGTGTCGTTCTTTGTTGGCTAGGAGTGTGCTATGTGGTGAAGTGGAATATCCTCTTTGTATTGGTATAGATCTTATTTCGTCTTGTGTTCGTGTCGTTCTGTTTGTTGGCTAGGAGTGTGCTATGTGGTGAAGTTCATTTTTAACATGTCTATTTTCTGATGAGTTTGATTTTTTCTTCTGGTTTTCCTCTTGTGTTCGTGTCGTTCTTTGTTTTGTTTGTTGGCTATGAGTGTGCTATGTGGTGAAGTGGAATATCTTCTTTGTAGTGGTATAGATTTTATTTCCTCTTGTGTTCGTGTCGTTCTTTGTTCTGTTTGTTGGCTAGGAGCGTGCTATGTGGTGAAGTGGAATATCTTCTTTGTATTGGTATAGATTTTATTTCCTCTTGTGTTCGTGTCGTTCTTTGTTCTGTTTGTTGGCTAGGAGTGTGCTATGTGGTGAAGTGGAATATCTTCTTTGTATTGGTATAGATTTTATTTCCTCTTGTGTTCGTGTCGTTCTTTGTTCTGATTGTTGGCTAGGAGCGTGCTATGCGGTGAAGTGGAATATCTTCTTTGTATTGGTATAGATTTTATTTCATCTTGTGTTCGTGTCGTTCTTTATTCTGTTTGTTGGCTAGGAGTGTGCTATGTGGTTAAGTGGAATATCTTCTTTGTATTGGTATAGATTTTATTTCCTCTTGTGTTCGTGTCGTTCTTTGTTCTGATTGTTAGCTAGGAGCGTGCTATGTGGTGAAGTTCATTTTTAACATGTCTATTTCCTGATGAGTTTGATTTTTTCGTTTTCTGTATGATAGATTACTATGTTGTTTGATTAACCAATGTAGTGGTATAGATTTTATTTCCTCTTGTGTTCGTGTCCCATAGTCCTCCAGAGTCTCTGCTGTTCACATTTAATTGCATACAACTATCAGAACTTCCCGCTATTGCACTGATGGTTCTCACATATAGGAATATTAGACGTTTTATAATACAATTTGTAATTTTGATTGTAATCGTATTGATTAAGAATATTTTAAATGTGCTATCAATTCTGATTCATTGAAAACTTCCACTAATAAAAATATTGTGTTTGATTTGTGATACATATTCAACGCTAATGCATCATACCTGTAATATTCTTTGTTACGTGTATTGTGTTCCTTCTATTTTTTACTTTTTCCCATTCACGCAGAGTCATAACATAATTCCTAATGACTTTAATAATTATATTTTCACTTGTACTTTTGTGTATGGCTATCCTTTGCATGTAAACTGCACACCTGTTGTAGCTGGAAAATATATGTGAAGTCGGCGGCCCAGGCTGAAAAATGACGAAAGTCGGCGGCCTAGGCTGAATGGTAAACGTGTGCCCTCTGGCCACGCAACGCCCAAGTAGGAAAATTGTGAAAGATGTCAGCTCAGGGTGAATGGTAAGCACGCACGCAGCCCTCCGGTCACGCTCCGCCCACCACAGCAGCCCTCCACCCGAGCACCGCCCACCTCTCATGGGAAGGAAGTCGGCCCAGGTAGGAAAATGGTGAAAAAAGTCAGCCCAGGGTGAATGGTAAGAGCGCACGCAGCCCTCCGGTCACGCTCCGCCCACCACAGCAGCCCTCCACTCGAGCGCCGCCCACCTGTTGTACCGGAAAAAAATTGTGAAGTCGGCCCAGGTGGAAAGGTAAGCACGCACGCAGCCCTCCGACCAGGCTCCGCCCACCACAGCAACCCTCCACCCGAGCACTGCCCTGTTACAGGTGGTGAAGGTTTTTCGGCTGGGTTTTTCTCCTTCACCTGATTGGCATCACAATTCCCAGCACTATTGGCTTTAATAAATATATCTCAACTTGAATGACATTAATAAATATATTTTGACTTGTACTTTTTGTGTATGACCCTTCTTTGCATGTCTCTGCATGTAAACCGCTCACCTGCTGTATCGGAAAAATATGTGAAGTCGGCCAAAGAAGTCCGCCCAGGCTGAAAAATGTGAGAGGATAAGCGCGCACGCAGCCCTCCCCCGCCGATAAGCGTGCGGACAACCCTCCCCACACGCGCCGCGCAGGGAAAAATACGCGCAGGGCTCAGGGCAGGGTCCATGTCGTAGTTTCGCCCTGTCGTAGTTTCTAACAGGTCGTATACTACTTATATATAGTTGTGTTTTGTTATTGGTGGCCGTCAGACAATGATGTTGTAGTTGTTGTCTCTTACTTTCTATGTTGATGAACCGTATTTTCAGTGCAATGAAACCGCAATGAAATACCTGAATAAATGGGTGTAGAGCTTTTATAACCCATAAACATCGGCCCAGAAAAAGATGTAAGGACAACTGTAACACCTGTGTCTGACCGACAGTAGAGAAATACTAGCATCCAGCGAACGATATCGCTAGCGAACTAATGCAGCGAACTATATCCATTTTATGTTGATTGTTGAATGGAATGTAGATTTAACTACTCATTATTAACACATAAAAACAAGAAAAAAGCACCCTATGTCTCCCAATTTCAACAAATCCGCAAAGCGAACGATAACATTCGGTCGGCTGTGATGTGCTTCATCGGCTGTCTAGATTTCAGTTCTTACTTGCATCGATATTTCAGGGGCTTTTAATGCACAATTATCCTCACTTTACCCACCACACACTTTCTTTTCGTAGTAAACTTATTGTAGATGATTTTTTTTCATCTTCGCTGGCTAGTCTATTTGCGAGATCAAAAGCTATGCATTCCAGTTATTTGATTTCTAATACAACAGCCACAAAGCTTTTTCAGAATCTACACCATCCCATTCAGTGGTCATTCACTGGAGTGCTCACCCTGTGTCTCTTTGGCCTTTCCATTTTCAGCCTTCTGACAGTTCGGCGTTATGATTTTTTGGTCTTTTGGCTGTCGGCCTTCTGATAGTTCGGCGTCATGATTTTCGGCCTTTTGATAGGCTCAATCAGCCTAAATAAATGCATTGCATTTAGCAACAGCTATTAAAAAAATGGAAAAAGAAAAAAGGAGAAGGAGGAAGCTCCTGAACCCCTCTTGACTCCATCTCTATGTATAAATGAACTGAAAGATAATGAAAGAAAGATGAAATGAAAGATAAAATCAAAGGAACTCGTAGGTCTCGGAGCACGATTTCCGCCTCATAATTGCGCTGATTATTACCGGGAAACTTCAGTACTATATTTTTAGACACTCCTGAACATGAAAATGCAAACACCGATCTTTCACTAACCTTATAATCAACTAACTAACGTGCTGTTCCGTCGCGTCCGTTTCATTTATCTCCTATTTCTTAATTTCATTTATTTATTTATGCATTTCCGGAATAGCAAGCCGACATCCCGTTTGGCTGACCGTTAGCCTGTTTTTTTTTCCTTTTCGTCTAATAAATATATCCCCCCTCCCCCGTCGCTGTCGTTGGTTGTCGTTGGTTTTCCTTGCTTCGTGAACGTGAATTTGGGTTCCGGAAAAGACTGTTACTCATTGCGTGGGCGGAAATAATCGCGCTTGATCGATTTTCCTTATTGGTTCACGTGGAGCGTTCATGAAAAAAAAGAGAAAATAATAAAGATAAAAATAAAAATAAATCGATCAATAAAAGAAAGAAAGAGAAACAACAAATAAAGCTGCAGTTCTAAGTACCGTTATCCTAAGGAACATTTATCTGTGTGTAATCCGCTTGCTGGCTGTTTCAACATTACGAACATTACAGGGCAGTCCTGTTGAACGTTACTGGAATGTTTGTGAAGTCGGCCTTCCACTAACCGTAAATACGAGAGATTCTCGTTAGCCTTATGAGACAGTTGACTGAGTAAGCACAAACCCGAAACGGCAAAATCGAGCAAATTGACGTTTCATGTGAAGCTAATAAACTCATCTCACCGAAAAAAGAAGAGGTTTATTGGTCTCGGTGGTCTCTTACACGGGCCCCGACAATGCTGGCTGACGATAATCCCTTTACGAGCAGCTAAGAAAGCTTTTGTTCTGGACTCCAAGGCCATGCCGTAAGTCCATGAAAGTAAAGAGGAGAGAGGGAGCACTGCAGTGCGCGTGCGCGCCGCATGGTCGGCGGATGGATACGGTCAAAATGTTCCGCGCGGTTTTTCCTGTGCTACGGCTCGAGGGCGACACAGAATGACGCGGTTTACGGGGCTTTGAGACGTTATTTATCCGTACTCACTTCTCATGCTTTTTTTATAAATAAACGGAAAGTGGTAGACATATAAATTTCATGTCTATCGGTTCCTGAAATAATTCCAGAGAAAGTAAATGGAAAGTTTTTTTCGAAATGGCTATAGAAGCTTAATAAAACCTGTTCAAAGAGGGAGGAGAAAAATTGTGTATTTTTTTCGCATTCGTGACGTCGCCGGAAAATACATGACATATATGACAAATCCTGTAGCGTAACTAATTTCATCTTGTCTTCCTCTTTATGATGAAAGCACCCGCGTCAAAATCTGCGCGGCGATTACCGAGAGAAAGCATAAAAACTGTTCCATAGGAAATACATTGGGACGGAGAGCTGGTATGCCCTCTTAATTTCTACCATACGCACAGCAGAGCAATGTTATTTGAATTACTGTTTACCGCTTTGGTGTCAACAGTACAACCACCGGTACAAACCAATAGTTTGTAATTGTCAGTGTGCCGTGTCCTGAGTCACGTTTTTATGTATTGCCCTCTGCATAAGGTTTTAGCGTAGGTTTTTAGCGATATTGAGTGTTCTTGATTGTCGATTCAGTGAAAAGTAAAACAATGTTGGTTTCTAAAAGAACACAGCATGTGTAGTAATGTACAGGGTGTGGGCAGGTAAACTGCAGTTGCTCTCAGGTACATGTAGAAATGACACTGCACACACACTGTACTGTAACCGGTCACCTATCTGCTTAAACTATATTTTATGTACATATGTGTAGACGATGCAGATACACTGCGTATCGCCAGTTTGCAAGGTGAGTATGGCACAAGCTTGGGAAAAACAAGAGCATGGTCATCCCAGCCTGTGCAGTGAAGAGAGTCTGGCAAGCCTTTCCCACAGAAAATGCCGCAGGCTTCAAGTACCCAAGATCCTAACTGGAGGTACCTCTTCGCACAGCTCGTCTATCGCGTTTAAAATAATTCAGCATCTGTATTTGGGATGATTTATAGCTCTCAGGATGATGCATGGTTCATGAGTTCAATATGTTGTGTTGAAATACAACACTAGTCCTTTTTAATGAGTCTTGCGGAACGATAGATGAGCACTCCTTTCGTGACATTGTGTACCATTGCTACACTGAACAATTTCTTGGGCAAGACTGGTGAACGAACGAAAAACAGTCTGTCTTCCAAATATGTATGTTCCTTGTAACTTCCGTATTTGTTAAGTGACCCATGTTGATGTCCCCCCTCATGTAATGCCTGTGAGGGCCTTTGAGATATATTCATAAATAAATAAATATCAAAACCGGAAAAAGATGTAACACCTATCCTCTCTTTGTTTGAATGATACATAAACATTCTCAGAAGATCCACGACTTGAAAACCCGAGACGAGGTAAGGACGATAACAGACAGTTTGTCTGTTATCGTCCCTACCTCGTCTCGGGTTTTCAAGTCATGGATCGTCACCACCAGCTCACTTGCTACCTAACTTTCCTTTCGTTATTCTCAGAAGTTTTGTACATAGTCACACTTTGCGTCATTTTGCCTAAAGCCTAGTTCCACCTCTTACATCTTCTCCACATCTTCAATCCCCAAAGCAGTACAAGGCTAAAGTAATCAGCTACTACATAAAAAGAAGGAGGGGGAGGAAAACAAAAGCTGGCACATCTAAAATTCGAAGAAACCCTGGTGCTTTCACGGGGCTACTCACGGCTCAGTCCTGGATCAGATCCCGATGCAAAACATCTTTTCTGAGCCTCAGTGATAGATTCCCTTGATTGCACTGACTGTGAGGCACAACTCATTGGCTTGGTGGCAAGTGGACTTGCGTCTGGTAGTAAAATTTGGAATAAAGGGAGCAAGGAACATCTCTCTATGGTCTTAAGAAGGATATCAACATTACCTGTCAAGGTACAGCATTTCATGTTGCTTTCAGTAAGTACAACACTCCTGATAGCTGTTACCATTCGTGTTGGGAAAGCATGCTGAAGTTAGCTCAGGCAGTGCATCCAGAACTGTGAATCAGGTTCATAGAGAGCACCTGGTGAGAGGGACAGCAACAGTGTCCAGTTAAGACTCTCCAGGAATTTTGTGCAGGTTTGGGGGTCACACCTTTTAATAGTGTTGATAGAAAGCAGGGTGTGTTAAACGCTGACCTCTGGTAGATGAATTCTTGTTATTTATAACCAGGTACCCATGTTCTAGTAATCTAGAAAAAGCCTTGGCTCTCTTGGAGGAAATTGCTAATGAATCTGAGTGTCTTTTGTGGAAACAGGTTGTAACTGCTTTTCTATCCACCCTTCTTAGTTGCCCTAGCAAAAGCAAATATGTAATGCTGTACACCCTATCTGATGCTAGCACACTAATTGCGTTGAGTGTTCTCAGGCTTCTGAAATGGAGCTACCTCGTACATACACTGTGCCATGTCGGCAAGAACATAAATCAGACTGCCTTTACTTTTTAAATTGGCCCTTCAGTGCTTCATGTGACTGCAAGAATGGCACCCCCAAAATGATAGGCAATGAGAATGATTTCTGCAATGTATTGAGCTTTGTAAAACAACAACTTTATTTGAAAATATATTCCAAAAGCCGGGTAACGACCTCATAATGTACCGTCCTTTACTGCAAACACTGCTCAACACAACAATTAAAAACAGAGCGTAAACGTTTTGTCGCCTATCCGGGTGGCATCATCAGTACAACAAAGGCCAAAGACGAGCACATCAGCCTATCTAAGAGGGCATCATACACATCCGATAGGGGGCCACGGTTGTTATTACAGGCTGAAGCATCACGCCTGATAAAGCAGGATTCTAAGAACTTTCTAGGGCCCCATCGCTACTCATCTGCAAAGGTTACTGCACCATCAAAATATATGTCCCTTAGGACAGCAATGGTAGACTAATTCGGTCTTGGTTAGTTAAGCTAAGCACTAGTAGCCCTGGCAACGTCCCTTGTGTGCTCTTTTAGTCTTGTCCCGCGTCTTTTGTCTATCTTGCCAATGTAGGTTGCATCACATTCTATGCACTCAACTTGATATGCACAGTCAAAATGCCTGATGGGCACAGTGCCCTCCGAATAGCGTATGAAATACGTTGGATGAAACGAATGTGCACCACCAATTTGACTCCTTTGATGTTGGTTTTGATTGTTCTCTGTTGTAGGGATGATGCCACCTGGATAGGCAATGAAATGTTTACTCTCTTTATTCTTAATTGTTGTGTTAAGCCGGTGTTCTCAGTAAAGGATTTTACTTTATGAACTTTGTTTGAATGATGATTAGTGGCGAGCTTCATACCCTGGGCCACTACTCTAACAATTGCTTGTGGTAGTGTGGCGAAATGGAATAACGAGCCTTGTAAACAATGTACTTGGAAATATATTTATTTATCTCTCATAGGTTGAAGAACCCAGTGTGGGGTTACATAACGGAGGGGCATGTAATCATACAAGACCGATCACCAAAAGGCCTTGCTTTTCACTAAATTAAAATGTGAAGCGATTGTAACATAACAAATGCTGCATGGTGGCGATATGATAGGTTCTCCTCACGAGTTGTCGCCACGGTTACGGTTAGTTGAGAAACTGCATATCCAGGTAGCAGGATCAAATTTTAATTAGGCTACTTTGGCCAACACGCGAGCATACAACACAGTGTCAAAAGCCCTTACGAAATAAAAAAAAATACTACATCTACGTGGACCCAGAAATCAAGACAGTTCAAAATGCTGTGAACGAATTCCACTACGTTAGTTTTGCCTGAATACCCTTTTCTAAAGCCATGCTGGAATTTTTAAAAATAAATCGACAGACTCAACTTGGTTGACAACGTGGTAGTACATGATGTGCTCCATTAGTTTACAGGGAACCCTAAAAAGTGGATGTCTGTAACTCAAACGTCGCCATGCCAGTACTGGACAGCTGGTTCGGCCTTCTTGGACCTCATCAGCAGTACGCAGACAGGCAACGTTGCCTGTCTGTGTACTGCTGATGAGGTCCAAGAAGGCCGAAACAGCTGTCCAGTACTGGCATGGCGACGTTTGAGTTACAGACATATGCTATGCGTGCAGCCAAAGAGCTCCGGCTATTTTTTTCCTAAAAAGTGGAGCTGGTTAATAGATAGAAGGAGCATAGTTGTCACCTCTTCCGAAGACAGGAATCAGCTTGAGACCTCTGTCCTCGACTCACACACATACTAAGCACCTTTCACACAGATTAACGTATCTTCGTTCCAGCTCTTTCACTTTCAGATGTTCATCTCTGTTGAGTGGTCTGTCATTCTTGTAATACAGATTGGAATTGAATTGCAGGTGCATAAGGGATGCTCTGAAAGAAAAGTGTTTGGTTTTAGTCCTCTTAATGTTTCCGAAAACGAAAACAAACTTCACGGTGACTATTCTTCTGAAATGAGCAATTCCAGGATGACAGCAAAAAATATATCTCGCCATATCATTATATCCACCTAGCACTTCAATTGAATAATGGCAGTTGAAGATGATGATGATTCAATTTAATGGCACATAAGCAACTCGGGCTATAGCACGCCAAAACCATGGTAAAACTGTGACTTGTTAAATATCAGACGATTATACTAAAATAATATACTTTATTGGTTGGTAATTTGAGATATAGACAAAAACATGATATGAGCATTGCCAATAAGCAATTGAAGAAAAGGCAATTGTTGGCTTTGTGTGACTGATGTCGAGTTTGCCACACTACGTGTTGAATAATAATGTACGCTGATATGCTGTAGCATATAAAGTACAATCATACACACGCTCACTATGTAGTGGATATGTGAAACCAATATACACATACTTACATTTCAAACTTTCTTGAAACAGGCAGTCCAAGTCTGTCGGATTTGCTAGACTCTATACAAAGCCAGTAAGCACAGTGTGGAAAGACTGTTTCATCTTTCGAAAGCGGAGGTGCGGCTACCACGACGCTTCGCCATCTCAATGCTTCGGAGCGGCATAGCCTCCCTATTGAAAAATCCCGTATGAGACTCATATGGGTCCTATATCAGTTTGTATGGTTCCCGTACAGATTCGTATGGGTCCTATATTAATACATATGGGCCGCCTATGAAGTCATATGAAGGCAATATGGCATTCTTATGGGTACCGTACGGAGTCATATGGAGTCAATATGTATGTATAAAGTTATGTGGGCCTCGTATGAAGTGATATGGGACCGTATATCGCATATCTTTCACCCGTATGAAGTGATGTGGCAGCAATATGGGTTCCATACGACTTCGTATGTGACAGCAATAGTACACATATGGGGCGGTATGATGCACATTAGGATAGTATGGGGGACAGGAATCACACATGACACATAATTCGAAACGTTGATTCTGCCACATAGTTATGATTACAATTATGCCAAACTAGTTTTTGAAATGGGCCACTTAATTGCATCACACACTTACCTTATAAAAATGGATTGTGCGAACCAAATGTGTGTCACTGTCCTGGACGAACGTGCAGATAAATAAACTCACTGCTACGTTCCTGTGTTAGGGACTAAATAGTAATGGACGGACGGAAATGATGCAGAAATAGGATACACGCTCCGAACGACACGCGAGTTGACACACATGACTAGGTTAGGTCAGGTTGGATGATGTCACTTTTTGCTGAGAATACAACTAGTTATACCCTAACATAGATTTGTCCTGCTTTCTAACCTTATCCGGTACTCAAAGTATCGATTCTTCAGCCTCAGTACACGGGTAGCCTGCTCAAGACTCTTGGGGACCCTTGTGGTTCATGGCAGTAGTGAGTCTCTATTTATTTCAAAAAACCCCAAGGGTCCGGAGGACATTACATGGGGGGTGGGAACATTATATTGGAACACATCATGGAACATTGAGAATGGAAACAGTAATAACAGAAATAAACAGAAAACAGAAATAAGGAAACAAAATAACAACAACATCTTGGAATAACAGGATAAGAACAATACAAGTAAGTATACAAAGCGATAAACTCAGCAATACAACAGAACGAACACTAGTATTGAAGATGAAGAAAGTGAGAGAGGGAGCTACGGAAAACTGTATGGTCGTCAATGGTAGCGATTGATGATGGGAGGTTGTTCCACTCAATGGTAGTTGTGCAAAAAAACGATTTGGAGAACGCGTTAGTAATACAGAGGAACCGAGTAACCTTGTTAGTGTGATCAAAGCGAGGAAAAATGACACTCGAGCGTGTGATGGGTGATTGTCGAGCAGGCAAGGTGAAAAAAAATCTATGGTAGAGGGTTAACTTGGCGAAGCGACGACGATGTTCGAGCGGCTCGAGGTTGAGACTTAGTTTTAACGCGGAAACAGAGGTAGTGAAAGAGTAATCGTTGACAATGAAGCGGGCAGCTCGATTTTGAATGGCTTCGATTGCATCACAGAGATAGTTTTGAGGAGGGTCCCATATTGCGGATGCGTATTCAAGCTTGCTTCGTACCAGAGTGGTGAAAGTTAGAAGCTTGAGATGGACAGGTGCCGATCTTAGGGTGCGTCTGACAAAGCCCAAGGAGCGAGAAGCATTGGCCACGATGTGATTAATGTGTTCATTCCAAGTTAAGTGAGTTTAGTGAGTCTCTATCGAGTGACGGTGGTCGCTTGATGGGGTTGTGCGTCTAATATAGAAGCCTAAAATGGTCCTATCAAGACGCTATTTGTTGTGACAGATTCCGCATTCCTCCCCCTTCACGAACACGCCCGAAGTTTCTGAGAAATCCTAACGGTAGCCGACAAATATGGAAATATTTGGCTTCCATCAGCACATATACGACACATTCGGAGCGCCGTCACTCCCGCGGCGTTTGCCGGATTCACACAAAATTTGCATCCAAATAGGTCTCGAATAGTTCTATGATCGGCCAAATCACACCGCGGTCCGGTCTTTAGCGGTTCGGAAATTGTGGGTGAAGACGCGTTTGCGACGCTCTTTTTGAAAACTTTGGGGTCCTTTTTCGGAAGGAAGCTCGCGTCCGACGATGTTCATTTTTTGTAACCTACTCTACATGACGTAACAAACGTGACAAAATTGACCGCAGCTCTGGAACTTTAACGGTTCTCCAGTTACCGGTGTCCGTGTTTGCACTCCTCACAATGCATGTGACGTTCGGCCGCATTTTCCTAAAACCGCCCCAGTTGCAGCTACATAGTCGTGTGTAACATTGTTTTGAAGGTCTCGACGCTCTCTTTTCAATCGAGTTTGTCCTGTAGGCCAGCAAAGTTTCGTTCTCCAAGATAAGATATTGGCTTTGTAGTTTTTCGACGCCAACGTGTCTGGGTGACGACGCCCCGAAACGCTTCCCGCTGTTCAGTGCAGTAAGTAACTTACCTAAAGCCCAATTTACCCGAAATTCTGTGTGTGCATGCTCCGTACCCTGCACTACAAGTTTCCTATTCGGGCCACCCGTCAATTTCCTGCTGTTAGGGCGTCATTTCGAAAATTCCTGACGCCGACCCCCGTTCGACGACATTTGTCTCAGTGTTTGGGTTCGAACCCCACGGCAGATCAGAACCTCCCTCTGATGGACACACGTACTCAAAGCCGGGAAGGTGTAGGAACTTGCGACACCTTTTTATCTCTCTCCGTTCTCTAGTTAGGATCACGTGGTAACGGCGGCTTCCTTATACATGGGGCGTGAGGCATTCTTTTCGATATTGGGTGTTTCTTGGCGTAGGAAGGTGAATGAGGTCTTGTTTTGACGGGGAAAACGTCCTCTTTCCGATAGCATTGTTGTCGTGCTCGCGCCGATTTCCATTCTCTTGATATAGCACGAAGAGCGCCGCGACTGTGGCGCCCCCAACGCCACACTCTGCATCCGCCACTGGTCTCAGTCGACGTTGGAGTACCGGAGGTGAGGGGTCGCGTGATGTCGTCGTTCCTGTTCTGGGTGTTTCGGCGTGGCATTGGTGGCTCGGACTGTTCTGACTGTGTGTTTGTGCCTTGCTAGTGACGTCTGGACATGTTTCTCTGTTTGTACGCCTTGGAAGATACGACCAGAAGCTGTTGGATTTCGTGAATGGAAGGTTAGTTGAGAGGCTGCTGTGCCATTATTCCTGCACGGTTTGCTTGGTAACATTCCTAGCATGTGGGTTCCTATTACTTTATGCACTCAGTGTGCTTGCTACCCTCTTGAGTCCTGTTACCTTATGCTGAACTCAGTGTGGTTGTTGCCGTAGTCGTTAACTCTTATCGTCACTTAACATCGGGGGAAATTGTCACATGTGATGCTTCACTGGCCTGTTACAAACGGGTAATCTTTTTTTTACGGGGAATTTCGGGGAAACGGGCAATTTCAGACGCTTTTGACAGATTTGTTTCTGTGCACAAGACAAATGGGCTGTCGTACTCCCGACGTAGGAAATGAACACACGTCGCTGAGATCTTATAAGACAAAGTAAGTTAAGCTACAGGTCATTGCAAAGATTTTTACTGAGTTGTGTTTCCTGCAAAACAGGTAGGGTGTGCACTTCAGCCATGCAACTCCAATGTCTGCTTCATGGCAGTGCAAGCTTTTACAACCGTGCCCTTGAATGTAACAAGCCAAATAAACTGGATAACAGAGAAAAGTTTCCTGGTTCTTTTGCCACTATGTTCGCGTAAGATGTTCAGCTTATCATACCTACATTTTTCTAAGATCTGTACTGCTTTCACAATGTATCCTCCCCTTTGGTGCTTTGTGTGTAGGTGGATTTTGGTTCCCCACTATGTGTCACTGGATGCACCCTGTATAACCTTCACTCCGTATCGTCATACGACCGTTACCCGACCAGCGGCTTCTTCAACGTGGTACATAACATTATGCTCTCTGCGCCCCGTATAAGCGGTCTCATATAATTCCGTTGTGGCTCACACAATCATGTGGGTATATGGGTCACATGAGAATTGTATGGGGCGTTTATACGGGATTGTTGGATATGGAGATTCTCGTATGGGTCATACGGGCCACATGAGGACCCCGTATGGTCTATATAACTCATATGTCCATATAACACATAACCCCATGTTCAATAATGCCATATATATGGGACCCGTATTTATTCGATATGGGTTTTTTCAATAGGGAAGTGCCATATATGCCTGTGGTTCTACCATTGACACCCAAGTGGTAAAGGGTATTTCAAATTACATTGCTCTGCTTTGCTTCAGGTAGAAGTTTGAAAAATACTAAAAGCTTGTGCACCGCCCCTTTAAACTGCAATAAGCCGGTGGTTGTGCTATTGGCACCAAAATGCTAAACAGTAATTCAAATTACATTGCTCTGCTGTGCTTGTGGTAGAAATTAAGTCAAATTCCTGAAATCGTGTGCAACGGCCCATTTAAAGGGACTCTGACCAGAAACTGTGGGAGCTCTTTCGTACTTGCAGTCGATAAAGCACCCAACAAGGACTCCCCATGCGAAAATTCATGCATTAAAACCCCACGGTTTCTCTAAACTCGAATTTTAAACATTCGACTTCATCCGAGTGCAGCACGCCTAGCGTCAAACCGAGAAAACATACGTTTATATAGAATATCCACCCCGGCCCACCATCAAGATGACGTCAACACGGGGGCCACTCGCAACACCCACAATAAAAGAAAAATATACCCTGCATTTATCACCTGCAACAGTTTCTACGATTTTCTTTTCAATCTGTACACGCGTCCATATATGCTTCCGTATCCGGTCAGCTGTAATGGATGCCGTATGCCGAGCTTGCGAACTGCGAACTTGTGTGACTCCCGGTTCATCCTCTTTGTTCGGGTCATTGGGTTGGTGTTGGAGTTGACCTGTAGCTTAACTTACTTTGTCTTATAAGATCTCAGCGACGTGTGTTCATTTCCTACGTCGGGAGTACGACAGCCCATTTGTCTTGTGCACAGAAACAAACCTGTCAAAAGCGTCTGAAATTCAAAGATTACCCGTTTGTAACAGGCCAGTGAAGCATCACATGTGACAATTTCCCCCGATGTTAAGTGACGATAAGAGTTAACGACTACGGCAACAACCACACTGAGTTCAGCATAAGGTAACAGGACTCAAGAGGGTAGCAAGCACACTGAGTGCATAAAGTAATAGGAACCCACATGGTAGGAATGTTACCAAGCAAACCGTGCAGGAATAATGGCACAGCAGCCTCTCAACTAACCTTCCATTCACGAAATCCAACAGCTTCTGGTCGTATCTTCCAAGGCGTACAAACAGAGAAACATGTCCAGACGTCACTAGCAAGGCACAAACACACAGTCAGAACAGTCCGAGCCACCAATGCCACGCCGAAACACCCAGAACAGGAACGACGACATCACGCGACCCCTCACCTCCGGTACTCCAACGTCGACTGAGACCAGTGGCGGATGCAGAGTGTGGCGTTGGGGGCGCCACAGTCGCGGCGCTCTTCGTGCTATATCAAGAGAATGGAAATCGGCGCGAGCACGACAACAATGCTATCGGAAAGAGGACGTTTTCCCCGTCAAAACAAGACCTCATTCACCTTCCTACGCCAAGAAACACCCAATATCGAAAAGAATGCCTCGCGCCCCATGTATAAGGAAGCCGCCGTTACCACGTGATCCTAACTAGAGAACGGAGAGAGATAAAAAGGTGTCGCAAGTTCCTACACCTTCCCGGCTTTGAGTACGTGTGTCCATCAGAGGGAGGTTCTGATCTGCCGTGGGGTTCGAACCCAAACACTGAGACAAATGTCGTCGAACGGGGGTCGGCGTCAGGAATTTTCGAAATGACGCCCTAACAGCTGGAAATTGACGGGTGGCCCGAATAGGAAACTTGTAGTGCAGGGTACGGAGCATGCACACACAGAATTTCGGGTAAATTGGGCTTTAGGTAAGTTACTTACTGCACTGAACAGCGGGAAGCGTTTCGGGGCGTCGTCACCCAGACACGTTGGCGTCGAAAAACTACAAAGCCAATATCTTATCTTGGAGAACGAAACTTTGCTGGCCTACAGGACAAACTCGATTGAAAAGAGAGCGTCGAGACCTTCAAAACAATGTTACACACGACTATGTAGCTGCAACTGGGGCGGTTTTAGGAAAATGCGGCCGAACGTCACATGCATTGTAAGGAGTGCAAACACGGACACCGGTAACTGGAGAACCGTTAAAGTTCCAGAGCTGCGGTCAATTTTGTCACGTTTGTTACGTCATGTAGAGTAGGTTACAAAAAATGAACATCGTCGGACGCGAGCTTCCTTCCGAAAAAGGACCCCAAAGTTTTCAAAAAGAGCGTCGCAAACGCGTCTTCACCCACAATTTCCGAACCGCTAAAGACCGGACCGCGGTGTGATTTGGCCGATCATAGAACTATTCGAGACCTATTTGGATGCAAATTTTGTGTGAATCCGGCAAACGCCGCGGGAGTGACGGCGCTCCGAATGTGTCGTATATGTGCTGATGGAAGCCAAATATTTCCACATTTGTCGGCTACCGTTAGGATTTCTCAGAAACTTCGGGCGTGTTCGTGAAGGGGGAGGAATGCGGAATCTGTCACAACAAATAGCGTCTTGATAGGACCATTTTAGGCTTCTATATTAGACGCACAACCCCATCAAGCGACCACCGTCACTCGATAGAGACTCACTAAACTCACTTAACTTGGAATGAACACATTAATCACATCGTGGCCAATGCTTCTCGCTCCTTGGGCTTTGTCAGACGCACCCTAAGATCGGCACCTGTCCATCTCAAGCTTCTAACTTTCACCACTCTGGTACGAAGCAAGCTTGAATACGCATCCGCAATATGGGACCCTCCTCAAAACTATCTCTGTGATGCAATCGAAGCCATTCAAAATCGAGCTGCCCGCTTCATTGTCAACGATTACTCTTTCACTACCTCTGTTTCCGCGTTAAAACTAAGTCTCAACCTCGAGCCGCTCGAACATCGTCGTCGCTTCGCCAAGTTAACCCTCTACCATAGATTTTTTTTCACCTTGCCTGCTCGACAATCACCCATCACACGCTCGAGTGTCATTTTTCCTCGCTTTGATCACACTAACAAGGTTACTCGGTTCCTCTGTATTACTAACGCGTTCTCCAAATCGTTTTTTTGCACAACTACCATTGAGTGGAACAACCTCCCATCATCAATCGCTACCATTGACGACCATACAGTTTTCCGTAGCTCCCTCTCTCACTTTCTTCATCTTCAATACTAGTGTTCGTTCTGTTGTATTGCTGAGTTTATCGCTTTGTATACTTACTTGTATTGTTCTTATCCTGTTATTCCAAGATGTTGTTGTTATTTTGTTTCCTTATTTCTGTTTTCTGTTTATTTCTGTTATTACTGTTTCCATTCTCAATGTTCCATGATGTGTTCCAATATAATGTTCCCACCCCCCATGTAATGTCCTCCGGACCCTTGGGGTTTTTTGAAATAAATAGAGACTCACTACTGCCATGAACCACAAGGGTCCCCAAGAGTCTTGAGCAGGCTACCCGTGTACTGAGGCTGAAGAATCGATACTTTGAGTACCGGATAAGGTTAGAAAGCAGGACAAATCTATGTTAGGGTATAACTAGTTGTATTCTCAGCAAAAAGTGACATCATCCAACCTGACCTAACCTAGTCATGTGTGTCAACTCGCGTGTCGTTCGGAGCGTGTATCCTATTTCTGCATCATTTCCGTCCGTCCATTACTATTTAGTCCCTAACACAGGAACGTAGCAGTGAGGTTATTTATCTGCACGTTCGTCCAGGACAGTGACACACATTTGGTTCGCACAATCCATTTTTATAAGGTAAGTGTGTGATGCAATTAAGTGGCCCATTTCAAAAACTAGTTTGGCATAATTGTAATCATAACTATGTGGCAGAATCAACGTTTCGAATTATGTGTCATGTGTGATTCCTGTCCCCCATACTATCCTAATGTGCATCATACCGCCCCATATGTGTACTATTGCTGTCACATACGAAGTCGTATGGAACCCATATTGCTGCCACATCACTTCATACGGGTGAAAGATATGCGATATACGGTCCCATATCACTTCATACGAGGCCCACATAAGTATCATATTGACTCCATATGACTCCGTACGGTACCCATAAGAATGCCATATTGCCTTCATATGACTTCATAGGCGGCCCATATGTATTAATATAGGACCCATACGAATCTCTACGGGAACCATACAAACTGATATAGGACCCATATGAGTCTCATACGGGATTTTTCAATAGGGTTTATATGGGCCGTCGCACACGATTTCAGGAATTTGACTTGTTTTGTACCACAAGCACTGCAGAGCAATGTAAATTGAGTTATTGTTTACCGCTTTGGTGCCAATAGTACAACCACCGGCATATTGCAGTTTAAAGGGGCTGTACACAAGCTTTTATTAATTTTCAAACTTCTACCTGAAGCAAAGCAGAGCAATGTAATTTGAAATACTCTTCACCGCTTGGGTGTCAATGGTAGAACCACGGGCATATATGGCACTTTAAATGGGCCGTTGCACACGATTTCAGGAATATTACTTAATTTCTGCCAGAAGCACAGCAGAGCAATGTAAATTGAGTTACTGTTTACAGCTTTGGTGCCAATAGTACAACCACCGGCATATTGCAGTTTAAAGGCGCGATACACAAGCTTTTAGTAATTTTCAAACTTCTGCCTGAAGCAAAGCAGAGCAATGTAATATGAAATACTCCTCACCGCTTGGGTGTCAATGGTAGAACCACGGGCATATATGGCACTCTAAATGGGCCGTTGCACACGAGTTCAGGAATATTACTTAATTTCTGCCAGAAGCACAGCAGAGCAATATAATTGGAATTGCTGTTTACCGCTTTGGTGCCAATAGTACAACCACCGGCATATTGCAGTTTAAGGGGGCGGTGCACAACCTTTTAGTGATTTTCAAACTTCTACCTGAAGCAAAGCAGAGCAATGTAATTTGAAATACTCTTTACCGCTTGGGTGTCCATGGTAGAACCACGGGCATTTGGCAGTTTACATAGGCCGTGCACACGATTTCAGGAATCTTACTTAATTTCTACCACAAGCACAGCATAGCAATGTAATTTGAATTACTGTTTACCGCCTTGGTGTCAATAGTACAACCCCCGGCATATTGCGTTTTTAGAGGGGCGGTGCACAAGCTTTTAGGAATTTTCACTTCTACCTGAAGCAAAGCAGGGCAACGTAATTTGAAATACTCTTTACCGCTTGTAGATGGGTAGAAATCCAGCGAACCGGTAGAGATGTAGGAAAGGAGTTGCCTCAGGACAGAAGCCGCCGATATTTCGAACAGAGACTGTTCTTCTTCTGGGCCCAGAAGAAGAACAGTCTCTGTTCGAAATATCGGCGGCTTCTGTCCTGAGGCAACTCCCTTCCTTCTTTACCGCTTTGGTGTCTATGGTAGAACCACGGGTATAATGCAGTTTAAAGTTCAAAATTCAAAAGTTTAAAAGTTAAAGTTCATAAGTTTAAAATTCACTCTTATCGAATACCGATAAGAGTGAATACGACTTAGATCGTATTAGTGATTGCTTTACCATCCAGCCTGTTAGTGAGGCCGACGTTCTTTTAGCGATAAAGAAATTGAAACCTAAGTCGTCTTGTGGGATAGATAGAATCCCGAACTTCATTGTCATGGGTTGTTCCAAACTGCTCGTGCAATCACTTGCTCATATCTTCAATATATCCTTGTCTTCTGGCGTTTTTCCTGAATGCTGGAAGACAGCTATAATTGTCCCTTTGTACAAGTCAGGTGACCCTTGTTTGGTGAATAACTATAGACCAGTTTCATTGCTGTGTGCCTTTTCAAAAGTTTTTGAGATCATAGTTCACGATAGATTATACACGCATTTTTGTACACGAATCTGTCCTGAGCAGTGTGGCTTCATGAAAAGCAGATCTGTCGAAACTAACTTATGCTCTTTCTTGAATTACACATCTCCACTTCTTTGTAAACGTTATCAAGTTGACACGGTATATTTTGATTTCAAGAAAGCGTTCGATCGAGTTAACCATAAGCTGTTACTTTCAAAGGTTTGTCAGTTTGGATTGTGTAATAGATATTGTCAATGGTTGAAAAATTACTTGTTCGAAAGGAGGAACGTGGTACGAGTTGCCGAAACTTTTTCCGTTCCGTTCGAGTCTGTGTCTGGAGTACCGCAAGGAAGTAACCTAGGTCCTCTCTTATTTTTGGTCTTTGTAAATGATCTTGCCGGTGTCGTGAAACATTGCCAGTTGTTAATGTTTGCTGATGACGTTAAGATTTTTCGTTCCGTATCTTGCTACGGCGATCACCTGTCCATTCAGGAAGACATAAATGCAATCAGCGACTGGAGTTACTTAAACGGCATGTCTCTAAATGTGAAAAAAAAAACAAAGTTGTATCTTATACAAGGAAAAAATCGACATTACTGTTTGATTATGACATTAAAGGCGTCCAAATAGAGAGAGTGGAAACCATTCGTGACCTTGGGGTCATTTTCGATTCGGCACTGAATTTCAACAACCATGTGCCATTCCTGTATTGCTCCGCAATGAGAATGATGGGCTTCATTTGTCGCATATCCAAGAATTTTAGAGACTTTCATACTGTTGTCTGCTTGTTCTATTGTCTAGTACGAAGCAAGTTGGAGTTCGCATCCGTCGTTTGGAACTGTCTCTCTAACACACTCTCAGATCGCATCGAAAATGTGCAAAAGAAGTTTGTGCGAATTATTTACGATAGGTATTCACAAAGAAAATGGTTTTATGAATACAATCACCTCCTTGCGAAGCTTAAGATGACATCACTGAAGCAACGTCGTTATATTCGGGATATGACTTTCTTGTTCAATGTCGTGCATGGTAAAATAGATGCTCCTTTATTGTTAGCCAGTGTCGATTTTCATGCGCCATCTAGACATTGTAGAGTTCATCGTACTTTTTATCCACGTTTTTGTCACCCGTCTTCTCCTTTGGCGCGCATGCAGTGTTGCTTTAATGACATTGAGAACACTAGTGTGGACATTTTTGCTAATTTTACTTTATTTTTATCCTCTTTGTAACTTTTTATCGTTTTGTAAGTTAATCTTCTTTCCGTGCACCTCTATGTAGGCTCACGCTGTTGGCGGGCACGTGAAACTAATAAATAAATAAATAAATAAATAAAAGAGCCGTGCACACCATTTCAGGAATCTTACTTAATTTCTACCACAAGCACAGCAGAGCAATGTAATTTGAATTACTGTTTCCCGCTTTGGTGCCAATAGTACAACCACCTGCGTATTGCGTTTAAAGGGGAGGTGCACAATCTTTTAGGAATTTTAGAATGTGAGAATTTTAGGAAATCTGTTCGAAATGGCCGCTTCTGTGTTTCCTTCGTTCATGGTGCCAAAGCATATTCTCAACAACTTATGACATGCCATTCCACTAGGATTGTAACAAAGGCGACCGCAAAATCCAAAAAGGCGGCAGCTGAGCCCTTTAAAACGAGCACAGTCCCTTTATTTGTCGTGCCTACATCATATTATGAACTATTTATATCATGTCACTCCACTGAAATTGTAACAGAGGCGACCGCAGAACTCGGAAAAGCCGGCGGCAGAGCACTTTAAAACGATCAAAGGGAGGAAGAGGGGGAGTTGGTGATAGTTCATGTCGCTTCAATGCAGCACTGAGACGGGACGAAGGGCGGTTAAAACAAGGACGTATCTGCAATACCCCTAGTACAGGAAATATAGTTGATCAAAGGGAGGAAGAGGGGGAGTTGGTGATAGTTCATGTCGCTTCAATGCAGCACTGAAGCGCTCAACGCATAAAGCGCGTTCCTCGTGTTACTAACCTGTTTCACTCAGTGCTGCATGCTTGGCTCGTGCATGGTGACAATAACAGCATGCTACTTCCAGTGCACGTCCATTTTCATCCATTTCTCCAATAAATGCATCACGATCACAGCCGGCGTCCGTGCAACGTCCCTGTGTGAAACCTCGAATGTCTGTGTGCGTCCGTCACATCATATATCCACCTGCGAGCTTCGCCCATGCAACATTGCACTAACATGAGAGTGAACTACGCAGGAATGTAATAGCAAATGCAGAAGGTTACTTACTATGTGACTTTGAATTCCGTTGTTTCCAATGCAACGGATGTCGAAGCGACAAGGTACCACACAGCAAGCGAAACGCTCCTCCCGCTTTTTCCTGATACACGCTGTTGCCAACTGCCACTTGACGTGCAACCTCCACCTGCAGACTTTCGCGAAACTGCGCGGACCACTTCGCTTTTATAAGTAACGCTGGTAACTTCTCCAAAAGCGTAACGCCGTCCTTAGGGGTAACGCCACTGTTTCTCTCGCAATGTAACCTGTAAGAGGGCAGCGCACGTCCGCATGTAACCTTTGAATGGGCTGTAACCTTTACATCGAGCACAAATAACTTGTATTTCACAAGTTAGGTGCGTATCAGACTAACGTTAGAGGGAACTAGATTAAGAGTGTACAGTGGAAACCATACAGCAGTGTAACACCTTTATTCCTACATAACTAGCTGGAGATATGTGACTGATGTGATACAAGTTTTCTTCAGGTGTGACACCTAATCTGTATCCTGCGATAACGGCAAAGCACTACGAAGATCGATAGCACAATAAACGAAATCGCCCAAAATCATATCTGACAGTGCAGCGCAGTGACGATTTTCTCAGGCCGGCTTTTTGATGGAGGCTTGTCGAGCATTCGTGGGCAGATTTCTTGACGGCACAATATTTCGTTCCTGAAAACAACGTTTCGGATCTGGACGGGAAACCAAGAGCACCATATTGTTGCAGTTTTCTGTCCACCAAGTAGTACCTTACCCTTTTATTTCATTCCGACGTACGTTTCGGCGAAATGCTACGAACATGCCTCATAGTGCACCAATTTTTCTGGTGCTTGCTTTCCGTTTCGTCGCTTGATTATCAAGATAAGCGTAATATTATAAACTTTTCATGTTTCCGCTAGTTTTGGAAGTTCATTCCAAGTGTAGCTTATGACGATTCGCAATTAAAAACAGCGCAATGCCGCATAAACACGACCAAACGCGGTCACTACCACAGACACGCATCCCGTTGTTTCCGCACTACCGGCGGATCACGTGACTTTTAGAGCGCCCCCTGTAAGTCGCGCTCGCTGCCAATTATCAGCGACTTATGTCATGGCATTCCACTGGGATTGTAACAGAGGCCACAGAAAAATCCGAAAAAGCCGGCAGCAGAGCCCTTTAAAACGAGCAGAGTCCCTTTAATCATGGTGCCAAAGTCATATTACGGTCTACCTATGTCATGCCACTCCACTAGGATTGTAACAGAGGCGATCGCAAAATTCGAAAAAGCCGGCAGCAGAGCCCTTTAATCATGGTGCCAAAGTGATATGAAGTACTTATGTCATGCCATTACCCTGGGATTGTAACAGAGGCGAACGCGAAATTCGAAAAAGCCGGCTGCAGAGCCCTTTAAAACGAGAAGAGTCCCTTAAATGATGGTGCAAAAGTCATATGAAGTACATATGTCATGCCATTACACTGTGATTGTAACAGAGGCGACCGCAAAATTCGAAAGAGCCAGCAGCGGATCCCTTGAAAACGAGCAGAGTCGCTTTAATCATGGTGCCAAAGCATATTTTCAACAACTTATGACATGCCACTCCACTGGGATTGTAACAGAGGCGACCGCAAAATTCGAAAAAGCCGGCAGCAGAGCCCTTTAAAACGAGCAGAGAACTTTATAATATGACTTTGGCACCATGATTAAAAGTTCTCTGCTCGTTTTAAAGGGCTCTGCTGCCGGCTTTTTCGAATTTTGCGGTCGCCTCTGTTACAATCCCAGTGGAGTGGCATGACATAAGTAGTTTATAATATGACTTTGGCACCATGATTAAAACTACTTATGTCATGCCACTCCACAGGGATTGTAACAGAGGCGACTGCAAAAATGGAAAAAGCCGGCAGCACAGCCCTTTAAAACGAACAGAGTCCCTTTAATCATGGTGCCAAAGTCATATTATGAACTACTTATGTCATGCAACTCCACTGGGATTGTAACAGGCGACCGCACAACTCGAAAAAGCCCTCAGCAGAACCCTTTAAAACGAGCAGTGTCCCTTTTTAGTCACTTTGGCACCGTGATTAAAGGGACTCTGTTCGTTTTAAAGGGCTCTGCTGCCGGCTTTTTCCATTTTTAGCAGTCGCCTCTGTTACAATGCCAGTGGAGTGGCATGACATAAGTAGTTCATAATATGACTTTGGCACCATGATTAAAGGGCCTCTGCTCGTTTTAAAGGGCTCTGCTTCCGGCCTTTTCGAGTTTTGCAGTCGCCTCTGTTACAATCCCAGTGGAGTGGCATGACATAAGTAGTTCATAATATCCTGTATTCTGTATTATTATCTATGTATATTTCTGTATTATTATCTATATTCTGTATTCTGTATTATTAAACATTCTGTATTCATAATTCTGTTCCGTGTCTCTGGTTTTATCGTCGTTTTTACAATGTACCAGCTCGCCTGCACCCTTGCACTTCTACCATTCATAATATGACTTTGGCACTATGATTAAAGGGTCTCTGCTCGTTTTAAAGGGCTCTACCGCCGGCTTTTTCGAGTTTTGCAGTCGCCTCTGTTACAATCCCAGTGGAGTGGCATGACATAAGTAGTTCATAATACGACTTTGGCACCATGATTAACCCTGTATTCACACGAGTCAGTTTTCTGCCGGCTGTCGCCCAGGCGGCCGGGAACGTCACCGCTCTCTGGTGCCACGTGACCGGCGCTCTTCGCCACGTCACCACTTTCTGATCTCCGGAGCGGTAGTCGGAGGCAGCCGGATATCTTGTCCTCCCGGCACAGATTCTGACGACCGACGGCGTCTGCTGCCGGCAGAAGGAGAAGGTGACGCAACGGATACTTATCGCGCTTGCTTTTTATTTCATCAGGATTGTTCTGTATGTGTCCCATACAACGGCATTCGCTGTACTGTGACCAATTCTGAATTGGAACGCCAACGATGCTTGGCTTTACCCCGAAAGTGGTGCAGCGACACCGGCGCAGCAGCTTCGGAACAATTATGCAATGCATAGATCGATGCCTACAATGCAGCGTTGCATAGGATGCTTTTTCTCTCCGTGAGGCGAAACAGACACGGAATACAAAGCATGAATTTTATAAACGCGGATATTTCTTTCGCTGGACAAACCTTGACTGCACGTAATCGTTCGCGTGTACCTTTCCAATACAGGTATAAAACATAATAACTGGAAGCTACCTTTTCCTACCGAAATAAAAATAAAAATTGAAATGATTTAATTTAATCTAATTAATTATTGCCTGCCTGTAGTTTGATATCGCAGCGTCATCGCCAGGCGATCACTTGTCGGCACGCTATCGCACCTATATTGGTGCTCAGCATCGAGATACGCTTCATTTGTGGAAAATCAAATCAAATGTGTCAACGTCCATTCTCAAAATACTCTGACAGGGGTTTGGGTCGTCCACACGGAGATCTGGGTTAAGGCTCTTTTACATTCCATAGTGCTTATTCAGTATCTATTCTTTGGCCCATATCCTGTCCATGGTTTTTCATGTGAATGCACTCTGCATCATCCACAAGGAGCGCAAGTGCAATAAGTTTTCTCTTTCATTGGTCCATCCTGCGCTAGACACAGACGAAATGCAAGGGCGAGAACCCAGACAGAAGGGTTCGGAAAGCTGGCAGCCGTCGGAAAAACCGACTCGTGCGAATGCGAGATAACGAGCGGGCGTCTTCAGACGCGTAGTGGCCTCGTTTCTCTCGGATATCCTTTCACTCCTTCCTGACTTGCTGCCAGCAGAAAACTGACTCGTGTGATGTCATGCAACTCCACTTGGATTGTAACAGAGGCGACCGCACAACTCGAGAAAGCCCTCAGCAGAACCCTTTATAATCATGGTGCCAAAGTAGTATTATGAACTATTTATGTCATGCCACTCCACTGGGATTGTAACAGAGGCGACTGCAAAACTCGAAAAAGCCGGCGGTACAGCCCGTAAAACGGGCAGAGTCCCTTTAATCATGGTGCCAAAGCATATTATCAACGACTTATGTCATGCTATTCCACTGGGATTGTAACAGAGGCGACCGCAAAACTCGAAAAAGGCGGTAGCAAAGCCCTTTAAAACGAACAGAATCCCTTTAATCATGGTGCCAAATTGATATTATGAACTACTTGAGTTATGCCACTCCACTGCGATTGTTTGTTTTTTGTTTGTTTGTTTATTCAAATTCAAAATACAAATGGAAGTAAAAAACAGACACCACAATAGGGGTTCCATAGCATAGCTAGTTAAGAACACCCATTATATGTGGTGTACTAAGAAACGGCAATTAAAGAACGAAACATAGAGGATTCAGATGCCCTGATATCAACCGAGATACAACGATGTAGAAACAGTATAACGTCTCAAGTCTTTAACAAAAAATCTACTATTTTTAAGCTCAGTTGGCAGTTGGTTCCAAATCCTAGGACCAAAAGACGCAATTAATCTCGTACCGTATACATTATTTGGACGAAATAACGTATATTGATGCAATACCACACTTCTATTGTTTCTAGTGCAAACGCGGAACATATCATTTTGGAATGGTGTTGCCTAGTTATGACTGAATGGATTAAAAGAGCGCATTGTTCACGCACAAGGTCCGGAAGTGGCACAATGTTAAGCTGAGAGAAGAGCCCAGCAGAGTGTGTCCGAAGGTCAGAATAAGTTATTCTCAAGACCCGCCTCTGTAATTTGAATAAACAATCAAGATAGGTCACTCCAGGACGTAATACAGTATCGTAAATGGGACTGGAAAAGGGCAAAATATAACTGTCTCAGGATATACAAGGGAAAGCACTGTCTTGCCAAGAACAGCGCATGGCAGGACTTTCTCAATTTTCGAGCCACACTGTCGATTTGTAACCTCCACGACAAAATACAATCCAGGATAACACCGATATAACCTATGTGGTCAGATCGCTCGATCTTCTGACCAGAGATACTTAAACTGATAACATTAGACGTCAAAGAAGGTTTACAAAACACGACGACTTTAGTTTTAGTCATATTAACCGACAGTCGATTTACACGAAACCACTGGACTATCCCCTCAGCCTCACAGCACAAAATATGTTCCACATCACCTGCCATTCTAGCACTATAAAAGAAACACGTGTCGTCAGCATACATGTATGTTGACAATTTTGATGAAACACAGGGAAGATCATTGACATAAAGAGCAAAGAGCATAGTTCCCAGCAGTGAACCTTGTGGAACACCATTGGTTACAGGCAGAGACAAAGAACATACCCCATTAATCTGCGTGTACATGACTCGATAAGTTAGATAACTTTAAAAAAAAATTTTAACCTAATCCCGCGGATACCATAGCAATACAATTTCCTCAACAAAATGGCGTGAACAACCAAATCAAAAGCTTTACGCACATCAACGAAACGCCCAACGATAAGCCATAATAAAGGGAGTTATCCAAGGACTCGTTGATTTTTTTCCGTCACAGCAAGGACTGCGGTGGCAGTGGACTTCTCACTCCGGAAACCATGCTGCGCTTCACTTAAGACACCGAATTTTTTTAAAAAGCAAGATAGCTGACGGCATATCAACTTTTCAAACACAGTATTAATTACACTGAGCACCGAAATCGGCCTGTAGTTTTCGACTTTTTGCTTGTCTCCCGCCTTATATATAGGAACTATGCGAGCAACTTTCAGCTTATCAGGATACACTCCTGCCGAACAAGCGTGATTATAGACACGATGAAGCGGTACGGCTAGAATATCTATACAAGGTTTCAAGACGCTTACAGAGAAGCCGTCAGGCCCAACTGCTATGTTGTTCCTCAAACTATGTACTACGGTAACAATGTCCTGGGCGGTTATTGGTGAAATAAAGAATGAATTGGAAACATCCATGTTTACATACCTTTCTGGGGAACGCAGGGAGCCACTTACCAAACTACACGAAAGTGACTGCGCGACAGAAGCAAAGTAGTGAGTGAAGCTATCGCAGAGTTCTTCTGTTGACGGGGTGTCAGGAAGAACAGTTTTCGGTTTCGCCCGGCCAAGGACTGAGTTGATAACAGCCCATATCTTCCGCGTATCTCGTTTACACTTGGATATCGCAGCAGAATAATATTTCATTTTTAGATGTCGGGACAACTTTGTTGCAAAATTACGAAAATACTTAAATCTTGTTTGATTAGATACGATAAAGGGGTTGCGCTTATACTTCTTGTACCAAGTGTATTTCTGCTTCAAAACACCTAAAAGTTCATGAGTCATCTAGGATTGTAACAGGGGCGACCGCAAAACTCGAAAAAGCCGGCAGCAGAGCCATTAAAAAGAAGCAGAGTCGCTTTAATCATGGTGCCAAAGCATATCATCAACGGCATATGACATGCCAGTCCCCTGAGATTGTAACAGAGGCGACCGCAAAATTCGAAAAAGCCAGCAGGAGAGCCCTTTAAAACGAGCAGAGTCCCTTTAATCAAGGTGCTAAAGCATATGATGACCGACTTCCACTGGGATTGTAACAGAGCCGACCGCAAAATTCGAAAAAGCCGGCACCAGAGCCCTTTAAACTGAGCAGAGTCTATTTGATTATGGCGCCAAAGTCATATTGTGAACCACTTATGTCATGCCATTCCACGGGTATTGCAACAGAGGTTATAGCAAGATTCGAAAAAGCCGACAGCAGAGCCCTTTCAAACGAGTAGAGTCGCTTTAATCATGGTGCTAAAGCATATTATCAACGACTTATGACATCCCATTCCCCTGGGATTGTGACAGAGGCGACCGCAAAATTTGAAAAACCCGGTAGCAGAGCCCTTTAAAACGAGCAGAGACCTTTCATCACGGTGCCAAAGTCATTAGGAACTACTTATGTCATGCCACTCCACTGGTATTGTAACAGAGGCGGTACCGCAAAACTCGAAAAGCCGGCAGCAGAGGCCTTTAAAACGAGCAGAGTCTCTTTAATTATGGTGCCAAAGTCATATTATGAACTACCTATGGCATGCTATTCCACTGGTATACTATCAGAGGTGACCGCAAAACTAAAAAAGCCGGCACAGAGCCCTTTAAAACGAGCAGAGTCCCTTTAATCATGGTGCCAACGTCATATTATGAACTACTTATGTCATGCCACTCCACTGGGATTGTAACAGAGGTGACCGCAAAATTTGAAAAAGGCGGCAGCAGAGCTCTTTAAAGCAAGCAGAGTCCATTTGATCATGGCGCAAAAGTCATATTATGAACTACTTTTGTCATGCCATTCCACTGGGATTGTGACAGAGGCGACCGCAAAATTCGAAAAGCCGGCAAGAGGGCCCTTTAAAACGAGCAGGTTCCTTTAATCATGGTGCCAAAGTCGTTTTATGAACTACTTATGTCATGCCAGTCCACTGGGATTTTGACAGAGGCGATCGCAAAATTCGAAAAAGCCGGCAACAGAGCCCTTTAAAACGAGAAGAGTCTCTTTAATCACGGTGCCAAAGTCATATTATGAACTACTTATGTCATGTCACTCCACTGGGATTGTAAGAGAGGCAACCGCAAAATTCGAAAAAGTCGGGAGTAGAGTCTTTAATGGGACTATCGCAACCATCCCGGTCGATTCCGAAACTTTAGTACCACAATATTTCTCGGTGGTCCCTGACAAGAGCAGCGAAAACCCCAAGTGAGTAGGTTGCGTATATGCTGAGCAATCTAATGAAATACACCGAAAGAGCAGACGACGGAGTATGAAGTCCCTCTCCACCAGCTCTCCCCAAAGTCTTGAAAACGTCACCCCCAACAGGGCCAATGAGAGCGCGTCTCCTCGTACAGCTAATCGGTGGGGTCGGCGAGCAGCTGAAATGCGAGGCGGCGAGCCAGCGTCATGTCGCAGTCGTCGGAATACGAAAGTGACGTCGTGTCCCTTCCAAGCGATTCTGGGGATTACAGCGTTGAAGAAATTGTGTTAGATGTCGACCCATACTTCACAGACCATGTGCCACTTGACCTTGCCGCAAGTGAACGTACAGGCAGTGAAAACGAACCGTGCGATGGCGACGACACTTTCAGGTATGCCCATATCATATCCGATCGCTAATGGTGATTGTGCACTGCCGGGCATTTTGACATTTGACCACTTGTAAATGACAGATGCCTCTGCACTCGCTGTACTCCAGTGGAACCTGACGAACACCGGGTGTCGGTTGCCTCGGAAATTGCAGGGACAGTTGTATCGCCGATCACCTGCTCCTCAATGGCGTTTGTCTGCGGAGGGAGCTCGCTGGTTCACGCACCCATCTTTTGTCGTGATAACGCCGCGTATTCTTGAGCGAATTGACAGTTGGTACTGGTACAGTGTCAAAAAACTTCTCATACGTCGTAAATGGCCTGATTTCATTCCCGTTTCATTCCGAGCACATGGATAACGCTTTACTAAAACTTTGCTGCTCTTAGTCAAATAAATCAATACTTTACTTCTTTATTATTGTTTCACACAGGTGCCTCCGATTCACTGTGTATTGCTTCTTCACAAGCTGGATTTATGGGTACCTTGGCATAAGAAACCGAAGGCAGATATCAAGATGTCATGTGCGCAGGATCAGGAAGCTGTACCCATGAACTTCATATAGTGTATAATACGAGCAACATAAGTGTCAAGTGGGCCACTGTATGCAGACCAGGCATATCCATTGTAGGACTTATCGTTATTGTCATTGTTTTTGCATGTTCATAAAAGCTGGTTTGCTATTGAGAAGATGTAACTGTGTACACAATCAAAACAATATCGATGGTTCCTGCTTTTCATAACCATATGTGGTGAAGAAATGTTGCAGTGTGAAGTCACAAATTATTGAGCGGTTATACTGGTCATAGTGTTAGTCATATGTGCATGCACTGACCGTTTCGAAATTTTTAACCCTTTGTATCAGTTCAAGAAGCATGTCTCGCAAGCAGTGTAGACTTGTAGTCAGATATTGCAAATCCAGTAGAATGTGTAAATAATTTTCATTGCAAATCAATCTGGAGTACAAACCAAGGTTATCACACGACAAGGACAAGCACTGGTACTTGTGTAATGCATATTTTGCATACCAGTTTCAGCTTCACCATAGAAAGGTTTCTCTTGTACCACGTTTTTCACCTATGTTGGGAAAAAAAAAAGAAACTGGTGCGATTTGCCCGAGCATGGATTGATGCTTCATTTATAAATAGAGGATAGAGGTTAGTGCCAATGTGTGTATTACTACAGTTTTAATCTCCTCCTGTGTACATGAAGGCTTTGTGAACGTGATACAAATATTAAATGTGTCAAACAAAAGCTGATTACATTATGTCAGTAGATTTTATTTCCCTCCTCCTTGTTAGCTTTTCAGTTGCTGTGTGGAGAGCTGGCATTTAGGTTCATGTTGACAGGGTGGTAACAGGTTCTTTCCTTCCATACAATATACGAGCAGTGCAGATGTGAAGCTTGATGTGCTGAAACAAGAAAAAATTAAGACTAAGAGCAAAAACTTACTATCATGCACATATCAATGCCCAATACACTCTTAACTCGGTACCCTTTAGTAAAGGGTAAAAAATCGCAATATTTTACCCTCTATTTCAGAAGCTACCAGGTACCCTCTGAGCAGTACCTTTTATAAAAGTTACAAGGAAAACCACTAATTAGAGGTTACGGCCTTCAATCCAGCACCTGCCCGTAAAGGTTACGCCAACGTGCGGCTTCTTATACAGGATGTTCATTTTTATTCGCAACAGAGTAGCGCTCATTTGGCAGGTGTGTTATGTGAATTTTTGCTAATTATCGATCCGTAGTTACAAACACATGCGTCAGGAAATGTCGGAAATGTTTGTAACTACGGATGGGTTAATTTGCGAAAATTAACATAACCCACCTGTCAAATGAGCGCTGGTGTGATGCGAATAAAAACAAACACCCTGTGCGTGGGATATGGACAGACATTTACAGAACACACCAAGGTACCAAAATGAACCAGCAGAAAAGGAGATCTTGAACATATGTATATTACAAAAACAGAAGTCTGTCGAGAGGTGACACATTGTGTACAACTGCGATTCTGATGTGAGGAGAAACCATGGTCGCTTTACCATGTATGTGGAAAAAAGACCTATCTTCTAAGTGAGAAGCAATGCACAAAAGTGCGAGGGAGCCAGCGAGTCAAAACAACTGACCTATGTTTGCTAAGCTGAACAGACCCAACGAAATGGAGAATTGCAGCAGAAAAAAAATTTATTCCACATTCGTGTTGCAGAGGCGAGCGCAAATGGCAATACAGTATTACATAAAACGCACACAACCTTGAGGAATATGAGTGTACAGTAACGCAGGAGACACTACATTACTGCGTTATCAGCGTTGCAGGCGCTCTGGGACGAGCTTGTGAGGTACTGCATTGCGCTGGTGACGGTGTGTGAACCTGCATGTGGGATCCTGGGAACAAAAGTTTGGGCAATGAGAGTTACGGAACCATTCAAATCCGTACAAAGCACAAGGAACAAAGCAGCATAAATGCGGGAATGCGTTCACTCCGCGATTGAGTCTTAGAATATCGTAAGAATACAACCAGTAAGAAGCTGCGAATTATATATCTCGATGCATATATCCGGAGCTCGCAAAATGCACGCCGGTGTATTGACTTGGCGACCAAGTAAGAGCAGAAAAGTAGCAAGCGTAAGTGGCGTTCATATGCAGGACCGCAAAACGCTTGCCATAATCACAACAAACATGCGCTAAGAGCTCTTGCTATCAAAATAGCGCACGTACCTAGCACAAAATGTACACTTACCCAGTGTATGAAGTGTGTGAATTAGGGCTGCGGTGCTGACGTTCGTTTTCGGTTATATATTCTTTGCAATCTTCGCACTCACTACACTTTCCCCTGAGAACACCGAAAATATCCTTGTTTGCTTTTCCGTTGTTCCTGACGATACTATGATAAACGCGAGGAAAACCACTGATTAAAACAGATTACACTTGTTAACGGACGGACGACGAGCGTTAAGCGTTTCAAGGAAACCGCTCTCAGTGTGTATAGACCTAGACCAGGCTCGGCTACGCAGCGAAATCGGAAATCTTGGTGGTTGCGGCATTGACAATGGTTTTCCACCCTTTAGAAAGAAACATACTATCAGTATTCCACACTGCGAACTTATAATCTGTGTTCATACAGCATTGATAACATGTAGTCGACGTATAGATGACGCTGAAACAGATAAAAAATAACAGCGTAGATTCGCAACTGTCGTCTCGAATGGGAGGCTGAAACGCGGCATTATGCTGAAAAACAGAAGGAAAACAAACGATAAGAAACTAACAAAGAAATTATCGTTTGAGATTTCGCTTAGAAGTTACAGTGTCGGAGTAGAGGGTACATTTATAAGTTACAACAAGCTGTTTTTGTTTTTTCCGAGATGTAACCTCTATTCGTGTTGCAAAGACATGACTTTGGTCGCTTTTAACCTCTAAATATACGTTACAGTGGTGTAACCTATAAGAAATCTCGAAATCTACGTCTATATAGAAGTTACATGTTTCTAAAAGTTACAATAAAAGGTACGGGTTTAAGAGTGTCCACCATATTCTTGAACCCTTGGAGTCTCCTCTGTGCACTGTAACTGTAACTGGAATTGTACTACAAGTCACAGGTGTGCATATAGTTCATTAGACGTCGTTCATAGCCAGTTACTAAAATTGCATTTTGAAAAAGTTCATTAGAATCACCAACACAATTCAGAAAAGTGTTTGCAGCTGTACCTAAAACAATAATGTGCGTATTGGTTGGTTCATAACGCAGTGTTTGTCTCTGCATAAAACATGTGGTGGCCCTGGAAAGGGCCTTTTTTTACTTTAGTTTAACTGGCTCGTTCAGTGTGTGACGCAGGTGGAGGCCTCACTTCTAGAACCTAAAAATAAAAATTCACTATATACCAACATCAAGCCTTCACAGTATGTGAGCAATATATATCACTCGTAGAGGCTGATACTCCGCATGAGCTGCCGGTTTCACAGCATGAACATTCACTCTGACTCAGAATTAAATTCATTCACTCTACAACACAGATACTAAACTTTCCTCATAAATAGAAGCTTGTCATACTCACCACCTGAAGCAGATTGATGCTACCATTACCACCAAGCTGCTTCTTTCCACCTGTGATAGAAATTGAGCACTTGATGTTGGACAATATGATGCATAAAAGTGTAATGCCAAATGGGGCTATCCTGTTGGAAAACTGCCTGCTTGGCTCTCTCTTGCTCACAAAAATGATGGTGAGTGCATGCTGGATTACATGAGCAAAGAAAGATGGGATAAACTTTTTCTGTGAGAATAAAGCAGTAACTTTGAATATCGCAACCGGAAAAGTTAGAGGGATGCCGTCAAAAAATTACGTGAGGTGCTAGCGGGGCCTAAGGGGGTCTGGTACATCATTGCCGGCCGCGGTTTGTACATATTCCGATGTACATTCGCGGAAAGGAATGGCTGAAATCCGCGGAAAGAGCATACTGCAGTACGTACTTTATGTTATATTGTTGGGAGTTTATCCCCGAACACCACAATCGATATCTCGTGAGATACTCTCCGCTTTATTGTACGTACTTACATTCCGGGTGTATGTGTACATTGAGTCGTCTCGACGGTGCGCAGTCTGATCTTACTCGAGCTACACCCAGTCTATCTGGAGCCAGTTTGTGGCCTATTATATTAATGCATCACAGTTTTGTGAGGCTTCATTCGAGATGTACTGGAAACAAATGCTTACCTGCTCATCCGGTACGTCGGTGGTGTCCATTTGCTCATGGAACAATGTGGATACAGCATAGGGCTTTAGCCTCTTGCATTTTGCTGACACTCCCATACGGAATTGCATAGGTCCGCCTCCACGTCTGCTTCGTCAGCAAAATGCGAGGAACAAACGTGCCGAACGTGCAATTCTTCTGCCACGACAAGAAGCCTGCCGGCGATTGCTGCTTTCAACTTTCATTTGGCGTCCCTGTCCTTGGGCTCGTGAAATGTCATTTCTGGGTTCGCCCCAGACGATGTTTTGCCGTCAGAAACACCACGATGCGTTCCCGAACTCAACGACATGTTGCAGTTTTACCACTGAGCCAAATTCACAGCACTTTCGAAGAAATAGGTTGTTTCATACACGTAGCCATGCACGACGCCATCTCCAAAGCAGACGACGTCTCCGAGAGAAAATGGGGGAACGGCGCCGCCCTCGCATTGGTCCTGTTGGCTCCTGTGTCACAATGACGTCACCAAAGGTTTCGCTGATCGAAAAATCTCGTTTATTTAAAACCCAAACATTTCTCCGCAGTGAAAATCGGTAAAATCGATTGTCCAATGATGACCAGCATTCGCGTAACCATTTCCTACCCATGTCTCCGGATGCGATAATCCCTTTAAAACGAGCAGAGTTCCTTTAATCACGGTGCCAAAGCATGTTCACAACAACTTACGGCATTCCGTTCCACTGGGACTGTAACAGATGCGACCGCAAAATTCGAAAAAGCCGACAGCAGAGTCCTTGAAAACGAGCAGAATTCCTTTAATCATAGTGCTAAACCATATTATGAACAACTTCCCCTGGGATTGTAACAGAGCCCACCGCAAAATTCGAAAAAGCCGGCAGCAGAGCTCTTTAAAGCGAGCAGAATCGCTTTAATCATGGTGCCAAAGCATACTATCAACGACTTATGTCATGCCATTCCACTCTGGGATTGTAACAGAGGCGACCGCAAAATACAAAAAAGCCAACAAGAGAGCCCTTTAAAACGAGCAGAGTCGCCTTAATCATAGTGCTAAAGTGATATTATGAACTACTTATGTCGTGCCACTCCACTGGGATTGTAACAGAGGCGACCGCATAACTCCAAAAAGGCGGCAGCAGAGCCCTTTAAAACGAGCAGAGTCACTTTAATCATGGTGTCAAAGCATATTATCAACGACTTATAACATGCCATTTCACTGGGATTGTAACAGAGGCGACCGCAAAATTCGAAAAAACCGGCAGTAGAGTCCTTGAGCAAAGTCCCTTTAATCATCGTGCCAAAGCATATTATCAACGACTTATGGCATGCCATTCCACTGGGATTGCAACCGAGGCGACCGCAAATTTCGAAAAACCCGGCAGCAGAGCCCTTTAAAACGAGGAGAGTCCTTTCAGTCCAAATTCGTATTGAGAACTACGTTTGTCATGCCACTCTCTGGGACAGTAACAGAGGCGACCGTAAAACTCGAAAAAACCGGCGGCAGAGCCCTTAAAACGGGCGGAGTCGCTTTAATCATGGTGCCAAAGCATGTTATCAACGACTTATGTCATGCCATTCCACACAAGTATCAGGAAAAACGCGAGGGGCTTGGACACCATTAAATTAGCAGTTAATTAGCAATTAGGACCCCCCACAGTAATTGGGACCAGACAGTGAGTCACCACACTAATTGAGGAGAATCTAACTCGTGTCCAGACCACCCTGCATGTTTCCGGATACTCATGGTCATACAAAATAAAAATTGACAGAAATAGAGTGGAGGGAAACAATTTATTTGAAAATAAACGATGCGATGTCGAAGAAATCATTCCGAAATGGGCGGCTGAGCACCCACCGCCATTTTGGTCATTGGCGGCTGATAGTTGCAGAAAACGATGACAAGTCTACCTAGTTGCAAGGCATCACACCAGATGGCGCCTCCGTCCCCCTCATGGCGATATGTGTGGAAGACAAAAAAAAAAGAAAATACTAGCGGTGGGTAAAGCGGTGGGCAACAAGAAAGACACTGCTAAACAAGTCTAAACATGCGAGAGCACGTACAAAACACCAGGAAAAGGTCCAGCAGCTACGGCAAATGCTAAACATGCGACAGCACAGAGAAAAGTCCTAAATGAACTGTAAAGTGAAATTTGACCCCCCTGTTTCTGTGTGCGACCTGGTAGTGTTTGCCTGCGTGATGCCTCACATACAGCCGAAGCATTAAGCAAAGCGCGTTAATTATTACACCGCATAAATTGGAAAAATGAAATCGGACGGTACGTTGCGCCCCACAACAGCTAAAAAAGTCATGATGGGAGTACTCTAGTCACGTGATACCTAAGTAATACACAATGAACTTATGACCGGCTACTAATCTCCAATAAACACTACTTTTAGAATCACAAGAATTACTGGGACAATTCTTCAGAATATCGAAGAAACAGTATCCCAAAATACTGTCAGCGCGGTCAGCGCCCTCTGTTTGCTCTCCTCCCAACCATATCGCACGGCCTTGCGAGGTTTGTGTACGCAAAAAAGTTCATTTCCTGCCGTAATTGAACAGAGCTTCACCTGACAGCGATGCCAGGTATCTACTGTAATGTTCGAGGATACAATAAGTGTGCTCTTTCGACAAGGGACGTTGTGTACCACAAGATTCCAACGGGAAATACGCGGAAACGAAAGTTGTTGCAAGCGCTTGGTGAAGGCATTCGTGAGCCACGCCGTATTTGCTCAACCCATTTCTCTGTCGAGTCGTTCAAGATGGTAGCAGCGGATGGTCGAAAACTTCTCAACACGGACCGCTGTCCCGACACCAGTAGATGGGTAGAAATCCAGCGAACCGGTAGAATGTAGGAGGGGAGTTGCCTCAGGACAGAAGCCGCCGATATTTCGAACAGAGACTGTTCTTCTTCTGGGCACCGTCCTCATCATTGGCATGGTATTTAAAGGGTTAGGTGTGACGTGTTTAAAGGTTCATGCGAATTGTGGGTCAACAGCCCGGAGGGAAGAAAGGTCCGTACGGGTTTTTACGGCGGGAGTGAATGGCTGCTTTGTTAGAGTGCGGAGGGGATTATGTGAACGTAGTGATCTAGGCTACAGACCGGTTACAGAAGAATGGAAGGTTCACGAACACGTGGACGAAACGGGACAACAGGCAAGAATTGGCAAGCATAGCGGAAGATAAGGAGGTTATGTGGGGAAAATTCCAGAACCAGCAAAGGTTTTTTTTTTTTTTTTTTAATATTTTTAATGCAAAGTTGTGGCATGCAATAAAAAAGTAGAAAGCAGTGGCCATGCAGAACATAACAGATGATAATGGAGGTAGAAGGGAAAAGCATATTTTATTTCTGAAGTGTTTCTAGGGTGCCTTGTGATTTGTTGATACCGGACGGGTGAAGAGCGTTGAACTTGTATATGAGATAAGACTCCCTATCACGTCTGTCACGTGTGGATCTAAACCCGGTTTCTAGAATATATAGTTTAATGTTGTCAAAATTGTGACCAGGAACGTTAAAGTGTTCGGCGACTGCTTTGGGGAGTTTGTTGGACGTGTCGGTTCTGTGTCCGGTAAGGCGGTTGTTCATTTGTTGGCCGGTTTCACCAATGTATTGCATAGAGCAGTCGCCGCATTCAATGCGGTATATGACATTGGAGCTTGTGCATGTGAATGCGTGGTTAACGGGGTGGGTGTAATTGCTCGCAGTGCTTTTGATGGAGTTAGCGTGTTGAACGTGCTTGCATGTTTTGCAGCGCGGGAGGTTGCAGGGTCGTGTTCCCGTGTACGGGGTGCTCGTTGTGCTGATTTTGGCATTGACCAAGGAGTCTGCCAGGTTTTTTGCGCGTCGGTATGTCACCTGTATGGGATTTGTGAATATATTGCTAAGTCGGTCACTGCTTTGAAGGAGGGGCTCGTGCTTGTGTAGAATGGCTTTGATGTTTGGAAGTGCGTTGGAATATCTTGTGATGAAGCTTATTTGGCACGCGTCAGGATTTCTTCGGTTTTCCAGAACCTCGTCTCGATCGAGTGTGAGTGCCTTGCGACGGAATTCGGTTAGGAGGGAGTCTGGATAGTCCCTTTGGGCAAGTGTACTGCAGAGTTCGTCAAGCTTCTCAGCGTAATCTGTGTCGTTTGAACAAACTCTGCGTAGTCTTACACTCTGCCCATTAGGAATTCCAACCTTACAGTGACGCGGGTGGTGGCTCTTGAAGTGAAGGTATTGTTGTTTGTCAGTTGGCTTTTTGTACAGGGTTGTGATGAGGTTGCCGTTGTCTAGTGATATTGTGGTGTCGAGGAAGTTAATTAAGTGAGTTGACTGTTGTGATGTGAACTTTATGTTGCTATGCGCGGTGTTCAGTAGATCTATGAACTTTTGAAATTCATGTTCCCCGTGTTCCCATATTATCAGTATATCATCGATGTATCGAAGGTACACCGTGGGTTTTAATGAGAGGGCGCTGAGAACTTTGTTTTCTAAGAACCCCATGAAGATATTTGCGTATGTGGGTGCAACAGGTGTGCCCATACTTGTACCGTGTACTTGCAGGTAGTATTCGCCATTGAACTCGAAGTAGTTCAGTTTAAGGACCAAGTCCATTAGAGCGAGTATGGTTTCCGTGTCTTTTCTGGTGTTTGTTGTAGAAAGGGTATTGCAGAGGGCTGTGATTCCGTCGCTGTGTGGGATGTTAGTATACAGTGATGTGACATCGAGCGTGGCTAGTATTGCCAGTAGCCTAGTAGCCTAGTAGCCAGGCTAGTAGCCTAGATCACTACGTTCACATAATCCCCTCCGCACTCTAACAAAGCAGCCATTCACTCCCGCCGTAAAAACCCGTACGGACCTTTCTTCCCTCCGGGCTGTTGACCCACAATTCGCATGAACCTTTAAACACGTCACACCTAACCCTTTAAATACCATGCCAATGATGAGGACGGTGCCCAGAAGAAGAACAGTCTCTGTTCGAAATATCGGCGGCTTCTGTCCTGAGGCAACTCCCCTCCTGTCCCGACACCAGTGTTTCACCTTGTGACGTCTGACGATGCGAACACCAGTGCACACGAGGTATGTATTTACCGATACACAGGAATAATACGTATATGTGGTTCACTTCAAATTCAACTCGATTTTTGTGATGCCTACGCTGCGTAATGTACCAAACGCAATATCCCCCTTCCCCTGTGGAGCCCTGAGCTCTCGCAGGAGAACATAAGTGTCAAATAAATTATGCGCTATAAATACTGACCGTATTCTTCATTTATATCAACGACACAGGCTTCCATCGTGACTGACAAGAATGTGAAACTCGGAAGCAAAACCGTGGAAACGCCTGATTTACCGTCAACACCTCTCAACCTTTATCCAGTGATGAATTCAACACCTATTGTCCATACACCCTCATGCTCACAGGTGGGTCAAGCTCTTGTTTTGTTTAACATTTTAACTTCTGCATCCCTTGAAGGTGCATGATATGACAATATCTGCACACTGGTGGAACCAGCTGTTGAATCATTCTGGAAATCTAAATACAACAGTTTTGAATGGCCTGCTGATACAAGTTTGCAGATACTAAACGCTCTTCTACTTTGCAGTGTTGTGCCATCTGCTCCACCAGACCAGAAGAAGTACATCAAATGTGTATCAAATTCAGAACTTCCGGTGCATCTCACAAAGTGGGCACGGATGTTCGCGTCACGCTTCTCACCACAAAAGCCGAGTGCCCAAGTGAACACAATTTATCTAGGAAACGTCAGCCAGAAGTGAACAAGATGGCTGCGGGACTTGCTGTCTGGCACAATCCTTTTCAATGGGGCCTGCGCAGCCAAGGTGTGAATTCATAGAGCCTTATGTTTTCACAGATTCAAATGACACCTTGTAGTATTTGCTGTTGACCAGAGTCCCTGGTTACTCGAGCTGATTAATATTAAAGTCACCTCAACAGACCTCACCTACAACACCTACCAGAAATGTTGCAGGCTCCCTTTCGCGACACAGGTAGGATTATCAGAAATCACGGCCATAAGAGACTGAAACACAAGCCTTCGAATAGAGTTCGTCCTTCATTATAGGCATGTTACAGACACACATGGTACACATATTTATACTGATGTACATTAGAGAAAGGGAACAAAGAAGGTAGAGAGGAGGAAATCCAAATTCTTGGTAGAAAGCATTGAGGGCACGAAAAAATAGTACAAAACAAGGCTTTGCGTAGTTGAATTTTCTGTTACAATATTTCTATCTGCAACAATGACATAAAAGGTACATGTAGTAAAAGGTAAAAAGAACAAGCTTGTACAATTGCAATATGCAATTGCCATACTTGGGAATGCTTAGTGGCCATGTAGTCCACAAGAGATTCTTGTAACACAGGGTTAAGAAAAAGCTTGAAGCTGCGGTCAAGTCCCGTGCATGTGCTGAGCTAAACCCGTGGATGCAGCATATTTGTAACCACCTTTACAGGTGTAGTTCCAATTCTGAGAGAAATGCAGAGCTTCTGCTTAGCATGCGGAGAAGTATGAGCTTTCGTATACAAATGAGCTGTCATTCACGAAACAGTGTATACAAGCTTCGAGATAATGTGTCTAGGTTTGACCCGGCACACTCTCAACATCCATGACAGCCATGAGGAACCATGTCTCGATATAAAGAGCATAGGGAAGACACTTAGTCATGACCATATCTTATCTTTGCAGAGGATGTAGATCATCTCCTGAGTGAAACACCAACAACTTGCAAAAGTGTGAGCTACAGTGAAATAGTAGCGGTCTGCAAAAGGCCTGAGCCCGCACCAATGACTGCAATTGGACTGGTACGAGGGAAAACATGGGGAATTTCTAATAAGACATTGAGAAAGGGTTGCAATGATGGACGAGCACTTGAAACGTCTAAAATTTTTGTCAGGGATAGGGATGCCTCTGAAGAGAAGCCTCTGTTGATGCCATTGGCATGACCCCACCTGAGGCCTTCTTATACTGATACAGTCATGAACTCGAGATGTTTTATAGGCAAGGTGATAGCCTATGTTCTCTTAGAGGTTATGGACTCCACTGGAACGTGTTTGTGGCAAACACCTGTGCACTGAACAGAAAAAAAAGCATACATACATTGCTTTACGACAAATTGATAAGAACAGTATGAGGATATTCTCCTTCATTGTTTGCTTGTTTACTGCTATCACTTGTATGTTCATTCATAAACACAGTTATCAATCAAGCAAGATTACAAGCTTTGATGTCTGTAGAATGTATTTTACTGTGTAGCGGCTGTCTGGTTATTCCAGAAGGGTATATGGCAGACCTCTATTGTGCACGAAAGGAATACTGTTGTAATCAAGCAGTGTTCACGACCAAACCATCCAGTGTACCCCTGTCAAGATGGGAGGCATTCAATGCTGCCAACAAGCACCTGAAATAAAAGTGAGAGCTTCATCTCAGTGAAAGCGAATAAACATACACATTGTTACACAGCACCTACTGCATCACACATCAAAAAGGCAAAAACCTTTGTATGCTTCAGAAGGAAAGTTTTCCATTATGATATGTACAGCACATGCTTTGAGGAGATTTCTGCAGTGCTTTCTTAATGGTCCCCAGAGCCACCTGGTAAACTGTTTGTAGGCAACGTACCGAAACTCCCTGCATGTACCATGGACAGCATAAAATTATGATATGTAACTTTACTAATAACAAACCGAAGGCACACATGAATGAACTCACTTGCTCACTTTGCTGTTTCTGGTAGCAGCGTACTCGTCGCTTTCACTCACGTAGCAGTAGGATACCTGGAGCAACTCAGTCTTCAGCCACAGTATTTCAAAGTACAGATTTCTTGAAATGCAAGCGCTCACTGCTTCAGTAACGTCTCATTTCGCTGCGACAAAGGCATTCTTCTGCCGTCGGCATCGGCACGCATTTGCCGCAAGGACACCTGAACCGAACGAGCAATGCCATGTTCTCAACATTTTCATTACACATGAAGAGAGTTTCCCACAGCGGCAAGTTGACGGCAATGACGGTAATTCATCTTCCGTCGACGATTCTGCGGTTGATATCGTGTCAGCGTCTCCGGCGTGCACTCGTAAGAACAAAAGTTTTGCGGGCGTGACTCCTGGACTATCGCAAGCTCGAGGGCATTCAAGTTTGGAAAAATTTACATCACACGACGTGGACCTCAAAACAACATTACGGCGTTACGGCTTCGCCACAGACCGGGAGGCGGATTAGAAAGGCAGACTAGCCGTAGCCGACACGAGCCAACCCAGTGTTGTTGCTGAGGGAGTACTGAGCTTTGCGCTCGAATGCAATCTTTGAAATTCGATTACTCAAAGAAAAAAGGGATTCAAAAAGAAATATTTCGTAACTGAGATGTACTCTTCCTAGGCTTTCATAAAATCATAAGGTAACCCTGGGTTGAAATTCACTTTACAGTTCCTTTAAGACGAGTGCTTAGGCCTAATCGCTGCATCACCGCACACCGCTACGAAACTCAACGGCTAACACGAGATGAAAATGGCAACAAAATACTAGGAAGGCACTGCTAAACAAGACCAGACATACTCATCAAGGAAAAGGCCTAACCGCTAAACATGCGACAGCACAGAGGAAACACTACACATCTGGGAAAAGGCAGCAGTCTAGAGGCACACTGTTTTGTTTCTGTTGTTGGTCGGTATGGAATGTTAGGCGTCCAAAAACTGTTTTCCCACAATTAGCGCAACCGTAGCGAAATTGGAATGCCTGCAATAGCCCCCGGAATCTCCCGTGCGCTAAACACCCTCCTTCGTCTTCACGATAGACACGTGGTGAGCGCCGCCACGTGCGTCACTATGTGACGTGAGTGGTAGGGACGCTCCTCATTGGACCTGGGATCACATGATCGAGGTGAGAACCACAGCGCAGGTTATATGGTGAGCGCAGGTTCCCTATGGTGAGGTAGAATGACTGGTGTGCTTACCGGCCTATCCAATGCGTGGGAGCGCTTGGTCGAGGCCGTGGTACCCGACCACGTACGATTGTGTACATGGATGCGCTGAAACTCGCTGCGCGCCTTGCGGAAGGATTTTTGTGGGGATCCGAGGTACTCTTCTGTTTCGTATCACATGCCCTTTCCGTGAAATGCAGAGGTTCGCACCGCGCCGGCCGAGAAACGGAACAGTGTCGATGGATGGTTTATCAAGAGCATCACGAGCTCAGTGCAAGGTCGTTGCTTGCTGAGGTTATCTCTCACTCTTTTGCAATTGATAATTTGTTGCTTACAACAATGATCAGAAGCGATGCAACAGTGGTCGGTCTGTGCATATCGCCGTATCGCTGAGACTTGAGGGATCTTTGCGCTTCGGGGAACCCTTCCAGTAGCATTGGCAATGCGTTGGGCGTTCGCACGCTGCGCGTGCACAATCTATAAGCAACTTGTACAACTTGTACCCCGCCGAAAAGCTGATAGCCTCCTCAGCCGGAATCCAATCCACAACCTGAAGCCAAACAATTGAGGGTGTTAGTAAGGGGGCTTCCATAAATCACTGATTGTAAAGTACGCGTAGACTTGGTTAGACGATGTGCAATGGCTATTCCTTGCAATTTGACTGTGCTTGTTTTCTCGCATTCGAAATCGGCTATCGCATAAGGACCGTGTCCAGGCACAAGTATGCCAGGATTGTGTATCGAAGGCAAGGGAAGGGCCACTACAGGACCTCACAGTATGACCCGAGACAGCACGGTCTCAGTAGAGAAATCAGCAGCAACAAATTTTGGATGTTATATTTTCTAATTTCACACAGTTTTCAGAAACCGTTTCTCTCAGTGATTCACAGGTTAGAGCACAGCGTCGGACTCGTGCGCAGTGCAAGAATTATCGAACCTGGGGGCTTAATCGCTTCATCGTCGTTACGGTCGTTATGAGCTCACGAGCGGCGGGAAATTCAAAAAGATGGGCACGTGACACATTGCGTGTGACGTATCCCACGCCCTTCACGTATCGCGCAAAGAGCGCCGTGCACGTGTTGTATCACGTGCCCTTCTCGACGAGTGCCCCAGTTTGTGATGCGTATTCTTTCGTGTTTTATTAGGCCGGTAAGTGGCCAGGATAAGTAGGGAAGCGCACCAAATGTGCGGATAAACAGTTTTCGACAGTTTAATCAGGGTCAGGTAAACCCTGGTCGCTTCGGACAGTGACCGGGTGACAAAAGTAGGACCGCGTAGTGCTTTACAGACGATTGCCTAATCAAATACCGCGATCATGTGTACTAAACCGCATTGTATTTGATGTGATATAAATTACATCTAAGTATGCGACATTATCTTCACTTGTTATCCCTTAACGATAAGCCACCCGACGTTTCGTTTGCTTTTCTATTCATCCTGTTCTGAACCCCTTAGCTGGTGTACGTACAAGTGGAAAAAACTTCGGCAATAATGTGCTTGCTGTTCACAGTCACATCATAACTACTGCTTGTTGCTCGCTATTTTCAAAAAATGAGACTCTATGTAAGAACCGAATGAAGTGTGTTTGGGGAACCCACTCATTGTTTTAGCCCGTACAGCCTGTATGTGTACATCTCGCGCTTTTTTTATTGTACACACCATCAAATAAGGCCAATACAATTTCTTTATATATAACTGGTTTGTTGAATGCCAGTATTCAATAGCAAGCAATGGACGAGCGTCGCTAAAGTTGGAAGTAAGAACGACAAGATAAAAACTGCAATAAAATAAACATTACAGCGTCCTTGTTTCCCGAAAATTCCCTGGGTAAGGGGGTATTCAGGGGGTAACCCTGAATGCTGTATCAAAATAGGACGGTATACACTGTCTGCGTAGCATAAAAGGTGGTGGATACTTCCGAGCGATCTGCCTGCTTGTCTGGCGGCACATGCTGCTCGAGCGGGGCGGGGCGAGGGGGGGGGGGGCGTCCTGGACAGACTTCATAGGCAACTTTGCTGACATTCTTGAAGTGTACGAGCAATGCCCAGCCGCAGACAGCACAGCTTCTTCCGAGATTCGAACCCGGTTTACTTCCCAGTCTCGGCATGCCATGTCAGCATAAAAGGGCACCTCACATTGTAACACATAGTGACCCCCAGCACCAGGAGGGCCGCCGCAGATTTGTTCACGGAGTGGCCCGGACTTGACCCCGTTTGGGATTGCTGGTTCTGCTGCAGCTATCTTCCAAAATTTGGGCGGCAAAACAGCTGGACTAGAAAGCATGGTATGCTTTCTAGTCCAGCTGATTCATTCTGATTATATATCAACTGTGAAATAGCCAAAGCAGCAAAATGTACTGAAAATCGAGTGCGATGGGGGTAGACGGGTAGGTGGAAGGCCTTGAACAGACTTGTGAAACTAAACAACATTGATAAGACACATACCGTCCACCCCTATTGCACTCGACTTTCAGTACATTGTGTTGCTTGGGAGAAAGCTTGTTGCATCGCGAAAAGCCGGGAAAGGGGGAGAGCAGTGACATAGTGTATAAACCCTGTCCTGAAATCGTACCATTGCCTCTACGACGGAGGTATAAAAGAGACAGAGTGTTCCTACAGGATGTGACTTTTTGTCTAAACAGGATCTCACCTTCCACTACGTCTAGTACGATGCTCGCGACAAATACATAGTACACCCGACTTTTGCTTGTCAAACGACGCGATTACATGTTATGAGGTAAATAAGGCCAAGTTCTTCAGCTTGCATAATTTGATGTCAAGAATTGGCTTAGGTATCTGACTGATTTTCCCAATACTCTGAATCTCTTATTAATACATGACGCTGTTTTCGGAAATGGCGTCTTAAACAAAATTTCAGCGTGAGTATGGAAAGATTTGTGTAACTTTCAATGCGTGTATCACGATGGTCAGTCTGTCGCGCCCAAAACCTTTATACATTGTGCACCAGTGTATCATTGCATTATACGACAAGAGCATCATGTTGGGTTGTACAACAATGGCGTGTAAAAAAATCCTGCAGCCAAAATTTTAGCAGCCTTCCACCATGTCTCAAAACGGAAGATAAGCTGAGTGACTTTTCTTTGAATGTTTCAAGTGGGTCAGGGCATATACAGACAAGCAGCAAGCAGCAAACGAGTATGTACTCTGCTGTGAATGCAAACTACCTCAAGTATACCTTTATGACTATCAAAGGCACTTCCAAATACATTCATCTATACATAACGTATCTGTGTGATGTACCCAAGGAGACTGGAATGGAATGCCTTCATGCTATCTCACAAAACATGTGAGAGCTTCAGACAGAATTGTACATAACAAAATACTCTACTCAAGTTACTTTACCTTAAGTGCTTTTGGGAGTAACTTGGTATCTTACAAATACTTTTAAAAGGCAGTATTTAGTATCTTGACTTCAATACTTTTTTAGTATCTTGTACAAGCTTGGCTCCATGATATATTGCAGCAGTGAAAGTCCACTGCATTCCTCCCTTTTATTTATTTCTTGCTTTTTTTTTCTTTGATTTATATATGGCTAGGCGAACATTCCCTCGAAGAAAGTATGTAACTACAAGGTACTAATTACCTAAAATTAATTAATTATCCTCTTTAATTAGGGGATTTCGCGCAGAAGCGATGTAGCAGAACGAGAGGTATTCCTTATCCCCCGAAGAAAATTATCTCCCGATAATCCCAAGAAGGAATCGAAAGGCATTGAAACACTGCCTTTACCTCAACATTCCAAAACGTGAACTCGTCCGTCCGTCGTAATCATATCTCCGAAGCGTGACGTATCAGCACGCCCACATTTTTTTCTTTCTCCCCCTGTATCTGCCAGATTGCTTCAATTTCGGCCATCGCGGGAACTCCCTGGCGCTCCCAGGTGCTCTTTGCGCATGAAGTCACATGGCCGTGAGGGCGCAAGAAGCGGCAGCGGGTCGAGCCCTTGGTAGCCACCTATCGGCAGGCCCGTCGTCCCGACCCGGTTTCAGTCGTCGTTCAGCACACCATTCATTCTAGCTCACCATAGTTTCCCGTTTCTCCGCTCTCCCCCAGTCGATGGTGCGCGTGTCGCCATCTATGTTCGCCGCTGTAAAGCAGTGTTGAGCGCATGCACGGTAGTTAGCCAGGCGAAGCTCAGCGCGCGTGTCCCGAATATCTGATGTGTTCGTTCAAATCAGTGAACATTAGGGACTCGTTCGAACGATTCGTTCACGAATCATTGATGCCAGTGGGTCATGTGACCCTGATCATTACTAGTTTTCTCTGCGGAGCCTCTACCGTAGCCACTGAGGAGCCAAATTCGAAGTAGGCGAACACCAGGGGACTGGTTTAAGATTTCTAAGTACTCATCATTACATAAAAACAAGACTTTCGTGCAGTAGGCTGCACTGCCTACTGCACGAAAGCCTTGTTTTTATGTATACAGGGTGTCCCAGAAAACGTGTCATTGAATTATAATAAAAAAAACTACACCACCTAGAGTCATGCGGTCAACGGTATTTGTTCTTACTGGGTTTTTGCCACCTCCTCATGTGAATGTCGTGTAACGTAAGTTTAATTATCTAAATTTTTGCGAGCTTAAGTCGGAAATTTGCCTAGTAAAGGTCACTTTTTTACCCCACCAATGTGAAGAGCGTGTCTAATTAACTCAAATTAATGATAATTGACAGGGATATTCAGGAGCTATCCCATCGGAAAAAATAGCCGAACATCATGCTCTACCGAGGTCGCACAGAATAGCGCACGATGAATTTTTCAGCGCAATCTGTGTCAGTCCGACGAAAGGAGGTTGGAAACCCAGCCCACCCCGGCATCGCAGAAAGAGATAACGCAGGCATGGCTTATCACGTCTGACTTTCGCTGGGATAATGCTTTCCCTCTCCCAATTTTAGGAACTGTTACTTTTTCTACTATCACTCTGTGGGCTTGCTCCGGAACCTCCTTTCGTCGGACTGCGAGCGATTGCGCTCAGAAAGACATCGCGCGTTATGGTCCCGTGCTCCGAAAAGCATGATATTCGGCTATTTTTTCCGATGGGATAGCTCGTAAATATCACTGTCAATTATCATGAATTTGAGTGAATTCGGCACGCTCTTCATATTGGTGGGGTAAAAAAGTGACCTTCCCTTGGCAAATTTCTGAGTTCAGTTCGCAAATATTTGCATAATTAAACTCGGGGTACATGACATTAACTTTACAAGGTGGCAAAAACCTATAAGAACAAATGCCGTTGACCGCATGATTCTAGGTGGTGTACTTTTTTATTATAATTCAATGACACGTTTTCTGGGACACCCTGTATAGTAAACAGTTGATGCTCTTAACCGTCTTTGTTATTTTTGATTCTGCACCGCCGGAAACTTGTACATTGTTTTTTCTTCACGTTCTACGATACTCATCATTACTAAATACGTACATGAAAAACATGTCCATGTCCGCCATCTCACATACTAGCCAGAAAGGGCGTTTTCCGGTGTACCTGACAAATAACTTGGATTTATGGAGTGCAGATCACCACCAGCGATACGTAAAGCGAGCTGATCATAACCAAAAAATCAGAAAACACATTATTGATTCTGAATACTTCCACCCATACGACGTCCGCGACAAAGCTCGATATCGACGCGCCGTAGTGAACCAACGCTAAGATTCCAAAGGAGACCAGCAAGAACAACGCAATTGTACGCAGCGAGTCGCGGAGAACCGAAGAACCAGTGCGCCGTTTGAGAGCAAACGAGTCCGTTGCTCTTCGATTCAGCTCGCGAGTGAACGGTTCTCCTCGTTCTCCTATTCCTTCGATTCAGTTGAGTTCTCTATCGTTCTGCGATCCCCGGCTTTGCGACTCGCCTTCAGTGCTCGTGGTGGTGGTGGTGGTGATAGGGCTTGCCGTTGTCGGCCTCACGTATGTGGGCAACGCCTTGAGTGCTCTCCGATTCATCCCAGATCGTGGGGGTTGGCCAATCACAAACTGGTAAGCTCTCAGTGTGGCCAATCGAGCTCGTGGCCTGTCATATTCAAGCTTCAGAGGAATGCCGACAGATGGCTCCCGCACCGGAATAGTTGAGTGTTGATTCATTCGAGCGCCGGGAACGGCGGAAAGACTACCTCAAGCGGGAAGTAAGCTCGATCGTGGGTGGCTTTCGATTCTTACTAACAGGTCGCAGTGAGTCTCGCTGTTTACCGTAGACTAAGTTCATTCTTTTCGAAAGAAAAGTGCTGCACCGGTCGATCACCAGTTCTTAAATACATGAGAGGTCCATGGCGAAAAGAATGTGAGAGGGTTGCACTGGTTGCACTGCTTGAACTAGTCCTGGGTCGGGGTGCAGTGGAAAAGAATGGACCTACTATGAAGGGGACCAAAAAGTAACTATGAAAGTGAATTTGCGTGAACAAAGAAAGCCCTGCCGAGAGGCAGAAGCAAGCGGAAAGTGGACTGAAGAAAATGTAAACTACGAGAGAATTACAGTGCGGCAGAACGAATTGTTTATTTTGTTCATGACAGCGAAAGACGGTCCCATAAACATGCACTCGCTTATCGCAACATATGACCAATATGGCCGGCAGGTAACTGTCAGATTTAACGCGGTAATGTGTTGTACGAGCCCCCCCCCCCCATCACGGAAAACACACTCGCCCACAAAACAGAACTCTTACTCAGTTACTGTCTACAACCCTGTACATAAGTAGATGCCGGTTCGCCGTTGAGATCGGTCACATGATCTTATGACGACACGGAAAGATGAACGAAAGAACGAATCTTTTGAACGGTTCAGTGAACCAAACTGAACTGTACGAACGAGTTCACCAAAGTGAACTAGATTGCCTTTCACTAGAGAAAAGCGCCTCTCCGCAACTAGCGCCACCTGCACCGACGTGGCCGGCCGGTAGGCAGCGGTCATCCCCTCTCTCATGCGCTCTCTGCAGCGGCAGTTTCGGTTTCACTCTCCTTTCTGTGCCCGTGCTCCTAGCAGCAACGGGTTGCTTCTCCGTTTTGGTTCCACTCTCGTTTATCTGCGCATGTTTATTTGAAAATGTTCTATAAAGGGAGCGCTCACTGCACTTGCGTTATCATTCTGACCAATACGTGAAAATGTCATGTACAGTTTATTCTTCTGCGTTTCTCGTCGGCGTCGGGAAAAGACAAAAACAAAGAACTTGACAAATTTAATCGTCGCATCGTGGAGGGAGCCTTTCAAGTCCACAGCGTGGACGTTGCAGGGACATCAAGAAATGTGTCAGGACAAGATGAATACGCTCGACTGCATCTTAGCGGTGGACAGGCTCACGAAAAAGAAGTGCAACTTTAGGCTGAATAACCTATATTGGGAATCCAGTTCGAACCTAGAGGACGATGTGACGATAACAAATATTTTCAGTCGCGCAACCTGGACGCCTCGCTAGAATTCACGGTTAACGTCTACTCTCTGAAAACGTCGAAAGAGTTGCACGTTCCAGAAACATTTTTAAAGCTGCTACGCTTCACGCCCGTCGAGGGACACGAGAAAACTCTCAGAATTTCTCTTCCTGTAACTTTTCAATTTGCGTTTGCAATCAAGACGAAAATCCCTCGATCTTTGCAAGTACATCTGCCTCTTGGCTATTGTGCTACACCCCAAGCACTTCTGGATGCAATAAACGAGCGCGTTGGGGAACGCGTGCGCTTCAGTTTCGACCAAACCGAGTAGAAATGTAAAATTCGGCTTTCGAGCCGCCACCTCCTTAAGACTTTCCGAATACCTGGCAGTGGTTTTGGGCTTCGAATCGTGTACCGTGTTCGCGGGGAAGGAGGATGCCACGAGCTCCGTCGAGGTACTCCTGGAACCCCCGTTTCGCATCATTGTTTACACCGACATCTTGGAACCCACCTATGTGGGGAGCAAGAAATAAACAACAACAACAACAAAAGAACACGATACTATTCTTTTATTACAAGAAAGAGAAACACGTCGTCACCTACACGTTAGATAGCATTCAGTATTTTAACTTGTCTCAATTCGAAATTCCCTCAGTGACGATTGTTCTTGCATACGAAACCTGAAGACGTTTACCGTTGGGATCCAATTTACCATTGCACTTTAAATATGCACTGTAATTCCCCCCAAATAATTCCCGTGCATACGGGACCCCTTTTCCAACGACGTGGCGGTGTGTTGAGCAACATATCCAAGTTTATCCTTCCCATCTGGCAACAAATAAAACCGATCGACAAGAAAACGTTGAAGCGCTTGGCACGGAATTTGGCCGATGGGCAAAGAATATCGGGCGCAGAGAAAAAGACAGCCATAGCAACAGGGAGAGACGTGCTGGATGCCATGCAGGACTCCAGAAAGGACAATGGAAAGAAACGTCGCAAAAGACATCAAAAGACACCGACACACGACGCACCCGCAGATATCTTTGGTTCGCCATCAGGGTCGCATATCCGCCACGCTCCAGTCATGACGTCAACGAAAGACAAAAAATAGGCTGAACGGTCACCGCTTTGTCTGACGACTGACGTAATGATCTTCGAAATCCCTTCTGTTCAATACGGAGTGGAAGATACTTCTTTTTCCGGTCAAGGGAGTAAATAATACCGTGTTCGAATTTTCTATTCAAAATTTGCAAAGGGCACACTTGTATGTCTACGGCAGCTTCGTGTCTTTGATCGTGCGCATCATTTGCGACGATGGAGGAGAAATTGATGAGAAAGGTGTCGTTTTCCTAATAAACCATCTGTTGAGCGGCATGTTTAAGACGGTCAGCGTTGATGCGAACAACACGCTCGTCAGCTCCAACGAGATGTACGCTTATAGAGGTATTTTGGACGTCGTGCCCCATTCCACGCCCCTGGCTCAAGAGACTGTTCACGCGGCTGGACTCTTTGTCGAGGACAATGTACATTTAAAAGACGATTACGATGTCTCATATCGCGATCCGAAACAATGCTTCGAAGCAATGAAGGATGGGAAATACTTTAACCTGGCCAGGTAGATCAATACTGACCTGTTCCAACAGCCGTGCCTGATGGTACCGGCTGTCGAAATTCGCGTCATTTTCTGAATTTTTTTTAAATTTATAATAAATAAATAAATTTTTCGTTAAATAACGAAAATTTTAAACTCATATCGACCCCCATCAACAAGAGATCGTTCAATTACAAGGTGGACATTAAAGAGATGACGTTACACTTGAAAAAGGTGACGCTGGCACCTTCCCTGTTTTTGAAATATGAGCGGCGCCTTCAGACCACGCCCGCCATCTACGTCTTACGCGGATTGGAAATCAAAGTGCGAAGTCTGAATGTCGGGAGCTTGGATGCTCATTTTGAAGACGTTTACCCCGAAACGGTGCCTTCCAAATTATGCGTCGCTTTCCTTGCCACGTCCGACTTTCTCGGCGACATCCAGTCGAGCCCCTACAAATTCTGTCATTACAATTTGTCTCATTCGATGCTCTCCGTGGACGGTCAGCAAGTGCGTGCCGAGTACGACTTTAAGAACGACCCCGTCAAAATTCCCTACTTTAACTTCTTGCAAGAACTGGGTGAAAAACATTTCAAGTACAGTTACGACCGATTTAAAACGAACGGATTCCTTCTCGATTTCAACTTGGACGTGGACAAGTGTTCTTCACCTTCTCATTTAAACGAGTTGCGAAAAGGGAACATGCAACGTCACGACTTACGCCCTGGGGTAATGTGCGTCCTGGGCAGACTTCTAAGGGAATTAAGGGAAACGGCACTATCTAGGAGCCCGCTATGAGCGAATCAGTAACGGTAACGAATCAGTAATTTAAAAACGGTTAGGAGCAACTAAAGTTTATTAGAACGGTAACTTTCGTCCAAGAGGCTCCACTTCTTCAGGTTCAGCTTCAGCTCTTCAACCTGAAGAAGTGTAGCCTCTTGCACGAAAGTTCTCGCTCTAATAAACCTTAGTTGCTCCTAACAGTTTTAAAATTATGTTTTTAACATATTACTGTGATCATTCTCGATTTTGTTTGATCTATTACTTTGATGTATTTTAGCACATGTAGGACCTCTGTTTATTGCTTTATTATCCAGCTACGTCTGCGATAAGACATATTCTGTAACTTCAATTTGTTCTGATATTCTCACCTAAAGGCGAATATCAAAGATGTATAGCATGAGCAAAATGTCAAAAGAGGCATAGCGAAAATAACAAAAACTAATTACAGGGCGGTTACCATTGCGGAACGCGAATATCAGCTGTAGCTGTTGTATGTGGATGTTGACAATTCTATATATGACACCGATATATGCACAAGTACTTTAGAGTTACGAGTACTGCCTTGTGATCTGTGAAGTGAGTGGTACGTGTAGAGCTGTGATTAGTGGGACAAAAATGTTACTAAAATCAGAGAAAAGCGGGACAGGAAACGGTGAAAAATCGGGACACTTTCTGAGACAGCGTATCCATCTTTGAATATGTCGAAATTACTTTTATCAGCTTTAGATTATTTTAACTTGTTTTGCATGACCAAAACCGACAGTCAGCAGACACAAGAAGACAGATGGAGAGAGAGGCGAAAAGAAGAAGTGGAGGGATATATTTATTAGGAAAAAAGTAAGGAAAGCGGAGGGTTTTGTGATACAACTAGAGCGATTTCCCGATACCTTCCCGTTAACAGTAAAACAAAACTGAAACGAAAAGGTAATTGAATCATGCCATCAAGCCATCAAGCAGACGACAACCAGATGCTTGTACCGATAGCGATGCCAGCAAACAGCATCGGGTTTTATAGTGTCTTTTAGCGTTAAAATTACTTAATGAGCTAAAAAAAAGTAGTCAACCTGGGGAAAATTGGTATCGTACGCGTAAGTGCATGTAATGCAGAGGCTGATGCAATGCAGATGCAATAGCTATGAGGGCGCTACACTCTAAACCCAGTGACGGATAGGTGCCGTCTGATCAACTGGCACATTTAAAAAAAAATGTGCCACATGACTTCAAGGGGCACTCGGTGCCTGCGAAAGCTGCAGGTGCCATGTGCCCCTGAAGCAACTGGTACGACATCCCTGCTGACGCCAGGAGCCACAGTGTACCGGACGTATCGAAGGGTTACTTGTACCCACTAATACGCGAAACACATTGCACCTCTCGAGTTCCCTAACAGAAAAATTACCTCCACGCTTCGCAAAAAAAAAAAAAAAAAGAAAAAGCAAGGAAGAAAATGCTCCAAACACATCGAACATGAAACACCAAATTTTATTGGCTTGAACATACCTTTAAATAGCATCCAGTACATCATCGTTTGCCGAATGGAAAGCATACACGGCTCACTAATCCCAACACACACATATGGAGCACACGTTGCACGGACACACAACTCATCCGATGATCCGATGCACCAGGCACCTCCAAACGCCGAACACACAATCCTCGAAACTTCGAACAGGCTGGCACTGAAAGCTCAATGAAGATCCTTTGTGACGAACACGACGGTTCCTCAAACGAAATGACCGAGGAACAATTGCCCAACAAGTGGCAACAGACACCAATTAGAGTGGAGTGCAGCTGTAGCTTCCACAGTTTCGCCACGAAAACCACCGCCCCCCTTGTCCACGTGATCATCCGTAACGAATCACGACAAAGTAGCCGGAAAACGGCACCAAAAAGCGCGCACTGGCTGATCGAACTGCGCATGTGCGCTGCGTGCTCTCTCACTCGAATTCTCCCCCCCCCCCCCTGTTCCGAGCGCTTCGCCAGGCCATCTGCTAATATTATCGGGAAGCATAAAATTAAAATCCAGAAGCCGAAGGAATTCACACGTACAAATTTATTGACACGGTAAACATATAAACAAGAAGCAACATTTGAATGCAAGTAAATCTACATGATTATTACAGAATACTGCAGAATAAATAAAGAATAAATAGTGCCGAGAAGCAGAAAACGTGACTATCATATTATACAATCCTTAAGGGAACCTATTCGGTTTGGAGAAAGTAGATATTATTATACACATATATAGCACGTGATGAGTCGCAGAAGCCATCCGTTTCATCCCTGCACAACTGTAGAATTTTCTTGTGACAGTTGCCACATGCTCGCGGATCGCAGGGCCACGAACAGCTGTCGGTGTCTGAATGAAAAAAAGAAAAAAAAAGAACCTGTTAATGATATGGTAAACCCGAGCACAGGCAACGTTAATTTGCTGATTACGCTCTGTAAGACGTGCTATCCTTACGCGCCTAATGTCGACTAATGACAAAATTCGAGGAGCCCTGCGTACGCGATGCACGCTGTTTTCCTTTTCATGCACACCAGTGTATTAAACATCAGACACATTCAAATAGCGGAACAAAACGCAACAAGTAGCAGAATCATCAACCAGATCATGACTGCTAACCGGCAGAAAGTGATGTAATACGGGACAAGGCGTACCTCCATGCGCACAGTTAGGCGACAGTATTAAACGTCTGATCACTGACATGCATCTTGCGTTTGTCTGCTTACCTTTCATTCAGGCGTTCGTCCATGGCTCGACCATCTTCGAAATCCACGAAACGAAATCACCGACTGCTCACATACGTAGACGCCAGCTACACAACGGTCAGACGGGTCGGCGCCTCGGAGAAACGAACGCGGGCGAATCCACCGGTTAAATGAGCCTCAGCCAATCACGATCGAGAAAGGTCACGTGGGGGACCGGAGCCAATGGAAAGTAAATAGCCGGAATTTGGCGAGAAATGCCAGCGGCGACACTATTTTCGCAGCGGCGAAACCCGCTTACTGTGCCTCCTCTGCCAATTCCATGTGAGAAGCAGTTGCAATCTTTCACGCGTATGTGAGACCGTTGAGACAGGAAACAACCTGTAAAGAAACCGAAGTGAATATCACGCTGGTATTGTTCCAACGTTAATGCTGGAATAGTACTCCATTTTGTAACTCACCTCCTCGCAATCGATGCAGTCCCACGGTCACCTGTAACGAAAGAATACAATTAACCTCATGTAATGTACATCGTCGCGTCACCGATGCAGCCGATCCTCTCCTGCCGCCATTTGCAATGCGTCCACCGTCTGCAACAGAATGTACTTCGATTGTTAAACACGAGTAAAACGCAGGCGTTGTACGATGCATCACAGCTAGGTTGGCTTGCCTTAAGCAAACATGAGACCTGTACTTAAAAAGCAAGGCGTCATCCTTCTCAAAGGCGACGTTGCAACGCAGACAGCGTCAAGAAAGCGGGAAGCGGGAAGGAACGTACTGCGGGAGAATACGTTATGCCGTGTCACTCCTCGCCGGCGGAGCGTGGAACAACGTAGTACGCTCCAACGAAGGCACGCATATATTCAGCCGGCACACGCAGTATTCAACAAGCACACGAGTACAAGGTTCAGGAGGCACACATATTATTCAGCGGGCACAAAGCCGTTTCATACCAACGTGACGGCTTTGTACCTGCTGAAATTTGGCGATGAGGATCGCTGTGCTTGCTATTTGATAACCGTTACGGCTGCTTCCAGACGGTTACGGCTGTGTACCGGCTGCACTTTCTGAGGGAACTTTTTTAACTGGCACATGTCCGTCACAGGATTTAGAGTGTACGGTACAGCGGGCGACTTTCAATTCAAATTCAAACGGAGAGATGTATTGATTATTTATTCCTGCTCAATGTATGCTTTTTGCAGAATAAACAATTTTTACTTGGAGAATATGTGCATTTCTATGCATTAGTTTCAGTCATGCATTCAGTGGGCCCAGCTGCTAAATGGCCAGGTCCGGGACCACCTAGCAAAGGGGGGACTGGACAACTGGACCACTGGCGTGTTCTTGGGATGTGGACGGTTCGTACGCTTCAAGCGTTTCAGCATTCCACCGCTCCTTCGATTTAAGAACTCTTCCCAACCCTGTGTTCATGTTCGCTCCCAGCATTTTTTCAAGGAGTTGGCAAGGCGTGCAACCCCCTCACCTCTTTCGTCGCTTTCTTTTCTCACCTATCCTTTCCTGGAGACGGACGCTGCGGAATCCGCGGGTGTTGCACAGGTTGATAGAATTATGACATCTGAGAGAAATCATGGCCTATGAATAACGAGTGCATAATTTTCACAAGTGACCTTGAAGCTCCGGGGGGGGGGGCACGGGCCATCTTGGCCCCATCTCGGGACACCCATGCTTGTGTTCGTTTGGCGAACACCTCACTTTACACAGTAAACCCACAGAGATATGCCACGGTATCCCAGCGCTCAAAGTCCCAGATAATAAAGTCCAAAATACTAAAATCACAAATTGCAAAATCAAAGGTATGTCTGCAGACAATGAGCGTGTTTCAAAGTAGGATATCACTGAGCAACGTGCTGGCGTCGTGCGTTTTCGATGTTTATCGAAATCGCTTTAGCGAATGAAATGCACATTTCAGCGACGGTTAGGCTTAGTACGACAGATGTACTGGAGCAACACAAAACGAAGCGACCTTGGTCAGTTTATGGTTGCGAAAGACCTATATTGCTGTAATGATACCGCGGTTAGTTTAAGTTAGTTGACTACAGGTCCCCTCGCGTGTTCTAGGCGCTACCTACATATACTAGACCGTGCCTATTTGGGATTTTGAACGTCTCGAATTTTGAATGTGTAGATTCTGTAGATTAACTGTGGGATATAGGGCATGTGGGCATGACGTACCTTTGACTACTTGCGTTGGCTAGTTGACGTACATTGCTGCAGCTTCCCGATACGAGAATGTATCAGAGCACGAAAAATTTGAATCTATGCTCGTTTGTTTCGCAAGCTTAGCCAAAAAGTACCTTCTGTAGGCAACGAGAGCTCCGACAAAATCCAAGAAATCATCACGCGTCAAGACCCTCACTTTCGAGTGGGGAGGGGGGATTTCTTGGTTGGTGGAATCGGGAATTGCGGTGCGAAACGGTCTTTCGGTCGCATGGCTACTAGTCAACATCTAGATGCGACATTTCTTTATTTATTTATTTATTTATTTATGACGTCACCTCAAAGGCCCAAGCATGCAGTACAAGAGGGTACATTAGTCGGCAAAAAAGCAAAAGCGGAAAGCAAACAAACAACGACAATTAAACAAGGGAAAGGGTGCAGGGTATAGGTGGTGTAGATCCGTATGAAGAAGACCAAGAGACACGGACTGGGGGGGGGGGGGGGAGAACTTGCGTGTGTCGTCTTTTGTGTCCGTGTCTCTCGGTCTTCTACATGGTTCATGAAACAACGACCACAGAGGAAACATGATATACACATAGAACACACAATGTACAATTTACATCGTTCAGTGAAAAAGAAAGAACATGAAGCGCACTGCAGAAATGCAGTGATCCCAGGGAACCTAACAAATCATCAACGCGTTATGTGGCATTCACATGGCGTCCAGTATCTACCATCGATACGCATGCATCTTCTGCCTCTGCCGCTTTCTTATAAGCTAGTCGCGTAATTAGATAGTATTACGGGAGCTGGGACAAATAGCGTCGCGTAAAGCACCCTTTTGCTAGGAAATGGCGCGTTTCTAGACTTGCGTCGTGCACTCGTTCTCGTTCGTCAGCTCGTAGTCGTTTCTAGACTTGCTTTCTAGACTTGCTGACGTGCTCTGTCTGTCTATTCGCTATATGGCGAATGGCTGTCCGAATATCGGCTATCGGTGTCATATCAGTCATGGCCGCAACATCCAGTGCTCGGTTTTGTGTCAAAAAGTCATTTTCCCGCCTCGTAAAGTGTCACCCCGAACCACAACAGTCGGAAAGTAGCCAATTTGCCTCATAGCAGTCAAATTTGGCGACCCTGTTCTAAGGCAGCCCTGTTCGATGACAATATCGCATTGATCTGCTCTATCCAACAGCTGTTCACCAGCCTTATGACCGCCTTCCCTTCTTTCTGTGTGCATTAGGAAGGCTACGCCAACAATGGCTGGCAATGTGTGGAAAACTTGAGCAGCCACAGCAGCGATATTACTTCCCGCTATCCTACAAGCTCTTCCATCAGAACAAGTAAGTACTATATATAATTAGAAATGTGCGATATATGTTTCCTACAATGCGTAACGTGCAGAGTGTTTCACCTAACATGCTAAAATTATAGAATAAAAATTATGTATATTCTTACACAGGCATTCTTACAAGGAACCAAAGCATGTGTGCATGCGGAGTAGTTGGTACATAATTTGCACGGTTGTGTAACGCAGCAGAAGAACGCGAGCTAGAAAGAATATGAATATCTTTATGAGAAATCATCATGCAAAATAGAACCCGGATGGTAAATTAATAAACCAGTGAACCGCAGCATCTTTTGCACCTTGTAAACAGTCGCCATAACTCACTTCATTTTTCGCACCCGATGGATCTTGCTCCTTAGCAAGCATCCTTTGCAGGACAAGTCAGAATGATTTTTTTTACTTTTGTCCCCACCTTGGAAAATTTGAGCGCCAAGGTAAGGCTAATTGGGACTGTGCGACAAACTGGTGGCGCTGCGATGCGGCCTCCGGAGAAAGCACCTTGCATGCACATAACCACCGGGTAGCCAGCTTTGTTTGCATGTGAAGTGTGAGCTTTCTTTTTTTTGCCACACTGGAACTGTGGAACTGTAAGAGCGTTAACTGTGAAAAGCACCTAAAATCACTCTTCACTAGGGACCAGATGTTTCATTTCTCGTGATTGCTATGCTCCCAATGCTCCCTATGCTGGCGGCGGCGGTGGTGGTGGTGACGAAGGCACTAGACTCGCAGCGAATAGCGTTCGTGACGCGCGTTCGGCCCTTGCATGAGGTGTGCAGAACACCAGCGAATATATTCTATTTCTTTTGTTCTAGTCTCGATGAATGAGAACCTGCAAAATGATCAATGATTTACAGTTGCCACTTTCGTGACGGTGGAACGCCGCCGGATACTGTATCACTGTCAATTGCAGCGACCAAACGGCAACTGATTTCGAAATAATGATGGAGGTATTTCATCGCTAGTGCCCATAGCCGATATTAGTAGTATAGAATAGAGGCTAACAACCAAGAGTTTTCTCTAATCCAAGAGAAGCCTATTCTAATCCAACACAATCCAGATCTAATCCAACACAAGCCAATTCTAAGCCATCTGATTGACCGCCATTAGCTCCGCCCACTTCTCGTTGATTGGCCCATGCTAAGCCTACTGATCATTGATTGGTTGACCGTAGCTCCGCTCCTTTATGCTAATTAGTTGGCTTGGCTCCGCCCACTTCACATTGATTGGTTCATGCTAAGCCTACTGATCATGGATTGGTTGACCATAGCTCCACCCCTTAATGCTAATTACTTGGCTCGGCCCACTTCACGGTGATTGGTGCATGCTGATCGCTGAGCACAGCTCCACCCGTTATGCTAATTAACTGGCTCCGCTGATTGGTCCATTCTAAGCCTACTGATCACTCTCCACATTTTCCAGACCTTCTAAGCGCTCTGATTGGCCATCCCCAATCTAAGCCTACCAATTGGCCTGTTCTAAGCAGTTGATTGGCTGACTAAGCCCGCTGAATATAGCCTTCAGTAGTGCCCGCAAGATGGCGTGCACGGCAGTGGCCTTGCTGCGGCTCTATCTCAGACAGACAGGAAAAATACATTTCAACGTTTATTGAGTACATGTTTGAGAAAAAGCATTGCAGTGTTGGAGAGATTGATTCCTTTGATGCTGGGCGTGGTTCCTCGGAAGTGACGGATCATGAAGACGTCTCCGGGACAGCGGCTAAGAAAAATTTTGTCCTCGGTGAATTGACACTTCCATGTGCACTGGATATCTTCGTACCTGTCGCTCACGTCCAGCGATTGAAGTCACGTGCGCAGTTATCCAGTAGCGTTCCTGTTCAGGTTAATGCCGGACCTCATAGGTACCACGTGCCACTCTCTGATGGTCAAAATATCGCCAGGGCATTCGTGCGCGTACGTGTGCTTATCCTTCTCCAGCTTGATGCTCGCATTACAGTTGCCGGCGTCCAGCTCCAGCGCGCACGAGACGAGCGAGAAGAGAACGAGGTACCACATCCTTCCAGTGACACGGTCCAAATGACACTACTCCTTCACATCCTCTGCATTATCTGAGGGTGGAAAGAACGCCAGGTGAAATCCAGCCATCTACGTCATCCACTCGAGCTTACCATATTCGCAGCTTCCATACGGGAAGGAGTCCACCTCATTGTAGTGGTATTGTTTGTCATCATATGCCATCAGACTTCTTTTCACATTTGTGGTCGTGTACATGCACTGTTTCTTTCCCACTATTGACACCTGTTCGTGCGATACGCTAGTGTACTTGAATAGGGTATCGTGGTACGTATTATCTAGGAGTTGTTTGTGCACAATGTTCTTTTAGCTCTTGCAATTTGTTTTCCCCCGGCGAATTTGATGAATACATTTTGTCTTTCAAGCATTTTACTTCCTCGATCGGTGTGCTACCGGTTTCACTTTTGAACGCGCCAGGCCTACCGCGATTCTTCTCGCTGTACAGCGGATGATCCCGATCGAAAGAAGACAAGTCTAAATGGTCATCGGCGATCGCACGTAACTGATCTTCGTAGTCCTTGCAGAATAGGCCGAGGATCAGAGAATCTGTGTCAAAGTAGCAGGTAATCACTGGACAAGTGAGCTTACTCAGCAGAGTTTCATAGTAGACTGGTTAACTTACTCAATTCTAAAATCGTGAAGCCAATCTGCAGGGGGAAATCGCATCACACTTTTCTTTTGCACATTTCGTACATTACACAATCGGGGGACAAAATTTCCATTCGCACGCATTCCGCCCGACTTCCGAGGCTTCTCGCTGTCTCCTCATCGAAGGCTACTCGAATATCCTGCATATTAAATTTATGTAGCAGCGTTCTCCCGAAGACCGCATTATTGGAGATTTCATAGAATTTTTTCTCGAACGTCGCGCCCGAGGAGACGCGTCTGGCAACATCGTCCTAAATGTAGGGATGTAGGAATGGTGCCTGATGAAATATTAGAATTCGGTGAATCTTCGTCACCCTCATGCCCAATGTACCATAGAGCGCGAGCAGCGCGTAATGAACCACGTTCTCGACCTTGTCCTTTCACGTGAGCAGCAGCTTTTTGCTGTTAGCTGGCTGATACATTAACTCTCCGTGGAGCCCTCGCTGGAATATCGAGAGTCATTCCTTCGGGACGACCGCCTTCTCGGGAGCCAGGGGGAAGTACAGCGTCAGCACATGGATAGATTTTGGATACTCCAAGTCGTACACATACACGTACCCCACATCCGAATCCGTGGGATGATGCATAAAATCCATGGAGCTAAAACCCTCGACCCATTCGAAATCGCCGACGGAGAGTTGCTTTATCATACTGAATCCATAAAGATTGTTGCAATCTACAATCTATGTATGATATGTACACCTGCTCTTTATCGGGATCGTAGCCAGTGCACAGAGGGTTGTTACCCGCAAATGACGCCTGCTCGCCTGACAGAGCCCGCCTCTAACACCCGATTCTATGGCTCGGTACATGTCCTGGTCGATGACTACCTCCAATTTTGCCTGTGTGTAATTTAGGGCGCACTGCCACGAATAGGATGCCAGAGAAACGCAATGAAGCAATTACAATCCGCGCGCGTGGTAGCACAGGCGCCGGAAGTGCTGCATTACGTCAGCATGTAATAGGGCATCCGTTTTCATGTACAATGCATTATAATCCCTCAGATTCGAGCATCCAAAACGTTCACATATGTCCAGCGTGTACTGATAGTCTTCGTCGCTTTTATCCTCTTCCGTCAGATCGTTTCGGAATGCGGATTTTGCCGGCAGAGCCAATTCATTGTACACCGCGAAGGAGCTAACGTGGCTGTACGGGAATACACCTTTACGAAGCAAAATTTCGTAGTCGTCTCCAAATACCTGCTTCAAGCATTGGAATGCCTCTGCGCCCCCCATAGATTTGACGGTGTCCATGAGCTCTCCCGGCGACGAATTGAGGTACTGCATGGTGTCTCTGAATAGGAAGGTGCCAATTTAGAACAATCAAATTTTTTCCATGGAACTTGCCACGATGAAGGGAGCTCGCTTCCACCCGAGAAGGTGAAATTCCCGCAGCAGTCCGGCCAAATCGTAGGCCAGATTGTGCATCATGATGGGCAGTTTTTCTCTCGTTGTGCATGCCACGTTACAGGGGTTGCACAGCGTCGCGATGTAATTTGTCTCGCCGGCAGTAGAATGCTTGGAATGGTCGTGATGCCGGACACGGGGTAGATCTTGCGCGAACTCCCGTTTACAGCATGCAGACTGGGTGGCAGCTCTGTGCTGGGCCCGTTGCTCATCATTCAGCACCATTGCGGCGGGGCAGGCGTTCAGGGCAATCATCTCGTCCCACATTGCCATCAAAGCTTTCACGCACTGCCTCACGAAATCTTCACCATGGTGCGTCCTGATGCGCATCACCTTCGAGTTGTGGGTGCGCACGATCACTGCACAGAAGCTAGAGGTGACGTGACGCTGCATGCCAACACCACTGGGCACGAGTACGCGCTCCGTGTCCAACGCGACGACGTAGTTGTACTGCTGCATGTACTGTATTTTAGTAAATTCTACAAAGTTTTTGCCCGGTTCGCAAAATTCCAATATGATTTCGCTTACGTCCGCGCACAGGCGACGATGTTTCGCCATGCTCTTTTCCTCCTTAAAAGAGCGCGTGCAGCGTTCGCATACGAAATGCTTGTTTTTCCAAATCAGTAACCGCTCGAGGGACTTGATTCCGAAAAAATGTTGATCTATAGCCAATAAGTGAATTTTCTTTTCATACTCGAGTTTTGGGGGTCGCGACACCTGCACTCCCTGATCGATGTACTCGTACACGTACACGGATATCTTGTTTTTGTCTTCTAATTCATCCCGATCAGAGTAGGATACGGGGAAGCGACTAGGCCACCAATACTCCAACGCATAATTTTCATATTATTTTGACCATGTATTCCAACCCTGTGGACGCAGGAGGGCGAGCGTATTGTATTTAAAGCACTCACCCTCCTTACGTGCCGGTAAATGAATATTCGTTAGCACGTTCCTACGTTTAGCCAAATGAGCGGGAAGTACCCCATTGCATCCGAATGTTTTCACCACGGAAATACACATTTGAACGTTTTGGAAGTCGGTGGACACGAACTCACTTCCTTCCTGCTGATAATTTTCGACGCGCCCTGTGGACTCCCGAATCACGTCCATCAAAGTATTTGCGATGGCTCCATCGCTGTGGACTTCGCCACAAAGTGGGTGATGTGCGCGATTATCTCCCCCCGAATTTCCTTTATCATTAAAACATCGGAACAAATGCAAAACTAAAAGGGTATTCTTTGCGATGTCAATATAGCGACCATATCGTGAAAATGAATAGTTAAATATTGTCTCAAATCCTCTACTCTCCGATGATGAACAGATACCAATAGCACGTATCTTCTGACGATACCTCTCAATGCAATGTCAGTCTGGAAGAAGGGAGGAAGGACATATCCACATCGGGGTGCGATCGCATCACATGAGCACACAGTGTAGGAGTTGTGCCGTCCCGAGAATTGTCTTTCGATAGCTCTTCATCTTCGATATTGTGAGGGTCAAAAAAGCAGAATACACACCTAGGCACTGAAGATAGAAGAAACCGTCAAAAACGTGTAACAAGTGAGGCGAATAACAGTTTTGAAGCGAGTTGTGGCTCGCAGCAGACTGTTCTCCTTGAGGCGCTCCCGTGTCTTATAAATCAGCAGCCACACTGTATGCCCCAACACGTTGGGGCTATCTGTTTTATATCAAAACTCGCTTGCTTCCGCATACTCCCATGGTTTGGAGGTCGTAAATCATGTTGTTTGTTTGTTTGTAAGGAAATGAGGTCATGGAGCTTCAGCAGCCACGCTGCATGTCCCAACACATTGGGGCCATCTGTTTTATATCAAAACTCGCGTACTCCCATGGTTTGGATGTCGTAAATCATGCTTTCCGAGAAATGAGGTCATCGAGCTTCAGCAGCCACGCTGCATGTCCCAACACGTTGAGGCCATCTGTTTTATATCAAAGTTCGCGTACTCCCATGGTTTGGAGGTCGTAAATCATGTTTGTCAAGAAATGAGGTCATGGAGCCTCAGCAGCCATGCTGCATGTCCCAACACGTTGGCGCCATCTCTTTTATATCAAAGCTCGCAGTTTGGGGTTGTAAATCATGTCTTCCGGGAAATCGGGAAATCTTCCGGGCCACGCGTATTAAAACGTATACAAAAAGTAAACTGTTCTGCATGATGAGACAAGTATCTGAAGAAAAAAAATCCCTGTGAGCCCACGTCAAAGCGGACCGCCTGTGCTACATCATAGCCCTCTCATTTCCACATGCCAAATAAAGCTTTCTGCAACCAAAAACAATGGGTTCGCTTATGCAGTTTGGTTTTCAAGAAGTTCCAAGTGGGGTTATCCAAGTCCTTCGCAGCTAACGTGCGCGCGCGCCATATATCGCGAGCTGTTTGTATGTTATTGTGTAAACAAAATCTGACCCAGCTACCGTGCACCACCCTTGCGCCTAAAAATAGTCACCTCCATGGGTGCTTCATATAAAAGTTGCGATATATACAACTCATTTGAAGTCTGTGAACTACTTGTTCATCCGTCGGTCGATTCCGGGTGAAGCACACAACAAGAAAGGTATGTCTCACTATTGTCTTGAAGATGAGAAAAGTTAGGTAACAGTTGTTCTCATTTTCAGTTCATTCTGTGTTTGTAGAAAGTTGCGCTGAGAAGTAAGCGAGATATGTCATCTATTTTCGAGAAGCTGGATAAACTCAAGAAACCTGGTGATGGGGATATTCAGAAAATGAGCATTGTTCCGAAGAGCGAAAAGCTCGACGTGTTAGACTTATGCAAGGTGGACACTACGTACGGGGATGCCGTGTACGTGGAACTCCTGATGGAAAACGATAAACGCGTAAAGGTGTACATACCCAGTCGTTTTAAGGGACTCACAGATGAAGATTTGAAGAAATGCGTGAATTACCAGATCTGAAACTAGAGAAGGAGAGATTCAGGGATGGTATAAGAGTCGCGCCCGACATCATGTTTACTCACGCGAAGAAAAAGTGACGCATCCCACCGAGACCAGCGAAGGTCTGCGTCCCATATGTAATCATCAGTCAAATATAAATACACATATTTCCGATTTTAAGAGAAAAAATGTTGTGTTGTTGTGATGGATTAGGAAGGTATATAGATAGGGTGATATGATAGGAAGCTATATTGATAGAATGATATGATAGGAAGCTATATAGAAGGATTATAACGCATATTCATCGACTAAGCAAGTATAGTTTGTTGGGAGTTATAGAGAATAAAGGACACCACGCTTTTTTAAGCAACAAACAACTTTTCTAGCATCTTTATTGATTTTAGGTCATTAGCGACGAGATTATTGGAAAACAGGGATACAATGCTCTTCAGGGATTTCCCTTTCGCCAACAATGTCGCCACAACAATACACACCACACATTGAAGAATACAGGCTTTGAATACGGACATCATTATATTCGTCGACGGCGAGACGTTTCAGCTCGGGTTCGATGGGCGGCAATCCGAAGGAATCAAAGTAGATCAGTTTATCCTTCATTTTCGTGTAGAGAATCCAATGCTCCCTGGCTTGCTGTCGCCGATCGGTGTTGACCACGATTATTCCCAGTCTATCCAGCGCGGGCAGACGATCGTCTCGAGCGTATACACCACGGCAGAGTGCCTAAGTCCAATCATTGTATTTTAAAAGTTCTCGATGTCTTGCTCGAACATCGCGCGCGCGCTAATCCAGTGTGACGCTCCTGTTCTTATCCACGGACATGATTGTCACACTCTCGGACAGTATCAATACGGTCGTGGGTTCGGCCAAGGCGTGTCGGAACTTGAGTTGCAGATGAACGTTTCCACACCATATCGGTGACAGGTGGACGGAGGATTGATCGGGATCCAGGTCGTAGTAGAGCAGGAACTTGTTTCCAACGTAGTGATCGTATTCATAGGAGACGTGCTTCTCGCACAGCTGCTCCAAGAGGTTGAAGTAGCTTTGGTGATTCAGGTTATTGTTGAAGTCGAACGTGTCGACTCGCTGCGTCCCGTTCACAGTGACCGTCACCGATTCAATGTCGCAGTTCGCAAATTGATACGGGTCGCGATTGAATGCACCCTGGTAGGCTAGGGTGGGCACGAACGCAACCACCACCTTAGAGGGTATCTTATCTTGAAATAAATCTTCCAGGCATGCATCCAGGTTGGCAACTGGTAGTGAACAAATACGCGATTCTCTTCCGGCCAGTGTGTAGAGAGCCTTGCGCTGCAATTCGGTTTCGTGCCTGAGGAATAGGCTGGGACACACAGTGATTTTCTTTATGTACAAGGCGGTACTCATGATTTCCATTTTATGCGTGTGCTGCTCCTGATCGGTCTTCATAATTCGGAATTCGCCCGGGCCTTGATAAAAAACAAGCCTAATTTCCACTCCCAATATGAGTAGCTTAGGCTGCAGAAAAATGTCCGAGTTGATCTTGGAAACCAGGTCGATGCTCTTGCCGCCCAGTGTGAGGTTGTATCGTTCGGCCGGTCCACGAGCGCGAATATTGTTTTCCGATTGACGTGCTTCTTCTTGCGTGTACAGACCTGCTTTATGCACGGTATTTTGCTCTGTGATGCTGGCTGAAGCAAAATATCCAGGTAGCTTCTATTGCTATACAAATTATTATTCGTAATCATGGTCTGATTCAAGAAAACGGCTACGTTCTTGAAAAGCGAGCTGGCGAACGCGTTGACGGGGTAGACCTCGTCGTATGCCCTCCTATCGCCCGCATTTGTTTCCGGTAGGGACTCATTGTCACGTACGGTGCGGATTTTTGTCACTATGTACGCGAAGTTCAAATCTAGATAATGTTGCCCCAAATTCGAGAGCTGCAACTCTATGAGCTAGCTAACCTTTTCAGTGACTTTCATCTTTCATCGTTAATTTCTTAGGCAAATTGAGGCTTTGTATGTATTTGTCCCTTCTATGTTGTTCCAGCCTCAGAACATCAGTTCTTTCATGGAACTCTATGACGGAGGATATGTCAACGACCGGGTAGAATACCTAGTATTTCCCCTTCAGTATATGCCATTGCGTTCGCGGCAGAGAAAATAATTGTGTTCCTAACTTATCCAACAGAGGAGTGTAGGGGTGTGAGACGTCAATCGTGTCCATCTCGGAACTAAATTCTTGCCGCGCAACCGGCGTGGTTTATGCTGTCGAAGACGTCTGGTTTTCTCCTCTTTCTTCGTCCGGCTCCTCCGAGATCTCGGAGAATTTTTTGGCCCCTATCTTTAAGCGCTCTTCGAAAAGAGTCTCCCTCCGACTGATTTTTGGCCACCCGTTTAGCTGCGGCGACAGCCGTCATTTTTATGTACAGCGATACGCGTTTAAAGAGTGGAATAGCGAAACGGCCGAGCTGAGAAAAGAAATTGCCTCCCCTCTGATGCAGGTGCGACCTGTATACCGTCGGAATGCCAAATCCGTAGATTTGTACCACTTTAGTGTACATGCTTAAAGTGCAGCGTCAGCGTCGATCTACCGCGATTTTGTAGCGGTAGCTTGCGACACGTGTCGTCGCGCATAGAGACGGTGACTGAGGAAATTCCGCGCTGCACTAACTTAAAGTACTGAACGATAAGAAAGCTGAAACTCATTTGTTCTTTTGTTCTATCGTAAACTAATGAACTTAATTTCAGTATTGGATGACGCCCGTTTCCCACTACGGAGGGCGTGACGAGATACGTGTATATCATAATACAGTTAATGGGAAGATCTATGGTCGCTTCGTCGACGCCCGTATAATTTTCGGTAAGTGCGGTTTTGGCGCCGAAACCCAGTGGGTATGCAGGGTAATCAGATAATGTAAGCGACACATTTTCTCGCAATCTCAGTGAACATCTCCTCGCCCATGCATCGTACGCGAGGGAAGCCTCGGGTTGCACACGCTCACTGACGGCGATCACGAGAGCTTCGGATGTTTCGTAGTAATTTGGTGGAAGTGGAATGCTCCGACTTTCCATCTCTCGAGTGTTTATGTGAATGCGGTACGTCTTCACTATGGGATTACACGTGATGCACTTTCGGGATCCTTCAACGTGGATGTGCTTCACCTGAATGAGGCCCAGGAACTCGGTTGACAAGTTGAAATTCGCCGGGAGAGAGAGCGAGTAAGTGTTGTCTTTGTATTCCACTCTTGATTCTGTATCGTTCGTCGCTCTGAAGAATTCGTTGAATGTGTCGGTAATTAGCAATCGGGGTTCCAAAATTAGAACGTTAGTGATCACTATCACTCGGTGAACTCGCATAATAACGGCTCTTTCCTTCGCAAGCGGTAACACGTTTGGGACCATGCGTACTCTGCTGCCCTCCAGATGATCTTCATCGATGTCGGCGATTCCAAAAGCGAGATGCAGCGGTCTGTCAAATAATTTCACCGAGCGCACGCATTATGGTAGCTTAAACACGTAGTGATCCTCCTCGTAAGTCCACTCTATCCCATATTCAGGGAATATTTTATTCAATAGTGTGTCCGTATCTTCGAACGTGAGCTGTTTTGTTTGCCCGTTCTCCGTTGATCTGCGGGCTGCAATTCCTGCTCGTACAATGATCCCAGTATTTCTTTTCCCATCGAATCTTTCACGTACACTATGGGTGGATTGGTGTTTCTCGTTCGCGACACCTCGAACACTTCGGCCGTCCACCCTTGATCGCAGCCTTTGGCGAACACACCGCGATCTAACGCGAGCCTCACCTGTGCCCTACTTTATACTTGCTCTCGCGCGGGGTCGTCTTACGATTCAAACTGTTGAACAGGGCTACTTCATTCCCGGCATTCACCTTTTTCGGCTTTTCGCCCGTGCCAGAGTGTACTGAGTCGTTATAGTCGGCCACTATCTTCGGCAGCGCGTTGATATAATTAAACTTCCCCGTACTAGTGAAATGTCTGGCTATTCTTCCTCTAATTGTTCTTTGTACGCGTTCACAGGAGGCCGCCTTCATTCCACTTTGTGTTGTATAGTGATTTAGTAGCGACTGAAAATACTGACGAATGGGGGAACCCCAAAATTTGCTTCCACGATTGGTGAGGAAATTCTTCCGAATTCCATGACAGAAAACTCGTTGGAATGCTTTCTTTGCGTCTTGCGGGCGCTTTGTGCGAATTGGGACCATGTACAGGTACTTCGATAGCGTATCTACGACAGATAAGATGTACTTGTATCCCTTGTTAAATTTCTGATATTTACACATATCCAGAAGGTCTGCCTGATATAAATCCCTCACGTGAGTTGCAATGATGGAGCGCCGCTTGAATTTTTTCTTCACTGGCTTGTGAAGGGTGTAAGCATCTTTTTTCAGCTGTTCGATGGCTTCTCTGTGCGTGAGATTGTGATAACATCGGTACCGATCCACTCCACCTAACCCTTTCTCCTTGATCTTTCTATGGGGCCCATATTTGCTCCAGCAAGCAATTCGGTTAATTTTTTGTACCAGCTGAGTTCCTTGATGAGCGCGCTACGACGTGCTAAGTAGCTCACGAGAGCCACAATGTTTGAGCGGTTGATTCGTTTCCCTCTATATACTAGCGCATTATCCGCCTGCCAGGTGAAAACTTTCTTCAATGCTTTTAGCACAGATTTCGCGCGTGCTTTATGAACGAATGAATATTAAAATCAAATTGGTTGGGTTCAGGTTTCGGTTTGGGTTCGGAACGGGTTCCAGAGGAGGAGGATGATAATGAGCGCGCTTGAGCAAGTAATAGAGGGCTTCCAGTATTTTTTCCCACTTTTATATCGTCCGAATCGTTGGATTTCAGAACTTCATCAATTTCTACTCTATGCGCCATGACCGATGGCTTTGGACATCACTCGTCCGGCGACTCCCGCCACGAGACTTGAGAGCCTGAGAGGAGCAGTGGAAGTATGGGAATGAGACCACCTCGTTGTCCCCTAATATATTTCTTCAACTGCGGAAGGCACTTATGAAGTGACTTGTAAGCGAGGAAGCGGATATTTTTTTGTGTTTCTTCAAGTTTTTATGGAGTTCCCTCGAAAGTGGGATATTTCCACGTAGAATGTTCAGACAGATATCCGAAAGGATTCGAATGTCATCGCAGCTGAGCTCTTTAAGTAACTCTGCACGGTGCACCAGTTTGCTGGTGGCCAATACTTTGAGGAGCGTGAGATGTCTTCTAAGATCAGTCATTTCGCGGGCGTAAACAGGAACTGCCACCCATGCGGTAAAATACCCGTTTGCAGGCTACGGGACGGACGTGTTTGCGAGTGAAGATCTACAACTAAATAACCGTGCGCCTTCTCCGTCGCCTGGTTATATGCGTCGAGGAAATAGGAGAGCCCCTGTTTCCCGAATACTTGACGTCCGAAGGTTTCGATCTGTTGTACGGACCGAGCGTTCTGGAAAAATACGATATAACTGGCGTTCAGGGATATCGTTCGAAAAGCAGCATTGTGATAGAACAAGGCTTCTGTGATCAGGATCACCGGCGCATTCTTATGGTGGCTACCACGCACAAACAGCGACTCTACCTCCGATAGAACCCCCTTTTCTGTAATTTCATCGTCAATAACCATGAGAATGGGATATTGTTCATCCCAATCTGTGGGTATCCTCTCCATAAACTCACCACTGTCGAAATCCTTTTCCCATCCAGCTTCGTACGTACAGTATCTTCTGCGGTGGAATGCTAAATAACTCGGGGTGTCTCATCATATTCTGCGTGAGCACTGTCTTGCCACACATGGACGCACGGAGATGAGAATTTGAGCGGAGTGTTGGAACTGCATGCACATCGTGGAATAACTTGAGGAGACTGTGTGGCTAGGTGCGGGCGCACCTTTTTAATCCGCAATCTTGCGCAATGAACCGCAATCTTGCGGGCGCTAGTGAAGGCTATGTTCAGCGGGCTTAGTCAGTCAATCAATGGGCTTAGAACGGGACAATCGGTAGGCTTAGATTGGGGACGGCCAATCAGAGCGCTTAGAAAGTTTGGAAGATGTGGAGAGTGATCAGTAGGCTTAGAATGGACCAATCAGTAGAGCCGGTTAATTATCATAAAGGGCTGGTGGTGGTGGTGGAGCTGTGCTCAGCGATCAGCATGCACCAATCAGCGTGAAGTGAGCGGTGCCAAGTAATGAGCTTAAAGGGGTGGAGTTACGGTCAACCAATCCACAATCAGTAGGCTTAGCATGGGCCAATCAACCTGAAGTGGGCGGAGCCAAGCCAACTAATTAGCATAAAGGAGCGGAGCTACGGTCAACCAATCAACGATCAGTAGGCTTAGCATGGGCCAATCAACGAGAAGTGGGCGGAGCTAATGGCGACCAATCAGATGGCTTAGAAGTGGCTTGTGTTGGATTAGAACTGAATTTTGGCTTAGAATAGGATTAGAATTGGATTAGAATAGGCTTCGCTTGGATTAGAGAAAACTCTTGGTTGTTAGCATCTATTCTATTCTACTGATATTGCTCCCGGTAATTTGGTTGACGAGTCTCAATGCGAGAACGGAAGTTCTACGTTGTCCAAAATAATAGTATTTACGCACCGACCATTTCGCGACCGTCATGCCGGAAGCCCACGGCGGTAGCCGAGGTAAAAACTTACATATACAATTTCTTCTTTGAGGATCCCTTTAGCGTTATTGTATCTGGAGATACTGAAAAAAACTGCAGTACAAGTTCAGACAATATGTTGTGACCCCACGTGTTTATTTGTATGGATAAACGGACTCATGATGTAGATTTCAGTGACGTGCGCGGTGATGTGCCAGAAGGACGAAAGGAATACGAGACTCAGTACATGTTACAAGTGGCTGTAGTCAGAGAAATTAACCTATATAGTCTTCGCTAGCAAGCCAGGAATATGTGATACATTAAATAGCCATCCTCTCAACGTATCACTTACAGGTGTTTTGACAGAGGCAGACGCGAGTGGCTGTATCTCATTCCGCACTGTTAGGTACATTATAAATACGGTGGTTCCTTCTGTCAGTTTGTCTCCATTCTCTTCGTTCGCGCCCCTGAAAGGTTCCACGTTATTTGCACTTGTAAAATGAGCACTTCTAATTACGGCGGTCGCCACGTAAGCTACGGTTGCACTTCAGAATGCATAGAATGGGCGGCGTGGTATCACGTCGTATACTTCCAAGACCGCCACTGGCGGCGCTGTCGCGACAGAGCAGCGCCCTCCCTCCCCCTTTAGGTGTCGCACGGTGCCTATACTGAGCTCGTTTTCTGTGAATGTCAAGTCTTATCAATAGAAAACAAGCACACCATTTCGCTTTATTTGTATTTGCGATGTCATGATCAGACTCAAAAGTGACCTCCCCAAGTATACAAAAACAAAAGTTGACACGCGTCCGTTAGAGATGCGCGCCGAGCGCCGCCGCTTGTGCTCGCCGCGGGTCACTCCAAACGGCGCGCCGCCGCCGGTTCTCCCGATGGGCGAGCCGCTGTCCGGGAACAAATTTCTAACTTTTCGTTCACATTTGAGAAAACAACTGGGAAAAGGCATAAATCTCCCATCATCGTGTGATTCTTTTCTTATTTCTGTGGCAATAACAATCCGACCATTGATTGTGTGTAGCAAACGTGACCATGATGACTATGACAAGATCTGCGATCGACTCTCATTTACGTAGTCTCCGGAAACTGTGTGATCAGTCGTGAAGTCGCAAATATTCCACACAGAAATGGTAGATCAGCGACGACGAAGTGCTTTCGCAAACATGGAGGAAAATGGGCAGAGGCCAAATATGTTAATATGGCATCTGCTGTGCACAGTCCTGTGTTGTCAGGAAACACTTTCCTGAACGTTTGAGAAATGTATAAAGTGACAGTGTCTTTCAAGAATTATATTGTCACGAAGCGAAATGGGTCGTCGAATAAACAGCGAACGGTTTATTAGACTACTTGGTAGCAAAACACGAGAACGATAGCTCTCTGAACACAACTGAGTCCAAAGAATGAATGCTCCAGTCTGGAGCGCACAGGCATTTAAGCGCCGCGTCAAAAAGTTTAGAAACAGCACGTGTAGCAGGCGATGTGTCTGGAGGCTTCTTTCATCTTCTTCAGCATGCGCCGGGATGAGATGTACCGTTTCGTGCCTGCCCTGGAAGTTTCTCGAAGATGATTCGTGGCATTGCCCCCTCCGTAGACGTGGCATCGTCCCGATGCCAGAACCTGTGTCGGTTCATCTCGTTTTTCGCATTTCCCATTTCGTTTGTACCCTGCGAAGCCTCGTAGCCAACGTCGTCGTCTTTAACATTGTCGTCGGCGCCGTTATCGATTAATGCAGTTGACTCGTGGTCGTCGATGAGTATTTGTAGGTCACTGGTAAGGTTTTGAGCGTCGCGGCGGCCTGTATTGCTGTTCGTCGAGCTCGGAGATTGGTCGCGTCGTGAGTCCGCAGAAGCATGCTGCTGCCGTAGAGAGTCTTCAATTGCGGCGGGATGACTACGCGCTGAAGGCGGGAGGCGTCAGGTGAAAATCCGGGTAGACCCAGTCGTCGGTAGGGGAAACGGCGATGAACCCGGGTGGCTTCTTCACAGTGGTAGCAGAGCAGCCTCAAGTCTGACGTTCGCCGTACGTCTGTCTTGCGAGTTCCTTGTACGCGTGACTGGTAGCTGAGTGATGCAGGTTGGGCGGATCGCGAATGCGCCCAGCTGTCGCCGTGCCGCACTGCCGATGGTGGCTCTCGTATTCATCTTCTTGCGGGTTGGGGGTTCCAATGGCCTGAATTCCGAAGGTAGACCACGCTGTCTTAGACTCAGTCGTTTCTGTTCTTCCAGGCCGTTAAGCAGGGATTACCCTGCATCTCCACCAGAAATGTCACGAAGCGAAATGGGTCGGCGAGTCGTCGAATAAACAGCGAACGGTTTATTAGACGACTTGGTAGCAAAACACGAGAGTGATAGCTCTCTGAACACAACTGAGTCCAAAGAATGAATGCTCCAGTCTGGAGCGCACAGGCATTTAAGCGCCGCGTCGAAAAGTTTAGAAACAGCACGTGCAGCAGGCGATGTGTCTGGAGGCTTCTTTCATCTTCTTCAGCATGCGCCGGGATGAGATGTACCGTTTCGTGCCTGCCCTGGAAGTTTCTCGAAGATGATTCGTGGCAATATTCATAGAATAAGACAGCTTGGCAACATGTTCATGAGTATCACGAATACAGAGTGAATGAAGTAAAATGAACTGTGATACAATTAAATGTGTATTACAGAGCGAATTAAGTAAGTCAATGAAGTACAGAAAAATGAAGTATTTTGATTGAACGATTAAAGGTACTTATGGTGTTAATATGGATAAAGATAATAACCTTGTAGCACGGTAACCTTTAACGATATCTAAATGAGCACTCTCTGCGCTGGGCTAAGTGTCATTAAATACCTCCGAAATGACTCGAAAAATAGCGTATGTCTGACTGGGACCCGGAGAGTTTCGGTTCCGCTCTGCTGACTCGTTTATCTTCCAAAATGATAGTGTTCCCACAGAAAATACCCTCATCTTTTAGGATATCCTCACTAAATAACGCTCCACTGGTTTCTGCAAAATCCCTGGAAAAATGGAGAAAGCAGGGGGAGGAATCGTGGAACAACCGGGAAAATACTGCGGCCTCCTACGGCAATAAGTGCGGAAAAGTTACGGTAGATACGTAACGAAAAATAAAAATAAAAGTTTGGTAATACGATAGAATTCTTTCCCACGTGACAACTATTGGACGGACAAATTTTCAATACGACAGCACTTCCACATAACTCTGGGGATAACGGTGAAGCACTAGAAAAAGAAGAAGAACAAGAAGAAGAAGAAAAAGAAGAAGAAATTGCGTAAGCATCGTAATGCACAGGCGACCATGTGGCACGCAAAAGCAAAAGAGTCGCTCAATTCTAATACTTATTCTGGTCAACGTATGATGTTAGGTTACCTCGGGTACTGCCCAGTTGCATGCCCTACTGGTGCGGGTTCAGTAAAATTTTCTATTCAGTGGTCTAAGTACCCTACAGTTCAAAGGCTGGTGCCGCCCTCGGTAGCTCAGTCGGTAGCTTGTCCGCCTGGTGATCCCAAGATCGCGGGTTCAAACCAGGCCGAGGATTGTGACAATTTGGTGGAAGGGTACAATTTGCTCGACCAGTTACCTGACCATTATGGCGTCGCTCATGATCGCAGTTGTCTCGCGGCCTAAAGAATCGAATTATTAAAATTATTATTAAAAACGTGAAATATTCTCCTACCTAAAAATTATCGTTCCGCCAAGGCAATTATTGAGCAAGAGGGAGCTGTTTCCCCGATAATAATCCCATAATATAGGCAAACTGTTGTACGTGATTGAGCTCAAGAACGCGGGTTCGACCCTGGACCAGGACGATAGCAATGTTGGGAAGGTAAACATTGCTTCCAGCTCCGTGTGTCGGAGATTTCCGGCGCACGTCAGAAGAACCCCAGGAGGTCGAAATTGTACTCGGTCCTACCCTGCGGCACGTGCAAATGTCGCCACACAAATCGACTGATTCACCTTACGTGTAAATCTACTCCCAATCTTTATGTACGTGATTGAGGGACATGTCTCGGAAGGGAAAATATTATCTATTAGATGACACTTATTGCGAGAAAGTACCTACTTTAGACACTTATGGGTGTGGGAGCAGACGCACGCACACGAATGGGCATGCGCATGGACCTGTATGTTCTTATTTGGCACCGTCGCAACGCGATAATCAGCCATTATCCCGATGCTTGTCCATCGATTTCACTCTTTATTCGTCCTATTTTCGGATGCTTGTTCTGTGTTCAAAAAAAGACAAAAGAAAAAGGAAACGGTTATGTAAGCAACGAAATTAAACACAGAAGCACGGTAGTCCTGGGAAAATCGGGCAAGAAAGCCCTCCCCCCGTCCTTGACTCCTTCTTCCCTCCTCCCTACGTTGTGCGCGTGCGGCCGGCGCAAGCTTGGGGAGGGAACGCGGATGTGAGGAGAACATTCGACATTTTGGCGGTATTCTTCAGAATCCGGCTGTTACTTTGTGCGACTTCCTTCGAGTACAGTGCCATTAGAAAAGTGTCGTTGTCATTGCTTGCTACAAGATTCATTTGTATTTTTCGGCCAGCACTCACAATGAAATAAGGATGTCCTCATTTGCGAATCAAAATGTAACGGCTGCGTCCAATCGTAATTTTGGTTCGCGACAGGTTTTCTGCAACTAATGAACACGGTCAGTACCGGGATGAAACAACGTCATTACTTGGTGATTCGCGTGAACTTAAATTCACGAAAGGTGTTAGACTTGCCTCACGGTTATTATGGTTTCATAGGGGTTTTAATGCTAATTGGTGGCTACTCCGGTTGTTATATACTTTGATGTCACGTTCGGCGATAGCTGCCCCGGTTGTGTGTTGGATCAATGTGTAGCGTAACGTGTCGTGATGTCATTTTGCGTTGCGTAAAAATGTGTTTTGCAAAAGCCTTGTTGAATCAAGACATACCTACCAATGCAGTTGTTCGAATAAGCACAGGTTGCTAGTTCGCTAACATTACAGCGTTTACTAAAGCGACAGTCCGGACCTGCGGAGGGTATCCGGATTGCGACTCCTTTCGATTGTGCTCCACACGTATATGATCCACGTAAAACAGAAAGGGTGAAAGCTTTCCCGTTTTAGAGAAAATCCTACGGTTAACCCATATCCGGTTTCGGTTTCTCCGTGACGTCGCTGTTGTTCCCGACGTCACAATTGTGCAAGACGACATAACAACACTCAGCGCTTGTTTGAAGTGCAAAGTGAGATTTTCAGGTGAGACTTGACCCACTTGGGGTGGCGATTTGTTTAATCCCAGGGAACACATGGTAGTCAACTAGACGTCCAGACCTGTTCTAGCCCTAGACTTTAGGGATAGTGCCCAAACTAGACGTTGACTAGACGTCTAAAAGTCTTACCATTATTTAGACGTCTAAAATTAGTGATTTACTAGACATATTGTAGACATTTAGTAATTGATGTCTAATTTAGACGTCTTGTAGCTGGCCTTGTATGTACCACATATTAGAAATCATCAAGATTTTTGTTTTATTAGCTTTTTAAGAGGTGTGAACACATTCACACATCAAATACAGTCACTATATTATAAGAGGTGGTTCTAAGCTTAGCTTTCAGGCTTACAAAACTGAAGTTCAATTGTTACAAAACATATGCAGGAAACTGAATTACTTGACGGCAGAGTTAACATAATTGTGGTGCTCAAGTTGTCCGTGAACCGGCCCTGGTGAGTGAGTCTGTTCGCCTTCTGATCCCGAGATCGCTGGTTCGAACCCGGCCAAAAACAGCAGCAACTTAGTGCCAGGATACAGGTTGCTTAGACATGCCATCTTCCACAAGGGACATTAAATACGGTGTGTTGTGTGGTGAGCTTTCATTGCACATTTAAGGATACTCAGGTGGGCAATCCACAGAACGACTGCTGTGGCGTCGCTCATGATCTCAGTTGTCTCGCAATGTAAACCCCAATTGTTATTAAGTCTTCCATGCTGGTATTTGTCCACAAGAGTCATCACAAGAAATCTAAAAAATGTAGCCAAATGCAGAAAGAGGACTGGAATTAGGAGGGCCATCCAAAAATAAGTTTCCCGATATTTGTTATTCAAAGGAAACACCACTAGGACAAACTGAATGGTGTAGTAGTTGGGTGTGACATCCCGGCACTGCAGATGTTGGTTAATGGAGTGCCGTTCACCTAATGTGTCTGGCATTCAAGCATGGATGTAATATTTCCGAGTACGTCTGACTATCCTAGTACGGAAGAGTTATCCTATTTTTCGTTAAAGAATAAAAGAGTGAAAGAGTACTTTAGAGAATATCCACTGACAGTTAACACCTGTTTATACAAAACACTTTACAGGCATTGAAATGGTGTGTCCTCTATACAGGGTCGTGAAAATCTCCACAATGAACAGTACAGTGGGAGATCAGCTATAACACCACGAAACGACGTTTCTTTTCTGAAATTCCGAGAATTGTTAACGGAGACTGGCGGGTCACTGGTACTGCACTCTGATACTAATGAGAACAAATTTCCTTCAGCATGGTCAACGAAAGTTATGCGAGATGGGGGCCACATTTGCTCGGTAACGTTTGTAAAGAGCAACGAATGAATGCAGCTTGCATTTTCCTTCAATGGTATCAAGATGGTCAAGATGAATTTCTTGGAACAATTTTTATTACTGAAACCTGGATGCATTATGCAAGTGCTGAGACAAAATACCATAGGAAGTCATGGTGGGTGCCCGGTGAAAGCATTCTGAAGGAGGTCAAACTCGCGTTTTCGTCTGGAAAAGCTATGCCGACAATGTTTTAGGACTATCATTGTGTGCAACTTGTAGATTATCTCGCATGCACAATGACAGTAAATGCAGATGTACTGCGAGATCCTGGGAAAGCGTCAAACTACAATGAAACAAAAACGCACAGGACTTGGAAGGGTGTAGTACAACCACGTCAACGCTGTCTGCACTCGTCTTGAGAGACTCGGGATTTGTTCCAGAAATTCATCTGGAAATTTGCCAAAGAGAGAAAAAGTACACAAGCGAGCTGGTACAACGTTGAAATAGGAAGCATCACCTTGAGCATGAGGAGAATGAAGTATACAGGAGACCCACAAACGTGAGTTTCCTTTTCGTGGGCTTCCTGTATACTTCGTTCTCCTCGTGCTCAAGGTGATGCTTCCTACTTCAATGAAAATTTGCCCAATCTGCTGTTCCATCTTCCTCTCAAAGCACCCCTCGGCAGTCACCAATTCGCAAGTGATCATGAAACACAAATTGATCAGGTGAAATGCAAAGTGAATGCCTCACTTTGTAAACAGGGCGTAGCATGGCACAGACAACGTATTGAATACTTGGTATCACAGTATCAAAAATGTTCAGCTAAATAAGGTGACTGTGTTAGGGAGTAACGTTGAGCTCTAATCTGTACATAAATTTTTTCAATGTTGTGCTATAGGTTTATTATTTTGATCACAGCAGAGGAACTTTTGTTGGATGATCCTCATACATGAAGGAAATTCCTTATTCTCTTACTTTCCATCACACGTGTGTGGAGCAGCAAGTACAATCTGTTTGCAAATGATCATACTGAGGTAATAAAACTGGACTCTGCAACAACCTTCAGAAACTATGCAAGGAATGGACCACATTAACTTTGTCCAATTATATTATGACCAAATGGATAGTATGTAGTCTTTCATGTTATGTGAGTTGTATGCCCATATATTGTAACAAAAGATCAGTCAAATGAAGGCAGTCTGACTGAGGTATGTAGATAATTTAAATAATGTCCATACATATGATGATCCGAGTGTTTTTGGCTCACTGACATGCATATACACTGACAGCATCCACAACTAGAAGACATTACCAGAATCTAAGTGCTGTGAAGTAATATTTTATTTTACTGAATATATATCTTTTTTTCTTAACGCAAGCCCGCATTTCTTCGGGGCAATGTTTTTTGAACTAGCGTTCCTGATGGCGTTACCGTTGCTGGTAAATGTAAAATTTGTACGAAGTAACTCCCCTGCACCATCACCTTAGCACCAACTGCTACACCAACTTAAAGAAATCAGCAACTAAATTATTGAATCACTGAAACGTCAATAAAAAAGTCGACGACGCCGACGAATCGTGCAGCGCAGCACTATAAACCATAGCTCCACAAACACAGAAGCACTTTGCACGTACTGTGGGCAGCAGATAGCAGATGTTTGTTTACTGCACATAACATTTTCCCACAAGCTACACAGCTGCAGCAGTAAAATGGAATCTGACGTGACTCAGGGATTTCAGAACCCTTCAAAAAATCTTGAAACTGCCCATGGTATCTCTTTGAAACCACTGAACAGGCAATGCGCTACATATTAGGCACACCTGTAGCTCAGTAGCAAAGGCACTGATAAAATGTTTGCAAAAAGAACAGCGATTTTCAACACATACATCACAAAATACGACACTCGTCGCTGCAACAACGATGGCGATTGCATAATGATGATGATGTTGGTGTAACTTCCGCTGGATTGGCATATGTGTTATTTAACATTTAACCTCCACCACCCAATTATAATGAACGGCCACGGAAATTAAAGATATTACAAAAAATAAGTACTCAATAAGCACGAGCTAAAGCAATGGCGCCTGCCCGTCTACCCAATCACCATCCATCATCCATCCATCCAACCAGTTCGAACCAGTTCAGTTTCAACGGTTGAAACTTCAAACTTTCCGGACGCGCAACGGGTAGCAGTGGAGGAGGAGGAGGAGGAGTGTCGTTGGGAGGAACCCGAGAGGTCTGCCTGCCTGATTAGGCGGCATGTTTCTCGGGAAGGGAAAGGTGGTGGAGAGGAGGAGAGGAAAGGGTGAAGTGGAAGACCGAGCGGAATCCGCTCGGGGGGAGGATAGCTGCGTCCATGGGCCGACTTCAGGGGAACTGTGCCGGCATACGCCTATTACACATCTGAGGGAAATCCAGGAAAAACCCCAGACGGCACAGCCGGCCCGCGGATTCGAACCGCGGACCTCCCAGTCTCCAAGCGCACGCGTTACCGCTGCGCCACCGGAGCTGGTAACGGGTAGCAGTTGGGGTCTTCGCGGCTGCATTCCACTGGTTGTTATACGAAAATCTTTCGAAGTTCTAATCTCCCGCGCGTTTTGTCTTGCAATTTTTGAGCATAGCGAGAACGTACGCCGTGCTGTCCAGTGATAAAAGCTGTTGAGCACAGCAGAGCTCCCAGAGTACTGTGGTGGACAACGTTTCTTTGTTCTCTGGCTTTCAAGTTTAAGGGGTGAGTTCACTCTTCATTAAAGTATGTGCCTGTTTCTGTGCACCAAATCGCATGTAGTAGAGTTGCGTGGCATAATATTGGAATATCGTTTCCTTTATTTCGGCTTCGTATCACCGATTGAAGCATATTGGAAGTGTGGGTTGACCTGACTGCACTTGCATTCAAAGTAGTGATTAACGTTGTATGTTCGGCAGTACAACGTTTCATTAAGTGCCTTGGTTCGTCTTTGTGCTAAAACAAATACGGTATCACTAATTAACCATCGAGATTAACGAGTTTTCGATGACTGTTGAAGTGTTGAGTAAACGAAAGTCGACAGTTACGGTTTGCAGGGCGGACATGCCGGAACATAAATGCTGGTTAGTTCATTGTCATGTCAGCCCGACTTCGGTTGTTGCATTTTTCGCTGGTAGTGAAACTACACACTGAAAATTTTGCGCAAGTACTTTTGTTTGCATATCATGGTTTCATAGCAACTGGGTTTTTCTTTTTATAGGTGCTTGGACTATCTTGCATCGGTGGATATGAAAATAGTGGTAACCTACCCTACGAAACAGCTGTTTGCACATAAGCTTAACAGTTCCCTGTGAGGTGAGGGGAAGCAGTTGTCACTGACGTGTGACTGTGTTGTCCTCCAATGTTCCTGATGTTCGATGTGCCCCCTAATCTTACTCTGGAGGGTGCCTCTTTAAATTTTTTGTCAACAAAGTATTGCAAATATAGTTGATGGAAGACTCTAACTGCTTTCCATTTACATGGCTGTCTTGTGGTTAACGAAATCGAACTTTTTTTCAGATGCTGTGAAAGTCAGCAGGGAAGTGCGATGTAGAAGAAACGACTGCCAGAAGCTTGCTAAGGAACCGCACAACCTGCGTGGGCAGCAGACAAAATATTCATCAAACGGTAGAGAACTAGTATTTTTGTGCTTGGTCGTTTTGAGACATCCTTGGTATTGTATGGAGAACCGCGTGACTATGTCATTCCGTCTTACTTCACCCAAACAGCTATCTGGTAGTAGTGCAAGATTTGAGTTCCTAAAAGGTTTATTCACTGAAGTCACCTCAGCGCCATACTATAGGTCCCGCAATGTTTAGTCCTTGCATTTGTTTGCTGCATTATGCTTTTTAGGTGACTATTAACACCAAAAATATGGAAATTGCTCAGACATTCTACAAATCACAGAGCAACAAGTTTTAAACACCAGATATACGGTGAGTATAATATGGGTAACAGCTTGACTGAAATCTACAATAGGGCCGATGGCAGCAAATCTGCCTGCTAGCGACAGTGGCGGTCTCCTGCGGATGACGTCATGTGAATAAACTTGTATACTACTTGTACGTACTTATAATATTTGACGTGGTGATACAGCTCTTGCTTTGTATTGTCTTTTATAATATACACAGTGTTTATTTTTATCCTGTACAGAAGTTTTGCACCAAAGTTATGAGAGCAGCACAGATGTTGTTTTAGCGTAATGGAGTGATGGAAGTGCTGCGCCAATCATGGAGTGCTTAGCAGTCGCCTGCTCGACCAGGTAAGGTCGTGTGTCACGAGAAAACGCCTGTCATATTGATGTACTTTCACAGCGAAAGCTGTTACATCCTCATTTCCCTGAGATCCTGGCAGCGTCCGCTAGAGCCCTGTGCAGATAAGATTTTTAGCATCCGCGTACACGTTATCCGATCCGCACCGTTGCATACACAACCGTTTAGATCCGCAAGTTTCGAAGGACGCGTAAACACAGCCGGAAGAATGTTGGTATAATTTCGGATGCCTCCATGCTCTCATGGAAGGACTCATGGCGACAAGCAAAGGTAAACCTTTCACCAAACGCGATATGGAGAGACTTCTGGAACGCTTCCTCACCGGTGCTCGTGTGGACGCCAAAATGCCTTCTCTCCCGTCTTGGCCGTGCATGGTCAAAGGTGAACCCGGACATGCGCTCGCTGTCGGTGCGCAATACAAATAAATTGCTAGTAGAAAAATTACAGCATGCGGTATATCTGCATCCGACCTCGAGCCATCCGATCCGCACACCGCAGAAAGTGATAAATTCTCATCCGAATCCGCAAGTATCTTACGGATATCCGCTTCCATCCGTGGATGGTGCAGGGCTCTAGCGTCCACATCAGGTAGTGACGCACAAACAGATTTTCAGCTGTTGCTGCAATTTGTGTTGTTTAGCTGTAACAGTTCTGTGATTTTTGTACGTGCAGCTTCTTTGTGTCTCTCAGATCAGTGTTGATACAGCTTTTGCTCTTATGTGGCCAGACAAGCATCCCGTGAAAGAGTGTGCATAGCCACTAAACAAACTAGTTAGAACTAGCAGGCTACATAATGCTTTCTGACATGTTTTGTTCTATTTTCTAGCCACAGTGAGTCATTGGAGGCAGTGCTGCAGCACCAACAATCACTCGTTGGAAGAAAGGAATGAGGTGGCCATCAACACCCTGCTGCCAGTTCAACACTCCTCAGTCAAAACACAAGACGCCTGCTTGGCGGCAAAGTCAATCCAGTTTTAGACTAGAGTTTTGTACCGTAGACTTCGTGTGTGGTTTACTGCGAATAGGTGTTTATGCTGAGATCCGTGTTGCTATGAATTATATCATATTTCTGCATGAATGCATGCCCGGACGGTAGCAGGACTAGTCATGGTCTAAAGTAGGTCTAAAGGTGGCTAAAGTAAGGTACAGGAAATGTATAACCCTAGACCTGTCGCATGAATGGAGGGATAAAATTGGTCTAGCTGTATACTTCATGTCTAATACATGGTTAAGTGTCTGACCCTGTTCCAGACATCCAGGTCAAAAGAGTGTCTAAATCATGGCTAGGTACATAGACATCGGATGTCTAGGGCTAGATGGCTAGGTGGCGTAACGTTAGACGTGTTATTTGACGTCTAGTGGAGGGATACTAGACATTTGGTCTAATTGCCTAGACATTCTATAGACATTCCTTATCTCTTTTTTTAGACGTCATTTAGACGTTTACTAGCCCACCATGTGCTCCCTGGCATAACTTATGTTATTCCTAACTATGTAGCTTGTAAAATTTTCTATGCAGGTGTTTGTGCTGTAATCGGAAAGACGCGCCTGACAAATGTTTATGCTGTGTAGGCCAAATCTGTGACGACAACGGGGTTGAAACTTAACAACACTTACTTGTCTTTTCAAAAGGCATTGGTACTGCACCGAGCTTCCATCCAGGACGGTGAATATTGGCTACCCCCAACTGTTGTGGGGGTTCGGTCTCCGCAAACACGAAAAATGACACGCACGTTGTGTTTTAATTCTTGTTCTCACGATGCACTAAGGAATACATATGCTTCATCGCTCAACAACACCGTCACATATGTAGTAGCCAGTCACTGTTAATAAAAAGCAGGAATGTCATGCGTATTGAAAGTACGGAAACCAAGACCAGCGACGCGCAAAGAACACACAGCCCGCAGAGAGGAGCCGAGCAGACGCCGCTAAGGCCGGAAGCGAACGCTCCTGGTGTCACGACTGTCCATGTGCGGCTTTCAGTCGGGGGCAAAAGATGCAAGTTGAAAATTGCATCATAAATTCTCGGAGCCGAATATAAACGAAGCATTTTGCATAGTGGCTCGGAAAGATATAAGGGATCATCTGATGGGGCCTATTTACACATCTGGGGTCCAGACTGTCCCTCTAAGGACGCTCTTTAGTAACCGTTCTGGATTTGGTAGTATGGGGGAGGGGGGGGGGGGCAATCTGAACGGATGAGCAGCCCGTGTACACCAGCATTTATTCAGGCATTGTATGCAGTGTGTTCCAGTAACTGTCTAAAAAACGTACGCTGCGTACATCCACAGTACATTACAGTATATGCGTTTGTCCGTGTTCCTCTTCGTGATCGGCTAGTACACTTCGAACGAAATGCCCTTTAGTTTTATTTCTACAATGCGATCAACGACATTTATGTGTAGGGAATTTCTGCCACGTGCTACAAGTAACTTTGTCCAATTTTAATTGAAACAAATTTAATTTCATGAGTGGAACTCCACAATTTGCAAAGGCAATATAATATTCTTTGACAGAAAGAGAATTTTTTTCGTATATGATTTATCCTATTCCAGTACGAAGTACATTCCACCATGTAATAGTTGGGGTAATACAATAGTAGTTTGCCAGTCTTCCTGTCGCGGGTTTCCCCCTCTCCCTGGCGATGGAACTCCTTAATCACAGTCATAAAAATAAAGTTGCTCTGTGGCTCACAAAGTGACTGTTTTCACATTTTTTTCAGCGATACTGTACTAGGTTGGGAGTGGGGAAATGTATTTACTAATACTAGAATGGGTTAGAAAGCGCTGTTTCTGATGAAAAAAAAAAGTCACGGTGCCATGGCAAACTTGGGGTTCAATTGACGTGATTAAATTAATTTCAATTAAAGGTTGATAAAACTAACTGTAGTACGTGACCATGTAGTAGATTAGTAGTAAGTAGTACGTAGTTTATCGCCTACAGAGAAGAGAAACAGAAATGGACACCGTTATGACGCCCACATATATTTCTGGTATTTCGCAAAAAATGTAATTTTTGAAAAGCGCGACAGTAGTGGTCACGCCGCCGCCGCCGGCCGAAAATGGGCCCAACGCCGCCGCCGACAAAAACAGCATCGGCGCGCCGGACAGGCACCTGCTTCGTCGGCGGCGCATGACAATATCTTGGCGGCGCGGCGCACATTCATAGTCAGGACTAGAGCTACGCGCCACGCCGCTTTTGCTTGGCGCGCCCCCCTCTTCTGCGGCGCCGCCGCCGCCAGTTGTGCTAGCACTGCAACCTGGCGCCTCTACATAGCAGTACACCGATTTCAAAACTCAGTAAAATCGATGAATTTCCTGCAAAAATGAGAAAAAACGCTGTCTTCATATTCCTCCAAGAAGAGCTGTCTGACCTAGACTGTTACTAGACTATACTGACTAGACTCCCCGAAAAAGTGTATATTAACTAGACTCCCCATTGTAGCTCAGCTGGCGCCTGCGAAGCAGTCTCCGGTGGCTCTACGGTGTAAGGTGATATGACAGAGCAGCGGCCAGGGGCTCTAAATGCTCTAAAGAGTAAGGGAGAGTGATCTCTCACAGTATTCTCCTATGTTCTGGTCATATCGATGCTCATCGAATGGGATACGAAGCGTAGGGGAAGGGGGACACATTGGGTACACTGAAATAGTCAACTTTTCTGGTCCCCTCCTGGCGCAAGAAGCTCCACCTTTCGACGTTCCACACATCGTTCCACACTTCTGCTGCACTCAGACAGACTTGCACGTATCTTGAGTACGTACTCAAAATACAGTATTTTAAATACTTCTCCCGGTATTTTGGTACTCTACTCATTACTTTTTGCGACAAGTATTTTTAAAATATGTTAACTACTTTTTTTTTCAGTATTTGCTACTCAGTACTCAAAATACTTTCCTTCCTCGTCAAGCCGTATTCAGCGCACTTCCCCGTCGTGTCCAGATTTTCAGCTCACTGGAACTTAACCTCTTTTTTTCTTACTTATTCTTTTTTGAATTCGCGCATCTGTCGTTTATCCTCCTGTACAATAGGCTGACCACACGCTTGGACTTGCTTGTCAATGGCCCGACTCCTTCGTCACAAAACGGCTCCTATTCATATTGTCAGATGAATCCCGAGGGTACTAGGTACAAGAGACCACCAAAGCAATAAGCATGTGGCAGAGGTTGAAGGACCTGAGCTGACATACAGGACGGATTATGAAGTTTTGGGTCAAAAGATATCACCAAAGTTTACTTGAGTTCACCAAAGTTCACCAAACGCTACTTGACTCCAAGACCTTGAAAATAAAAGATATGCTTAAGTATGGTGGATGAAGTTTATGATTTGTATGGCACCGTTCAGAATACGCGTTTCACTTACTGCTAATACTAAAGTACCTAAAAGAGTATCTGAAACACTTCCTAGAGTATTTAGTACTCTACTCAAATTACTTTCAGCTTTGAGTATTTTGTAATCTATTGTAAATACTTTTAGGTGGAGTATTTGCTATCTTATTTTAAATACTTTTGCGCACCATTTTGTACATGTCTGCATTCAGAACAGCGTCACGGTGCTGCGCAGAGCGGATCGCCCACGAGACAACGAAAAGTAATTCCCGGCCTCAAAAGCAAATTTTCTCTCACTACATTTATTGTCTGTGTGCACGAGAATGCTTGCACAACAAGCATTTTTGTTGGGACGCTATTCGAGGTCCTTCTTTCGTAGTCTTAACCAGGGTGTCGAACCGAACCCGAACCCGATACGAAAACCGTACCCGAACCGTTCTTTTTGCCGGAACCGAACCGGAACCGACATTTTCATGACACTGTTGAACCCGAGCCGCAGCAGAACCGTAAAAAATAATAGCGGTAACCGGTTTGCAACAAAACGGTTCGGACATAAAAGAAGTCAGCATAAGAGTTCCTCTCAATATCCGAACGAAGTCACATTGGTATCATCATCTAGCGTCCATACCATGGATTTCGGAAATTTTCACCTAGCAGTCAGACGAGGACGTATAGTAAGTCTTTTTAACACGTTAACACGCTGTTGTCCTTGTGAGCTAGAGTAGCTTGATGGGCTTGTTGGTACATGACTCGGAGAACAAGGAGCAGTCTAAACAAGGACAACGACACAAGAAGACACACAAACCCTCTGTGGAGCCTCTGTGACAGCCTCTGTGACAGACCCTAGTGGAGCCTCTGTTTGTGTGTCTTCTTGTGTCGTTGTCCTTGTTTAGACTGCTCCTTGTTCTCCGAGTCCTTGTGAGCGCCGGGGATAGCGCCCCGCGCACGCACTGCGGCGTCAACTCTTCAGAGACGAGGCGCCACACGGACGAATGAAACAGGAATGGAGTAGGCCAGTTATGTAGCTTCAGAGGACGAATATGTGATTAAGTAAGCGCCTAACCCGACCTAAGCACCTAACCCATTTACACGTGAGCAGTAAAAATTAAACAAGTCAGAAACATGAGAAGTGGAGAAGGAGCGTACGCAGAACGGTTCCTGTTTGATTGGTCCTGGTTTGAAAAGTAAATGCAGTTCTGCTTATTGGTAGTGCAATTGTGTGGTGACACATTGCCTTTGTGTTGTGGATTAACCATAGATTGAGAAGTTATCCTTCAAAAAAAAAAACTCATTACGAGTTAAGTTACCGTGTGAAAAATGTAACTAAGTTAATAACGGAGTTCTTCAGCCTGAAATGTAACTCGAGCTACGGAGTTACTTAAAAAAAAGAACGAGTTACTTCCAAGTTACTTCGGACACAAAATAGCACTACACAGGTGCAGCGCGCTTGAGTTGAGCAGTTGAGTTACACCTTGAGTTGCCTGCAGAGGAGTGCAACACGCTAAGATCGTTTTCGTTTATGTCCAACAATTCGAACGCTTTGCATCTTACTCCCTGTGAGCGCACAATGGTTCAGCTTCATTTCAATGGCAGCGGTTCTTACTTCCTGAATAGAATACTGTCACTGATTGAATACCACGTTTTATGGCATAAAATGCCATGAAAGAATCAGAGAGAAAGCAAGAAAATATGTGGACGTGAGCGAAAAGCGAATTAAAAGTAACTTGGAACTTAGCTTAAGTTACTTTGGCAAAGTTACCTGAAAAAAGAACGTGTTCCTCTGAAAGTTGCCACAGCGCAAAAGTACCGAGTTAAGTTACAAGTTACCAAAAAAAGGAACTTAGTTACAGTAGCGAGTTACCTCGAACTCTGGGATTAACTAGTACACTGCTGTGAGCTCGGACAGAGTAAGGCTGGCAGACTTATTTTCGACATGCTTCAGTGTGGTTTCAAATCTATTCACGCTGCGAATGCAGTGTGCTGGCAAGTACTGGCGTCTATGTAACGTTTTCTCTTACGCATCGCATGCATCTTATTAGGCTTCCTTTAAGTGTATCCTGCCGGCACTGTGCGTGTGAAAAAAGAGATTTTGGGAACAGAAAGTCGCAGGACTACACCGCTTCATCAACGTGGACTCTATTTGCAATAAGTGTTCATCTATTTGTCCTTTCTCTCGCTAAAGGGGTACCTGACCGCTAAAAACGTCAATGCAGACAACAGCAGTAAGCTATTGGCCACGCATTTCCTGATAAAAGCGGTTTTATGGAACATATAAAATGAGAGCGTTGAACCGGTTCGCGAACGGGTTCGGGGCTGCGAACCGGTTCGATTTTTGGCGATGCCGAACCGGCACTAAACCGGAACGAAATCAAAGCAACCCGAACCAGAACCAAACCCGTATTTTGTTGCCGTTCGACACCCTGGTCTTAATTTCCCAAACTCTGGTAGCTTGTGGCGTCTCCCTCGGCGGCAAAATGGCGTTTACCGGTACCGCTATGCGGCAAATCTCAAAAAGTGCTTCAACTGGGAAATGTAAAGGTATGTACACCGCAGGGAAAAGCAGGACACAGCGAACATTGAGCAAAACAAAGCCTAGGACGCCCCCCCCCCCCCCCGGAATAAACAGCACCCAAATACTGTTGTGGATGACTTCATGGAAGTGGAATGGAATGTCTGCTGTGACATGAGAAGTATGCAGCGAACCAGGAGTGAGTTCAGTGCAAGGTTTGCAAAGGCTGGTCACATTGGGATTGTATAGTAACGAAGACGTATATTATACGATTGCCATGACTGCACGGCAAGTATCTGGTTCCTACCTTGTGCAATACCCAATTGGTTGAACATACCCGTAACCTGTTTCTACATGCCCCAAGTTTATTTATTTATTTATTTATTTATACTATTGTTGAAAGGGGCCGAGTATTGAAATACTCTGCCTTCTGTTGCATATTAAAAGTTTTTGATCATATTGTCATTCACGTCATTTTTATTCCACAGTTTCCAGAGGTATCAACAGTGCAGCTGAAATGCCTACACCCCCAAGTACGCTCCGAATTAGGACGGTTTTCTAAAAAATATGTTTCAACTTGCTCCCTTCCCCATTCTATATGGCGTATATTGCTCATCTTGCTCATCCAGCTGCCGCCAAATTCTGCCACGCCATGTGACGGCAGTCGCCGTCGCCGCCACACGTGCAAGTACGGCGCGCCGCCGACCATTTCGGCCATTTCGACCATGTTCGCCGCCGAACATTTCTAACTTGTGGCGCTGGGTTTACAAGCAATGCCATCATATTACAAGCCATCATCATAAAGTGCCCACTTTACCCTTCAGTGAGCGCAGGTCCACTGATGAATTTTCAGTTACAACTCATTGAGTTTCCTGAAATGAACTCTCAAATTCGCTAAGTGAGCGTCACTTTTTTGGCAGAAATTGAAAGCACATGACGTATTTACCACAGTTCATTACAAATTACATTCCATGCTACGAGGTGAAAAAAGCGAAAACCGTCGCTTCGTGGTTCTCCGTCAAGTTAACACACCAAGCGGTAGAAGAAAACGGCGTTCCGTCTCTTCCTGTTTCCTTCTTACGTTTTTTTTTTTTTCATATGACTGGCATGTAACCTTGTTGCCGTTGTCAGCAAAATAATGGAAAATGGAACTGAAGGTGCAAGTCCACGCCGCTTCTTGCATCAACGTGCCGGAGAACTGACGGCGACGGACAATTCACGCATCTCGACACCAAGGTTTTCCCAATTGTTTCCAGCGATTACCACTGTGAAATGAAATGTATTTCGTAACAAAATGGGGTAAATTCGACATGCTATTTCTCTTTCGGGCGAAAATAAGAAAAAGAGCTGCGTTCACTAGGCGAACTTCGTAGTTCAATTGATCAAAACGGTCGTAAGTCGTGGCAAAAAGTTGGCTGAATATAAGTACCTTTGACCGCACAATTTTCGGACAATTAAGAATATGCTTAATAAAATGTTTTTGCACATTAAGCGAAACACCCTGTCTAGAAGCAAAGCATTACTTCAAAGGATAATCTTTATTTTTTTGTTCACGCGGTTATGTAAATGCTCTTGATGTACTCGATCATAAAGGGTAAAACTCCGCCACGAAGGCACTTCGTGATCCACTTCAGAAAATAAACCTCCGTAAAATAATTTTCTCGCTAAAATTCTATAGCGGTGATATCGGGACATATGGGACGGGTGGGATATGGGGGTAGCAACGAGTTTCACTCAAGGCACGGACATGCCACAAGTGCACGCAGACTACAAGGAAGCAAACCCCGGCTTACCTGTAGGCCGCACTGCCCGTATAAGGGCCATTTACCGGGTGTTAGTTCAGCACCAAACGCTATATTGATTAAATAGTAGGGTTAGGTCTAGGGTTACAGATAAAATGGCGTAAATGGGGGCCTGCTGGTGGACAAACTCCGTAGTAAACAAGCCTATGGGCATGGGCGAGCACGAAGAGACAACCCGATACGAAACAAACACTGTTCGACCGTGCTCAGACTTGATTACTATTCCAGGGTTAGTTGGGTAGCGGTAGAATAGGTCAGGAACTGGTTGACGACGTGTCTCAAGTAAATGCACCCAGAGCCGTTCCGACGGGAGCCAGAGAGGCTCCGCACGGCAGGACCTGGCAGCTAGCTTGGGCAATAACGCGGAAGTCGGGAGCTCCGAAGTGCAGATGAGCTCTTCTTTTCCCGTTTATTTTCTGGAGTGTTCTGGTGGTGGGGGGCCTCCACTTCTATCACAGCCCAGGGGGATGTTCGGCTGGGGACGGCCCTGGATGCACCACCTAAGATGCGGTTCATGCACGTTGTTGGGTCTTGGAAGGTTTCTAGATAGATACTAGATATTTAGGGTACTACAAAGTTTACAACCTCCGAAGAAGAACGTTCACTTTGATTCACAACGTGATACACAACACTGTGACACAAAAACTGTGTTCACTGTCATTTACAAGAATCGTCTTCACCTTATGGCTAATTCCACTGAGAGAGCAAAGATTGCCCCAAGATTGGTGCGAGTAGATCGTCTAGTTCCCGGCGGTGTTAAACGGATTTGCCTCCTCAATGAAATGCCACTTGCCCTCAGCGGGAAAAAGCGCTTCTCGCACTGTGCACATCGCTTCAATCCGAGTCTCTTCTTCGATTGGATTGGCCACGCTGTCTACATTGCCGCGTAGCCAACCCTCAGACGCTTTAAGACAAATGCCGGCGCAGTTCCCTGTGAAGTCGACCTAGGACGCACGATCCCCCCTGCGATAGTCGTGACGTTGCCTGCCTCGGCGTGGCAGATTACGGTAAGCAGTTCCTCCACCACCACCACCGAATCGTGACCTACTATACAGGGTGTTCAAAAAAGCTTTCACGAGCGCTACGCGAACAAGAGAGAAACTGATGTTCTGAGGCTGGAACAACATAGAAGGGACAGATACAAACAAAGCCTCAAATTGCCTAAGAAATCAACGATGAAAGATGAAAGTCACTGAAAAGTGACTTTCATTTTTCATCGCTACGCGAACACAGCGATGACAGGAAACCGGATGATAACTTTACGCTACTTTTATAAGAAACAGGTGCTGCTAATTATGTAGCACCTGTTTCTTACTCAAGGAACTGAAAAAGTAGTACCAGTTTTCTTTTGTTCGCCTATTTATCAAGTACAAATGAAAGCTTAATTTTGAACACTCTGTATACATTGTGTTATACGCTTGTTAGTGCAGCAATAATTTGAGAGTACCGAAAATAAGAAACGCCTAACATAAGCGCCCTCATTTGACGTGCTCATGCCCCACTCATGCCCTTCTCTCCCACCCATTCGAGTTGCCCCAGATGAATTGACGGGTCAAAAGGTATTGCTCCTTGAAGCAAAAGTTTTGCCCCGGTTCCCTCAATGGAATAATCCGCATCTGACCTAGTTGTGCTAATGCACGTTCCCGGAGCAAAATTTCGACCCAGATCCACCAATGGAATTCGCTATTAGAGAGCATATAGTCGCGCGTAACTAAAGGCCGTAAGAAAAACATACCCATATTTTTGTTTGTTTTTATTTTTTCACTCCAATTAAATTCAACGCGCGTATGCGATTGAACGCTTGTGTGGGACTACATTTTCGTATTTCTCCCGCTAGTATCATAAACACAATGACCCGCCTGCAACCTCCAGCGCCGTCTTGCTGTCTGTGAGGACTGTCCAGCTTCCAGGTGGTCGAGAGGATACAAGCTTCAGTGCTTCGTTAATGGCTACAAGCTCCGCTTCGGTGGACGCCGTTTCGTGGGGAAGCTTGAAGGCTTGTTCGATGTTTTCGGAAGGGAGGAACAGTGCTGCTGTGGAGACACCCGCGGAGACCGAGCCGTCGGTATATATTCGCAGTCGCTGGCTGTGTAGGGCGTCCAGGTGCTCCAGCACGAGGTAACGCAGGACAGACGGGGGATGGTCGTATTTGCTCGTGATGCCAGGGATATGTGTGTACACAGTGGGTGTGACCATCGACCACATTGGTGGAGTGTAAGGCGAAGTAGACGCAGTTGATGGGACCGACACCTTCAGTCGCCGGACAGCGGCACCGAATGCCGACGCAGGGCAGTTATGGTCGATTTCCCGCAAGTGGTGGGCGGGATGACGAGTAAGGTATCGTGAGTAGGCGCGAAGGGTTTCCAGGTCGCGCAGAATGTGTGCCCTTGCCCTCTGCTAGGACCAGGTATGTCGCTGTCGTTTTGGGAACGCCCAGGCAGACGCGCGTTCATTGGGTTTGCTTACGGCGTGGAGGACTGGGAGGCTGCACCTCAGGGTTCAGGTCACCAGGGGGGTTTGGACGAGGTTAAGGTCGGTGCAGGTAGGACCCCATGACGTTCCAGAGATCCGTCGCAGGACATTGACGAGGACAGACAGCTGTGAGGAGAGAGCTTTGATATGTTTGAACCAGGTGAGTTGATGGGAGCTGAGGCGAGGCGGTACTCCTCCGCTATATCGAGTTCCTGACGCCCGGAGGCAAGCGAAAGCGACCGAAATGGCTGGCGCTGAGTGACGGGCACATGGAGCCCTTTGAGCACCGACCACAGTCGAGACAGCGGCGTGCGCGGCGACAGTGAAGTCGCAAAGTTCCGCCAGTGGGTACGTGCCAGTTCGACCAGGTGCCTGTGGACACCATTCTGCACACGTCGCGCCTCAGACGTTTGTTCCGGCAAACGAGTGCGACGGGCGCGTCGTTCCGCGCGGCGGCGGAGCGCGCGCAGCCTCTCGTACTCCGCATCGACGGCAGTGAACTTTTCCGGTATCCGCGGAACGCTGGTGGAGGACTGCGTGGCACGAACGACTGCTTGACAGAAGTCCTTTTCATTCATCGGCATGGAGTCTGCGAAGTCGGTCTCCAGAGCAGATCTGTAGGACGCCCAGTCAGTACGCTTGACGCACCGCGCGGAGCGCCGCTCCGTTCTGGAGTGCCGAATGTTGATCAGGACAGGCAGGTGATCGCTGTCCATCGTGTCAGCGTCGACTTGCCACCTGGAGATCCGCGCAATGGAGGCCGAGGCCACAGCGAGGTCCAAGCAGGACGAAAGGAGAGTCGACTGCACAAACGTTGAGGAGCCGTCATTTACGATATGGAGGTCACGTTCTTCAAACAGGGCAGCCAAGCGACCGCCACGTGTGTCTGTGCGCATACTTCCCCAGACGACATTTTGTGCGTTGAGATCACCACTATAGCGCCGCTATATCGCGCACATTGTAAGCAACAGCCGGCGGTCCGTACAGTGAGACGGTGGTGAACACAACCTCACCCAAGCGAACGGTGCAGCAGGCGTACTCGCCCACTCCTGTGCAAGGAACAGCTCTCTTTACTGCCGGTATGTCGGACCGGACGAAGAGTGCGGCACGGTTTGTCCTGTCTGGGGGACGCGAGGTGAAGGTAATATAGTTCGACAGGCGGAAATGTCCATTGATGCCACACTCTGAGATACACATTAAAGGAAACTTGTGCCGCCATGCGAACTGGCGAAAATCAGACGTTTTGGAACGAAGGTTTCTTGCGTTCCACTGGTCGTTCGGTGCTGCAGGGGAGGGGAGTGCGTTGCTCTTCTGTCCATGTAAGGTGCGGGCGTGCGATCAATGGAGAGGCCAACGGCTTAGGCTACTTAGAACCTTGAGCCGAAGGCAAACATGGTTGAGATGACCAGTTCTAGTTGCAGGATCGATTGTGCCTCGGCAATGGCCACAGATTCGGGGCAGGCTGCGACAATGGCTTTCAGCGCCGCAAAGAGCAACTGGATTACCACTTCAGGTGCGTCGACGCCTCGTGTCCGGTCAACAGGTGGTCGACGGGTACGGGCTGATGCAGAGGGACCGATTGGAGCAGCAGCGCTTGCGTCGGGTGTCGCGTCCGACACACGGTCGGCCTGGGTCGGTAAAGGGGGAAGGGAGGAAGTCAGAATCACCCCAAGACACTGTCTGGTCCATCTTTGGGGCAGGTGTAGGGGGAGATGAGCTTCAGCGTCCTTCGCAAACCACTTGCGGCTACTTCTCCTCTTGCGCTCTGTCTTGCGCACCCTCTCTTTTGCCTCTTTGTAGCTGCTGTTCGAGCGCGAACGCACTCGTGCGATGCGCATTTGCTCTCTGAATCTGGGACAGTCCTTCGACGTAGGCGGGTGGTTTCCCCTGGAGTTAATGCAGGTGGGGTCGCTCGCCGGGCACGCTGAGCCTCCATGGCTTCATGGAGGGGTGTTAGCCGTACTCCCCAATGTTTATGACGAGGACCTTCCAGGCTATGCAACAATGCAGCTTCGTATTTTTTATTAATTTGCTAAGTTTATTGAGACATACCTGAAAATAATGAAAAAAAAAAACAGAAGAGATGAACAAGTCTTTGTCTGACATGGCCAAAATACGAGGGGTGTTCAAGTCAAACCGGGACTTTCTGTCTCCTGGGTGTACAAATGGCTCGCGCTACTTTTTCTTCGTCATTTTCACACGCGACAGGTCTCCGCGTTTACCACATGGGAGTCCAAAGTTTGTGCAAAACAGAAGACACGTGCTGGACAAGATGGCCGACAGCGAATTGTCATGAAGTTTCTCTTGAATGAAGGCGTAAAGTCATCTGAAATTCACACTACCACCACGATACACTTACAGTATGGCCACGATACACTTAGCCGCAGCAAAGAAGCGTTTGAGTGGTGCAAACGGTTCCGAGACGGCCGTACATCAATGCAGAACGATCACGGCCGGGACAGCTCAGAGCCCAGTGTCAGAGTTCCTGAGAACATCGAACTTGTGGAGCGCCCGATCCTCAAGAACCGACGGATAACATGTCTCGAACTGGCTCGAAAGACGGACCTTTCTGTGGGAACGTTGTACACTATCATTCATGAACACCTCCAGTTTCGGAAAGCCAGGCCTCATCACCAGAGGAGTCCTCCTCCTACAGGACAATGCACGCCCGCATACCGCACATCTCACGACAGGCACCTTACAGGAACTTGGCTGGGAGTTGCTGCCGCGTCCCCCTTACAGTCCAGACCTCGCTCCCAGCCATTTCCATCTCTTCGGTCCACTGAATGCGCTCCTTGGGGGCTGCCACTTCTGCTGCAACGACGAGATCAAGAATGCGGCCCGATCATGGCAGCTACGCGCTGGTAAGGATTTCTACGCTGCTGGCATCCAAGCCCTCGTGAAACGCTGGGACAAGTGCATTAGTGCAGCTGGAGATTGCGTTGAAAAATAAAACTAATTTTTCGCCTCTAAGTTCATTTTACTTTTGCGAAAAATGAAAAGTCCCGTTTTCACTTCAACGCCCCTCGTATAGTTGTGCCCCTGCAGAAGACATGTACTTTTCGCAAGTCCTGCCTGTACCAAGAAAAGCTGTTGGTGGCAGATATACTTGGAAAGTACCCAGCATTACGTACTGAGGAACATCAGGTACTGCAACTTTACAAGCAAGCTGGTGCTCACATCTTGTTTTTCTTGTGTTCCTAAGGATGCCTGCTTCAAAAATGCAGTCTTTTTTGTTATAATTGTAAGTGACACTCGGATCGGTCGTTTCATTCAAGGGAAAATATCCAACAACTACTGGTTTCGTGACGTCGGGTTTAAATCGATCACGTGAGACTTTCGTTCGCCAATCCTGGATCACTACCCCGTGCTCTACCACCTGCTGCTGTGAAGCCTATGGCACCGCACATAGCGGGCTTCCTGCAGAGCGCCACCATTTCACCAGGGTCTGCCAGAAGCGATGGTGACCGGTAGGCCTAATCCCCGGTTCACGAAGAATTTTTCATGAAATCTTGGTTAAGATTTGATTTATATAGTTACTAGACGCGCCCTGGAGACGGATTTGATCACAATGGGACGAATAGCTACCCAAGCTACTTAAACTGGTGGTTTAAGCCCGATGCATTTGAATGGGACGTATTTTAAACAAGGGGAGAGGCTAGTTCAACGTCGGTCTAAGTACGCTGCAACTATTGTGAACGTGTGTGTTGAAAAAACTATCGTAAAGTGGTTGCGGTAGGTGATGTTGCACTAATTCGAAGTTAACTGTAAAAATTAAGCAGAATCGTTTCAAATGCACGGTAAAGAAAAAGGCGTAACGCTTGACCGGGGGTACGAAATGCGGCAGTTGGTTTTAGAAGGCGCTATTGCGAACTTTTGCATGACAAACGTAAAAACCACCGTCAAAGTGTGGTCAAAGAGAGTGACATCGACATGTGCCACTGGACAAAATCCATATACCAATCCAAGGGACCGAGAGAGCTTGCGGATGGCCTCCTGCGGAGCGTGCGGATGGCCGGTGCGGATCTCCTGTGATACACAATGTAACGCCCCCGTCATTGTACAGTAAGAGGAATAACGTGCTAGATGGTTGTGCGAGCCCCGATGAAGATATTGAGGGGCGTTATCCACTGGCATGTTTATCAACCATCCCAGTATCGATCATCTCTTCGCAGCGTGTCTAATCTCCAGAGACATTGAACAGTGCAATAACACTGATTAAAAAGTGCATTAGCGTCTTGCGGCTGTTGTGTGGATGCTATCGAGGCACAGAGATATTGCATGTTGTTGCACTACACTGAACACGAAATCTTAGCAGATTTTACGTTCCCAGATTATGAAAATACCGGAGCAAAAGCGAACGAGGTCCCCATGTCCTCTAGATTCACATGCAAGCATAGATGAAACTGAAATGTGTGTTTTACTTATTTCAGCATGCCACAGCAGAACAGACCAATGAAAATCAGTTATTCAGGTCTCGTGTTACTACTGGTACATTAGAAAACATTCAAAGAGACAGCTGCTTACTTCTATATTGATTTATCATCTGGTAACAGTAGATATGCTTTTGTATGGCTGCCTCTGCAAAAGACATTACACAGCAATGTGCTAAAGGAGGCTGCAAAACTTTGAAAGCATCATTATACTATTGCAGGTATATAACCATGACCAATCACTGACAGCTTTTGCCCCTTACAAAAATGAACATTGACTCTGTATTGACTCTTTATTTTAAGTCAATGTGTTATATTGACATCCTATTGCATTTATCAGTTTATTGACTTCTGTAAATATAATCTTTATGTCCTTCATATTGATTTTTGTGCATGTACTATTGTATATACACGGGACATATAAATTCTATTGACATTCCAAATTTTTTTCTGTTGACAAAAAATTCCTATTCCAAATTGAGAAGAATTGAGAAGTGTCAATAGACATTATGCAATAGGGACTCCATACAAAAATACCTAAAAGCGGGTTCGGCAGTTGCCATTCGCTACACCCTGGCATGATTTAGCTTGTATGTGTCTGTGACACATACAACACACAAAAACTACTGCTATATAGTCACTCTTACTTTGTTTTATTGCACGTTCCACAATGCAGCGTAGCAGCAGGTCACTTTCAGGACGTACCCTCCACGGTGAACGGGGGTCCGTGGGAGTAAGACATTTCCCCATTGTTTTGAACCTCGGCCACCACACAGTTGCTTTCGTGTTTCTCTTTGTTCGTGTTCGTTTCTGGCACTTCCCACAACGCGCGATGAGCGCACATAGTTTACGGAAGCTTAAAAAGCAAACAGAGAAAAATATAGTGATAAAATATAGAGAGAACCAACATGTAAGAAAAAGCCACTTCGAAACGTTATGAAAATTCTTCCCAGTACTGCCTTTCCTAAGAGAAACAGGTACTATATATTATTTGCCACGCGAGGGGGGAGGGGGTGATGTAAAGGGGGGAAGGTGCGGTCAGCATGCTCTGGAGTGGCGGCTCGGTGCACCCATACATATTATTTGCCACGCGAGATGGGTGGGTGATGTAGGGGGAAGGTGCGGTCAGCCTGCTCTAGAGTGGCTGCTCGGTGCACCCAGGGGAGGGTGAAAGAGGGAGGGAATATGTTAGCCCTCTTGCTCTGGGATTTGGGTAGTTCAGGATAACTACCCACCACCGATAACACCACCTCCCTCGGTAGTCTTCATTGGGATGCTTCCTGTACCCCGGTAACCACAAGGATCATTGGCGAAGCTACTCCATCTGTCACGCGAGTTTCCGCTAATTTCAGAGTTCTGCTCGCCCCTGACTCGAAAAGAAGGGTGTCGTGTAAGTCTAATTCGATTACGCGCACAAACAACATTCAAGCGAGCATTGGGAGTATTAACTCTCAATCAATCAAGTTATCTGCGGCTACGCTGCATCGTGGAACGTGCCATAAAGCAACCTAAGAGTCGCTATATACCTCTAGTTACGTGTTTTGCATCACACACACATAAGCTAAACCGTACCTGGGTGTAGCGAATGGCAGATGCGTAAACCCCTAAACCGCTTTTTGGCATCTTTGTATGGAGTCTCTATTGCATAATGCTATTGATAATTCTCAATACATACACAGTGGACAATTTGCAATAGCATGTCAATAGAATTTCTATAGACAATCTACCGTGTTTCTTTATACTCGTATCGACACGAGTTTTTATAGACCGTCAATAATGTTTCTCATAAGGGTGTGCATTGTATAAGCGCAGATATTCTGGAGATCCTTTCTAAAAAATTATCTGCTATGGACTCATTCCTCACAACAACTTTGTATTCATGAGCTTTTTGTTTATATTCAGACAATAAAGGCTATTACGTAGTTCCACAAGGATGACTTTTTTCATAGAAGCGTGCACTCTGGATATCCTGCTCAATTAGTTGCCAAGGTCACATGAGAACATAAGTTAGCAATGGCGCACAAGGAAAAAAAATCCTTGTTACATTCCACGTGCTAACTCCACTAATATATCTGAAGTGTCTTACTCCAATAGAGTTGAATTGCACAGGAATAAAGGGCAATGTGTGCAGAAACTTTTAAGCTCCCTTGCTCCCAATGAACTGCACTTAAAGTTGAAAATTAGATGAAATGCGATTAGTGCATATAGCACCTTCCAGATGAATATAACAAAACATAGGCTATAAACTCATCAATAGTTGGTATTGGCAATGATAATAGGAGTCAGATGGTACACGCAACATCAAAATGGGAATGTGGTTCTTCCATACTGTAGCATGAGCGCATGGATAAATGGTACATGGCCACATGACAGTTGTCAACTACTTAAAAGAAACGTCGAAATGGTAAACAAATAAGAGAACAAACACTGTCAAGGAGCCCACGATGAAGGAATCACACACGTAACATAAAAACGGTTAGGAGCAACTGAGGTTTCTTTGAACAAGAATTTTCGTGCAAGAGGCTGCACTTCTTCAGGGTACACAACTAACTGGTTGTGTAACCTGAAGAAGTGCAGCCTCTTGCGCGAAAGTTCTTGTTCAAATAAACCTCAGTTGCTCCTAACCGTTTTTATGTTACTTAAAAGAAAGTTAGCTTGCATTAATATGGGTACACATTTGTCCAGCCAGTGCAGCCGTTTATATCCAAACTGAGCACACAAGCACGTGGAAGAACATACACCCATGTTAACAATTGCTATCGTTCTTTTCTGTTGACAGCTGTCATATGGCCACAGAGTTTATCCATATGCTCATGTGTTCAGTGTGAATATAGCGCTAAACAAAAAAAAAACAAAAAAAACAAAGGAACTGTGTCCCTTTTGTGTCTCCTGAAGCTCAAGGCTTTTCTTTCAAGCAAAAATGTATGCATGCTGTTCTGCATCATTTTTGTGAGCAGGACTGTTAAAAATTGATCGACGACACTGCAGCATTACACTGGTATGATCTGTGCACTCTTGTTGCGTAGCCTCATATCCTGTACAGGTAAACGCTAAGAATGGAGAAACACATCCCTGTGGAATCACGCCACATGATTTATCTATACACCTGCATCCACATTGCAATCATGCTTCTATTTACCGCGAATGCCACAATGCCTCTAATTTGGCATGTCTTCAACGTGTTCTGAATATCTGAGTTCCAAAGCAGTGAACCAAACCAATATCCTTCTAATATGCATATGTGTAGTAGAGCCCTGCACGGACCGACTTTTCCGGGCCCGACCCGGCCCGGGCGCATCGAAAAATGGCCCGGCCCGGCCCGGTGACCCGGCGAGTAGATCCCGGCATACTATTTCCAGCCGCGACGTACGCGTTTCTGGCGATTATCAAACAAATTTATCAGTAAATTTATAAGGAGAGAAGACAAACATACAAGTGATGGCGGTTTAACACCGCAACCGCACCAGACCAAATTAAATCCATCGTACGCGGGCGTGGGCGTGATCGTTACACTGTCAAGATTTTGCGGAGGTAGAGGATGCTGTCGACAAACTCCTTCTCCCAGTCCATACCCCTCTCACCAAGCTTTGCCAAGGGATTGTGAAATACGTGAGGAGTGACGAGCAATGTAAAGTGGGTTTCAGAATGTTCTAGAGGGTCGAATTATATGCCTAATGCAGTATCCCTTGCTTGTCTTTGCAAAATATGCACAGGAATGACGCAAGCGCATGATGATATGAACTAATGCACCTCCATTGTGTGGAATTAACTGCGTGGCCCGGCCGGGCCTGACTCTCGGGAACATATTTGTCGGCCCAGGCCCGGCCTGGCCCGCGGTGGTGGCGTATTTTAACGGCCCGGGCCCGGCCCGACCCGCGGTGCTAGCGTATTTTGTCGGCCCGGCCCGGAGCACACAGCCAATCACAAGCCCGGCTCGGCCCGCGGGCCGGGTCTGGCCCTGGCCGGGTCGGGGGCCCGGGCCCGTGCAGGGCTCTAATGTGTAGTACATCACTGTACTTTCAATTATGTTACAACTTGTCCTCCTTGCACCAGCTCAGGTGCATGCTAATGTCCACGGTTTTTGCTGTAACACATGTGCTGTACATTGGTACTCACATTTCACACCAGCTCTCCTCTGCCTTGGCTCGCACTGCACCCCTAAATGTACAGCAGTGAGTGGAGGATGAACAGAATATGGGCATACTGCGGTCACAAAATTCTGATGTAACTAAGAATGTGTCATCAGCATCATGACAAATGATTGTAACATCTATGCATCTGTCATTCGAAACAGTGCCTGAATGTTGTTGCAATACGAGACACCATGACATACGTTTATTGCTGGAATGCTTCCTTCCTTCACATCATCACCAGGAGAACATGCGGCATCTCGTGCACACTGCATTCACTGCATGACTGGCACCAAATGCCTGTGACGTATGATTGTATATGTGTCACACTTGGTTATTTATTTTGTTTCAGGTGAGCAGTTCTTCAGCACCATATGTAAAGAAAGTTTATTGCTATACAAATATGCGGCCGGCATTAGCTTAGGCTTATGGCATACCATGCCATCCCCAACAAAAAACATGTCGGTGTAAGAGCTATCCTCACCATAGGTTCAGAAATCTTGTGGTTGTGTGTGTGGAATTTTTCATTTCTTTTTAACGGAAAATTCTCACTACTTCTGTTTCTTTTTAGAACCCCCCTCTCCCCCCCCCCACCTTTTCAATGGCACCCTTAGGGGTGCTAAAGCTCAGTAATCTGAACCGAAATAATTACATACTCTTCTTGTGTGCCACCGTAATGCATATGCCCAGAATCTGTGAAACTGTTGCTTTTGGTGCTGGTATCTTGCAAACCATCTCCCATATGTCATGTATTAATTTCCAGAAGTTTCCTGAAGACAGTGCATGTTCATCACTCGTTACTGAAGGTGGGTGGGTTGTCATGCACAGGCATCTACATTATTTTACTACAAATTCAGCATTGTGTCCCATACATCTGCTCCCAGACTTTGTCCCTGGTGATGCAGTACACCATGCTCACTACATTAAACTGTCCAGTTGCATAGACTTGTGCTGACAGAACTGGATAAATATGTCGGCTTCTGCAAAGTGACAACTAGCAATGTGGCAAATAAATAACTGAAATTGTGGAAGAAAGGTGTACAATCATTAAAATTTTAATAAAAATAATGCAGCACATTGTAGCTAAGATGCACCTGATTTCAAGTTGCATCCTTTTCTTTGTGTGAGCTTATTTGCATTGCGTCAATGTTTCCACTGCAGATTTCCTCTTACGGTATGATACAGATCAATACAGATAGCGAGCAGACAATGATCAGTGCTGCTGCTTGCTGTGTCACTGAGATTTCATGCCAGAACGAGCACCTCTAGGTGTGCATTGCTGCGATATTCCACTGTGTTGTTTCTCAAGAAATAGCACATCTCAGTACAAAGATGTTCACTCAAACTGCATATAACCACACAGTGCAGAAATGCAGCCTGCGCAATCATTTTTCATAGCTTTATCATCTGCGTAAACAATGAAAATTAGTCGATGCAGGCCACAAATATGGACGATACAAACATGTAAGCTTCGAACGCCCAGTTGCTGAGTTGCTTGAACCCTCGTCTGTATTTCAGGATGTCTCCAATCCAGTAAAGCATGGAAAATGGGAATAGTCTCAGAACTATAGCATGACTGGAAAACTAAAAAAATGTGAAGAAAGCGGTGAAGAACTGCTGAAGTAAAAATGCACTAAATAAGTCTACACAATTGTACAGTGCCAATTATCTTTCTCATCACATCGCCCTCTTATGTCATTTCACAGTCAAAGTTGAGTGATCTGTGTCAGAGAGAAGTGATAACTGTATCTGTATCACTATGAAAATTGTTCCTGAACAAGAAGTTTAAATAAAAAAAACTGGATAAGGTTTAGTGCTTTGAAAGATCGTAGTGCATGATGCAGTCGTCCGTGTCGTCGTTCTTCTGTCCATGTCTTTTTGTTGTCTACACACCATGAATTCGTACCAGCTACCCCGCCTTTATACGCTTGTTTAGTGCATGATATGCTGTTGGCAGCCATATTATAGCATGGCATGACCTGTGGGGAGTTTTTAGGCATTGGTGGTGGAGATGGTTTTGCATGTAATGGTGCGATGATAATGCTAGTGAAATTGCTTACAATGCCAGTATGGAGGCGAGAGAGAAGCTTGTAAAGAATGAGCATGGAAAAATAGATAAGTCCCCAACCAGATGTGTCAAAGTGTTCCCTTAATAATATATGGCTTTAAACAAATAAGCAGAATGCAATTATTGAACGAAATGGCAGCACAGGCTTGTTTGTAGCTGATGTTGCAACTGTTGTTGTGTGTGTTCTCTTTGGTCCATTCCTGTTTGCTCCATCCTTGAAACACCACTATTGGAGCCACTATAAGACATCCTTCTTTATGAGATATTTGGTTCATTTTAACATCTATATTTTGTGTACATGGTCTCAATAAACTACAAATTCTGAATCGCTCGGATGCAGTGTAATGGCATTAAAGTGTGGCCATTTATTTTAGCAATTATTACATCTGTGATGTCAAGTGCATCATAGCAGATGACAAGTAATGGTAAATAGTTCCCATTTTGTGAAATTTCATCAGAGCAAGAGACACTCACAACGTAATGATGAATCTTTGTTGGCCGAACAGAACATTCGTTTACTCCCTTACAAAAAAATCTATTGACATCCTACAGAATCTCTATGTACATAATTCAACAACAAGTCAATAGGAAGTATATATGCTTTGTATGAGCTTTCTCTAGAAAGTCTACTCAGAATTGGCCACCGAGTTCTTATTGACTCTTTACCGTAAAAAATCTATTGACAATGGTCAATAGACTCTCTATTGGCAATTGTGTGTACGATGTCTATTGACAATGGTCTATATGACATCATTGACTTTCAATGTAATTTGTGTCATTTTATAGAGCAGCAGACGTGTCGTAGAAGAAATACATAATGACACAGTTTGGTCAGCTTATCTGTTTATTTATTTACACTCCCTGACGAGGAGGCTCGACAGGCTGTTCTTCACCTTGCTGTCGTCATGCAGGTTGAAGGTGGCCACAGTGTACGCTGGAACAATCAGAAACACCATTAAGCGCTTAACGTTTCATAACAAGAAATATCACATGAGTGCTTTGACACTACAAAAAAGAAAAGACAAATGCACCATATATAGTGGACCCTCGTCCAGCGACTATGGTCGTTCCCGAAAATTTTGGTCATAATGCGGAATTGCGATATTACCGAGGGGACGTGCAGGGGTTTCACAGCATTGATTCCCAAGAGTATGGTCGAAAAGCGGGTATATCAGATTATCGGGGGTCATATTATCGAGGGTTCACTGTACACTGTTCAGTTTTGTCAAGCATATCATATTCAAAGCATAGCCATATCACACAACCTTTTTGTTGTTACCCTTTATAGAATTTTTATAAAAGCTATGAGAACAGCATAGAGGTTTTTGCAGTTGAGTTCTACAGCCAGGAGGAGGGCGTGTAACTACGAGATGACTAATTACCTGGAATTTATTAATTAACTTTCTAATTGGGAAATTTAGGGCAAAAGTGAGACAGCAGATTGAGAGACTACCCTCGTTGAACGCTGTTCCACGTTAAAAAAATCCTGAACATGCGCGTGCGTTCAAGCATCAGTTCCCAAATTTTGGCATGAAAATCAGCTATGCTGCTGCTAACTAAATGCTAACTGCGACTGGAGCGAGGCAAGCTCCGACACGTGAGAACAGCATGACTCCTACACAAAACAACGCTCAACAAACTTTCCCAACGGCTTCGATAGTCTTTGTTTATATACTATTTTAATCAGCTTACGTTGGCGGCATCAGGTCCTTCTGCTGCAACTCGATCCATTTGCAAATAATGGTCCTTGACAATCCTGGTACGTTTTTTCTCCATTGATGTGTCAGAACCTGCGATGAAAGGGAAAAAAAATATAATACCTAAGCAACACCTCATGTAATCGTAGAGCAAACAACATTACACGAAGACGCGTCGCGAAACTGACGCATACTTGGACGCTTACTTAGTTCACACAAAAATACTGCGCAGAATAAGTTACAAGTGGAAGATTTGCGATGCCAGATGTACTTACCGACAGCCAAAACGTAAGCTGAAGAATCTTGAACGCCGTCCTTCCATTTGACAAGCACTTTCTGACCCCTCAGAGCCTCCACGTGTGATGGATATGCTGCAAGTTGCCTCCCCAAATCCGCGTCCACGATTACTCTAACGGGATATACATGCCACTGAGCAAGCCGCGGCCATTTGACAAGTACATGCGACATAGCTTACAGTGCGAGAAGAACTGTGGAAAATGAAAACTAAACTATTTGGAAAAGAAACAAACAAACACAACCCTCAGACGCATTCACAAGTCCCATGCAGAAATGGTTGGTCTTGGATTGCCTTGGCATATGTACATACTATGAATGCATACTGACACCCCGTGGTGGGGACAATGCTCAAGCCATGTTCAAGAACTAAATCAATAAATACGTGTGGTATTACGATAAATAATCTATGTTAGACATATTTTGAAAGCAAAAAAAATAAAAATATTTACACACAAGAGGTGTTGCATGACACTGTAGACGTATCCACACAGATCCGGAATACGGTGGTCCCGGTCGCACTAAAAATTCCTCAAAATAATTTAAAATGTGCGTACCTTCTCTAACAAAGTGAAAACGTATTGTGTACTTATGGACAGAATTTGTTCTGATTTCTGATGAATTTGTTTTCTGATTACAACGCTCAGTAGCACTGCTGACAGTGTCATATGAGGTAGGAAGATCATGCTTTTCGAGCGGAAGTCCAAGTTTGGGGGATTTCTGCGCCCAAGCAAAATTTAAGCTACACGATTCGTACGCATGTGATGGTGATTGTGAGTTTACTGGCGCAGCGACAACAATTTTGTACGCATGTGTGGAAAAGGGGCCTGATCTGGCTGTCCATCCCATTGACACATGCATTTGCCGTTTCTTACTCACCTGCAGTGGGCCTAAATTTTCTTTGGCAGGTACATAATGGTACTATGTAGATGTCATTGCAACAAAGACACTAAAAAGGGGATCATTCGACGTATCCCCTTATTGCATACAGAGGTTCAATTTACTGTTTATAAGGTATATATTCTGTACACTGTACTACGAACAGCAAAGACTGTATGAAACGGGAAATGTTTGACATACATTTTAGGTTGTCTCTGGTGGGCTTTTTGCTGTGATGCTTAATGTGAAAACAATTCAATTTAAATCTGGTGTGGAACAACTGAATTTGAAAGTCAAGTTTGAAATATAAGTCTTTCGTTCCTTTGTAATGAATAATTTTTACTGAATATACCACCAACACATCTTGAAAACATGCACGCACACGTAGCTGCATATATGGTTACTGGCCATTATAAATTATGAACAGTGTTGCACCCCCATTTGAATATTTGAAAGGAACAGAATTTTAATTATTCTCCTAATTTATCATTATAATTTACCAAATTTGTACTAAAGCTAACAATCACAATGTTAGAGTGCAAGCAATGTTACGTGAAGTGAATACATTGTTTCAGCCATTGCAGCACTAAAATTTTGCAATATGTTCAATGTTAGGAAGAAGTCGCCATATTTCTTAGACAGCCTACACAATACATCGTATGTAAATAAAAAGTCAGTAAGTTGCATATAGACAGTCTATATGCCTCACACAATACAGAGTACATAAATAGAAAGTCAATAGGTTATTCATAGACAGTCTATGAACTGTACTCAATAGTCAGCATGTAAATAAGAAGTCAATATGACGTCTTTAGAATTTCGATTGGTAATTGTCAATAGACAGCAAATGTCAATAAAGAAGCAATTCAGTACATAGAAAGTACATAGAATGTTAAAAGAAAGTTAATATTTGTTTTTATAAGGGGTGCTTGATGATTTGTAAAATAATCTTACACTCTCAGAAAAAATGGTGTCGTCACAACTCCTTTAGGGGAGTAAATGGCTTGTCCGGTAGCACACTCCCTTTTGCACACTCCCAACTTACACCCTCTAGAAGGGAATTCCACTTTACTCCATTTTCCAGGAGTAACCATGACACCAGTTACAGGCATCATGCTGACACCATGAAACAGAGTTATGCCAGTGTCTCTGCAGCTGCTTTGGAATCATCTGTGAAATTTCTGATTTCGGATTATATGTGCATCCGCTTATAAGCAACTCGCCATAGTACATACTCGATGGGGATGGGAAAAGTTGTGCGTAAAAGAGGAAGGGAAGTGTTATGACAGTGTACAAAAGGTAGGGGGTGATATCTCCATTTAAGAAATTCGGGAGCCCCACGGAACTACTCACTAAAAAAGAAAAAAACAAGAAAAAGAACACCCGAGCTTCCCTCGGTAACCTTTATAGGGAAGCACCCTCGAACGCGGTAAACTCCGGGATAAGTATTCGACGTAATTAGTGTGTCAGAAGGTAACATTTCACGATGTGCTGTCACGTAACGGTAAGAACTTCACCTACTGAGCGTCTTAGTGCAAAACCATGAAATATATAACAAAAATGATGCGATATATGGATGGCTGCGCTGTAGCACACAAGTTTATAACTCGAAAGTCACTGTACGAGGGTGAGGGTGATGTCACACATCACCTGTCCATTAAAATTTGGCCGCTAAGAGGGAGTACCTATTTGCAGTGATGGAGTTACGTGGTAAATGCAGAAAGAAAGAGGGAGTGAGCGACTGACAGGGGGAGTGGAAACGGAGTAAATGTGGGAAGTTACTCCCCCGTTCCTCCTTTTTTTCTGAGAGTGTATATGCTGAAATGCAGAAGTAAAAGAGGTCAGAGGTAAGCACAACACCGCACTGACAAAGGGGTCACGACACTGGCAACTTCCACGCTCACACGCAGGGACGCCCTGGGTAACACGACGAAAACAGCGCTAAACAAACAAAGAAAAAAAAACGCACACACAGGACGAGGACGTAAACAAGGCAGCACCCTGAGTACGTTTTCCGTATGAGTCGCACTCCAAAAAAACACAGCCAGTAAAGAGATGCTCTAACGCGTTGCAGGTTTGTGACATGTTGAAAGTACCACGTCGATTTCTTAAAATTATAATACCGTAAAAGTTATGCGTGTGGGAGTCACCTGCAGGATAAGGTCACCCTTGCATCAATGTTCTTTCTGTTTACATAGCATACAGTGATCAAGCAATTGCACACCGGTTGCGAACATGACATCAGGCTCGAAAGCTTATAAAAGCGCTGCTGGAATGCCCCATCAGTCGAGAGGTATCTTGATCGTTGCAGCTAACCACACAGGTCGCACAACAGACGATCAAAAAAGCGATGGTCGATGCGGATGAAGTTATTATACGCAACTACAATTGACGACCGACAACGACAAAAGCACAACGATCATCTGCGCGAGGATACGTACTGCTGTCTTTCAAACATGGCAAACGCTCTCTATTACACCTTTTAGCGACCATATCGAGCATTAGAGCCCTACACGGGCCCAGGCCCCGACCCGACGAAGGCCCGACCCGCGGGCCGAGCCGGGCTTGTTATTGGCTGTGTGCTCCGGGCCGGGCCGAGCCCGGGCCGACAAAATACGCTAGCACCGCGGGCCGGGCCGGGCCCGGGCCATTAAAGTACGCCACCACCGCGGGACGTGCCGACAAATATGTTTCCGAGAGTCAGGCCTGGCCGGGCCAAGCAGCTAATTCCACTGGAGATGCATTAGTTCATATCATCATGCGCTTGCGTCATTCCTGTGCATATTTTGCAAAGGCAAGCAAGGGATACTGCATTAGGCGTATGATTAGACCCTCTAGAACATTCTGAAAGCCACTTTACATTGCTCGTCACTCCTCACGTATTTCACAATCACTTGGCAAAGCTTGATGAGATGGGTATGGACTGGGAGAAGGAGTTTGTCGATAGCATCCTCTACCTCCGATAAAATCTTGACAGTGTAACGCTAACGCCCATGCCCGCGTACGTTCTGGATTTAATTTGGTCTGGCGCGGTTATGGTGTTAAACCGCCATCACTTGTATGTTTGTCTTCTCTCCTTACAAATTTACTGATAAATTTGTTTGATAATCGCCAGAAACGCGTACGTCGCGGCTGGAAATACTATGCCGGGATCTACTCGCCGGGTCACCGGGCCGGGCCGGGCTCTATTTGCTTAGATTCCGGGCCGGGCCGGGCCATTTTTCGATGCGCCCGGGCCGGGTCGGGCCCGGAAAAGTCGGCCCGTGCAGGGCTCTACTCCACATATGCATATTAGAAGGATATTGGTTTGGTTCACTGCTTTGGAACTCAGATATTCAGAACACGTTGAAGACATGCCAAATTAGAGGCATTGTGGCATTCGCGGTAAATAGAAGCATGATTGCAATGTGGATGCAGGTGTATAGATAAATCATGTGGCGTGATTCCACAGGGATGTGTTTTTCCATTCTTAGCGTTTACCTGTACAGGATATGAGGCTACGCAACAAGAGTGCACAGATCATACCAGTGTAATGCTGCAGTGTCGTCGATCAATTTTTAACAGTCCTGCTCACAAAAATGATGCAGAACAGCATGCATACATTTTTGCTTGAAAGAAAAGCCTTGAGCTTCAGGAGACACAAAAGGGACACAGTTCCTTTGTTTTTTTTTTGTTTTTTTTGTTTAGCGCTATATTCACACTGAACACATGAGCATATGGATAAACTCTGTGGCCATATGACAGCTGTCAACAGCGTAAAAGAAGGAGGGCTAGTGTAACATGGGTGCATGTTTACTTTTCTTAACTGCTATCGTCTACATCCATACTGAACACATCAGCACAGAAATAAACTATGCTGCCATACGGCAGCTGTCAATAACGTAAAAGAACGATAGCAACTGTTAACATGGGTGTATGTTCTTCCACGTGCTTGTGTGCTCAGTGTGGATATAAACGGCTGCACTGGCTGGACAAATGTGTACCCATATTAATGCAAGCTAACTTTCTTTTAAGTAACATAAAAACAGTTAGGAGCAACTGAGGTGAGCCAGGCCGGGCTCTATTTGCTTAGATTCCGGGCCGGGCCGGGCTCGAGTCACTGGGTCACCGGGCCGAGCGGGGTCGGGCCGCATAAAAACATGAAGGTCCGGGCCCGGGTCGGGCCGGGCCATTGTTCGATGAGCCCAGGCCGGGTCGGGCCCGGAAAAGTCGGCCCGTGCAGGGCTCTATCGAGCATATCTCGCAGAGCTTGTCATTAACAAATACAGAGGTAGGCCTAACCGCCGATAACCGACACCCTGATCCGCAACCATCTGCAGCAGCGCCAGCGCCGCGTCAACTTTTCTTCCGTTAACAACCTCATAATCAAAAACCTAACGGGAGCCTTCCTGCTTCCTCTTCGCAGTCCTGCCGTCTGCTACTTTCTCCCTCCCTTCAACAACAACAACAACATAGATGAATGGATGATGATGATGATGTGGGATGTTTCCCTGCGTTGAGTGCAGGACCCTACCCCATTCCGACCATTCCCCATTCCCCTCCCCTCAAGCATCTCATGACAATGTCAATAGTGCGCATGCGCTGTTGTCAACCCTTTGGTCAACCGCTCTTCATAGCCGGATAGATCACGTGATCGATTTAAACCTGACGTCACTAAACCAATGGTTCTGGTCGGCTGGTGAATACGGACTGGAAAGTACCCAGCATTACGTACTGAGGAACAGGTACTGCAACTTTACAAGCAAGCTGGTGCTAACATCTTGTGTTCTTGTGTTCCTAAGGATGCCTGCTTCAAAAATGCAGTCTTTTTTGTTATAGTTGTAACACTCGGATCGGTCGGACACTCGGACGCTCGGATCGGTCGTTTCATTCAAGGGAAAATGTCCGTGGACATTTTCCCTTGAAGTGGCAGGTCAAGTAAGAAACGGGTAGAAAGGGATACCTGTTCTGTAACGCTAAGTGCCTTGAAGTTACTGCAGACGCGGTGCTAGGTGATCAGGCGTCTATCACAGTTACGAAAGTGTATCGCTCCCTTGTATTCTAGGAGCCGGTTGTAAAATTTTAGGTCGTATAGTACTGCAGTCCAATGACTGCTTCTGAGGGATGTTCTGCTTGAGTAGTTCTATGGGGCTACATTGCGCTTTTCCCATCCTACAGTAGGCAATACTACATGGATTCTTGAGCAAGAGGGAGAGGCACTGTACCTATTGTTCGTGTATTGGGGCGAGGGCAGTAATGTTTTTTAACGCGGTAGAACGCACATAAGCATCTGCAAAAAAGAAAAGGTCCAATAAAGTAACATCACTTAATGACAGAGTGGAAAAGTGCTTAGTGTTCTCTGCAATGTGGTTGATAGGACAGTCAAGGGAAAACCTGCAGGAAGGGTGACAGGGGAACACTCTCAAGGAGGGGAGTCAAGGAGGCCACCTTACTAAGGGAGTCAGGAGAACATTCTGACAAGGGGAGTAGCCTAAACACCACAAAGGGAGTCATATGTGTGACGAGCGTGAACACCCCCATGGACTTTCCCATACTCTCTTTTTTCTGAGAGTGTAAGTTGAACACGACTACGCTTAGTGCCATTGGCTAGTGGTAGTTTTCTTCGTTGACGCACACCACTTTTTGCTGTGACTGTGTGTTCTGCTGTTCCCCACAGACTCAGAGAAAACAATGTTTTCCTCAGCCATTAAGTTATACACTTGCAGTTTCCTTCTCTGGCTTATGATTGAATATACGAAATCTTTACGTAAGAATTCGTTCGAACTCCGTGAGAAAACAATGTTTTCCCCAGCCATTAGGTTATACCTATATTTTGTGAAATAAAACATTTTCAACGCCTTTCGGATCCTGATTTGCTAATGCCAAATTTTTCTCAACAGTACAGAACAAAACAAGCTTTTCTCTGCTTTCAAATGGTACGAAATCGTAAAATATTGCGAAATTCCTTAGCAGACGGCTCATAAGCCTCCAGCTGAGTCCCTCTCATCGTTTAGCGCGTGGCTAGTCAACGTGTAGCGCAAGTCATCACGGGACAGTAGCCGCGTCTCCTAGTCGTACAGTTTCGCCTCTGTTATGCATGAACGAATATGATTGATTGATTGAAAAATTTAAAAAAATATGGAGCTGCGAGTCCTCACAAAGTCGGGACAGGCTACTCCAGGACACGTGAATAGAAAAGCAAGTAGGATTATGTTGATGTTCATGTTGAAAAAAAAGAATCCGTCCTTTTTTTCTAAACACACGCATACTGTGATAGATGTGAAGTACGACTTCTGTTGGACAGAGACGTTCTTTCTACCTCATATGACCGTGTTAGCAGGGTTACTGAGTGTTGTAATCGGTAGAAACATGTGCGCTTATGGAAAAATCTGGCATTATGATGGTCATCTTGTTTTCAGTGATCAAGAACGAAAGTTAGACGTTCGAAGGTGATCAGATACTGCCGTAGTTGTAGCCATAAACGATACCAAACAGCAATACGCCTGAGTTACTCATACGACTCTGCGGGCAGCTTCCGGGAAACCAAAGTATTTGGGTTCCGGGGGAAGCATGGTTGCAAAACTGGGTTCGAATACCGGTGCCGGCTGTGCTGTCCGGGATTTCTTCTGGGGTTTCCTTAGACGCTCTCAGAAATATATCGGCACAGTTCCCTTAGAAGTCGGTCTAGGACGCACATTCCCACAGAGCGAGTTTAGACACGTACAGTCCATTGACATGAGGGACGACACTGTCACCCGAACTACAAAACGTGGAAAGAATCACTGGACAAACACGGTATGAACTTACAGCACAGCATGACAGAGTTGGCGAACGTAGCGTGCTTTCGGTTGTCAAGTGCGACTCCCATCACTCTTCTTGTCTTTCCTGTTGTGATGACGCCTGTAAGTTTTGTGTAACCGCATCCTGCAATAGAACAGACAGAATTTAAAAAAATATATATATGAGAACGCAAGAAACTAAGCAGCGCTTTAGATTTAACCATTGTAATGAATTTGTACAGCATTACGGCTATCGGCTAATTGTCCTGCCAGTGAGCTTCAGGACATCCAATGAAGTAGGTCATTGTTTTGTGTTTTTGTATTTCGTGTTAGTGCCGCGAAGAAACTGTGGTTATGAGCAGCGTGCAGAAGTGGACAGATGGAGGGAGGACAGCAGGAAGGAATGTGGTACAGTGGGGCTAGTATGCGTCCTTGGCCCACTTCAGGGCGAATGTGCCGATATTCGTCTGGAAAGTCTTCGAAAAACCTAGGGAAACTTCAGACAACACAGCCGATTCCGGGATCCAACTAGTGTCCAGCCGACGAGACAGGACAGAAAACCAAAATATGATACATTAGTAACAGGAGAAGCAGTGCATTCCTCCGAAATAATCGACCGTAATTACCTGCTGCACACAGTCATCAGCTCCCACGTGATAACTTGGGATCGAATGTCAAAACTGGACACCAGGGGTGAAAAAATATCCAGTTGATTCACTCTCGCGAAATGACATGGATGAGATTTGACGTCATTTGCCGCAGAATATCAGAATTTTGTCAACAGTGGTTGCTAGTTCATGTGCAAACCATGCTAGAGAGGGCGAGTACGTTGGACTTGGCCAGTACCGGGTCAGTTGCTATGTCTGTAACATGTGCATTGATGCTCTGCACGTTAGGGGCCCCCATGACCATGTTGTCGTTCTCCCAGGCTCGCTGCACACTTTTCCCCTTGCACGCGGAAATATTGTAGCTTTGGGGAAAGCAGTCACACATTCAGAGATCCGGCACTACAACGATACACAGCAACTACTAAGGCAAGTCCTGTCTGTGTGCGACAGTAACAGAACAATGAATAAGGCGAAACAAACACACTTAATTACAGGTTAAGAATTCCACGAGCATTCCGAATTCGTTTTAATAATCACGGGTTTAATATTACAACAAAAAATAAAAATAAAAAATAAATATTCCTGTGTCGCGTCATTTCAGTTAAGCCGGCCACTCATTCAAGGACATTAGCGTGTACATTTTACAATCTGGTTTTCCCTCAGACCGCAGCAGACAAGCAGCAGAAGCGTTCCGGAATTCATTAGAACGTACTACACAAGGCTTGCTCAGAATGTAACTACTGTGTTGCTGCAGCCAAAGTGTGAGATTTTATGCCCACTTTTGTTGGGCTGTAGGTTATTAAATGGTTGTAAGGAAAATTATGAAGATTAGGGTCGCACAAATGTGGTCACTCCAGAACACATAAAAGGACATTTGGCCTAGATTTACACGGGCTGGTTGGTTGCTTGGAAGCACGTTATTACCGAGTGATCTTCCAACCTGTACCGAATATAAAAGATGGCACCCATGTGAACCTGCATTCCAAGTTTTCCGTAAAGAGAGTAATAGACGCATACAAAATTGGAACCGCTAATAGTGAGACACATCCTGCTCTGACATTAATGCAGGCGCCTCCGCCAGTGAATAAGCACAAGGTAGGTCACCTGCTTACGATAACCAATGGGAATGATCATAGCCATAGCTCCTCTACAGACAATCAGAATTTGGCGTGCCTGTATCTCGCCCAACAACGTCACTAGAAGAATAATTCTCATTCCCTCAATAACCATGCATGATGTAGCGAAGCACATGTACCCGCACAGCCCCGTTTACAGTTGATGGTGACCAAGCGAGGTTCCTTCGACAAACGTGCGTAAAATGAAGCCAAATAAAACCAAGTTACAGTTGAAAAAATAATCGTGTTGCTTATTGACTTTCTGTACGATGTTCTAGGTTTCGCTGAAAGCAGTCCCAACTTCGGTACGATCGACTCGAGCGAACGCACGGAGTCGCCCGTGAATGTGAGCCGACATGTCTGTCGCTGCGCTTACTAACGAGGAATATGTTAATCATCACCTCTATATCTTTCTTTTTGTTACAGCTGTGGTCGCACCGACATCTTCCACTTGCAGTAGATACAACGTGTGAGTATGTGCAGTGTCTTGTACTTTCCTGTGTGCTTGATCTGTGTAAACGTCCTGTATTCTAAGAACTTCCACATAAAAATTCCCCTAAAGGTTGCGAAATAATAATTACGAAAAGCGTTCACTATGTATCAAAGAGACCAATAGGAAAACATTGGATATTTTTGCACGACATGAAAATTGAGGAAGTTGAGTTTGTTTTCAGTTTCTGTAGTGAGCTTGGTTCACGTTGGTAGCAAACGTCACAAATATGGCGTGGAAACTGGCTCCTGGAAACAATCCTAAGCGTTCGGGGTATTTGCCCGTGCGTGCGATGTGGTTTGTGTAATATAACATGAATTAATGTGGTGCCTGACAAAATCGCCATCAACTGGACACTTGGTTATGGAGCGGATGCAAACGTCCTGCACTGGTACCCATCAGCGGGCAACGAAACTCTAACATCTGCTTAAAAAATAGTAGTAATGGTAGTGTGTATTACACTTAAAGTATTGCGTATAAGTGGCGACAGGTTGCAAGTGCCGCAAGGTATGACTGCGGATGATTTCGACCCTATGGTGTTCCTCTGACGTGCGCCGGAAATCTCCGACACACGGTGCAAGAAGCAATATTTACCTATCCCACATTGCTCCCGTCCTTGGTCTCGAAAAATACCTCGACGTATGGACAGAACGAGTTTGAGCTTTTCGCAATGTACGCTCATGAATGGCATCCTGTGATTTAATCCTCTTCAAAATGTCAGTAGCGGTGAGCTTTACGTAAAAGAGGGTAGTTGTGAGAGCCTCTGGCTGTTCTGGGGACATTGTAATGCCCAGGTGGAATACTGCAGCATCAGGACGTACGTGGTGTTTTGTAGAACTAAATATACCGGGTGTTTCAGTTAAATCCCCGGGCTAAATAATTCGCGAACGGGTGCACCAATCCACGAACTTTCTTTTTTACAAGTATCTGTCCAATACCACCTACAAGCTGCACACCGTGTGAATGAGTGGGAGGCGCTCATTATTAAAATAAAAATGCAAATGTGTTTCGTCAAAAAGCGTATCTTCTAAAGCAGGGCGCTGTCGGTATTAAAATGGGTACTACCCCTTTTGGGACCTTCAGTGGACACCTTTTAGAGAAAAATCTGCCACCGAAGCGAGTCATTTGTTGCAGTAATTAATTGGTTTCGGTTTATGTATTTTTGTCGCGGCTGGTCGCGGGGAAGCGCAAAAGGGCGTATTTCATTGGTGTAATTCATTGGTGTAATTCATTAATGTAAGGACGTAATTTATTGATGGATAAGGGAGTGAAAGAGCGTCCTTTTGCGCTGCGCCGCGACCAGCCGCGACAAAAATACGTAAACCGAAACCAATTAATTACTGCAACAAATGACCAGCTTCGATGGCAGATTTTTCTCTAAAGGGTGTCCATTGAAGGTCTCAAAAGGGGTAGTACCCATTTTAATGCCGACAGCGCCCTGCTTCAGAAGTTACGCTTTTTTACGAAACTCATTTGCATTTTTATTTTAATAATGAGCGCCTCCCACTCATTCACACGGTGTGCAGCTTGTAGGTGGTATCGGACAGATACTTGTAAAAAAAGAAAGTTCGTGGATTGGTGCACCCGTTCGCGAATTATTTAGCCCGGGGATTTAACTGAAACACCCGGTAGACGTAAATTCTGAGACTGTGTTCACATTGCGACAGACTCACTGGGTCATAATTTACAGCACTAACATTAGAGGTGATTGTAAGGGATACGTGTGCCGTCCACCGTGATTTGCAGTGTCTGGACGGGTGAATGGCGGTGTATCACATTAGAGAAGTACAGAAAGCACCTCAGTCACCAGTTGTTTTTAAACTGAGCCTTGAACCTATTAAAATCCACTATGCGAAGTGATTAATTCGACAGATGTATAAATATGGCAGAAGTCGATTTTAAAAATCGCGACCGTGTGCAACGGTGGCAATGCTCGCAACCACCAGCCCGTGTCGCTTTGACGTCATAACTATACAGCACGCTGATTGGTTTAGAGAAACGTTGTGTGCTACAGAGTGTGAGCTGGGAGAGAAACGAAAAAAAAGACTCCCTGTTGATGCAACGGGGAGCAAAGCGATAACAATCGTTAGACTGCTACGACACTCCGGGGATTGAATTGCCCGTACCAGTCTGCAGATATGACTGAAATATAGGACCAGAACTGCAATGAGTTATGAAGTAATGTATGACATTATGACGTAATGACAAGTTATGACAATGCACTGCAAGTCCCCCGGCTTCCCGCCAACGGACAACCGACATTCTTCCCCCCTCTATGTTGAGCAGAGTTGATCCAACGCTCGCTTTCCGCATGCCACGAAACACCTCTCGTCAAGATGCTGCATTAATCCACCGAATGCGCCTCGATGTGGTCTTTACAGCTCAGTGGCGTTACCGCTTGAGACAAGTTGACTCTCCCACCTGCTGCCACTGTGGTGCTCTTGAGGATCTGGAGCATATTCTTCTTCATTGCCCTCACTACCAACCTTCCCGAACCACACTCTCCGCGTCTCTTCGTCAGCTGGACTCTCGCTCTTTCTCCCTATCGAAATTGCTCAGTCCCTGGCCCAATCCAGCCCAGCAACGCTCTGCGCTCAAAGCTCTTCTGACATTTCTGGACACCATCGGACTTCGATCGTTATTGTGAAGGGGCTCGCTATTTTATTCCCCCCGTTCCAACCAGCAATGGGGTAGAGTATCGCCTGTGGCGATGACGTTGTTGTTGTTGACAATGCATGGCGTTATTACGAAATGCAAAAACGACGACGAGGTATCGCGAAGTGAATATTTCTATTCCGCTTCTTGTTGTCTTTCGTATCTTACTATATACGTATACGTATATTAACCACTGTGAAATGGGGTAGTGTCCTGTGGCTACCACGGGGAAACATCCCATGTCATCATCACTTCTTCATTTATTGTTGTTGTTGTTGTGTATCTTACTAAACCTATCCGTTGCAATTGGGGCCTCTTAAGGCCTTAGCGCTGTAATTTTCAGTGCTACGGCAGTATAGTAGTTACTGTGTTAAGGCGGCTCTGTTACGTAAGTACGTAGTAGTTACAGTTCAGAGCAGTACAGGGGCGGGTTGTTCACATCTCTCCCGTGTCGCCTTTCGTCTTGGTTGTCATGACAACGGCGCGGTCACGGACAGGCATCGTATCACTAGCGCAAGGTTGGGTTGTTCGCGACTTTATGACAGTCCGTCGCGAGGGCGAGACGAAAGAATTCTCGTCTTTCGGCTCCCGCTTGGTCACAGCGAGGAAACATGCTCTACGCTTTCTTTGCCAACGAAGGAGTCAGTGAACACGAAACATCCCGTGAATTTCGTGCACATCGCGACGCCTTCGGCAGTGCTGTGACAGAAGAAGAATTCGTTGAACATTTTCGGCTGTTCAAGGAGGGAACCGGTCCACTCGTCACAATCCTACTCGTCACCGGAAGACTCGTCACAGGTTAATTGGTCACACCGGCACTCTGGTACGAGGTCCTTTTGTCACCGGAACACTTGTCAAGGGGGGTGGTTCGTCACCGGAACACTGGTTGCAAGGTTGACCCCGTTCCAAAGGGAATGCGTTTCATCGTGTTTTACCAAAGGAATTAGTCCAGTGCTGGACCCGCACTTCCGCGAACCTGGATTCCGAAGACCACTGACCGTACAAATTCCACGTCTTTGCTAAGGGCACGGAGAACATGGAAGTGACGAAAACTCAGCGTGGGGCTCCGTTGCTGGGGCGCGGTCAAAAGTTGAGAGACTGACCAAGGTTAGGTCAGGAGAGCCTTTTACGCATTTCACACGTTGGAGAGTGGGTCAGTTCATGTAGAATATGCACCCGTCGAGACTTATCAAGGTTAGGTCAGGAGAGCCCTTTACGCATTTCACCCGTTGGGGAGTACGGTGCGATGAGCAGGTGGCAGGTTCATTGTGACGATTATTCCGGCGTGACGGCAGTTCCTCGTATGAGATGCCCTGTGACGAGTTGGCCTCTTTGACGAGTTCACCCATGACCGATTGGCCTGTGACAATCGGGCTTGTGACGAGTTCTCCTAAACCCGTCCAAGGATGCTGCCAGAGAAGTTTGTGACGCCGTTGCAGATGACCTACGCAGACGTACGTATTCAATAGTTTTTGCTCACATAGTAGACGCTTCTCCGCAGCGTTCGAATGGGTGTTCAAAAGCGTAGAAATCTCGTGTTTCAGTGTGTGTTTGACGCCTATGTACTGAAGTATGTAATATGCATTAACAAGAGAAAATATCGATGCTTTCAACACAGTTGAAATTGCAACGTTTGGTGTCTATTACAGTTCCTCCCAGTATTAAGCTTTTGTCACCTGTCATTATCCTGTGTGTTCAAAACATGACTCTCAAGTGAAGTTAACTCATAAAGCAACAAAACTCACTCATGGGCCTTGTATCAGTTTATTGACACATAAGTGGACATCCACAGTTTGTCAGCTAGCTACCTAGGATAAGTTGGTAAGTAAGCCAGCTAGCTATTGCTTTGCACATCATTGTTTCTTTGGTTTGCTCTAGCCTTGGTAATAATGTCCAAACTAGCTATATGCAAAAAATGCAGTCTAAATAGTCATGAGCATCAAGATCATGTTAAAGTGAATTTCCATTTACAGCACAGCAGTGGCGCAGCACGACACTATCTGTTGAACGGAGGCTGCTGATGGCGTTGCGCTTCTATGCGACAGAAGGCTTCCTGGGCAATATTGCCAGGGACGAGTATATTGCAACAACCAAACGTCCTGTCTCAGAAGCTATACATGCTGTCAGCCTTGCCATCATTAAAAATCTGGGGCCAAAATATCTAAAATTTCCATCATCTACAGAAGAGAAGCTGCAAATCAAACGTGGGTTCCACGACATAGCAGGCATACCCGGATGCCTTGGTAAATTTCCAGTGGCAACACCTTTTGTATTGAGGCTCATGTGGCTCTTCTCCTACAGGTGCAATTGACGGGACGGCAATAGCCATTCTTCCTCCAAGTCGATTTGACCCACGATTTGTTGATGGCAATTACTACTGCCACAAAGGATACCACGCCCTCAATGTTTTAGGGGTGAGAATATCAGTTCAACCTTTAGAAACTTATTGAGTTCCTATGAGACAGCTAATCCAAAGAAAATATGCATTCCTAGATCTGTGATGCCAACCGCAGTTTCCTCCACATAAATGCTAGGTACCCAGGAAGCTGCCACGACTCTTCAGTGTGGAGCATGTGCGAAGTTCGTCAACGGGCACCAAGAGTGTTTGGTGAGGGCGAGTGGTTGCTAGGTATGTTAATGAATAGTTTCAAATAGTTTAATAGGAATGATATTCATTACCAACTGAAGAGGTCAACAAATGAATAGTGCATTTAAGAAGCAGTATATTGTTCGTACAAATATTTACACCTACTAAGTTATTCTGGAATGCAAATACAAATATTAGCATATAGATAACACTATACCACGTGAAGTAACATACAGATTTTGGCGATTGCTGTGTTCATATTGCATACCGAAACTGCAGTTGTGCGCAGATGAACAACACGTGGTAAACATTGTCTGTTTCAATAAACGTAGTGAAACATAGCGAACATAGTGAAAGCCGTAAAACCGTCAGTTCTTGTGTGCAACATAATAACGACACCAAAAGTGGCACGTATCCACGCATTTTAGATAAGATGAGGTACAGGTTTATTTCCACAAGTATTACACAAATGAAAATAATGGCTTGAAGTAGTCAAGGAATGAAAAACACAAAACACAATTTTCAAGCAACAATATTTTTGTTGTATCGCAATCTCGGTTATATCTGGCTGTTTTTGGTATAGCACTGTGCTCATATTATCACGAAGCGAAATGGGTCGGCGAGTCGTCGAATAAACAGCGAACGGTTTATTAGACTACTTGGTAGCAAAACACAAGAGTGATAGCTCTCTGAACACAACTGAGTCCAAAGAATGAATGCTCCAGCTTGGAGCGCACAAGCATTTAAGCGTCGCGCCGAAAAGTCTAGAAACAGCACGTGCGTTTGCCAGAGAGCAGGCGATGTGTCTGGAAGCTTCTTGCTTCTTCTTCAGCATGCGCCGGGATGAGATTTACCGTTTCGTGCCTGCCCTGGAAGTTTCGCGATGATGATTCGTGGCATTGCCCCCTCCGTAGACGGGGCATCGTCTCGATGCCGGTCCTTGTCATTTTTTTTTCATGTTGTTTCCTTCCAGCCAGTCTTCAGCGCTACCTGCTGTAGTACGGCTTGAGTCGAACGACGTGAACTATTTCAGTCCTCGGGGGTCGTCGAGAGGGAACGCTGCCCTCAGGTACCACTTCGTAATCCAGGTCTCCAATGCGTCGAAGTACTTTGTAGGGACCGAAGTACCGCTTCAGTAGCTTCTCGCTCAGGCCTCGTCGTCGAATCGGCGTCCAAACCCATACGAAGTCGCCTGGACTGAAGCGTACGTCTTGTCGGCGCAAATTGTATCTTCTTTCATCGACGCGTTGTTGTTGACCAATCCGTAGTCTGGCCAGCTGGCGGGCTTCTTCTGCTCGCTGTGTGAAGTCCAGAGCGTCGTTTTTCACATCACTGGGTTCGTGGGGCAGCATCGCGTCTAGCATAGTCGATGCGTCATGGCCGTGTGCAAGGCGGAACGGTGTGAATCCCGTTGTTTCCTGGACAGCCGTGTTATAGGCGAACGTGACGTAAGGCAGTATTTCGTCCCATGTCTTGTGCTCGACGTCGACGTACATCGAAATCATGTCGGCAAGGGTTTTGTTGAGGCGTTCGGTGAGCCCGTTCGTCTGCGGATGGGACGCCGTTGTCCTCCGGTGAGCGGTGTGGCTGAGTCGAAGGATTTCTTGTGTTAGCCTGCTTGTAAATGCCGTTCCCCTATCGGTGATTAAGGCGGTCGGAGCTCCGTGCCGTAGTACGATGTTCTCGATGAAGAACTTCGCCACTTCTGTTGCTGTGCCCTGTGGAAGTGCCTTAGTCTCAGCATAGCGTGTCAGGTAGTCGGTGGCGACGATTATCCAACGATTTCCGGAGGATGAACGTGGGAAGGGCCCGAGTAGATCCATCCCAATCTGCTCGAACGGCGCCGACGGCGGTGCGATTGGCTGAAGGTACCCAGAAGGTCGTACCGGAGGCGTTTTTCGTCGTTGGCATTCCCGGCACGTCCTTACGTAGTGGTGTACGGTCTTGGCCAGTTTTGGCCAGTAGTACTTTTCCCTTATACGGGCCAGTGTCCGGCTGTATCCCAAATGACCTGATGACGGTTCGTCGTGGCAGGATTCAAGAATCTCGGTGCGCATGTCCCCAGGCACAACGAGAAGCCACGTAGCGCCTTGTGGTGCGTGGTTTTTTTTTTTTGTAGAGAACACCATTACGTAGGGAAAAACTTGGGAGTGATCTTCTGAAGATGGGAGGAACATTGTCGGCGCGGCCCTGCAGATAGTCGACGAGTGTCTTCAATTCGGGGTCGTTATACTGCTTGGTAGACATGGTAGTCGCGCTCATTAGACCGAGGAAGGCGTCGTCGTCCTCGAGGCTGTTGTCCTGTCGCTGGAGTGGTGCTCGGGACAGGCAGTCGGCGTCGTTGTGTTTTCTTCCTGACTTGTAAGTGACGGTTACGTCATACTCCTGTAATCGGAGGCTCCATCTCGCTAGGCGTCCTGAGGGGTCCCTTAAACCAGCCAGCCAGCACAGAGAATGGTGGTCTGTTACCACCTTGAACGGCCGTCCGTACAGGTAGGGGCGCAACTTTGTGATGGCCCATATGAGTGCAAGGCACTCTTTTTCGGTCGTCGAATAGTTCTTCTCTGCCTTGGTTAGCGTTCTGCTTGCGTAAGCGATGACACGTTCGACGCCGTCGTAGGTTGAACGAGCACGGCTCCTAGACCATCGTTGCTTCCGTCGGTGTGTATTTCTGTTTCGGCGTTTGGATCGAAGTGGGCAAGCACGGGTGCGGTCTGTAGACGCGTCTTCAATTCATCAAACGCCTGTTGCTGGGCTTCACTCCAGATACACGTGGATCCGTCCTTCGTGAGGGCATTCAGGGGTGACGCAATTCTTGAAAAGTTCGGAATGAACCGTCGGTAATAGGCGCAAAGGCCAAGAAAGCTTCGAACGTCTTTCACGTTGGAAGGAACACGGTAATTTGGGATGGCTGCCGTCTTCTCGGGGTCGGGGCGTACGCCGTCGCTGCTCACGAGATGGCCGAGAAATCTGAGTTCCTCGTAGCCGAATCGACACTTCTGAGGCTTCAACGTCAGCCCTGCAGTTCTGATAGCCTCGAGGACTTGCTTTAGCCGTTCAGCATGTTCTTCAAATATTCTTGCGAAGACGACAACATCGTCGAAGTACACCAGGCAGGCTTGCCACTTCAACCCGGCGAGAACTGTATCCATAACACGCTGGAACGTCGCTGGTGCTGTGCAAAGGCCGAAAGGCATAACCTTGAACTCGTAAAGTCCATCCGGAGTGACGAAGGCAGTCTTCTCACGGTCCCGTTCGTCGACTTTAATTTGCCAGTACCCCGTCTTGAGGTCCATGGAAGAGAAAAATTTTGCGTTTTGAAGGCGATCGAGCGTGTCGTCGATGCGCGGTAACGGGTAGACGTCCTTCTTCGTTATCTCATTGAGTTTCCGGTAGTCGACGCAGAACCTGAGTGTTCCGTCCTTCTTCTTCACTAGTACCACCGGCGATGCCCACGGACTGGTCGACGGCTGGATAATGTCATCTCTTAGCATCTCTTCTACTTGCGATCGGATCGTTTCTCGCTCTTTGCAGGAGACCGGGTGCGGCATGCGGTGAATTGGATGGGCCTTTTCGCCGACGATGATGCGGTGCTTCGCAATGGGCGTTTGTCTTACTTTCGACGATGCAGCGAAGCAGTCACTGAAATCGTTGAGCATCTGGAGAAGGGTTTGCTTTTGTGTTGTATTGAGTTGAAGGTTTACGTCGAAATGTTCGGCCTCGTGTCCCGTGGTGACCGCGATGCGAGCAGTGTCCATCAGGCAAACATCCGTCGTGGAGTATTTGTCTACGATGACGGCCATCTTCGTGCCGTTCGCCAGGTGTTGTGGCTCCGGGCGAAAATTTGTGACCAGGAGTTCGAATGTTCCGTTCCAGGACCGAATATTCCGTTTCTTCCGGGCACAATTCCTCTTGCTATCCCATATCTTCGTTCGAGGAGAAGTTGCGTGTTGCCTTCAGCCAACAAACAGCCAGTCGGTGCTCTCTCGCACGTAGCGGTCACAAGGACTGACGACAAGGGAGGCAGGTTGACTGGCTGAGTTGTCACGGCGGTTACGTTCGTGTTTGCGCGTTTCTCCGGGGTTATTCGTGCCCACCACTTGTCTTCTGTCGTTTGTCGTTTTAAAAGAGATAACTCCATTTGTGAAGTCGATTATTCCTTCGTTTTCGACTAGAAAGTCCATTCCGAGTATTACATCCCGTGGGCAGTTCGGCAAGACGGCAAAGCTGACGACGTACTGGATGTCACACACTTGTATGACTGCCGTGCATCGGCCAGTCGGTGTTACGACGTGTCCACCAGCAGTGTCGATGTTAGGCTCATCCCACTTCGTTTGCACCTTGCGAAGCTTCTTAGCCAACCTACCACTCATAACAGAGTCGTCGGCTCCGGTATCGATTAACGCAATCATCTCATGGCCGTCGATGAGTATCTTCAGGTTATTGGTAATTTTTTGAGCGTCGTGTTTGTGCTGCGTTGCTGTTCGTCGAGTTGGAGGAATTGTAACTTGTCGTCGGTCCGCAGCTTCACCTCCCGGAACTGCAGTCTCAAGTTTTCCCGGTTAGGGCTGCGCCACACAGGTCGTCTTGCCGGTGACGGTGAACGTGCTCTTCCTGGCGACCTGCTGCGGTGGGGGACGCTCGGGGACAGGTCGCGTCGCGAGCCAGCAGAAGCATTCTGCTGCCGTAGATAGTCTTCAATTGCGGCGGGGCGACTACCGCGCTGGGGGCGGGGGGCGTCGGGTGAAAAACCGGGAAGGCCAAGTCGTCGGTAGGGACATCGGCGATAGACGTGGTTGGCCTCTCCGCAGTGGTAGCAGAGCGGTCTGAAGTCGGGAGTCCGCCAAACGTCCGTTTTGGAAACGGCTGAGAGTGTGGCGGGACGCTCGGAGTAGGTTGGACAGGCCGAGGAGGCGTCCAACGGTTTCCGTAGTACGACGGACGAGTAGGTGACACCTGTCTCACAGCGGCGGCGTAGGTTGTTCTCGGTACTTCGGCGTCGGGGTTGGCGGTTGACGATGTCTGGATTACCTGCTGAACCTCGTCCTTGATGATCGCACCGATCGAAGACAAAGGGTCTTGAGCCTTCTCAGGACAGAGGAGAGCTCGTACTTCTTCGCGTACCACCTCTCGAATCAGCTGTCTGAGCGATCCGACGTCGAGGCCAGCGGTCGTGGAGAAAGCCTCGTAGCCCTGGTGTCGTTCGTTGACGGTAGCGCGAGAGAGCAGGGTCCTCTCAATGCGGACGGCTGCGTCCAGAAAGGCGTCGGTCGTGGCGGGTGGATCCCGGGACAGGGCGCGAAAAATTTCTTCTTTTACGCCCCTCATGAGTCGCTGAACCTTCTTCTCCTCGAATGCTTTGGGGTCAGCTCGCCGGAAGAGCCGCAACACATCTTCGACGAAGCCTGTAACGCTTTCGTTTCGCAGCTGGATCCGTCTCTGGAGCAGATGTTCAGCGCGTTCAGCTCGTTGTTGAAAAGCGAACGCCTCGCGGAGTTTGCTTTTGAAGACGTCCCAGGACGTGAGCGAAGTCTCCCGGTTCTCGAACCATGTCTTCGCGGTGCCTTCCAGGGAGAAATAGATGTTGACGAGCTTCTGGTCGTCACTCCAGTTGTTGAACTTCGCGATCCGCTCATAGTGGTCGACCCGATCGTCCACGTCGTCGTAATACTCCCCGCTGAATGTCTTCGGCGACCGTGCAGGGGCTATGGGCGTGGCAACAGGTTGCGCCACTTGGGTACTGGTCTCCGCAGTCATCTTCTTCTTGCGTTTAGGGGGTTCTAATGGACCGAATTCTGCAGGCAGACCAAGCTGTCTTCTGCTTTGTTGCAGTTGGTCTTCCAGGCCGTTGGACAAGGAATGCCCCGCACCTCCACCAGAAATGTCACGAAACGAAATGGGTCGTCGAGTCGTCGAATAAACAGCGAACGGTTTATTAGACTACTTGGTAGCAAAACACAAGAGTGATAGCTCTCTGAACACAACTGAGTTCAAAGAATGAATGCTCCAGCTTGGAGCGCACAAGCATTTAAGCGTCGCGCCGAAAAGTCTAGAAACAGCACGTGCGTTTGCCAGAGAGCAGGCGATGTGTCTGGAAGCTTATTGCTTCTTCTTCAGCATGCGCCGGGATGAGATTTACCGTTTCGTGCCTGCCCTGGAAGTTTCGCGATGATGATTCGTGGCAATATTTCTGTCCACTCCATTCTGTCACACAGGAGATCTTGGTTATCCACGGTTCTTGGTTATCCCGTGGTTGATGACTCCTTTTCGATCACCTGCATCACAGAAAGATGAGGCATATAACGACGCCCATAGCAAGACGCGGGGCCGCATAGAACAGTGCTTCGAAGTTCTAAAGGCACGGATCCGCTGCCTCCAGCGCTACAGGACCTTGCACTTTGCCCCTGACAGGGCGTGCAATATTATCACTGCCTGTGCTGTTCTACACAACATGTGTCTTCAGTACAAATTCCAAGATCCAGAGCATGAAGGCGAAGAGTCAGACTCACATTCAGTACCCGAAGTTGATTGGGGCGAATCTGACAGCACTGCATCGCCAACTCCTCGGGCAATAGACCGTCGGCAACAAATTATAGACAGATATTTTTAAAATTGTATGCTCCACACATGTACAGTTACCCCCTAAAATATGTCTTGTATATACCGGGTGTTTGAGTTAAATCCCCGGGCTAAATAATTCGCGAACCGGTGCACCAATCGAATAACTTTCTTTTTTACAAGTATCTGTCCAATACCGCCTACAAGATGCGCACCACGTGAATGAGCGGGAGGCGCTCATTATTTAGATAAAAATTCAAAGGAGTTTCGTGAAAAAAGCTAACTTCTAAAGCAGGGCGCCGTCGGCATTAAAATGGGTACTACCCCTTTTGGGACCTTCAGTGGACACCTTTTAGAGAAAAATCTGCCACCGTAGCGGGTCATTTGTTGCAGTAATTAATTGGTTTCGGTTTACGTATTTTTGTCGCGGCTGGTCGCGGCGAAGCGCAAACGGACATAATTCATTGGTGGACATGGGAGTGATAGAGCGAGAGAGTGATAGAGATAGACCCTCCTCCCCCACCTGATGTGTTAAAAGTGTGCGGTTGTCGATTAAACTTTAGCTGTGTTTGATACTTTTTGTTGTAAACAAAAAGTCTCAAACAAACTGTTGTATAACTGAAGCTAGATTACAAGAGTTTTCGACTTTCGTTCCCTGGAATTCTTGTCCGAGTCCGGAAGCTGAAGTCCGGATAAACGAGAACAAAATACATGGAGGAAAATCCGTTCCTGTGCCTTTTGTCCGGATACCGCGGGATCCGGATAAATGAAGTCCGGATAAACGGGGGTCGACTGTATTTCAAATAGCCCGCCAACCTCCGCAGGCGAGCACACGGCTAGCAGATGGCTAGTATTAAGCCGCGATATTATCAGCAACGATGAAACCCACAACTGTGCTTGTAACTTATAATATTCACTATCTCATGTTATTCAACTCTTAACACAAACAAATACCCCCTACAAAACACATGTTATTGCATTAATATAGAAAATATGCGCGTGCACCAAGCGTTTGGCGTTGAGAGTAGCATCTCGTAGTCACGGTGCGGGGAGAAGGAAAACCACCACGCGCTAAAAACTTCGTCTTTTCCCAGTCTCGGGTTTTCGTCATGGATCTTAGCCACCAGCTCGCTTGCTTTTTAACCAATTTATCTGTATCATTCCCCGATGCAAGCTTTGTTCCGTTTGTCCCCCCTGTGTTATCTGGTTCGCATTTCGGCTTGAACGTCGAGTCTCTTCGGCTTCAAGCTCTTTTCACCTTGTGCAAGCTCGGTCATTGCATCGCTTCAGCGCAGGCGGAATACTGTTTCCTGATCATCCAGCTCCGCAAGAGACGTTTGGTCTCCCATATTTCTGGCACTCTCCGGCCTCAAGATCTGCCTTGGAATAGAAAACGCAAGCTGCTTACCTCGCATCGCACTGTTCTGAGTGAGCAAGAGAAGTTTCTGCGGGATTCAGCGGATAGTTTGTGGACCTTACTGCTAGGTATGAACTATCGTCTTAATCCTTTGTATACGTGTTGGGTGACCCTAAAAGACTCTGTCTTTTCATGGAAGTTTGCCTCTTTACGGAACACCTTGGTTGCCAATAATTGCCGTTCGAGACCAAGCCGTCCAGCTGCAGATTCATTTGTAAATCTTAGTGATAGTGTATTGTTTTCTACGGCAGTTGGCGTTTTGTTGAAAGGTCCCAAGTTCTGTTTAAACTTGAAACCTTCGCGCTTTGACGTTGCCGCGTCCATCATAAAGGTGTCTACGGTATAGGGACCCTCAGAGAGATTCCTCTTTCACTGATCAGGCTGTAAAACGACTCTCTCGCGTTCTCACTCCTTCTTCTTATGTTTTAAAACGTAGTGCCTTGCCTGTGAGTGGAGTCGTCCGGGAGTTGGAAAGTAAGAATTTGTGTTTGCTACAAACTGACAAGTCTTCTAGATTTGCTGTTCTCCCGACCGATTCATTTCAATCCAAGAAATTACAAGTGGTTGATAAGTTGCTGAAACCGTTTGCAGGTGACTTAGAGAAAAATAAGAACTCTATTTGTAAGATTTTCCGAGAGAATGAAATAACCGCCCTTGCTAAAAGTCTTCGCGCTGTTCAACTTGGAAGTCTATCTGTGAAATTTTTGCTGAAGGATCATAAGATTGACATGCCGCTACGTTTGGTGGTGAATGAAAATGGTACATGGCAGAAGGTAGTGTCTTTTTTCATTCAGGAATGTTTGTCTCTAGTTCATGAGCAGAGCAGCATTGTGTTAAAGAATTCTGAACGTCTCATTGAAAGCCTCAAGTCATTTCACGGGAAGAAATGTTTTGTTGCCTCCCTGGATATTAAGGATCTTTACTACTCCCTAGATGAAGGCATTCTGTTGTCTAGAGTAAGAGATCTTCTTGAATTCAAGTTGGTCCGTTTCCAATCAAAAGCAGGCATTGCTGTGTCAGATTTCTTACGTGTTTTAGAACTTTATCTGATATCGACTGCTGTACGCATTGATAAGGGTCTGTTCATTCAAAAAACGGGGGTTTGCATTGGTTCGGCCATCGCACCTGTGTTATCAGAGATTTACTTGTCTACTGTTGATAATGCTGTTACATCATATCTGGCGACAGTTCCCCGTATTCAACTGCTTGTTAAGCGCTTTGTAGACGATTTGCTGCTGCTTTCTACTTTTGAAGATGATATTTTCGCCTGTGAGCGTTTGATAAGAGCAACATCCCCTGAGTTGTCCTTCACTGTTGAACACCCTACCAATGCTGTGCTACAGTTCCTTGGTGTGAGGCTCTTGTGTTGGTCGTATGGAAAGTTGGCTCCAAAGCCACTTTTACCCGCTAGCAGTTGTCATTCAAACAATATAAAACGTGGTGTTGTCACGGGCCTCCTGTCTAGCACTTTGAGGAAGTCATGTGAACATCAGTTGTGTATTTCTTTAAACTTTCATTGTGATCGTCTGCGGCTCGCGGGCTATTCTAATGCAATGCTTTTTCGCGCTCTTGAGTCTGTTTTTAGTAGATTAGTTTCCCCTTGTGTCCCACTTGTCACTGATAATGAGATTCGTGTTGCGATCCCATATTTTCACAATGTCTCACATAACATCCTTGCTATAGCAAAAAAGTTTGGTGTCCGGGTTGTTTTTAAAAACTGCTTTAGACTTGATGCTCTCTGTCCATTCCAGAAGCGTGACAAAGTTTGTAAATCGCATAAAAATAGCTATGTACAATGCCAGTCAAATGTGGTGTATCAGATTCCTCTTACTTGCGGTTTTTGCTATATCGGCCAAACGAAACGTTGCTTGAATGACAGGCTCCGGGAGCACGCTTCGAAGGTGAAAAATGAGGACCAGACGTCGGTATTGGCAAAGCATCTCAAAGTTTGCTTTAATTGTTCTCCCATATGGGATGAGACCTTTGTCAAGGCCAGGGAGACCGGCCTCAGCCGGAGGCTTTTGAGAGAAACGTTGTCAATTCTGGGGGCTGGGAACTGTGTCAGCAAAGCGTCTGTGACCTTCGGCCCTGACTTGGCGAGCCTTTTGCACTGTCCCTCCTCCCCCACCTGATGTGTTAAAAGTGTGCGGTTGTCGATTAAACTTTAGCTGTGTTTGAGACTTTTTGTTGTGTCGTCTGTTTTTCGTCTTTTCCCAGTCTCGGGTTTTCGTCATGTCACGGAAGTTTTGCTTTTGCTAGTATTTCAAATAACCCGCCAACCTCCGCAGGCGAGCACACGGCTAGCAGATGGCTAGTATTAAGCCGCGATATTATCAGCAACGATGAAACCCACAACTGTGCTTGTAACTTATAATATTCACTATCTCATGTTATTCAACTCTTAACACAAACAAATACCCCCTACAAAACACATTTTATTGCATTAATATAGAAAATATGCGCGTGCACCAAGCGTCTGGCGTTGAGAGTAGCATCTCGTAGCGGGGAGAAGGAAAACCACCACGCGCTAAAAACTCGTTGTCGGGCATCCCTCGTCTTTCGTCTCACGGGAGAGGCGGGGACGACGAAGACTAAAGACGACACGAAAGACAACACGGGAGAGACGTGAACAACCCGACCCAGTTTGCGAGAGCAAAACAAAAAGCAATCAAAAGTGCTTGATCCCGACCGGGTACAACCGCCGACTCATGCCCCACCAAAGAGGAAAAAACCTTCCCCAAGTTCCCACCCGCAAGCCAACAGTCCAAACGGCAAAGGGAACGGAAGAATCAAGCTCGGAAGATGTCTAACCCGGCGGACAGTGATTGGGACACGAACAACACCCATCAAACCAAAAGCACCACTCCCTGCACCAAGAAGCGCTAGGAACACAGCTAATCCGAAGCAAGAAGAACCGTTAGCTGAAGCGTCCATAGTCCTACATATCATCCCTTTTCTGCTGGCAGCCCTTAAAGCCGTGGTCGCCGCACTGCCAAACACAGCGGACCTCCCGGAATTCTAGCCTTCGACCCGGTCCTCTCCTTAACAGATGGGTCAAAGTCGCCATCTTGCCATGTATTTCGGCCCATTCCCCGCGTAAAACAACGGGGATCGCCATCTTGTGGGACGGTTGTTGCCAACATCGCAAAATCTGCCACCTAGATTTGTACCCAAGTAGAAATTATCTGCAAACAATGTGCACCGAGCATGCTATTTCTCAAAATAGCCACTTCAGTCCGTATCCAATCCAGCGTGAGTTATGGCTGCCGTCGCTCCTCAATGGGTGTGTGGATGTGTTCAGGTATTTCCAATCACTGCGGATGTACGATCCTGTGCGTTCTGTGCAGTTGTGTCTGTAGAGTGTGATGTTCGTTAAATATTGTGATGCTCTCCAGCCAGCTGAGGCTTTTTTGGGTGATGAAGGTGCCCAGCGTAACTCTACGATGCATCTCTCTACGACGACATTGTGCGAAGAAGTGACTACATTTGTACATTCATGCCCGTCGTCCTGCGTATGTTGGCTAAAACACTTCTTCGTTAGTGCACAGATTGTGTTTTGTGATTGCCTTGGAACGGCAGTACTTGAAGTAGGCAGCTTCGTTTTCGCTTTCGCAAATGAAGAATGTTTTCTGTCACAAGTGCTTCGATCGTGAAACAATTTTCTTCTGCAACGACCCTGAAAGCTATGTTGCGAAGGTTTGACAATGGAAATTGTTTGAAACTCTATTCGTAATTACAAATATTTTTGCGACTGAGTTGTCGGATAATAACGCACAGTGTATGATAATAGTAGACTGGATTTATTCGCAAATATATATTTGGTAATCGGTTATATTTGATAAGGCAAGTTGCATAACCACTTCGAATCCCTCGCAAGTACTCCATGAATCAATTTCAACCACCATGTAACTTTTCTCTTAAAAATCTGGTTTGGAAGTGGAACCGCTTTCATGCACCTCTTTTTGCAACCGTATCGTTCACGTCATCCCCTTCCGCAGTCAAAGAAACGGGCTTAAGGACGATGTATGTTTAGCTGTATCGTAAAAGACCTTTCCCACCGTTCAGTCTGATGACATTCATATTCACACATAGCATATACCTTTCAGTTCTCCACATATGCAAGCATATTGACATAACATGAAAAAGGATTGGTTGGTGATTCACATGAATTAACAGAAAGCCTGATTGACTAGATATGACATGAAAAACGGTTAAAACTTGGCCTGGTTGGTGATCACGGGAAGAAAGTTGCAGAATGCCATATTTACTCTATACCACGAAAGTGTGATAAGGTATATATCGGGGAATCATCAAGGTGCATAAATAGAGCGAGTATTTTGGCTGGTTAATAAAGCACTGGGGCTTTTTCAATTGTTTTTAATTGAAAGTGCATGAACACTCGTTTAAAAGAACATTCAACTAATACCTCTAATAGATACGGTGCATTGGGGGACCACTTATTGACATGTGGCTGCGACAATGAAAGAAATGGCTAGGAAGCAAGGTGGCTGTGAAGATGATGCATAATGTAAAAACCCCGAGACTAGGGAACACGAAGGGACAGACACAAACGTGACTTCGTGTTTGACTTGTGTTCGTTTGCCTTGACTTCGTGTTTGAAGCAGATGTCAACGCGTATGCTCAATCAGACGGCATCTAATGAACACATGTCTGATGAACATGTTCATCGTCGGTCATGTTCCATGTCATGTCATGTTCACTAAGTTCCATATAGTGTGCCCCATAGGGTGACGATGACGTGTTCGACTTGTGTGAAAACACATCGTGTTTGTGTCTGTCTCTTCGTGTTCCCTAGTCTCGGGGTTTTTACATTATGTGTGGCATGTCAGGCAGAATTCCAAAAAACACAAATTTTGTTCAGATGTAAAAAATAAAGTGGCCTTCTCTTTCAAGAGGCGCATGAGCAGGTAATAACTGGGTCAGTAACCTCTGTATTTATCTTTGTGGTGTAAACAGGAAGTCCAACATGACAGGGAACAAAGGGGGAGAGGAGGTCTCATGTATTTAAGGCTTCGTTTCACAAAATAAAAATTCTTTGGTTGGCAGTTCAGTGCGGTGTCCTCATCTCTTTTGTGTTCCGTTCTCGTCTTTTCCTGCACAGGGGGTTTTTGTCGTTTTTAACTATATTAGACGTAAGATGTGAAACAGTGATTACGTTCACAAAGCATATGCACAATGAAGTTTACTTTGTTGTTGATCACTGATTATAGATTTCTTAACAAAATGTGTTTGCTTCGCTTTCACATGAGTTGAGTCATGCATACAATTAAGAAATCTGTGCAGCTGTAAAAGATATGTAAATGGTTTGTATTACACGTTACTAATGTCTGCAAAATTCATATTCACCCACCCATATGCTTGTTGCTTTTTCCACACAAACGCTTCCTACTTGATAGAAGTGAAATGTGGAACACCGTCATTGCATACACAAAATGTGTGCACACATAGTGGCATTACTGTGCTGGACGTTACTACTTATTGCTTTGAACTAAAATTTGTTTATGTATGGACATGTACAACATATCTGGCATGAGCTCTGTCATGTACCATGATCGTTACCTGTGTCTGAATGGCACGTCGTTCCGAGGAACTTTGAAATCACGCGCACTGTGCCTCCAGTAAAATATCTCACTTGTGCACTTCCAAAGCGCACTTCCATGACAAGTGGTTGCAAAGCAACATATGCGCTTTGCGTGTATGTATGCTCATCACAGTGAAGATTTTCTCCAATAAAGAGGGGTAAGCTATATTGACAATGCTTTCCATAAGCAGAAGTATGCCGTTCCCACTGTGGTCAACCATCATACCAATATACGCTTAGTGTAGGCTACTCGTTTTGGTGCAGGAAGAGGGTGAGAGTTCGTCACTGCTGTACCTTAGAACTGAGCTGCTTCAGTAATCGCGATGGAGGAAAAGAGGAAGCATCAAGTCATTGATATGTACCATTTTGGTAGATGTCTTGTTTTTCTTAGTTTTTTTTTTTTTTTTTGCCATGCCTTCTCCTCTGGTCCATGGAGGCTTCACATCAGGAATATGCCATTGAGGCGTGGTCACATTTCGTGATCTTTGGACGTCTGCATTTATCAATTAGGTTTGACCCTTAGCAGTATTGTAATGCGGAGTGTTGAACGTTCCATACTCCCCCTTCTTTGCAAGTATATCATAAACATTTCAGACAGACTTTGGCTCAACATGTAGTTCCAGATGTGCTTGCATATGATAGATATGTAGCACGCCAAAACTCGCAACCACGAAACCGAAACTATCATTCTAGCTTGTGCATGCGTTACAATGCGAGCGTTACAACAATCGCTAAGAATGTCGAAGGCAACATGGGTTAGTTATTACTAACTTTTACCTGTTTACTGCATCATTTTTCAAGAAATTCGTTTGTTTAAGCAAATATGACAAAGAGACAACAGCGGCGTTTTGTGCCGCCGTAACTGGCGAACTTCGGGTTTCCGGGTCTGGCAACTGCGTTCCACAAGATGGCAGCCTCCGCTGTTTGACGCTGATTTTACAGCAGCTTGACCCACCTGCTTCTTAACCAAACATGAATAGTCTCTACAGCACAGCGTTTATAATGTAATAATAATAATAATAATAATAATAATAAAATACAATGTTTTATTGGTGCCCAAGAACGACCACAGGTGCCATATAGTATTGGCGCACACAACATAAGTCACATTGTTAATGCAATACAGTACAATACAATACACTACAAAAAACGACACGACACAAAATGTTCAAATATAAAAACAGAAAGAGACAAGAGGCAAAAAAGAAAAAAAAAAGATTTGACGTTACGACAGACAGTTGGTTACATATGTTTTGAAGGACGCGAGGAAGGAGAAAAAATGTCACAGGACTTGGAAATCGAGTTCAGCAACGTTTCACAACGTGGGATAGGATAAAATAGACAGAACCTATCTTAATAAAATTATGGTGGATTGCGAAACGCAGTCCGAGGAGGACAAAAGCATAGACGACATAATGAAAAAGAAGTGTCAACAAATGAATGCACACATTTGTACGCGAATAAAGCGTCAAAAATATTACATCATGCATTCAGTGAGGTCAACTTGAAATGATTTAACAAACCATTATAATCATACAACATAAAGGCCGGAATGTGCCGTAGAAAGAAATAATGAATTATGTGAAGAGCTATCTTCTGAATAGCTTCAAGGCGATTGACTTCAGTCATGCAGAGAGAGTTCCACACAACGGACGCATACTCTAGTATAGGAAGAACACACGATTTATAAGGTGAAACAAAAATGTACTGGGAGATTTTGCATTTATAGGTTAAAGACCCAGAACCCGCATTGCTGAGGATCTAGCCCTCGTGACATGCTCGCGGAAATGCAGTTTGAAGTGAAGAGTTACACCAAGATCACGAATAGTGTTCACACGACATATCTCACCAATACAAGAGTATGGAAAGATAGTTCTTTTTGCGAGTGAACGAAGCAACCTCAGTTTTTGCGGTATTAATTTTAAGATCAGTCAGAGAACCAAGTTCACACATCACACATCACACCAAGTTCACACATCCTCTTGTAGCAGTACACAGTCAGATTGAGAAGAATATAACTTGCATTACTTTAAGATCATCAGCATACCGCACTATCGTGGAATGCTCAATACATGATACAATATAATTTACAAATATATTGAACAGTAACGGTCCAAGACTTGATTCCTGGGCAACTTCAGAGGTGGGCAAGTACACATTTGAATACATGAAATTGACGCAGACAGAATGGGAACGACGACGTAAATGCGAATCAAAAAAGCGCACCAAAGAGTCACAAGCACTGTATGATGCTAACTTGGATAAAAGGAGATGCATTAAATCAAACGCTTAAGAAACATCAACGTATATAACATCAACCTGACCACGCGAATTGCGCGGTCAGGTTGACAAACAAATGACATGAAGAATGCCAAGTTAGTGAGGGTCGGTCTGCTCTTCATAAAACCATGCTTTTTCTTGCTTTGTTTCCACAATTTTACGTTTGAAGAATGAAGATAAATATGTACACAAACAACAACAACAACTTTATTCGGGATGATAGCTGGGGAGTTTCATCGCCTGGGGCGATACTCTACCCCATTGCTGGTGGTGATGCGGGGAATGAAATAATGATCGAAATCAATAAGGATCGAAGTCCTGTGGTGTCCAGAAAGGTGAAGAGAGCCTTGAGGGCAGAGCGTTGGTGTGCTGGATGTGGCCAGGGACCAAGCAGTTTTGTGAGAGAGAGAGGGGGTGGGAGTCTAGCTCGTTGAGAGATGCGGAGAGTACAGTTCGGGAAGGGTGGTAGCGTGGGCAATGGAGAAGAATGTGCTCTAGATCTTCAACAGCACCGCAGTGGCTGCAGTGGGGAGAGGCAACGTGTCTCAAGCGGTAGCGCCACTCTGCTGTGAAGGCCACGTCGAGGCGCATTCGATAAACTAATGCGGCATCTTGACGAGAGATATGTGCAGACATGCGTAAAGCGAACGCTGGATCAACTTTGCTCAGCATGGCTGGGGGTAGAATGTCAGCGGTCCGTTGGCGGGTAGCCAGAGGAGACACGAGGCGTCGAAGTACGGACCGACGATCTCCTCTCAGCAGTGCAATACGCGTCCGTCTCCAAGACGAGAGAGCTGCTTCGGCGGCGCTGTCAGCCTGTTCATTGCCTTTGACACCGCAATGGGCTGGAACCCATTGGAGAACCAGCCTGTGCCCTGCTTCTTAGACAAGTTTGTAAGCCATTAACACATCCATAACTAACGGTGCGGAGGAGCCTCGTATGCCAGAATTTTCAATTGCTTGCAGCGCAGATGTTGAGTCAGTGAAAACCACCCAATTCCGTGGGGTAAAGTGAACGATAGTGCTGCAGAAAGAAAAGTATGGCATAGAGTTCCGCACCTGCGGATGAGGTATGACGCCAAAGGCGACGTCCTTCAACTACGTCTTCGGATGGGATGACGAATGCCGACGCGGACTTGTCATTTCGAGATGCGCCATCGGTGTATGCGTCGGCAGAGGTAGAAAACTTCGCGTCTACGAGAGCATAAAAATGGGCTCGAAGGACTTGAGGGGGGGGGGGTGATGTAGGGGGAAGGTGCGGTCAGCCTGCTCTGAAGTGGCGGCTCGGTGCACCCAGGGGAGGGAGAAGAGGGGGATGGGAGAGATGATGGTGGCACAGGAGAGGGAGGGTTGTGCTAACCCTCTTGGTCTGGGATTAGGGTAGTCCAAGAGGACTACCCACCACAGAAAACATGCGGCGTTCGGCGGTGTGACGTCCTTAAGTGCGAAGCCAGTGAGAGCCTGGCGTGTCCTCTGCGCTACGCGATGGAAATCACTTTCAGGACGGAATCGAATTTTCCTGAGGAGTGGGTGACGGGGAATGTGCGCACGCGAACGTAGGAGGTGTCGAGCTGTTTCCCATTCACGGAGGACCTCCACCGGGAGTTCACCAGCTTCAGCTAGGACTTGCCGTGTTTCAGCCATTCTTGGAACTCCAAGGCAGCGACGAATGCTTCGGACGAACAGGATCCGAAGGGTATTTAACGATGTTGTAGAAACGCTGTGCAGGTCTGGAAGGCTGTAATGCACAGTCGCCCTCAGCAAAGCCGCGTGAACGGCTAGAAGAGAGCGTTGATCACAGCCCCAGCTTAAGCCAGAAATATGTTGAATTGCAGGAAGCCATCGCCCATAAACAACCCGAAGGTCTGGGATATGGTGCATGAATAAATTCAAAAATTGAAAGATGAATATACAAAAATACAAAGAACCTGCTCATCAAATACAGTAGACAGAACAGCAACTGTTAAAATCAGTCGTGGGAAAAACGAAACAACTAAAGGGAAGACAACATAAACTATACATGAAAAATCGACTTGTTTGCATTAGTAACATTAGAAAAATCAGCGAATATGTCAACACCATGATTCTCGAACAGTTTATTTCAGCACGTTAGTAGACGACTGATCGGACTTAGCTTGTATATGCGGTCGACATGAAAGGTGAGATGAGATCTAAGCGAACGAGAAGGTGCATGGAGATTAATTAAGTGTAGTATATCAGGGGAGTTAAAGACTGAGTGAACCAGGTTGCACAAGAAGACGCAATCGTTAAAGGGACTATGAAATTTCCCGAACCCCCATACTTTTTTTCGATGGAAACTGTTCTTCCCGCAAAGAAACCAATATGCCACAAATTTTTCCTGGCGAAATCGCTCCACTCTGCGAGGAGCGCGCGCTGGAAATGTCTCTTCCGCGTTCCTCCTCTCCCGCGCATATTTCCCTGCCGATGGTGTAACTGTACGGACCGCACTTCGGTTCCCCGTTACGTCACCGCTGTTGCACAATGGCAAGTAATGCCGCGAGCTCGCGCTGTGGCTGCCGCCACTGCCGAAATCTGCCGATCGCGCGAAAGCTGCTGTCATGAAGATTTCCACTCCCGACAGGTCACCGGAGCTCATCCAAAACTGCCGTCAAACTAAGGAAGCTGCCATCAGGCGTCCCCATGTTGCCAGGCCAGAACTGGCGGAGCCCGCTAGTTTTGGCGGAGGAAATCTGAACAATGGTTTTGGTTCATGTTTGTCGTTTTGTCACTGTGTGTACCAAACAAAGACGTGTGAAACGTGATAAAAAGCGATTAAATCTAGAGTGGGGTTATATCTTGTGTGTTTTATTGTTCCGATGTATTCTTTTAGATTGGTCTCCACCTCTGAGCTTTCTAACTCGAGCCTACTTAAATTTCAGTTTCTATTCCGTGGTTGTCAAACCTGTCAAGCCATGAAACGCGTGAACGTGTCTTTAATTAGTGAGTTTATTGGCGATTTCAAAGATATCATGGTTACCGATGCCTTTAAATGGAGCCGAAATCCGAGAGCTTCGACGCTGTTTCGGAAGCCAGCAACGTAAACATGAAACTCCCCATTGGCCTCTGGCGATGGAACTCCCCATTCTTATCTTAAAATAAAGTTGTTATTGTTGTTGCCCAATAAATGCATAAAAGAGAAGTGCAAGCAGTGCAGAGAGCGTGGATCAGGAGCATCTTTCCTAAAGTAAGTAGCCTGCTTTTTCCTACTTTCATGTGTGTGAAATTTTTCCACTATGTTTTTGAGTGAATAAAGTTTGTCTTTCCCTGGCCGTGCATCTTTGTACATCAGAGTGCCAATATGTACAAACATAGCTTTATATTTGTAACATTCACCCAAACCTATAAATTTCAACATCAGAAATATTTTACTAACACAGCATTGACTAGACGGCACATGCCCCAAGGTAGCATGCCGCTTAGCACCCACCTTATCCCAGTTACTTATATTTGTTTGATCCCATCTGCCATGTCTTTGTTCAACCATCCGAGAAAAGGTACCGAAAGAAGCAGTGCAAGTTACTAAGAAAATAATTGCATTTCAGATACAAGTACACACATATATAGGAGCACCTTGTATTTTCCTCAAGATAATACAAGCACTCAGATATTTTCAATCTGGGAATACAGCAAGCAGAGTCTGCACCATCCCATTAATAGCTCCACTCGGGAAGGCTCTGGGGATGCATGCACCTGCAGCTGGAGATCCTATAGCTTTTTCCTACACATTTGAAGGTGTATTATGCATGTGCTACATAAAGATAAAGAGGGCACTACTTCTGTTGTTTCTGTAACATTGTTAATGAAAATTTGTCGCCCTCACAGACTCCCACAACAACATACGGAACAATATTCGAAATGGGTTCAGCGACTTGAGGAACTGAATGTGAAATCCTACTCTGACTGCAAACACGACCTCATGTGATCCACTCATTTTCAGCAATGCTCCTTTTATGGTGGACACAGTCGAGCTGTACTGAAGCCTGGGGCATGCCCTAGCGTTCCGGCACCAGGTCAACAAAGCATACATGTTCAGGTCATGGAGCTTACATTGTTTCATTCCTTTTAGTGTCAGTGTGCCTCTGTACTTCTCTGTGAATTTTCTCAATTTTATCCTGCTTGTGCATGTGTGCAGGTCATGCAAGAGTATACCAACAGCAAAGTGTATCTCAGATGCAAACCTCTTCAAGCATTTGCCATGAAGCCATGTCACAGGAACGGCTTCACTTGGGCCATTCAGTTGAAAGTCTGCTTGCAGCGTACTTTTTGCTTGAGCAAGGGTTTTCAAATCCTTTAAAAAGTAAAGTACTAATTAAAAGTACATGATTCCTTCATAAATGTAATTTTTAAAAGCCAGAAAAGCCAAAAAAAGGGTGGCCAGATAGTTTGTGTGAGGCATATTCATCTCGCACATGTCACATTCCTAAAATTCATGTACTAACCACAAAACTATGGCTTAAATTTTTGTGCAATTATACCAAAACTAAGGAAGAATCTCCAGCAAAGTGCGCGGGCACTACGACTGTCTACATCAAGCAGCTATGTGCTACATGTTCTACATCGTGGCTGCTCAGTCGATCATCTCTTTTATATGGGGAGTACAGACACTGACAGTGCAGCTCGGACGTAGCGCTGTAGAACAGCATCCCATCCACAACTACGTTTTTACATGCTTCTTGGCAGCAGCAGCTACATGTCTGCTGACTACCCCGTGAAACAGCTTAATTGTACAGCACTGTTCTCTAATGAAATCGTGACTCGCATTAATAAACAGATTTTCCTTGTTGCAACAAAGTTGTGTGTTGCTCTCTCATTCACCTACACGTTTCCCTCTACTTCGTGCATTTGAATAGCTATTCTGCCTGAATCACGGCAGACTGATATATCGCACATCGACCCACAGAGCTCTGTGCCAAGTACCGTCAACATGCGCAGTTCATTCGATGCAAACAACTTGATGCATCTGCTAATAGTTCAATTGCATGATGCAGCTAGCACGATGATCCATATGCTGCGTACTTCACTTCGCTAAACTTGAAACGAATTCACAAAAACGAACGCTTGTCATCGTTCATGGTAGAAGTGGTAAATGGCACGCAAATGTAAAGGCCACAGCACCGACAACAGTACTCCAACAAACGCGACGACGTGAACAAGGCTTGAAGCCCGCAAGCCACAAATCACCAATTTCACAAAACTGTGCAGCATATTGTAGATCAAGAACTTCGAAAAATACGTTTCCTCAATTCACAAACCGACGATTTCGCATTATCTTCGCCTTCGCAGTGCTTCTTGTTGACATTAGGATCATTTAGGCTTGGCTTGGACAAGTTGTCAGTTGGATGGCTTGGATTGAGTCTGTAATCCACTTCGATCCAAACAATCATCCAACTTTAGGCACAGTGTGCCCAAACACTTTATACTTTGCGCCAAGTATGGGGAGATATATTTCTGTGCTAATAACTATGGGACGTCTGATGGCTGCCGCCGCCGTTTGACGCGCTGAATAGGGAGAAATGCATGGGAAGATGGCGACTTACTCCCACCTGACTCCCGATGAACGCATACGCGGGATCCTACGGCGCATGCTCCTGGCGGGATTCCTCGGCTCGGCAACACGTCACGATGACGTGTTGCTGAGCCGGCCGTGGTCGCGTCAAGTTACCCGTTGTGTCTCCGCTCGGCAGCTCGCCACGGCGTGGCGCCAGCTGTCCTCCCTTCGCCGCTCCGTTTAAATTCGCTCCCGAGAAATCCGCTCGCGCGACGAAAGTGAAATTTCGGTTCTAGACTCAGAAAAATGTCTTCTTTCGAACGAAACGAAGAAAAAAATCGTTTCATAGTCCCTTTAAAGGTTCTACTATTTCACAAGGTTTGCAAGCAAAGTTTCTCTAGGATATGCTCGTAATGTAGTATACTGTGACACCAATATGTCGGTCATAAAGAATATTTAGGCGTATATATTCAATCAAATCTTTCTTGGAACCTGCATTTAGACGAGACAGCAAAAAAAGCATACAAGAAGTTATGTTTATTAATGCGATCTCTGAAACGCCACTCCCGATTCGAAGCTTGTCGCCAATAAAGCTATAAAGGAACATTAAAGTGGTATCTAACATGGCCAAAAACTGCTGTCATTTTTTAAAGCAGTATATGAAAAGCATTCTCACAAAATATTTCTGTCCAAAGTTGTTTCACCGCGGCACAATTTGCAAAATCGCTGCCGCAGTGACAGGTCGGAGCTCTCCAACTACAGACCACACCCACTCTAGTGTGACGTTTGTGGTAGAGAGACCCCTCATTCGTTGGTAGGAAAAACCGTCTGCTACGAATATTGCGAGCTGTTTCTTGTTGACCTGTATTCGTTATATGATTTAAATCACGTTTTCTGAAAAACAAAGCATATATGCGGCCCGGCAAAATAAGATTGCGATCACAAGCGTAATATCCGTGGCTCCTCTGCATTGTCAAAACTCACAGTAGCAGAAAGCAAGCAATGACGGCGCTATTGTGGCGCCACCTGTTAGCCACTGAACCAACTGTGTGGTGAAAACGGCCAGACAGCCTGCACACTGTCGGGAAGTACTGGAGTATCGCTGTACAACACACAGTTAGATTAGATTCGTGCTGCACCACTCGTTCCTCCCGTAGTGTCAGCGGTCCCAAAAAATCGAGGTAGTGTCGTTGACAGCCTTCAAATCCTCCGTTTCCGACATCACGCAGCCGGAGAACGCCCGGCGTCTACAGTGCGTTAGCAGACGCTCCGGCCTGCGTGGTGTTGCTCACCTCGATCATGTGATCCCAGGCCCAATGAGGAGCGTCACTGCCACGCGCCCACAGCTCCCCATAGATCCCATAGTTTGAGATAATTCAGGCAACACTGGACATATGACCAATGAAAATGCGTCGTGATGCCTAGCAGCCAGCCAATCAGCAATCTCTCCGTTTGGCTCGGCTTTCGGCCGGCCCTGGCTACCATTGACTTCTACTGGTTTTCATACCTGGCGCCCGTTATTCCAAAATAACTAAGACATTTTTGATAGGGTAAATACATATTTATTGATGCAACGTATAGACTCAAATGTTTGACTCATATATTCACCGTGCGTGCAGGACGTTTCGTTCGTTGAATAGACTGCAACCAAACCAAGTTCGAACTTGTAAAGCACACACACAGTCTAATTCTGGAGGCGAGCGAAGTCCACGAGTGCGTGCGTTTCAAAGATGAGCATCTTCTTCTCATACTGGCGATGCACCGAAGGTCACACAGTCACGAGAAATACTTTTGTCGTTACGAGCACTCTCTTCTTAGTCACTGTATTTGAAAATGCGACAGCGCTCGAAAGTGTTCCTCAGGCGTCAGCTCACCAAGCATCCCAGTTCCGACCCGGCTAGAATGTCCGCAGGTTGATACTTTATCGGAGATCAGTACATGGCCAGAGTCACTATAACTCACGAACAAACTCGCGAATACGTTTCCTCTTTGGTCGTTGCGGTCAACCGACATCGGCGAGCCGCGGAGACGTAGCAACCTTGCTTGGAGCTGCCCGCCTGGCCGACTGCCCAGACTGCTCGCGAAAAGTGAGCTGTCAGATATTTCGAAACTTTGTCAACCAATGCCGAAGCGCGCAACCTCCTTCGGCCAATGGGCATCCGCCATGATGCCTGACGATGTAATACCACGTGACTATGACGTGTTTTATTTTTCTACTGCCGCGAATGCGGGGAGCTATGGAGGCCTGTCCCTACCACTCACGTCACATAGTGACGCTCGTTGCGGCGCTCATTACGTGTCCATCGTTAAGACGAAGGAGAGTGTTTCGCGCACGGGAGGTTCGGGGGGCTATTGCAGGCGTCCCAATTTCGCTACGGTTGCACTAATTGTGGAAAAACTGTTTTTGGGCGCCTAACATTCCATACCGACCAAAAACTGAAACAAAGTTGTGTGCCCCCAGACTGCTCCTTTAATTATTGTTGTACTACAATATGCAACTCCTGTATGGAGGCCTCACACAAAGAAAGGTATCTCTAAACTTGAAGCCATTCAAAATAAAGCCCTACGCTTCATATATAGTTGTTACAGATCTACATCTTCCGTATCTGCACTGCGTCGCTCTGCTAGTATCCATCTTATCAGCAAACGGTTTCAAGTAAACAGCCTTAAGTTATTATTCAGCTTCAGGAAAGGTTTACTGCATATTAATAAGGCCACGTACATTACACCATATATCGGACGCACTTTACGACATATCAATGAACAAACTTTAACAGAATGGAACTTCCCATCTGATTGTCTCCGTTACTCGTTCTTTCCACGAACCACAAGGGACTGGAACCAGCTTCCTTTAGAAATCACTTCTACTGAAACTGTACAATCATTCTTGTCTACTGATTCTTGTCATTCTTGTTTACTGATATGCTATGATACCTTGCATGTAATGCATTGTCTACTGTATTATTCAGCTACTTTGTTATGTATTGATTTTTGGTTTGCGGAGTTGGCACGTTATTACTGTATAGCACTGCATATGCATTTTCTCATTTTATTGTCTGTCGGGGTTGGTATCTAACATTTTCTCCTTTGTCTTGTGGAATTGTGCACTATATTACCTTGTATTTCCGCCATCTACTCCTGTTAGAGCCCCACCTTGGGCTAACAGTATGTTTGAAATAAATAAATAATCAGTTTGAAGGTCGCACAACACGGCAACCGTCCACCTCTCGCCTGCATATCCTTTTAGGAGGCCATAAACGAGCCTCCTGCGCGGGATCAGTGGACACCATGATACTACTGAAGTTATTTATTTATTAATTTTTGTCTTACAGTGGTCAGAGGGATTATGGACGAATTATATTATTACTTTTGTATTGCAATTACTTGTACGATGTATGTATGTATGTATTAACTTATCCAATGTAGTTATTATTTTGTATGTGTAGGAATGTCCCTCTCCGCCCATGTAGCGTCTTTCCTACGGGCCCTTGGGTGAACTGAAATAAAATAGAAAATAAAAGGACCTGTGCTCGGACCAGAGTAACACTATTGCATAAAAATAAGTGTTGATATGCATTACAGAATCGGTAAGTTGCAGCGCGTCAAGTCCACAATCAAACTCAAAGTCGACTGTCGTACCGTGCCGGCGGCGGCCACCTCGAATGAATGACGCATAAATCACACTATTTTTTTTTCGCCGTATTTCGAGAGCCATTGATTTTAATGATCTGAAGCACCCACATGAGATCTCTGGGAAGGACGACCGGCCTGATTGGATTTACTGCAACGCGCAGACGACGGCTACCAACATACAGGCGGAGAATTTTCAGTCTGCAGTATTGGGCCGGGCACAACGACCCCTATCCCCGTTTCATACACAGAGGTCGGGCAGTGTATGGAGGATTCCGTGTTGAGACGTTATGACTTCGATTTTTACAGGATTTCCATGTTCACTCGCACGAAACACGCTATTCTTATATCCCTCGAAACGTTCATCTTGAGTGTCACCTGGGTAGACCTATCGGAGGGGGGCCTCGCCGCCCTGGGAAAGTTCCCGGGGAGGGGGGGGGGGCTCAAGCTCCCACACAGTCGGCGCCTATGCACCAACATGGGAAGTCGGGGAACGACCGTTTGTTCATGTCTGCAAGCCCGCGCTAATTCGAAGTAAGACGTCACTATCCCGCCTTGGCAGTCTACCATAAGCTTCTCCTCCCACGGTTCCCGTGGCGTCATATATCATCCGCGATGAGTTTTCGGCGCAGAATTCAGAGAGGATAGCCCAATAATGCTATCGCATTAAAAGAAGGCGGAAAGCGCCGGCCCTGGTTAGAGCGCGTTAGTTAGGCGTCCCCCAGGCGCGATGCTAGTGGAATGCTAGCATTCAAAGTAAAGATGCGTGCTCTGTGCAGTGCGCGTGATCGGCGTGCTTTCTCGTGTTTACTTTGGCCCAGGGCTCGAAACCGTTATTTTTTGGTGTTCGGTTCAAGTTCCGGTTCAGGGTTATCGGTTCGGTTCGGGTTCAGCGCAACAAGAATAACGGTTTGAACCCATATTAATCAGTTTGAACCGGTTACATGTGCTGTGCTAATCAGTGTACCACATGTGAGAATTAACAATAGGTTCCGGCGATGGCTTGTTCCTTCTTTCTGCCTAGAAATAATAGAGAAGTAAGCGGCCACGTTGTAGATAGGCCCCGTTCAAAAGAGGGCGCCGCTCCTGTGTTTCTTCCTCCATGCTCTTGGTCTGGACCACACGCCAACCTCTTTCCCTAGAGGTCTGCGTTGCTTGCGGATGTCACTCTGTGAACTATTAAAATTTACTTCGCCATTACACTGCGACGCTGAATGACTGCGACGCAAACAGCCAAGGAAACAACGGAGCTGCCGTGTAGCACATTCATTTTTTTTTCTTTTACACCTCGAGTCACACAAATGTACAGGGACGTCGTAAACCTTTTGGAGGTGAGGCTGTAGGAGGTGCATGGACTCACCACTTCTTGGTTTATCAATTTGTCCGCTCTATGAATTCGGCAAGATTTCGAGCGATGCAGGGAGCTGGTGCGCAGCAGTCGAGTGGGAAGGTATTGGCGTTTCTACCGTCTGGTGAACCGGTTACCGCATCATATTTTTTCGGTTCAGTTCGGGTACGTGTAAGGGGAGAGAAAAAAATGTTTACGGTTCGGTTCGGCAAAAAATAACGTTTTTTTTTTGCGGTTTTCGGTTACGGTTCAGTTCCGGTTTCGACCCCTGCTTTGACCACGTGGGTTCAGCAAACTGCTTAAAGGCACAATATATGTAATTACACACAACGGCACACTACCTGCGCGACACACTAGTAAAAAGAAAAACGAAAAGCTCGAATATCACCGCCTCACTTATCGTGCGCATGCCTCATCTTCTCAGTCGTGTTCTGCTGAGGTAATCGCTGAGTCAACAACCATTGCTTCTTGGAGCAAATTGTTTCCCCTGCTCCGCCAACGGAACATTCAACGCATGCACCGATTCTGCCAATAGAGCAGTCTTTGCCCCTTCCCGGGGCAAAACTTTGGCCCAGCTCTGCCAATGGAATGCGTCATTATACTCCACTCGCTTAACGCGACACATGCGCCATCAGCGCTTCCCGGAGTGTCAGCCAACGGGTTTTTCGCGCTCCCATCTAAAAGTGGACTCTGTTGTACATAGCGGCGCTACTAGTAGCACTGCTACCGTATTCGCTACTTTTTTCAGTAGCGGAGTAGCAATCGCGCTACATTTTTTGAAGCGCGATCATTATCATTCCATTATCACATTCCCCACATCACCTCCAGCAATGAGATAGAGCCTCTGAAGATGAAACTCCCAATTCATCATAATAAAATAAAGTTGTTGTTGTTGCGCTACATTTTAAATTGGTAGCAGAAAAAATATTTCCGCTACAAATATGGGTAGCGGCGGACGCTTTCTCCGCTACCGCTACCGTTACTTTTCATAGTATGAAATACGTGCCAACACAAAGTAAAACGAAAAAGCGAGGTAACAGCGAAGCAGTTTTTTAAAATTCCATTTAGTTACTTGTTAATCAGGCAGACTGATGTGACGAACTTCCTCAGTTTCACTAACTTTCATATCCTAAGTGCAATCGAATATTTAGGAATATAATTTTTGTTATTCTGTGCATTCTTAAAACTTTTTCAGCTCACAGTCGCGAAATACAAACAGGCACGTATAGCATACTGCACAATATGTGCTACGAAGCTAGTTTCCGTCATACAACCAGTTGTGAAAACTAGCGTGAGCGCGTTGATAGCACATTTAAAACTGCGTTTTGCAACTTGTTGTTCGGAGCAGATAAACAAAGCGTGCCTTTTGGAACAGGAATACGAAAATACGGGGTGTTTTGTTAGTTGTTACGTAATTTTTATTTTAAAAAATTGAGTGGATATTTAGAGGTAAATATGAGAGAAATGCGTTAGCATTAAGCGCCTTTTCCGGTCTAAACCCGATTTCCGGTATCCGCTTGCGGTCCAACTCGACTTCGGGTTCTCCACTTCCGGTCTCACCTGACTTCAGGTTGTCTACCTCCAGACTATAAATGACTTCCAGTTCGACACTTTCAATTACTATATGTAACTCCATCTAATTAGTCTTTAATTAGGCGCAATTACTTTCAATTACCTTTTAATTACCGAAGGTAACCTGAGGTAATCTTCAGTGTCATTTAGTTCCATTGAATTACGTTACTTGGTTTAATTACTATCAATTTCCCTTTAATTGACGTTAATTACCTTAAATTACATTTAATTACCACCAGTAACCCGCGGTTACATTCGGTAATCTTTCGTTTGATTTAATCTTTCTTTTAATTACATATATCTTACATTCATTACCTTTAAACTGAACTTTATTGCTCTAATTGTCTTTGATTACGTATAATTACCTTTAATCACTGTTACCTCTTACTCTTAATTTTCTTCAAGTACTTCGATTTTATATCATTTACCTTCCTTTACATTTACCCACTTATTTCCCCTTTTCATGTCACTTATACCTCTGCCTCGGTGAAGCTTCGCCATTTCATACACACACAGACCACACACACACACACATACGTACACAGTGGCCTTGTGATCACAGTGTACGATATCATTTTATCGTACAATGCCGCTGTCGCAAAAGGGCAGACAATCGTGCTCCAGTGGACCCCGGTCACACCGGCATTGTTGGGAATGATGCTGCTCACAGAGAAGCACGTGATGCTCACCAACGAGGTCCCACGCAAAAGATATATTTCACCTCCGAGGATGCGGAACGTATGTTCCCAAACGGAACAAAGCTTCCCGTGGTGTTCCTGGGAATATCCTTTCCCGGAAATTCGGATCTCCCTGGGAGACAGACATTTCTCCGACGGTCGTCCCCCACATCTCCGAGTGGCCACGGTTTGGACTTCCCACAAACATCCGTCGTTTGTCCGCACAGGTAGTTACACGGAGATGCCGGGACGTTGCACGGGCTTACTTGCGTACGTGCTCAGGGCCCTATATTTTCTCCTTATTGATACTGTTTATTAAGCTGCTGCGTAAGTGGACAGATTCCTACTAGGCGTTTTCTTCTGGCATTTTGTTTCAGCTTCGGCCACTGCATCTTTCTTTCTTAGTTGCTCCTCTTTGTTTCTTTCTAGTATTTCTGTTACGGACATTGGGGGTGAATTTTTAAAAAGCAAAAAGCTCTTGGAACCACGAACTTAGAAAGGCAGTGGCATACCTTTCCAAAGCGAAAACAGATACTATATATTGCTTGCCTCGCGAGCTTCCACAGATTCGAGAGTCCTGTTTGCCTGCCGGTCAGACTAAAGGGCGAGGTGTTTAATTTCAGTGCGATTGCGTATACCGAGAATACGGGACTCAAGAACTGCTTGGCGTATTAACTCACTATAACGATAACGTCTGTGTTTCTTACTGCTTTTAATTTGAGGCACTGAGCTGGTTCAGCGAAAGTCGAACTCACGACGCGACCACCTTGTCATCTTTCTCTCTCTCCTCTGATAATGCTCCCTGCAACATCCCATCAGGGACCATATTCGGACAATTTTTAAAACGGCCGTTACGGTACATCCTGCGGATGTACAGTTACAGACGTCCAATTATGTAGCTCCCAGAGATGTCCATTTGATATCCATTTCAGGACATGGAGGTTGGGATCTGTTTCGAACTTCCACAGGAGATAGTGTTCTGTCAGGTTGTGCATCATCCAGCATGGTTCAGTTCAGAGTCAGTGATCGAATTCCGCAGAGCCGACGTCGCTGCTGCGCAGAATTGACCCGGTCCTGTCTTACTGAATTCCTCCGCGGATGTCCCGGCCGCTCGAAGCTTTGCTTCACAGACTCCGACTCAACGCATCATTGGCCAACGCGTTTCTGTATGCGCCCAACCTTCGTCGTTGTGTTCAAATATGTGGTGTGCATGAAGATTCGGAACATATTCTTCTCGAATGTGTGCGGTGGCGAACTGCACGTTTGCAACTTCAGAGATCCCTGGACCGTCTTGATAGCCGACCATTTGATGTCCTGAAAGCGCTGGGCGAATGGCCTGCGATTCATCGTCAGGGTGCACAGCGCTCACTCGCCACCTTCGTTAAGAGCATAGCGGAGCTCTCGTCTTTTTTCTTTTCTTTCTTTTTTCTCTACTAGATTTGGAGTAGCTTGTCCCGCGCGGTGAGCAGGCTCACGTCTCCATTTTTTTTCCTACCACCATCATCATCATCATACACACACACACACACACATACAGCTTCTTCCACATAGACACTCCTAATGCTAGCGCAGAGCAGTGTCAGATCAAACATAAGAACCCTCGCGTCGACTGTAGACAGGAAGTGGTATATATAACAATCCATTCTCATGTGGTAGAGCATGCATCGACTGGCTGGCGTGCACTGTAGAACGTGTCGATGCGATCTGGTTTTCAAAAACGCAATTATCGCAGCCACATTCTCGAAACAGATTGAGAGGGAAATCTACGAGGCGTTTCTCATAAAAGAAAAAAAAAGGAAAAAGAGGTGCATCAGCACCCCATCTATTGATCTGAAAGAAGAGGAGATACTCTTTCTTAAAAATGGAGTAGTGAAAATGCCGCCCTGCATTGCTGAAGGCTGACGTCAGCGCACTTCTTGTTTATTTAAAAGCGTGTTGTCATCAAAAACATGTGAGTTGAGAGTACAAAGTTGCACTGTTGTGCTCCTTTGTAGTAGAACTTCCTTTGCAGACGGGCCCCTTTACACTATCAGGAACACTATCTTGTTTACCGCGGATAACAACGCTCCCAAGAGAAGGCTGCTTTCCGTACATGCCACACCGTGGGAACTGTAGAGATAGAAGCTATGTGACATGACCGGTGACGAGTGGAGGCGCGAGGGAGAGGGAAAAGAAAAGAAGACGCGGCAGTACAGATATTATGGTGAGCTCACCACAGCTACGGTATCAGATACAGCTTGCATGCCTGTACCAGATGCATAATAAACAGTTTATCAAACTAAACATGGTGTTCCAAGCTAGTCATGGTTACAAGTGGTCACTCTCATCAGTCCTGGTGAATTAGCAGCAGCGGCAACAACGCCCTGTAATCAGCATAGCCAGCCAGCAACTCGAATCCATAACGGTACCACACCTCAATCCATCCATCCATCCATCCATCTGGAGAGAACGGTGGCTTTTGAATATGTTTTGTTCGTGTCCGGACTGTGCGAGAGGACATATGAAGCTCAAATACAAATGTTTTTGTACAGGATGGGACGCCGACTAAGCTAAGTCTTCGCAACGTTCAACCATGCAGCATCCACCGTCACGCCACGCATGAGGTCACCAAGAAATTCCCAGAGTATTTCATCCCGACTCTAAATCAAATTGAGTACGGAAGCACTCGGGGCTTGTTGTACGAGATGGTGGTGGTGAAAGGGCTCGACGTTGTCGGCCTCACATAGCTGTGTTGGTACGAGAACACAATACTGTATAGGGCATCAAGGTGAAAAACCGGGCGTGTTGGTGTTGATCTCGCATGACGAACTAGCACTGGGAACGGGACAGAGAGAGGAGACGACAGGACAGGTGCTAGACTTCCAACAAAAGAATTTATTGGCAACATAGTACCGTCTTTAAATATGACACTCAGAAGGTTAATGTGTCATCCACACACTCGTCATCCTTTTTCTTGTCCCACGTTTTTAGGAATTTTACTTCATTATCAAACAGAGTGAAGCCTGACTCGCACACTGAAAAAGGATGACGAGTGTGTGGATGACACATTAACCTTCTGAGTGTCATATTTAAAGACGGTACTATGTTGCCAATAAATTCTTTTGTTGGAAGTCTAGCACCTGTCCTGTCGTCTCCTCTCTCTGTCCCGTTCCCAGTGCTAGTTCGTCATGCAAGACTGTATAGGGACGACGCACCTCAGCTTTGGTGGTACCACTGGCGCCCGCCGCGGCTGGAAGCGGCGTGGCCAAACTGTTTCCGTTTCTTTTTCTGGTGTTGGTACGCCATGGAGGACGTAAAGCGAAGGCCGCGGTGGACGTCGAAAGGAACATATTGCTGTGTTTGTGATTGTAGTAACAACGATTGGGATAGCCGCAACGCAGTTCCTCGTATCCATTTCCATTCTATTCCCTCCAAGGAGTATGAAACTGAAAGAAGGCAATGTTGAATAACTGCCGTACGTCGTTAAAGGGACCGAAAAGTGAAAAATAACCCCCATATTTTTGCCCACTGTCGTGCACAACATCGTTGTTTGATAAGACACAGAAAGCATTACTTCTCAATTCGGCATATTTTTTACGTATAAATATTTTGAAGATTGCCGGAACATGGACGGTGCTGCCAGCGAACGGCGAAAAAGAGCAACTTCGGTTTCAGGTCCAGAGCTCCCAGGGATTGGTCAACCCTTACCACGTGAGAGCTAATTTTGTAGAGAACGAAGCTGGCGCACATTATCTTACAGCTAAACACTATTTTAAAAATGACACTCACTTCCATTGCTTTTACGTTAATAAAGCATTCAGCTACTTCGCCGCTACGAGCTACGATCCGCCGCGCCATCTGCAAGGTCGTCTGTGTTATCGCGTTTATTGTTTACGTCGTGGGCGGTCGTGTTGGTCGCGCGAAGAGAAGTGAATGACATGTTCGTGGTTGTTGTGTCAATTATTCGAGAGACCTACATATGAGTAGGTGGTTCGGGGATGCAAAAACCATGTTCGTTCACCATCGGCGGCAGGCGTTTCTACCACAAGATTCAACAGGAGAGTGCGCGAAAACGAATGTGGTTGAAAGCACTCGGTTATTAGATGTAGCAGTCGTGTGGTATGTGCTGAGCTCATTTTGCTGCCGATGACTACGAAGAAGATGCCGTAGACGGCGAATTGCGAAGGCGTCCGAAGCAAACTGCCGTTCAGTAACCAGTGATTTTGCTTCACCGAAGTGACGAGTTCAACACAACTCTTAGGTATGTACAGACGTCACACATGTATAAATTATAATATAACGATGACGTATTCCATTTAACTTATGTTATCCTACTTGTCCCGTACTCAACTTTGTCAACATCAACAAATTTAATTTTAGGGGCCTTCCAGTGTTGAAGTGGCGCAAAACTGCTTCGTATGTGTGATCCAGGCACCCAAGTTGACATGACAGAAATAACTGAAAGCAGGTATGCAAAGTCCACAGATGGAAGCACTAGATTTGTTACGTGTTGCAGACTTTGTGACATTTTTTTTAGTCTTTGGACAGGTGCAGAACACATTGCATAACATTAGTATGACGTCAACAAGAGGGGAAGGAACCGATGAGAACTACTACCTTGTTTGAAGGGTACGAGAATAGTTCCTGTTGAGATGGACTTATGACTTTATGACTAAGGAACACTAATTAATTTTCTAGAGATGGATCCTCTACACTTGAATACCCAGTGCATCAGCAAACGTTCATTGTCTTCGAAGCCGCAACTACTGGAATTGTTCAATGTGTGTCAGAGCTGCAGTGAGCCATGCAAGGTTACCACATAATATTGGTCCAAAAATTTGCAGAGTTCCCCTATCTCGGACGCAACTGTCATTTCTCTTTATTGCTCTTCCGATCCTACCTTCTCAGAAATGAATGTGGTTCACCATACACTGCATGGGCAGTGCCTTTCTCTGCTCATGCTTTCGGTTTCTTGTTCTGTTGAATAAATCTTCACTTGAGTTTGCAGCCATTTCGCTGTCTACTGTGTTTGCCCGTCATCTATATTGATGTGCTCTAACGGTATAGCACATCAACATCCCAACAACCTTCCAAACAACCTTGCCTAGTCCTACTTTTGGGTGGAAACTACACGATGTGGTAACATCCACATATATAAAGTTTTAGTCGACGGAGATTTGCAGGTTTTGTACAACCTTCATTGTACATTTCTTTTGTCTCACTTAGCATGCCTGAAGAAATGTTCTGATCTTCATCAAGATGACAGGTCATTGTTTGATCTGCAGCATCATTTTTCCTGTAATCTTTTCACCAACAGAGAATACAAAAGTGAAAAAAAAAGGTAAAATATAACTAGCTTGTTAAATTCAAAAGGAAAAGACGAAACTGTTTACACTTATCTTGTTTATTTTGTTGCAGGTTTTACAACTGTACGTTCAAGTACGTCAAAACATCAGAGGGCAGGAAGTCCTACTCCTTCCTCCTACTACTTCCTAAATCCCTGGACAATAAAAAAGAAAGCTATGGTTTGAATTGGGACAGAACGTTGCTTCTGCTCTTACATTATATTTCAATTAAATGTTACGATGCATTTGTAGTGTACACTGAAGCCAGTTTCAATTTGCAGGGCTGTCAAAAGTACTTTACAAAAGTACATCTCAATTACAGTAACAGAGAACTTACGGAATAAATTATTTAGCTATTTTGGAGTACTATGCACACCAATGGTGCATTGTTAACTTTGAACCCAGATCAAGGGTTAATAATAGTTGAAGTCAGCCCTCAAGTCCTTCTCTACAAATGTTAGTTGGCGACGTGATAATGAATCAGTTACAAGTACTCCGTTTAGCAAAACAGAGTTAATTAAGTGTTAAATCCCAATCTTGGTTCAATTATTAGTTGACATTTGGAAACGTGGTCACTAAGAAGTATACTAAAAGGTTATGAACACAATTCAGCTGAATGACACTGATGAAAATTGTCTTACTTACTCCTCACATATACAAATGCGTATACGAAGAGGGGAGTCAAGTCCTGTAGATCACATAAACAAAATACAGAAGCCGACACTTTTGTTTAAGTTTAATTTGTACAAGCTTTCGCGTGGAGATCCACGCTTCCTCCCCTGAGGAAGCGTGGACCTCCACGCGAAAGCTTGTAAACTTAAACAAAAATCTTCTGTATTTTGTTTATGTGATCTCACATATACAAGTGAGACATGAGTATAACCTACAAATACATCTATGCCCACAGGTTACTTAACCCTCCAGGTACAAACTAGTAATTATAATATGCTGTGACAGCAAAGGAAAAGCAATGAGAAAAACTTGCAGCAAACAAGAAATGAAAATGTGCTGACAACATTTCTACAGGTCAGCGCACTGATGGGAAAGCATCCCTAATAGCATGCATGACGCAGATCGAGATTCAGTGGAGTATCTTCTATTGTATTTTCACGGAGCACCCCATATCCTTGTGAATCGCCAACGGGTGGTAAAACGGAATTTCCTGCAGAAATAAGGGTTTTCCGTCCAGTTTGCCGTTCAAGTAGCGCGTAAAGACCACATGGCGCTGCCGTGTACGTTGCCATGCTCTTCGGTTTCTCGGATGTATGTAAAAGACACTGGCAGTACTTCGGTGTCAAGGCACAGTATTTCGAAATATTCGTTAGTTCTCATGCAATCGTATGTCTGCTTTTCACACGCATTCTCTACCTCTCGGCAGCAAAAACCGTAGTATCCACCGTAGTATCCGTCAGTTTGCATTTCACACATGAACACCTGCACGACGAAAAAACAGCGCTTGTTTCGGCTTACATAAGTGCTTCTCCCTGATACATGAAAATTTCACAAAGCAGTCCATGTTCACGGCACGGTGAGCTACTCCTGAGGACGAATGTGACTCAGATTAATCTCTGGACGGGGAATCTTCTGCTGCGAAGAACACACTTTCCAGCACGCTAACGCACGAACAACAGTTCTGTGTGAGTGACAGTTCTCGAATGCGGAATTCCAGCGCACTTATGTCCAAGAGGCTCGACATTCTCGACGTAGAAAGCGGTCACAAATGCCCACTGCCATTTTCGTTTTCGCCGGATTAGCGACCGGGAGTGCGCGTATTACATGCGTCCTCGACAGATGGCGCGGGGTCATGCAATTGTTGACAGACTGCTCGGTTTCCTACTAGGTCCCTGGACATGCGATTATGGAAAATTCGATTACAGAAAAACTACAGCGATTTCAGAGGAGTTCTTTGACATTTGAACTTTTGAAGGTTCAAGCTTTTCGCTGAACATAAAGTTTCGATAGGTTTATATTCACTTTTCGGTCCCTTTAAGTAAGTTCCGTTCGTAGGTTACATAACCTCTAGCGTGTATGGTTAAAATATCTTGTACTAATCGCATTTTATTATCACGATTTCATACTCATACACCGCAACATCTAATTGTACAGTGTGTTACAGTCCCGACGGCAGTGCATGGACACCCGGCGCAAGCCATCGAAAATTTGATGTTCCCCCTTTCTTTATCGGTTAGTGACACTGGCTTCCACAACCAAAATTTAACGATAACAAAAAGGACGTTTCGACGCCTATGCGGGGGTCCTCATCAGCTTGAAGCACGTAACGAAAACTGTTCACGAGAAAGGAAAAACTTTTACACCCTTGTAGCATTCCGGTACAGGCCCCTACAATATACATCCGGCAGAACATAACTTGTGCTCGTCTGAAAACACAAGATGGACGTTATACTTATGCGGCAACTTCTTCACTCGCGTTATCTTCTGTTACCCACAAGGTTAACCAGAATCGTGAGGTATCCGAGTGCACAATTAGTCTTAGCTCCCGGTTTGCACCTTGCAATCAAGGTGTTGTATATGACACCTCGTTGGAATGCGGGAAGCGGTATGTGGAACAAAGCGGAAGGTGTGCAAACACGTGGTTAAAAGAGCATCACATAAAACGTGGGTAAACGGTACTTTATCGGTGCATGTTGATGATTGCCGGTGCAAGGCCTTGTTTGATAAAACTGAAGTCAAGCGTAGATTTTCCAAACAGAAGGAGAGGGAAATCGCGGAAGCTTATCTTAAGTTGGGGGACAACTGCGTTAGCACGCCCTCTGTGATTTTATCTAGAAGAGAAAGGAATCGGCTTGACTGTGGTTAAAGATTGTGCAACCAGTTCTCGAGTAAAGCATGGTTGAAAGTGCGCTACGTCTGTTTGCTTTCTGTCCGTGCCATTCTTCGTATTTTCGTATTTTTGCATATTTCGCAGCAGAAACATGTACAATGCTGTTTCCATCAAACGTGTTACGGCGATCTCGGGGTCATCGAATAATTCTAGCATCCATAACTCGCGAAATTTAGCGACCGGAAATATGCGTAATGTGCCTGATTCGCGAAAAATTAGGGCAGTGAAATTCAAGGGGTTTACACGATTATCTTACGCTTAGTAACTGTAACTAAAACAATTGATAGAAATGGAAATGGAGAAGACAATGGACCATTCCAAGTAAGCATATGCGCATGCTCAGCCATGGTTGCCATGTTTCGAAGTAGGTAATCGCTGTCAAGGTGGCGTAGACGTTCGAGGCCGACACTTGACGACGCTGTGTAATCGTAATCAGTACAATAATCTTCCACTCTTTCCACATTCTTTTTGCAATCGCCTCTTGCTACTTTCCCACGAGTCGTGCCAGTCCCGAAAGCGCCACTTGCCCATTTTGGGTCAAAATACGAGGTTTTGTATTCTGACGCCAGGGGCGACACGTACTTGGAAAAGTCCATTCTTCAATTCCCAAAGGGTAGCTCAGGGCGAGCTGCAGTGAATTAGTATCCCTTTCTGTAATATCGCTGCTCATTACTACGCGTTTTGAGGAATTTTTGAAATGGCGGTAATAAATCCATTGGAGGACATGACAGGTTGTGCGTAGATTTTGCTTCCAGAGAATGGATGTTCATTAACGGTACATAATCAATGTTTAGCATAGTGGCGGTAGCACACCGAGTTGCAGGCTACCAAATTGGTCGCTTCAGCAGTATCGCTCTAAAGGACACGTTACATCGTGTCAAAATTTGTTAATTCCGTATAACTCTTCTAGGTCAATGGAAGAATACTTTGCCGCCCACATATTAGATGTTGATATTGATAAACTATTTGCAGCCATAAATTCCCCAGCGCCTGTCGTGGGCTACAGGGCTGAAGTGATACAGCTACACCACCGCATCGTGATGGAAGAAATCAAAGCTCAGATTCTATTCAAGGCCGTATCCACAATGGATGATAGTTTTCAGCATGATCAGCTCTTCTACCCTGGATCAACATTCGTGGACCTCATCCCTATTTCAAATGCTGGATGCCAAGTGCCGTATAACCCCTCGTCGCGCACATGTTGGGGCTCGACTGCAATCGGGCAGATGTCGACATCACCAACTCTGAGGTGCCCTGCCACTAAAATCACAGAGCTCAGAATCACCGCTTCACCTTGGTATGAAAGGTCATCGCCATCGGAAACTACGCACCGCGACTGCCGGTGCCATGTGGGGAATAGAGATCAAGCATGTCAAGTTTCTCCTGTGACGTCCAACACAGAAACCGCGGATGCCTTAGGGGTAGTACCAAATCGCCGTATCACTGCACCGTAAGCTGGGACACAAGTGTTTGTTCTTTGGTGTTTTTTTTTTTCACGGCAATTTGATTTGACCTATTTTACAGTGGCAGTAGGTGGCTCTTGTTGTATATAAATGCAGAAAGAGGGCGGCAGTACTTTCATCCGGAATAATGGAAGAAGTCCCGAAAACAGCGCCGATGTGATCATAGTTGTCATGTGTCTTCTTCCTGTTAGTAAGCGGCCACTGTGTACTGCAGACAGCTGCGGCATTCCCAACGTGGCGTGAGCCGCTATTCCATTGCAAGCAATATAGCCCACATCGTGTCTAGCTGCAATATTTGATTGTGTCGCCACAAATCTAATCTCGACATTCTATCGTTCTGTAGTGATATTCCGGGTGCTGCAGCGATGTAAACCAGCAGACTTTTGTACGCTTTCCTGGTAGAGGGCGCTATGTACTCGAATGTTATATTATTGCGCATTATTATTATTTGCGTTGAGTACTTTCTGGGCTTTGTGTATACCTGCTCAAAAGTATATGCTTCGGTGCTCAACATTTTCAAATAAATAAAATGCAGTGCATGCCGTGCGTGGGTTGTTTCTGGATCGATGGAGGATAGAATGCAGTTGGGAATCAAATATGAACCGGTATTTTGGCCTGACTAGCATGTCATACACTTGTGGATCGCAGATCCTATTCTATAGAATCTGCAATTGATCGCGTGCATTAGAGGATTTCTCATGAGAGAGAAACAGAAGAGAGAAGAGAGAAACTGATGTTCTCAGGCTGGAACAAACATAGAAGGGACAGATACAAACAAAGCCTCAAATTGCCTAAGAAATCAACGATGAAACGGTGGGTTCGATCCCTACAGCTGGCTAACCTTTTCAGTGACTTTCATCTTTCATCATCGAGGATTTCTCATGTGACCTGTTGCTAGGCGAGTGTAATGCCGAAACGTCTCTACAGCTTTTCCAGCTCATTTTAATCCGTTGGTCTCTCAATTTAATCCCAAGGCTACCCAATTTAATCAAGTGGTCAACCAAATTAACCCAAGCGCGTTCCAATTTAATTCAAGCGCTACCCAATTTAATCCAAGCAACACGTGTAAATGCGTTCCGTATCATTCCGTCATAGAAATCGTCATGACTGAGACTTTTATGATTACGCCAATGTATCATGAGTTTATAACTACTGATACACGAATCTCTGGTTTTCACAGTGTCATACGATGTTTTATGACTGCTTTTTGTCATTATGACATTTCATCGCTATTTTCATGACATGTGCCATGAATCGATTTTATGGGACTACACTCTAAATCCGGCACCCGATATGTACTGCATGAAAGAGGACCCGCACCTTGGCCAAGCGGTGCACATGAGGTACGATCCTCAACCAGCAGGTACAGTTCGCGACCACTGCGAAATTCAAGCGGTACAAGGGCTCCGACACCCCATCCGTACCGGCTAGGTACATTTTTAAGCGTGGTCTAGCAACTGTACCTCATGTGTACCGCGTGTTTCCGGCGCATGAGGACGAACGCCTTCTCACGACCTCCATGCGCTGCAAACATATTTCGCGTGATTCCGAGAACCAGGCAATAAATTCCCTTATGCGGCAGTGCCGTAATGGGTCTGCACTATCATTCTATCAAAGAAGTGCAATAACTATAACCCGTGTCCGTGAGGGATCGCACGTTTGGGAAGAATGGGTTTCTTGCAACCGCTGGCAAATCAGTTTGTTTTCAAACGTCGGGGAGCGAGGACGAGTCTGCTCGGTCTTTGAAGAAACTCGTTGGACGCTTTCAAGATTGGAGTCATTTAAGGTGCGTATTATATCTATGAAGTACTTATTCGTCGACACGTCGCATTTTCTTTCATCTTCGCTCTGATTCCCAGTGGTCCTGATCACCGGCAGGCTCGACACAACAACTGAGGGACGGAGACAACGAACTTTGCGCATCATGCACGAACGTTGATGCGTGAATTAGAGAAGCCTAGATTGCCCTTTATACCTGGATTACACAAGGAAGTATGCATGTTTCTCAGGCAAGCTATTTTGGTTGTTGGATTTTTTTACATTGTGTTTTCTCCTAGGTTACGTCCAGGCGATGTCGTATGTGGGTGAGTCAATCATCTTCTGTGGTTGGTGTTATGTTCTGCCGAAGAAACTGAAGCTGGGGAAGAACAGGAATCCAAAGGTGTGGAAAAGATAAAGAAGCGTGATCACAGAGCAGCCGCAATTGTGAAGGAGAGATACAGAGGTTAGCATTCATCCATATACGTTGTGCCCCGTGTGTTCGGCGTTTGTGCATCATGACAATGCACGCTCGTGATGGACAAGCATCACCCCTGAAAGGGATGTAATTTTCTAATAAATGTATTTATTTGTGATATTTATCGTACAGCGTAGCTTCCTGGGGCTGTTAATATATCGTAGAAGAGGGGAACCACCCCGATGGGTAGGCCTAAATATGTGTTGCATGTACCGCATGTGAGGACGCGTGTACCTCTTAAATTTAAGAGGTACATTTTTCAAAAAATGTACCTCTTGGCCAAGCGTTACTTAACCGTTAACATATGCGTTACCTGGTTTAGAGTGTACCGTTGCTTCAAACAGTGTCATACAGCGGTTTATGACTACCGACGGTTATTATGACATTCCATGACTATTTTCATGATATGTGCCACGGAAAGAAGGAAAAGGGTGCAGGCAAGCTGGTATAGACTCATGGTGGGGACTGAAAGACACTGAACTTGTCGTAGAAATTGTCATAACTGAAACTTTTATGATTACACCAATGTATCATGAGTTTATGACTACTGATCCATCAACTCTTGGTTTTCACAGTGTCATGTGGTGTTCTATGGCTGCCTTTTGTCATTATGACATTTCATGGCTATTTTCATGACATGTGCCTTGAGACAATTGAAGATGCCGCTTGCGTCGATCCCGTCGTATGAATGTGTGTATGAGTGAGACAATGTAAGAGTAAAAGGAGGATGAGTGACAGAGTGGTTGGTTTGTCCCTTCAGATGACGCACCCTTGGAAGTCGCTGGGGAGGTGTGTTAGCTTAGTTCAATTGGCGGAGCCCCGGACCGGTAATCTAGAAGATGTGGGTTCGAGTCCTACAGCTGGCTAACCTTTTCAGTGACTTCCTTCTTTCATGATGTGCCATGAATCGATTTTATGTGACTACCGCTGCTTCAAACAGTGCCATACAATGGTTTGTGACTACCGACGGTCATTATGACATTCAATGACTACTTCCATGATATGTGCCATGGAATGAAGGGAGAAGGTGCAGGCAAGCTCGTATAGACTCATGGTAGGGGACCGAGACACACGGAACAAGAAGTACTTGTCGTTCGTCCTTCTTGTTCCGCGTGTCTCTCGGTCCCCTACCATGTGCTATAAGTCGATTTTATGGGACTACCGGTGCTTCAGTGTCATACAGTGGTTTGTGACTACCGACAGTCATTATGATATTCCATGACTATTTTAATGATATATGTCATGAATCGATTTTATGGGACTACCGCTGCTTAAACAATGTCATTCAGTAGTTTGTGACTACCGACAGTCATTATGACATTCCATGACTATTTCTATGATATGTGCCATGAATCGATTTTATGGGACTACCGCTGCTTCAAACAGTGTGGTACAGTGGTTTGTGACTACCGACAGTCATCATGACATTCCATGACTCTTTTCATGATATGTACCATGAATCGATTTTATGGGACTACCGCTGTTTAAAACAGTGTCACACAGTGTGTTATTACTACCGACGGTCATTATGATATTCCATGACTATTTTCACGACATGTGCCATGAATCAATCTTGTGGGACTACCACTGCTTCAAACAGTGTCAGTGTGTTTTGTGACTACTGACGGTCATTATGACAGACGATGACTATTTCCATGATGTGATGTGATGTGATAGAAAAAGAACAAAACAATGATTTCCATGATTTGGTCGTGACTCGGCTTCATCCTTACCGGTAACCTTTACCTCAGCCAGTGGTCATAAACTCATGATACATTGGTGAAATCATGAAAGTCTCAGTCATGACGTGACTGAATACATACGGAATACATTTACACGTGTCGCTTGGATTAAATTGGATGGTGTTTGTATTAATTTCGTTCACCACTGGATTAAATTGGGTAGCGCTTGGATTAAATTAAGTGAGCAATTGATTAAAATGAGCGGGAACACCTGTAGTATGCGAGGCGAGGTTGCGGGGGGGTTAGCACGGTCAGCTCCCGTGCTTCAGCCAAAGCCGGAGGTTCCATGTAGCGCTTGGTACTCCGAGGCAGATCTTCACTCGTTTCGTCAGGATACACTGTAGTGATATTTCAAACGTCGCAGATACACCATGTAGCACTGGCAAGCGTTATATACCTGATGAGAGACGAGTGAAGGCCATACTTGGAGTGGTACGTCATCATTGATCCTTGCGTCAGATTGATTGTTTATGTTCCCGAACTGGGCGTTCCAGGACTACGGAGACTGTTAGTAGACCGTTAAGAACGTGGTTTTTCAAGTACACTATCTACCGCACCAAATCAACAATTAATATTGTGAGTCATGCGCGATGCCATTCGTTTCAGTATACAGGGTGTTTCCTTTTGTCTGCAACAAATTTGCATAAAAAGGGAAGTTGCCGTAGGGCGGTTTTACTTTTGCCCATGGATTACTCGACGGGGCTGCCACTAGGAAACCAAATTTTTTGCTCAATTAGGGGCTAATTAACAAAGGTATTTTGATTAACTTTTTAATATTTTACTTTAGGGAGCACATTACAATTGCAATATTAAAGCGTAATCACCACATGATCCGCTTGAATCACAGATGAAGCACCCTCAACGCGTGCTATAGATATAGGTATTTCACCTCGGCCGTCCGCTGGAAACAGAAAGTGATCGACAAAAGAGCGACGGTGACGTCGATATCTCCGCCCTCACTTAACGTCGTAGAAAAACGTCATATGCGATGTTGGCAAACCCTAATTGCGGTATGTTTCATGATCTTCGTTTTGTTTTTATTTTTCCTTCCTTTCGTTCCTTCATGTGTTCCTTCATGTGTTCGCAGTCGCTTGCTGTATCAGTCAATTCATCCTGCCGGACACAGCTTTTGCCCTTCTTTGGTACGATAAGTGCTGATATGTAGTGGTGACGCGCAAAGTTCTTTGCAAGCAAAAAATTTAAAAAAGAAAGATCGGGAAACATTACGTTTTTCTGTGACGCTATGTGAGGGTGGAGATATCGTCGTCACCGTCGCTGTTTGGCCAACCACTTGAGTTGCGCAACAGACAGCAGAGCTGAAATAATTAATCTATGGCGCGCACTGCGATTACATTCGTGCTTCGTCAGTGGTTCGAGCGCATCATGTGAAGATCAGGCGTTAATATTACAATTGCAATGTGCTCCCTGAAGTCAATGATTAAAAAGTTGATTAAAATATCTCCGCTAACTAGTCCCCTCATTGAGAATACGGCTTCCTAGTAGCAACCTTGGCGAGTAATCCAATGGCGAAAGTAAAAGCGTCCTAAGACAATTGCCTTCTTATGGAAATTTGTTGCAGATAAAATGAAACATCCTGTATATACGATAACCTCACACTGATGTTATCAACGGTCTACTAGCACACTCTATTGTGCGGTCAATGATGCTCCCGTGAAAGCTATGTTGGTTTCATTCACGTGAACCTTGTGGGGTCTTTTCTGGTGAAGGGGAGATTTACTTTCTTTTCCTTGAAGATGCCCATGCCTCGTTCTATGATACTATATTGTACAGCATTGTTAAAGGAGAACTGAGATTATCCCCAAAATGTTTGTTTTTTGGTGCAGTGTCTCCAATGAATAAAATGACTTCCTGGGAAATAACGATGAGAGCAGGTGACCTACAAAGCGAGCGCAAGGGCTGTATTTCGCACACCTTTCAGAAATCCTTCTCCTCGTGAAAAGAGCCCATCGCAGAATGAAAGGACGTCGTGACGTATGCTACTCCCCTCACGTGACCAGTGACGTACGGCGACACAGTTCAAGCAAGGGCCCGAAACTCGAGGGTTCCTTTGCGGGATAAAGTGAGGCGCTTCATGCATTTCACGTCATCGGACGTCAGAAAACGTCATAAATTGAACGTCATGGAGACATCCGGTGGCTAGTGCTTACTGATTGGTTCCCATGAGGATGAATTCGTTTTCTGAGCGATGATTGGCAGTTTCCAAGTTTGTTCGCAAGCGCTCAAGCAGGCGACAGTGCGGCGGCTGTGCCGGCTGGAACCGGCGTCCACGGAGTCGCCGGCGTCCGTCTCGGACGGCTCGTGTTGTGTAGCACTTGAGTTGCTCTATGAGTTCTGACTTTTCCTGTTTAAAAACGCAAGCTATACCATGTGAGTGTCCTCGAACAGTCGCAGCTGCCAGGGAAGATGCCTGCGCAACATTTCTGCTCTGCTTCTTGGTGTAGAAACGATTCGAGAGTCCAAACGCCTGGTACCCGATACCAGGTCAACGACCGTCGACAGGTAAGTTATTTGTCATTGTTTGTTGCCTACAACACCGCATTCACTTAGTGTATTGTGAATAAGTAGCTCAACAGTCACTGTAATTAAATCAGGACCGGAATACACTGTGACAGAGACAGACAGCGTAGCTTTGCAGTTACGATGGTAGACTATATTTCTTTTCGTGAAACAACATCTTCATGTTATGATTAAATACCCACGCACGTCGTACTGTCTAAAGGTATGACGCTACTGTAAGTCTGATTGTCGGTGATTTCGCTCGACAAGTTTCGTCCGACGTTGACTTAGTAGCTGTTCTGTGCGTAGCTCAAAAGCCAAGTTTGTCAGGCTATTCGGCTAGAATATATCATTGTGAAGTAGCGCAATAAAATATATTTTTTGTACTAAGGTCGCTCATCATACCCCATGGCTGCGAACTTCTCACAACCCTACCATAATCGTTCTTATTTTTCGCACTCAATAGCACCTGTATTCTTTCTGTTTACATTGCAACTTTCACATGCATAGCTGTATATCTGATACTAATTTTCATCTTGCAGCCACCGAGCTCCAGTCCCCAGTAGCAGTCCTTGCCAGAGGCAGTCCGACATCGTCAGGCTTCTTCAAGCAAATTCCGGAACAATATTAATGTCATGCTGTTTTCGTTACCGCAGACATGGTGTGTATGTCTTGCTTGCATAACCATATGTCGCACAAAAAAATACTTAATGTGACTAAAACAGCCAGGGCTCCGTCGTTTTCCTGTAACTCCCACTGCATTCGGACAAACGCGAACCAAAAAACAGTGAAAGGAAGAAAAATGGAACAGCAAAACAAGATGGGAAGCAGCGCAGAGAGGAGGAAAGTAGTGAGAGAGAAACAGACGATACGTCTCGCGTCATTTACGTCATTTACGCCATTGGCGACAAAATCAAAAAAGAAAAAAAAAGGGTGGCTTGTCCTCAGTCATTGGTCCAGCTCCGGAGGTCAGGTGAGTTTTCCGCCACAAAAGATTTCTACTACAGCTTCGCGTCCCTGGCTCAAACATGTATACACGCTTTTCCGAAGGTCGATGTGGGCGTCGCCATGTTGGTATCACGTGATCGGCCGCCACTGCCCGTCTTGAACAGGCGAATCTGTCAGCTGGAAACGCTGCACCGCGTCCGCGCTCGCAGCTTCGCCTTGTCGCACGTTTCCCTCGGGAGCCGTTTTCATAACGTAACCTGCATAGCTTCATCTCTACAAATACCTCTGTGGCATGTGTAGGCGATGACGACAACAAACACAGACGTGGAGTGGAGTGGGTCGACGACACCCAAAGGTGGCCAAAGATCGAACGATCACGTAAGTGAACGAACGGCATCATAACATTTCGGGACAGCAATTCTGTCGAGATGAGATTTCCCTCTGTTACCATTCGCTCTTCGCAGGACTAGTCAGTGCAGTCATTTACATGTGGAGTGTGATTGTCATCATGACTACGATGTACTGTCGTGTACACTTTTCCAACTCTTAGGGTAGGAGAACGGGGGCATTTCTCGTCGGATATCGCTAATAACTTATGTCTATGTGAAGTGTTTTTGTCTCTCTCTCGGATTTTCGTTGTTCCTTATGTACCAGCTTAGTCTGCATACGCTCTTCTATCTGCATTATCACTTGCTGCACTGCCTTATCAAGTGTCTGAAATCTATCGTGCCGCTTTTAAGTTACACTCGCAGTACAGTGGCAACCGCCGCAGAACGGTGCGTCACTGTTGCATCTCATACTCAATATGCTACCTTTTCTCTTTCAGTTGTGTACGAGCACATGATTAGCAAAGTGGACATTGATGGACAGCCAGCAGCAAATTACAGGGGATTTGCAGAAGCAACTCTGGACTCTGGCCATCTAGGAGTTCTGTTATGTCATGTTAACGGGAGTACATGCTTTTTAAAAGCAAACGTTAGATCGTCCCAAACAGTAGCAAAATCTTATAGGGTTAATATAGTATTTGACGATGGGAACGTAAAGGATGTATCACGCCAGTGCCTAGCAGGACTTGGAAAAACATGCTCCCATGTGGGAGCAGCAGGGCTGACAGGGATCTCGTGCACTGACGAGAAATGTGCATGGAACGCTTCGACATCGAAAAATATTTTACCGCAAAATGACCACAAAGAAACCCTAATAGAAATTCCTCAGATGACCTCGCATGCTGCCCTTCTGACACATTTTCAGAAGGTACCCTTTACTCCTGAATCACTCAAGGGTACAATGCTTTTTGCATTTCTTAATCCGCGAGGTGCAAACCCTGTTCCTGGCAGGAGTAGCACGCGTGAGTGATTTTGTGCAGCCTCCCCAAAATTAATGTCATTCTGCGATCAAGTTAATCACTTTGTAACATGCCAATGGTAGTCGGAAATCAAACAGTTCTGATTTTATTATTTTGCAGGTCAACATGGCGTGCACGGAGTTTAGCTCCGGCGTCGAAAATGCAGAGATTTCTATGAGAAATATGTGGTCGTTGATGTGATTCAAGTAAACTCTCTTCAGAAGCGCACTGAAGATCAACAGTCGAGCGAATGGCACCACCAAGGAAATGTAGGAATAACAGCGAGTACACCTGGTTCGGTTCCTCGAAAAGCTGCGCCCGAGAAATGGGTGGCACGACACATTAACCAGACATTCCAGGGGAATGCAAGTACAAGGTATATTCTAGTGCAAGAGAGAGTACAAACTTAGTATGCTATATCCCTATTGAAAAATACTTCAGAAAATCTTACAAAAGAAATCTCTCAGACTGCTGAAGGAATTTCTATGAGGTTATGAGACTAAATCTTACAAAATTTCTCTCAGAGTTTCGCACAGGGATCCCGTAGGATTCCAGGGAGGATTTCTTACAGGCAGGGGCAATGCAGCTTTCTTACAGGGCTTCTTACAGGGTGGCCTGTGACGCTTTTTCACAGGATTTCTTACAGGCCTCGAGACCCGCAAGAAAGCCTGTGAGGAAGTGTAATGGGCCACCCTGCAAGAAACATCCTAAGAAAGCTGCACTGCCACGTATGATAATTGAAGGATCCCATACTTACTTGCTGAGAAGTATTGAGAGTACGTCGCATGCCGTCACTGTAAGGAATGTTGCAGAACATTTGTGGCCCAGCCAATAAGTTCAGAAAGGCATGACCCAACGCATTGTACACGTACTTGAAATGTCCAATGCGACGACCAAGAAATTTCTTCATGTGATTATGACAACTTTTTGTTTCGCACATTGGGAACGCGTAGGCTTTCTTCCGTAAAAGCATCATCCAACTTTCTCGAGACGAGAATGGGTTACGACCACGTACGAATCCAATTAATTTCTGGTCGCTGCCGCTTCTTCCGAGTTTAACCTAGAAGAAACAGCATTTTAAAAAGCACGGTTAAAACAACATGTGTGTGCGTGAGAGATAGGCATAGAAATATGTAACATACCGTTTGCCCAAAGCACAGCTGCTATAACCATCTCACTGCATTCTACCTTCCATTCCTCAGAATACGTGCCAACAGGGGTAAAGACTCATAAAGAATGAGAATGCGTAGTACGGACGATTATATACCACACACACACGTGCTATATACCTCAAAAGCGACGAAAATCCTGAATTCCTGGCGATATTTGCATGAGATGCGTAGCTGCGTCCATGCGCTTCAACGTTTCAAAGCAGACTAACGAACTTGCTGGCAGTTGGAATAAACGCTGTTTCTGAATCACGCTGTTTTCTCATAGAAATCACAAGGCCAGACCCTGAATTATCCCACAGGATATTTTCACATTGGTGTGCCTGTGATGATAGGTATTCCAATCTGCATCCTCTGTGGGTAATTCTGAGAGACGAAGACGCTTCTGTAAGAAATTCTGAAGCAATGCTATGTTTCTATGAGATTTTCTGAAGTATTTTTCAATAGGGATGAGTACGTAACAATAAGATGATGAAAAGCTTGTAGCAGAAATGGTAGGCCTTAGTACCAGATCTTTATACACATTCATAACTGTAATTAGATGTGAGCATAATAACACTGTAACAAAAAAAAGCAGTACATTTTTCATTAATTTCCAGGCATGGAAAAATATGCGAGCCAAAAGCTCGCGCCTGGTACGAGGAGGAGACTGGTTGCCGCGTGCTTCTTTGTGGACTCTCAGTGTTGGCTGACGTGCCATGGTTGGGTGCAAGCCCTGATAGAGCAGTTGAGGGACAGTGCAAACTTATAGAAATTAAGTGCCCTACACCAAAGTCTATTGAAAAGCATGGGTCGCTGTCCGGCCTGTTCAGGAATGTTTCTTATGACGTTACTGAAACCAGTGAAGGTCTGCAACTGCGAAAACATGGAAAGAATAAGTACTACACACAAGTTCAGCTGTAGATGTACTGTTGTGAAATGGTGGCATGCGATTTTGTTGTGTGGACAAATGATGAGGCGTATGTTATTGAAGTACAGCCGACCCGCCTTTATCCGGCACCCGCGGTTCCCACCAAAATATTCCGGACAGCGCGGGATCCTAATATTTGAAACTAACAGAAATCAACATCGTTAAACAAGCCAGTATTGCTTTATTGCGAGGACTGACAGAAATATCTCTCTATAGAGGTTTGCTTAAAGCCGCAGTAGGCCTCAATTTCTTTTAAACTTTTACAAAGAGTGCCCACTTGAACGACGTTATTTTGTTGCTCGAAAAACGTCAAAGCAGTCCGCAGAGCGGTTCGTAAGTCCCATACAGTCACAATATCAGGTTCTTCAGCATCATCACCGGAATCATTCACGTGAGAGTCAAACGCTGTCCTCTTGCAAGCTGAACTTCCGAAGCCCATGGCGTTGCTTGAACCGGTGGAGCCAGCCCTTTTGAGTACATGAAGGTGCTAGGTACACCTCCAATGTACCAGAAAGAAACACTTATTGTAGACAAAGGAGATCAGACCCGATACCAGCAGCTGACTTTACTAGAAGTGAACTGAACCGTAGCTCAGCCTACAAGGGAATAACCAAAGCGCGAGACCCCCGCGCCCCCATTCTCCTCTTCGTTCTCAATCTTTAACATCCTCCCCGGGGCCAGGATCCACGCTAGCTTCGAGTAGGTAGAGCCGCTGCGCAGGGCGCACGATATGTCGTTTGTTCGGCAGTCTTAGCGTGAATGCTCTTGCGACGCCGTCTCGACCTGGGTGGCTGGCGGTTACGATCACCGTTTTCCAGAGGAGCTGTGGTGTTGAGTCATCTTCCACGATGACTACATCACCCACCTTCAACGACGTTGAGTCACCGCGGGAACTTTCGTGGGCGGAGCGCAGCTGGAGGAGGTACTCTCTTCCATCGCCGCCAAAACATCGCGATAGCTTGCAGCTGCTCTTCCCTGAGCCTGTGCAGCGTCGTCGTCCCAACCTCTTCTGGGGTTGCCGGGAGCTGGATTGATCTGCCGCCGGTTAAGAAGTGCGAGGGCGTAATTGGTGGCGCTTCGTTGGGATCAGAACTCACACCGGTTAGCGGCCTACTATTTATCACCGCTTCAATTTCGTGGAGCAACGTGGTGAGCCCCTCAAAGGTCTGACGCGTTCGTCCAAGTGAGACCTTCAGTGCTCTTTTCATGGTCCGAATCATCTGGTCCCACCACCCGCCCCATCAAGGTGCGTAGGGAACATTGAACTTCCAGGTGATGCGAAACTTGGCGGCAAAGTTTTGCACATCCTCGGCGGGCAGGAGAGCGAGGATACCGGCGCACCTTTGGAAGGTCCGGGCGTTGTCCGAATATACTACGGATGGAACGCCGCGTCGCGCGATGAAGCGCCGAAAGGCGAGCAGGAACGAGAAAGTGGTCATGTCCCAAACAAGTTCCAGGTGGACCGCTCGTGTGACGGCGCACGTAAAAAGTGCGACGTAACTCTTCGTGACAGTCGGACCCTGCTTGAACGGTTGTGTCGAGAGTAGTAATGGGTCTTGTCCAGACGTCGTCAGGCCCACTCAGCAACCTGGGCCCCTGACCCCTGCCCTGAGCCCTGCGCGTATTTTTCCCTGCGCGGCGCGTGTGCGGAGGGTTGTCCACGTGATTATCGGCGGGGGAGGGCCGCGCGTGCGCTCATCGTAGCATATTTTTCAGCCTGGGCAGACTTCTTTGGCCATACTTGGGCCGACTTCACATATTTTTCCGATACAACAGGTGAGCGGTTTACATGCAGAGACATGCAAAGAAGGATCATACACAAAAAGTGCAAGTCAAAATATATTTATTAATGCCAATCAAGTTGAGATATATTTATTAAAGCCAATAGTGCTGGGAAATGTACCAATTGTGATGTCAATCAGGCGAAGGAGAAAAACCCAGCCGAAAAACCTTTACCACATGTAACAGGGCGGTGCTCGGATGGAGGGCTGCTGTGGTGGGCGGAGCGTGACCGGAGGGCTGCGTGCGCGCTTACCATTCACCCTGGGCTGACTTCTTTCACCATTTTCCTACTTGGGTCGACTTCCTTCCCGCGACAAGTGGGCGGTGCTCGGGTGGAGGACTGCTGTGGTGGGCGGAGCGTGACCGGAGGGCTGCGTGCGTGCTTACCCTTCACCCTGGGCTGACTTCTTTCACCATTTTCCTACTTGGGCGTCGCGTGGCCCGAGGGCTGCGTGCGCGTTTACCATTCAGTCTGGGCCGCCGACTTTCGTCATTTTTCAGCCTGGGCCGCCGACGTTCCTAATTTTTCAGCCTGAGTCGACTTGAATCGTAATTTTTCCAGCTACAACAGGTGTGCAGTTTACATGCAAAGGATAGCCATACACAAAAGTACAAGTGAAAATATATTTATTAAAGTCATTAGGAATTATGTTATGATTCTGCATGAATGGGAAAAACTTAGCCAAAAATCTGAAATAGAAGGAACACAATACATGTAACAAAGAATATACTTATTACAGGTGTGATACATTAGCATTGAATAGGTATCACAAATCAAACACAATATTTTTATTAACAGTAATCACAAGTTTTCAATGAATCAGAATTGATAGCGCATTTAATCAAAGAAGATATTCTTAATCAATACGATTACAATCAAAATTACCAATTGTATTATAAAACGTCTAATATTCCTATACGTGAGAACCATCAGTGCAATAGCGGGAAGTTTTGATAGTTGTATGCAGTTAAATGTGAACAGCAGAGACTCTGGAGGACTATGGGACACGAACACAAGAGGAAATAAAATCTATACCACTACATTGGTTAATCGAAACAACATAGTAATCTATCGTTCAGAAAATGAAAAAATCAAACTCATCAGGAAATAGACATGTTAAAAATGAACTTCACCACATAGCACGCTCCTAGCCAACAATCAGAACAAAGAACGACACGAACACAAGAGGAAATAAAATCTATACCAATACAAAGAAGATATTCCACTTCACCACATAACACGCTCCTAGCCGACAAACAGAACAAAGAACAACAAGAACACAAGAGGAAATAAAATCTATACCACTACAAAAAAGATATTCTTAATCAATACGATTACAATCAAATTACAAGATATATTATAAAAAGTCTGAGACGTGAGAACCATCATTGCAATAGCGTGAATATCTGTCATAGCATTTCGAGCACAATAGGGAATCTCAGTTTCATATTCCAACATTACTCAACTTTTAATTTCTTATTAAGTGAATAGCATAGACGTAAGGAAATAACGAGAAACAACACAATCAACAGCTACAATTAATAGAGAGCCAAACCTGCGCACCATCCAACACATAGAGAAATAGCTAATCAATCTATCAAAGGCGAAATAGCACAGACTTAACGCTGAAGAACAGAGGAACACGCGGCGACACGTAAACATCAACAGAGGAAACTAATCTATCATTGAACCATCATAAAATCGATCAATATACAATTTTCGTTCTAACAAACACTACGAACCTTGATGGAGGTATCCAAGACATAGGAAATATGCATGGTTTTCGCTCTTTTCCTCAAAGCCGGGAGACTTTATGTCTCTATCTATGTGACCATAGCACAGCGCATGCTTTATCACTCAGAGGGTTAGTTGCTATATTACTTCGTCCAGCAAACGGGGCGCTCTAGAGGTCAGATAAGAGAGTTCAAATGCGATATATTTTATTGTGCAGCGCAAATAGATGTCGATATCACTCTCTGGGGTCACTATCTTTTCGCATCCTTTCCCTGAAACGGAAATCTTTCGTCAAAGTGGTTGACAAGTCGGCTAAGTTTATAGAGATGCGATATTGTTATTGAAGATGTAGAGAAAGTCCAAATTATTAATTGGTAGCAATGATACTCAATCAAAAAGAGAAACAAACATAATTACATCAATTTTTGTAATTGCAACAGAAATTTCTAATGGACCACACAGAAATATCAAATGTGAAATGCAACTCAGAGTTATGAGGCATTCCCATCTTAGAGGTACTTACTTATGTCATGCGAGTGAACAATTGGAACAAATACAAGACAATAATTATCTCGAGCGGTAAGTTCACAACTCATAGAATATCAGTCGAGTGTATACTTGAAACAAAATCAAAACAATAATTCTCACGACAGGTGGAGATTATAGCATTCTAAACCAGATAATAAAATTTTAATCAATAAAATAAACATAGATATGCTTTTAATTAAGTGTAGATGTGCACTTAAAAACAGAAGGGACAATTGCTCTACATTGAAAAGATGGACAGATTTTGTACTCGATACCATAAGTCATGGGAAGATGCGATAAAAAACTGCTTCGAAAAGGAGGAGCCGCGAAACGATTTCATTATCGCTGCATTTCAATACGTCCTGGACATGGTCTTATTCGGAGATATGGTACAAACTACAGAACTGAAGGTGCAAGAATTTATATGCCGAATCTACAATACTTATAAAACTATTTGCACATCAACGTCGGAAGGGCCATTGGGATTGATGGCGGAGTTTTTGAGGTTTGCCAACGAAGAATTGAAATACACTAGACCAGATGTAATTGTAATCATTGCAATGGGCATTGCATACATCAAGAAAGCAGTCGGATCAAATTATCATATACAAGCGGTCTATATCGCACGATTCATTACGGATTTGTTGAAATTACACATATCTGAGATGGAAAGTACATAAAATCTTATCACGTGATATATTCCACTACCACGGCAACGCAATTATTTTCTTCTACCAGTCTCTACAACGATGTCGAATCAACAGAAGTTCAATATTGTCGTGCAAGGTCTGATGTATTATCACCTGTTGAAACTCAACAAACATATCAATTGCGGTGGACCACCGGACGATTTTCATCTAATACTCTCTTGTACGCCATTCAAGAACCTTCATACAAAGAAAGGAAGCATCAATAAGAGATTGTGCAAGTTCATCGCGACAAAGTGCAAGTTGTTGAAGCAATACAAACACGGCGACAACATAGCGCCTGCGTTAATCAACGCTGGATTCAAGCGCCCAATAATCAGAATAAACTATTTAATGTCTTCGAAATTCATCAATGAAGACAACAAACGAAAACTTCAGAGTTTGAAATAGAACTGTAATTTATCGAAATAAACAAGTGTATAAGTGAAACAATAATTGTAATCTTTGTCATCATTATAATGAATTCTTCGCATCACAATGAAAAACACTTTACATTTAGCATGGCTAGACTGAGAACAATGATCGCTAAGGAAACGAATATTCCACAATTTGTGTAAAAATTCTCATATAGAATGAGACCTGACCACCAAATAGGTTTTACTCGACTACACTCTGTACAAATTCAACACCCGATGGACCCGACTCGAAGAAAGGGTCACCCGCGTCGTCGAAGACGTTTCGGCAACACGCCGGGCCGCGTTTCCATAATGCCGTACCCGAAACCGAACGCGATTCTGCGCCCGACCGCGCGGTACCGCACGCGAGCGTGTTGCTTTTTCTGGAAACGGGTTCGTCGACCCGGGTGACCCTTTCTTCGAGTCTTAAGTAAATTTTCGTTCGAAAAAATATTCGTAACTTTTAATATCCGCGACATAAAGAATTCGCATTATGTTATAGTGTATACAGAAAATATCAATCCATTCGATTAAATTCCCTGACATCATGAAAGAGTGCTCGTCAAAGTGAGCGACATAAAGCTTGCGTATTGTGAAATTACACATTCTACAACACTGATCATAAATCGGAACACTTCTTCAAATTGTGATTAAACTCTTACCGCTGTGTGGTAGTCAACACTTCTCTTTAATGTGGATCGATAAATTTTAGCAATTAATCCACAATAAAATATCTTGTATAGTATGTGTGAGTATATGCACAACTTTTTAATCTATATCTTTAGAAAAATGCAAGAAATAGCGTGCAGTTTTGATTTTGAAAATTTAAAGAAGAAAATTATCTTTAGTGTGGAATTTGCGTGTTACAACGATATGAGCTAAAGACTTATAAAATTAAAGTATGGCCTTTCCATTTGTAGTGCCCAGATGCCATGACACTAAAATAATGTGATAGTTTTTCTGTATGGTTACGGGAAATCTCTAGTATATTTTGTGAATTGGATCTACGTTTATGTGGGACCTGCGCTGATCTGCTTATATAATTAATATAACATATCTTCCATTGTGTTTATGTATAACGCTCATCTTCATTGTATATTGGTTAAGCACTTCTGATGGCTGTTGTGTGATCCGCTTCTCCCAAAATCTGATTGCCACTTGGAAATCATTTCATCTACGTTTGTGTGCCGTGTGTTACGAAGACTACGTGATTAGAAACGTAGACTTGGCCTGTACGTCGTGCTCGTAAAATCTTTCGTTTGCATTGTGGCATCTGATAATAGATTCGCTTTTCGCGAAGGCTTCGTATTATCTCCCAGGCAGTGAACCCCAATGCGATTGTAAAAGTTGTAGCGAACGACCCGCCGCAATCAGTTATCTTGCCTTATTTCCCGTTTTGCCATATCTGCCCCCACTGCAAGCCTTTACGGCTCCTTTTTCCTACTCAAACAATGGACAACTGTGTTGACAAAAATATTTATTTATTTGTTCCGCACTACAATCGGGTTGCTTGTCAAAGAGGCCTTTTCTTCTTTTACTAAGTCTGGGATAGTGCAACTGATTGAGAAATATACATGCACTGTGGAATTTAATTCATGAAATATGATAAGTTTTCACATGAGATTAGTGATCCTTTTTGTAATCATAGACCGATGTATCATGTCTCTAAATTTCAATGACCGATCCTTCTCCGGCGATTCTATCCATCGGGTGTTGAATTTGTACAGAGTGTAGTCGAGTAAAACCTATTTGGTGGTCAGGTCTCATTCTGTATGAGAATTCTTACACAAATTGTGGAATATTCGTTTCCTTAGCGATCATTGTTCTCAGTCTAGCCATGCTAAATGTAAAGTGTTTTTCATTGTGATGCGAAGAATTCATTATAATGATGACAAAGATTACAATTATTGTTTCACTTATACACTTGTTTATTTCGATAAATTACAGTTCTATTTCAAACTCTGAAGTTTTCGTTTGTTGTCTTCATTGATGAATTCCGAAGACATTAAATAGTTTATTCTGATTATTGGGCGCTTGAATCCAGCGTTGATTAACGCAGGCGCTATGTTGTCGCCGTGTTTGTATTGCTTCAACAACTTGCACTTTGTCGCGATGAACTTGCACAATCTCTTATTGATACTTCCTTTCTTTGTATGAAGGTTCTTGAATGGCGTACAAGAGAGTATTAGATGAAAATCGTCCGGTGGTCCACCGCAATTGATATGTTTGTTGAGTTTCAACAGGTGATAATACATCAGACCTTGCACGACAATATTGAACTTCTGTTGATTCGACATCGTTGTAGAGACTGGTAGAAGAAAATAATTGCGTTGCCGTGGTACTGGAATATATCACGTGATAAGATTTTATGTACTTTCCATCTCAGATATGTGTAATTTCAACAAATCCGTAATGAATCGTGCGATATAGACCGCTTGTATATGATAATTTGATCCTGCTTTCTTGATGTATGCAATGCCCATTGCAATGATTACAATTACATCTGGTCTAGTGTATTTCAATTATTCGTTGGCAAACCTCAAAAACTCCGCCATCAATCCCAATGGCCCTTCCGACGTTGATGTGCAAATATTTTATAAGTATTGTAGATTCGGCATATAAATTCTTGCACCTTCAGTTCTGTAGTTTGTACCATATCTCCGAATACGACCATGTCCAGGACGTATTGAAATGCAGCGATAATGAAATCGTTTCGCGGCTCCTCCTTTTCGAAGCAGTTTTTTATCGCATCTTCCCATGACTTATGGTATCGAGTACAAAATCTGTCCATCTTTTCAATGTAGAGCAATTGTCCCTTCTGTTTTCAAGTGCACATCTACACTTAATTAAAAGCATATCTATGTTTATTTTATTGATTAAAATTTTATTATCTGGTTTAGAATGCTATAATCTCCACCTGTCGTGAGAATTATTGTTTTGATTTTGTTTCAAGTATACACTCGACTGATATTCTATGAGTTGTGAACTTACCGCTCGAGATAATTATTGTCTTGTATTTGTTCCAATTGTTCACTCGCATGACATAAGTAAGTACCTCTAAGATGGGAATGCCTCATAACTGTGAGTTGCATTTCACATTAGAAATTTCTGTTGCAAGATATTACAAAAATTGATGTAATTAGATTTGTTTCTCTTTTTGATTGAGTATCACTGCTACCAATTAATAATTTGGACTTTCTCTACATCTTCAATTACAATATCGCATCTCTATAAACTTAGCCGACTTGTCAACCACTTTGACGAAAGATTTCCGTTTCAGGGAAAGGATGCGAAATGATAGTGACCCCAGCGAGTGATATCGACATCTATTTGCGCTGCACAATAAAATATATCGCCTTTGAACTCTCTTATCTGACCTCTAGAGCGCCGCGTTTGCTGGACGAAGTAATATAGCCCTTAACCCTCTGAGTGATAAAGCATGCGCTGTGCATAAAGCATGGTCACATAGATATAGACATAAAGTCTCCCGGCTTTGAGGAAAAGAGCGAAAACCATGCATATTTCCTATGCCTCCATCAAGGTTCGTAGTGTTTGTTAGAATGAAAATTGTATATTGATCGCTTTTATGATGGTTCAATGATAGATTAGTTTCCTCTGTTGATGTTTACGTGTCGCCGCGTGTTCCTCTGTTCTTCAGCGTTAAGTCTGTGCTATATTGTTAAGTCTGTGCTATTTCGCCTTTGATAGATTGATTAGCTATTATTTCTCTATGTTTTGGATGGTGCGCAGGTTTGGCTCTCTATTAATTGTAGCTGTTGATTGTGTTGTTTCTCGTTATTTCCTTACGTCTATGCTATTCATTTAATAAGAAATTAAAAGTTGAGTAATGTTGGAATATGAAACTGAGATTCCCTATTGCGCTCGAAATGTTATGACAGATATTCACGCTATTGCAATGATGGTTCTCACGTCTCAGACTTTTTATAATATAACTTGTAATTTGATTGTAATCGTATTGATTAAGAATATCTTCTTTGTAGTGGTATAGATTTTATTTCCCCTTGTGTTCTTGTCGTTCGTGTTCTGTTTGTTGGCTAGGAGCGTGCTATGTGGTGAAGTTCATTTTTAACATGTCTATTTTCTGATGAGTCTGATTTTCTGAATGATAGATTACTCTGTTTTGATTAGGAATATTTTCTTTGTAGTGGTATAGATGTTATTTCCTCTTGTGTTCGTGTCGCTCTTTGTTCTGTTTGTTGGCTAGGAGTGTGCTATGTGGTGAAGTGGAATATCTTCTTTGTATTGGTATAGATTTTATTTCCTCTTGTGTTCGTGTCGTTCTTTGTTCTGTTTGTTGGCTAGGAGCGTGCTATGTGGTGAAGTGGAATATCTTCTTTGTATTGGTATAGATTTTATTTATCTTGTGTTCGTGTTGTTATTTGTTCTGTTTGTTGGCTAGGAGCGTGCTATGCGGTGAAGTGGAATATCTTCTTTGTGTTGGAATAGATTTTATTTCCTCTTGTGTTCGTGTCGTTCTTTGTTCTGTTTGTTGGCTAGGAGCATGCTATGTGGTGAAGTGGAATATCTTCTTTGTATTGGTATAGATTTTATTTCCTCTTGTGTTCGTGTCGTTCTTTGTTCTGTTTGTTAGCTAGGAGCGTGCTATGTGGTAAAGTGGAATATCTTCTTTGTAGTGGTATAGATTTTATTTCCTCTTGTGTTCTTGTCGTTCTTTGTTCTGTTTGTCGGCTAGGAGCGTGTTATGTGGTGAAGTGGAATATCTTCTTTGTATTGGTATAGATTTTATTTCCTCTTGTGTTCGTGTCGTTCTTTGTTCTGATTGTTGGCTAGGAGCGTGCTATGTGGTGAAGTTCATTTTTAACATGTCTATTTCCTGATGAGTTTGATTTTTTCATTTTCTGAACGATAGATTACTATGTTGTTTTGATTAACCAATGTAGTGGTATAGATTTTATTTCCTCTTGTGTTCGTGTCCCATAGTCCTCCAGAGTCTCTGCTGCTCACATTTAACTGCATACAACTATCAATACTTCCCGCTATTGCACTGATGGTTCTCACGTATAGGAATATTAGACGTTTTATAATACAATTGGTAATTTTGATTGTAATCGAATTGATTAAGAATATCTTCTTTGATTAAATGCGCTATCAATTCTGATTCATTGAAAACTTGTGATTACTGTTAATAAAAATATTGTTTGATTTGTGATACCTATTCAATGCTAATGTATCACACCTGTAATAAGTATATTCTTTGTTACATGTATTGTGTTCCTTCTATTTCAGATTTTTTGCTAAGTTTTTCCCATTCACGCAGAGTCATAACATAATTCCTAATGACTTTAATAAATATATTTTCACTTGTACTTTTGTGTATGGCTATCCTTTGCATGTAAACTACACACCTGTTGTAGCTGGAAAAATTACGATTCAAGTCGACTCAGGCTGAAGAATGAGGAAAGTCGGCGGCCCAGGCTGAAAAATGACGAAAGTCGGCGGCCCAGACTGAATGGTAAACGCGCACGCAGCCCTCGGGCCACGCGACGCCCAGGTAGGAAAATTGTGAAAGAAGTCAGCCCAGGGTGAAGGGTAAGCACGCACGCAGCCCTCCGGTCACGCTCCGCCCACCACAGCAGCCCTCCACCCGAGCACCGCCCACCTGTCACGGGAAGGAAGTCGGCCCAAGTAGGAAAATGGTGAAAGAAGTCAGCCCAGGGTGAATGGTAAGAGCGCACGCAGCCCTCCGGTCACGCTCCGCCCACCACAGCAGTCCTCCACCTGAGCACCGCCCACTTGCCGTGGGAAGGAAGTCGGCCCAAGTAGGAAAATGGTGAAAGAAGTCAGCCCAGGGTCAATGGTAAGAGCGCATGCAGCCCTCCGGTCACGCTCGGCCCACCACAGCAGCCCTCCATCCGAGCACCGCCCTGTTAGAGGTGGTGAAGGTTTTTCGGCTGAGTTTTTCGCCTTCACCTGATTGACATCACAATTGGTACAATTCCCAGCACTATTGGCTTTAATAAATATATCTCAACTTGATTGGCATTAATAAATATATTTTGACTTGTACTTTTTGTGTATGATCCTTCTTTGCATGTCTCTGCATGTAAACCGCTCACCTGTTGTATAGGAAAAATATGTGAAGTCGGCCCAAGTATGGCCAAAGAAGTCTGCCCAGGCTGAAAAATATGCTACGATGAGCGCACGCGCAGCCCTTCTTCGCCGATAATCACGTGGACAACCCTCCGCACACGCGCCGCGCAAGGAAAAATACGCGCAGGGCTCAGGGCAGGGGTCAGGGGTCCAGGTTGCTGAGTGGGCCTGACGACGCCTGGACAAGACCCATTACTACTGTCGAGATCCTTCAGATCCCTAGACTTCTGCTCAAGGAGGCGCGCCGTATCTTCGACTTCGGGGAGCGAGGGCTCATCACTACTGGAGAGGGCTTCGAGCCGATGAATGAGCCTCGTAACGGCGGCGCGGACGATGCCTCAGGTCTTCTGGTCTCGATTCATGGCTGGATCGACGATGATATCCGGCTCGACGGACCAAAATAATGTAGACAAAGGAGACCAGACCCGATACCAGCAGCTGACTTTACCAGAAGTGAACTGAACCGTAGCTCAGCCAGGCCCCCACAGCTCCCCCTCTTCGCGGCTCTAAAAGAATGTTTGCACGTCATAAACACGTGGTATTACTCCGTCAGGCATCATAGTTGATACCCATTGGCCGAAGGACATTGCGCGCTCCGCTATTGGTTGGCAAAGTTTCAAAAGAGCATTCTTTCGCGGGCTGCCTGTCTGGCGGGCAGTTACCAGAAGCGAAGGGAGAGAAGTGGCAGCGGCGTCTCGCGTCTCGACAATGTCAGTTGACACCACGGTATGATGGCATTGTTCAAAGAGAAGTCCCAGATTTGTTCGTGTGTCAAAGTGACTCAGCGCATGTTGTGATGTTTCCCAACACAAGTATCCTACGTGCGAACAGTCTCTCGAGTTCAGAACTGGAATGCAGCTCACGCCTGAGGAACACTTGTGAGCGCCGTCGCATTTTCAAATGCGGTCACAACGGAGACAGGATTCGGTGTCCGTGCGACAAGCATTGCCCGCTTCGTTGAAACCTTCGCACTGCAGCCAACGAAAGGAGATGCTAACCGTGAAATCGCGTGCACTCCTGTGATCGTCGCTTACTTCTGGGAGTAGTGTGTGTGTGTGTTTTCGTGTTCGAACTTGATCAACGAACGCAACGATTTGGACTCTGTAGGCACGGTGAATATTTGTGTCAGATTATTCAATCAGTACGGTGTTTCAAATAAATGTGTATTTTGTCAAAAATTTGCCTAGTTGTTCTGGAATACGGAATAACAAGCGTCGGGCATGAAAACCAGTAAAAGTAAAAGCCGATGGCAGCCAGCACTGGCCAGTACCGGGCCGAAAGGCGAGCCAAACTGAGAGACTCCTGATTGGCCGAAAGGTAGGCATCATAGTTCATTTTCATTGGTTGTATGTCCAGTGTTGCCTGAATTATCTCAAACTATGGGCTCTATGGGGTGGTGGTGGTGATGAAAGGGCTTGCCGTTGTCGGCCTCACGTATGGGGCTCTATGGGGAGCTGTGGGAGCCTGGCTCAGCCTACAAGCGAATAACAAAAGCGCGAGATCCCCGCGCCCCCATTCTCCTCTTCATTCTCAATCTTGAACACTTATGGTTAAAGTTATGTAGAGCCTGGGAAAGACAAAACGGTGCAGCGGCACGGCATGCCATGATAGCAAGAAAGAAAAAAAAGAAAGAAAGAGGAAAAAAGAAATAATGCTTACCCAGCTTTCCGCCCAAGAATCTTGCTTTTTCTATCAGCATTGCATCACTCACAGGAACGGCACGGTTTCGAATGTCTGTGAACCATGTCAAAAGTGCTTCTTCCAAACTGGCTTCTCTTCTCTCGTAACGTAGTGTCGTTTTCCTTTCCAGCTCCCAACCATTTTTCTGAGTCCTTTAAGATGTCTCCTAGTGTGGACCTTGGAATGTTCAGTCCAAGCGTCATCTTTGCCCACTCTTGCATATTAGCAAGCTTCATGGAAGAACAGCCCCTTTCCTTCTTGCATATCGCTGCTTTACTTGCACCGCAGATCCCTATCCATCTTCTCTTCGGCTGGAATGTCGTTCCCGTGGTCGCAGCCATCGCAGGCATGGCTGGCACCCACGCAGTGCAGTTGTGTGGCCACCTCGGTGTCACACAACAGAGTGATCAGTAAATAGTACATGACACGTAATCAGGGTGTCTACCAAACTGCAGCCTTCAAATTCCCTGACTTTTCCAGGTTTTCACTGACTATTTCAAGCGAATTCCCTGACAAAAACGAAAGGGATCTTGGTGCCTGCTCATACGTTTTGATACCAGATCCAACATAAAACAGACCATTTATTAAGTATTAGTGAGGCTACCCTACTTTTCTGCGTCAGAGCTTGTCATACTGGTGAACTGCTAGTCGCTGTAACGTTGCTGCGGCATCGCCTCTCAACCACCGGTCGGCACTGGCGATTCGCCGCGCATCATCACGGCACTTGTCCGCGATTTTCCCTGACTTCAGCTTTTTAGCTAAATTCCCTGACAATTCCCTGACTTTTCCAGTCACATCAAAATTCCCTGACTATTCCCGGTTTTCCAGGTTGGTAGACACCCTGGTAATGGTGACACGGATGACTCATGAGGGAGGGTGGACTGCGCTTAACCATTCAGGTCGGACGTTCACCTCTTGCCCGCCGGATAATAGAAGGTGGCTCATGTGTATTTCCCAGTGCCGTTCCCGGAGAATTCCGTCCGATGCCGGAAGCTGAAGCCCGGTTAAACGAAGGCGAAATACATGGGGTGAATTCCGTCACCGTGTTTTTCTGCCGGATAGCGCGGGATCCGGATAATTGGATGTCGGATAAACGCGGGTCGACTGTATTATATGATGAATCATTTGTCACTGAAGTTCTTCAGCAGCTAAAAACTTTCTACTTTCATCACTTGTTGCCAGCACTTTTAGACAAGCATGAATAGTACGTTGATGATGCCACGCCCCAAACTAGTTATTTACAATCAGGTTTAGGTACACGTCTGATGATTAAGAATAGGGTGTGCATCCCAATTGGAAATCTGTTGCAAGTGGATCCTCTTGAAAACCACTTGCAAGTGGTTTATGAAACAATTCCCACTTGAGAAACCACTTCTCCCAGACCCCTTTGAGATCCACTTTGAAAACCACTTATAACCATTTCCACTTTGGAAACCACCTGTAAGTGGTTTATGTAACAATTCCCACTTCAGAAACCACTTGCAGTTGGATCCAGCTTGAAAACCACTTGCAGCCCTGTCCACTTTGGAACCCACTTGCGAGCAGATCCATTCTGGAAATCACGAAGTGGTTTCCAGACTGGATGTCCTTACAAGTGGTTTCTAGAGTGGACACGGCTGCAAGTGGCTTTCTAGGTGGATCCAGCTCCAACTGGTTTCTGAGGTGGGAATTGCTTCATAAACCAAACTACTTGTAGATGGGGAAAGAAAACATTACTTGCTGCATAGTGTGTACATGGAGGAAGAAATGACACTGCACGTGGTAAAGCAGGGAACGTTATAACAGCGTTTGCAGTATTTTGTTCAGTACATAATCACACAACATTAACGTGAACATGAAGGCGTAAGTACAACAGTGCTTACTTCAGTGCAGAACACAACATATTTATTTAACTGTCCAAGTTAACTCTACAAACTCACTCCCAAACACTCCCTGCTGGAAATAGAAGAGAAATCTTATTCGGTTTAAGTGGAGATCACATTCACAATTTTCATTGAAAGTTATCAAAATTTCTCATTCCGAATCGACAATTTAGGACAAATACCATATTGAAAACAACACGAATTTAGAGGCTTTCAATGAGAAATCGTTGTAAATGTGAAGTGGAACCAGCCGCACAATTGGAGGCCAGCCTATAGTTTCCCATTGGCAAACAGCATCAAGGATTTTGCCACTAAAGTCACACTGAAATTCTTATTGCCGGTGCACTTTTTGAATGCGTAGTAATTATTCTGTTGCATCAGAAAGCATGTTTTCGCTGTAAAAATGAGTTACACAAATACCGTTCCTGCGTGAACATTTATTCTTACACACAAAAATACAGTAGATGTGAAAAGTGGCAGATACAACTGTGAAAGTTATTTGTGATGTTTTTATAAGAGCGAGTATTCACCAAGCGGTTGAAAATCGCTAGCAGGACATAGAAATGCCAAGAACAGAAACAATACGCACTTACATGTTGTGAAGGTATTCTGTCAATCATCAACACACACCACAAATCCACAATGAGAAAGTTCATAGAGATGTATCCCCATGTCCGAACAGTGACGACGAAAAAAAATGGCATGAAGGTCTTTTTCGTAGGAGATTTCTAATGCCCGCCCAGCTTGCCTTTCTTGCGTAAAATTTAAGTCCAGCTTCGTTGAGAATCCGTTCTGTCCACCTGCCAAATGCCGACACCCTTATGCCAGTCGCGTCGAACGAGGGTAACCTTCAAGTAATAACATTTCGAAAGATAATGCAAAAGCTGCTGGAACAGCCGCATGTCAACGTATGTGAGCAGCAAAATATATTACATAGCGTTGGACACAGCGCGTGTGGCAACACACTGACAGCACGATCCTCCCGTCAACGGCCGCGGTGCCTGCGAGTGCAAGGGTAAAAACATGCAAAGCGGCGTTGAAAAAACGGGAATGCTTGACAAATCGACTACTGACCTTAGAGACGGACAAAATCCTCGAAATCAAGCACGAATGACGCCGAGTGCTTAAGAGCGACCGCGCACAACCTGACGCTCCAACATTTCGTGGTAGACTGATCATTGATTGACCGTTGGCGGTTGGCGTCCCCGGCGTCCCCTCGCTTCTGGAGGACGTGTCGACATACATCCACTGATTCTTGTACGGAATGCATTAAAAATGGCTTACAGTAAGAAGTGAAATAGCAAGGTACTATGGCACATGTACTTTTGAGGATAATACGTTCACAAACATTTGAAATGACGCGAACTATTTTCAACTCGCACGAGCCACGATGTGGTTCGCCACGGAAACGTATTACGACGCGCCCTCTTGGCGATATCGCAGCCGACGGTCCATCGCCTCCTCGGTCGATTTGTTCGGAATGGTTCGGAAAAAAAATTAATTTCAAATTTTCATTTAAATTTCACTTGCAATAATTTCGATACGGTTCGTGTGATGGAATTTCATTTGTTTGAATTGGTTTGAATTAGTTCATCCTCAACACGAATGTACAGCGTTCTTCTTAATCATATATTATCCTAAGCATTTTTCTTTTTTCTGCCAATAAATTTCCCCAATCATATATTGTTACTTAATTTGAGAGTGATGATGTACCGTTGTACTCGACCTCTCGGTCTTCCACCCTGAACCACTCTGGCCTCAAAGTGGGTACATTTCTGACCACTTTGGCCCCTAAGTGGATCCGTTCTTGACCTCCTTGGCTTCTAAGTGGATCAATTCTTCACCACTTTGACCTCAAAATGGATCTGTCCTTAACCACTTTGGCCTTAAGTGAATCCCTCCTTGGCCACTTTAGCCCCAAAGTGGACCTCTGCTTGACCACTTTGGCCTCTAAGTGGATCTGTCTTAAACCCCTTTGGCCTCCAAGGGGATCCTGCTTAAACCGCTTTAGCCTTTAAGAGGATCCACTCTAACCCACTTCAGCTTCCACTTTGTTTTTCCAACTGGGATGCAAAAGGGACAGCATGCATTTTAGTCAGTAAGAATTATATAACAAGTACTTTATATATGTATTGTGCAGTCAGCAGCGCAACACTTCGTGGCAAATAAAATACTCACTTGTCCTCACGTACTCCTTTGTACTTAATCAACGGTGGCTGCAGATTGCAGAGTCCGGCGACAGTTAGCAAGATTTCATCAACAATGTTCCGCTTAGCAAAGACAGTTGCTGGTATGTGCTGTAGAATCCGGAAGCATTTCCTGCGCCTTATAGACCTCTCCACGGGATCCTGACTTTTGCAAGGCGACGTGATCCCAGGACTTCACGTGCGCTGAGTTGTTGTTTGCCTCTTTTGAAGCTTGGGCGTGAGAGCTTAACCCCGACTGGCAACAGGTCAGATATGTGAAGCCTCTGTCCGCAAGGACTTCATCGCCAAGTTCAAGGTACTTGAGAACTTCACTGGTCATCGTAATAAAACGATCACTGGCACGGTCTCCATACGATTTGAACACAAACATTATGAACCCACTTGGGGCTATCACATGTAGGGCTTTCGCTGTTTTGTGAGATTTGTAATGGCTGTACGTGTGTCCTACGCGGAGCAGATTGATTGGTCTCTCTGTAAAAATCTCAAAGCAATCCATTATGCAAGTTGTGTTTGGGAAATCTTGAAATGATGCTGGCAGTGTCCTTGCAATGGTGTCTCGTGATAGCCAGAAGACAAAGTATTTTGTCATCGCTCTTGCCAATGCCCTTATCCAAAACGAGAAAATTTTACTTGAAAATGCAGTAGAGATCTCAAATCTGAACGCGAGGTCTATCAGGAATGACCCATGTCGCAGTCTGATCAGTGTCAGGAGCAGCTGGTCTTCCAGGAGCATCTTGAAAGGACTCTTCGCCACAGCCGTAGCTGCTGCCACATATGCGTCGAATACAGTCTTAGTGAGGCCGGTAAATGATGAAAACTTTGACTCAACCAAGGCGCCGTAAACAGAACACGTTGTTTGAGTTGCGCGTCACACTTCAAATGAGTCTTTGAGCTGTTGCTGTAGCTATATGGAGCTATATGACGATCTCGTACTGAACAGCCTTGTCAGCTGTTTCCTTTCTTCTGGCACAGTTGGAAGACACTGAAGGTCGTTGAGCACTGTCTTCTGCCCTGCTTCTGGCATGACCATCAATGTCATCATTGATCACGTCCTCGGATGGGTGGTCCCTGGAATTCCACCAGTTTGTTGCACTGTTACTGATTTTATCCAAAACCACTTCTGTTGACAAAAAGCTTACTTATGTACAGCTGTTGAGAGTCCAGGCTCTATAGCAGATGATAACAGGTAACAGCTGGATGCTGCGGTGTTGGTGCTTTCATCTTCGGTGTTTCTGAGGCCTGATCCCAGAGACTTTCGCACCAGGACTCTTCGTCCTTTGTGCACAACAGCCTGGAGTACACTACGTTACAAATGGATGGAATGCCATGTGGAATCAAAATGATCTGACCGACTTACCGGCGTGGGCAAACGAAGTGTGGGATATAGATTTGCCCTTGTAGGCCGGCCATCAGGAACATGGACAGAACACACCTGGAGAATCGTGAATAGTTCAGAACAACCCACACATGCCAACGACACTAACGTTGACGTACTCACTGACTTACTCGAGCTGACTTGCCGGGATCAAATCCTTTTCTCTGAAGATTCGCGATCCAGCGCTGACGAAGATCTTCCTTTCCATGCCCCATTGGAAATGTGTGCATTGAAAAAGGGACGAGACACGTGCAGTCCATGTGCAACAGCGGTGGATGCAAATCGCACCGCGAGTACTTCCAAGCTTTGATGTCACCGTCGCACTTAGTGCATCCAGCAGCAGAACATGTCTTACCTACTTTAAACGCGCTTTTGTTTGACATGATGTTTACGCATGTGGATCATCAAACCACATGATTGTAGCCGAAAACCAACCTTAATCACGGCAAGCGTAACACCTACCCAAACAAAATAAAGGCGCTTAATGGCGGAGCTGTTGGAGCGCCACCTCGGGGCGCGTGTTTGAAACAGTCCCTGAAAAGGGTCTATAAGCGGCCCCTGAGCTGAGAAGAAAAGAGAAAGAAAAAAGAAGGCTCGGGCAGGGGCGCCGGAACAGGGGGAGCAGGGAGAGCGACGGCTCCCCCACATTTACGAATGGGGGAGCACGGCTCCCCCAGTGTCAGCCCAGCGTCGTATTCTTCTACGGTCTAACGGAAAGGCCCGTGCATGTGTTCTTTCGGCGGCCATAAATTTAGAGAGCAATAAACAGAGAGCCTACCACTGTCACTGTGCGGAGACCGTTTGAGAAGAGCTACATACCAAAGGTGTCAGGTTCACAGGGTTCTGGAGTTGACCATGGCAAGGTTTTGGTAGGAAGTGCACTGTCGAGGTTTCGAAGTGCAATACTCAGTTCGAAAGTGTGTACCGGGAGGCGCGAGCATTACCAGCCTCAATCCACGGGGTGGGGTGGGGGGACAGAGGCGCAAACGGGAATCGCGAAAGGCACGCAAGACACAAGACATCTGGGGGAAATAAGGATAGAAAGATACCGCCCGGTTGAAGGTTGTTATAGGGGCGGTTTGCGAGGCGCAGCCAGAGATTTCAGTCGGCTGTGGCCAGGGTGCCCACTTCGAGCTGGCGTGTAAGACCTGTAGTACGACAAGTGCGATTGACTGAGACGAAACGTCGTACCGGTGTTGTGTTCACCTGTCGGCAACGTCAACGTCGAGGGAGCGCCATCAAGTTGTCACCTGCAGCAGCGTTACATGGTTATCAAACGCCATAGACATCGGAGAAGCCCACACCTCTGGCAAGAGATATGTACCGCAGCTTGTTTGTTGTCTTCATATTATGTATATGTTCACTTGTCATAGTAAAATATTCTAGCTGTTAACCTGATTGCTGGCTCCTCACTTTCCACCGCACTGATGTCTCAAACTACCCGCTGTTGTCATTTACCCGGCTTTTCTTATTGAGTCGCCCTGGACTGATAACGACAGCGTGACACTCAGTCAAAGAGCTGGGTGTCAAAGGGACACATCCTTGCTGAGCTCCAGACCGCCCCGGGAAAGTCTGGTTTCTTCGCAGAAGGCTTGCGGATCAGACGATATTCGCTTCCAGTCGCGGCACGCGTTCATGCCGCGACGACGATTCCCGGGGACAAGTCCCCGAAGTTCCTTACACATTACTTGTCATAGAGGTCTAGGCACTGCGCAGAAGTAAAAAAAGCCGGACGCACTGAACTCATGTTAAAGGAAAATTTATTAAACTCAAGAACGGAATAAGAACTGCTACTTCCCACGTTAGTTGACGTACACCTTACATACACATATGCTTACAAACCACTCTAGATCCACTACTTCACACTTCCTTACATATATACATACAAACATACATACATACATACAAACATACGTACAGTACTCCCTAAGACCACCACCCTAGATGTCTGCGATTATGTACAGTATGGAATGCTGTGCATAATAAGTAGGAATATATACACAGGTGCAGAGTATTTACAGGGCAAATAAGAGCACGTGAATGACGTTCATGGGGGCGCACCAGAGACGGTCACACACCCATTGTGATACAAGATCGAGGGATGATACCATTTGCGCGCGAACCCCTGCACACCTAAAGCGAGTAGTTCGTGCTGTAACACCTTGGTGAGCAAAACGCGCACGTTGCGAACCAACAAGAAGATAGGCGTCGTCCGCTGACGTCGGGCCACAGCAGAACAACGAGCTTTCCACAGCACAGAAGCACCACACGCGGTGAGCAATACACTTAGCCGATGTGGCCACCTACGGTCGAACTGTACAGGACACAAGATGCGTGTGGACCGCCTGACTATGCTCCAGAACGTACGAGCAACGTGACACTCGAAGATGACATGCTGGTTAGTCTCCTGGTGCGTACAATATGGACAAATGTCTGACGTTGTTACATTCCACGTGTGGAGACGATCACGAGTAGGCTGGATTCCCCAGGCAAAGCTCCACATGACGTCTCGTAGAAATCCAGGCAGAGAGGCGCATACAGTTGCCCACGATATGTTTGCCGCTTGCTCCATTCGTCTTCGCACACCGTCACATGTTGTGACACTGTTCTGTAGCACCTTCTTTGCCATGGAAGAGGCTGAAGCAGATGCCAAGCTGCGGACGGGGACAATGGACGACAGTTTTTGGTGGTATGCGCGAACGGCTGCATGGAAACGCTGAGGTACCACTGCTGCTTGCGGATCAACGGCCACGTGCAGGAATTCACTCAGAAACGGCGCCATCCAGTAGGTTAACAATACCTTAGAAGGGGTGTCATCGTCGCTAAAGAGACTTCGTAAGGTCGTACTCAGGGCGATTCCACGGTTCATCAGACCGAAGTCTGGCAAATTCACGCCGCCAACAGATTCGTCAAATGACAACACTGCACGTGCTATAGGCCCTCTTCGTTTTTTCCAAAAGAAAGAAAGAAAACATGAATGAATCCGGACCACAACTGCTTGTGGGGCTATTGAGATGTGGCTCAGATGCCACAAACGGCCTGATAAAATACACCGGAGAAGGTACGTTCGCTCTCGGTAAGAAAGTTCGTAGGGCGAGGCAGCTTCACATTTTGCTCGCAGCTCTTCAAGGGCCCTTGTCCAATTGTCAGCCGTAGGCCCACGTTTGTCAAACACAACACCGAGTATCTTCAGCGAAGTGGCGTGCTGGAAGGGGAGAGACAGGTACTGCGCAGGATTCCCGAGGGGCATGAGCCTGGTCTTCTGGTAGTTCAGGGCACCCCCAGACACCGCAGCATAGGACTCGTACACACGCAATGCTTCGAATGCAGAGTCAACATCATGTAGAAGAACCGTTACATCATCAGCGTAGGCAGTCACCTTCCACTCCCCTGATTGTGGGAGAGGGAAACCACGGATCCCCGAATTCGTGTCAATGTTCCAGAGGAATGGGTCAATTACCAGGGTAAACAAAGCAGGCGAAAGAGGGCAGCCTTGACGCACTCCTCTTGAAACAGGGCTCAACAGGGCTTGAAACAGGGCTGAACTCATACCAACTAGCCCACCACCAAGCGCTATTTAATTACAATACTTCTGCAATGCTATTTTAGATCTACTGTAAATATGCAGATGTCGTTTGCCTGGAGCACGTTTGCAGTTTGTGTAGCAGCCCTGTACAGTCAAACTCCTTTACAACGAAACTCAGGGGACAGCAAAAAAAAAAAAAAATTCCGCAGTAAAGATATTTTTGTTCAAAGGGATGTCCATTATTGGACCTATAGGGCTCCAGCGGGACCGCAAAAAAATTTGCTGTAGTGGTATTTTCGTTAAGAAGGTGCTCGCTATAAAGGAGTTTGACTGTATAACACCAGCATGAGCCCTCAAGGAAAATAAGTGATGGTGATGATGATGTTTATGGTAGCACTTTTTTTCGCTCCCCCACTGGAAAAATAGTTCCGACGCCACTGGGCTCGGGACATTCTTCCCGTTACGCGAGGATCGCGCCAGCCATCAGCGGCTGCTTCCCACGACCTTTTTGTAAATCCGATTGCACACCTGTAACGCACCGTACAGCGAAAATACCTTACATGGTGGCTCCTGGTGGACAGCTTGACCGACGAGGGAGGATTTCGAGCGATGTCAAATGTCACCTCATTGCTCCTCTCAGTGCGCTCCGCAGCTTGGTTTGTAACGCTAGCCATTGTTTTTCGGGCGTCCAAATGCATTTCTGCATACATACTGAGATTCACGCGAGATGGCCTTAGAGAGATTTATGAGCACGAGTCTAAATAGAACTGGACTCTTCCTTGCGGGACCCCTGCAACCAACCTATGAATGTTACTGAATTCATCACTTGTGTGCGCATAACCACTTCCCAGTCTGACAAGTAATCAGCAATCCACCTCAGGATTTATTTTTCATATTATCACGAAGCGAAATGGGTCGGCGAGTCGTCGAATAAACAGCAAACGGTTTATTAGACTACTTGGTAGCAAAACACAAGAGTGATAGCTCTCTGAACACAACTGAGTCCAAAGAACGAATGCTCCAGCTTGGAGCGCACAAGCATTTAAGCGTCGCGCCGAAAAGTCTAGAAACAGCACGTGCGTTTGCCAGAGAGCAGGCGATGTGTCTGGAAGCTTCTTGCTTCTTCTTCAGCATGCGCCGGGATGAGATGTACCGTTTCGTGCCTGCCCTGGAAGTTTCGCTATGATGATTCGTGGCATTGCCCCCTCCGTAGACGGGGCCTCGTCTCGATGCCGTTTCTTCTCCTTCTTTTTTCTTTTTTTTCATGTTGTTTCCTTCCAGCCAGTCTTCAGCGCTACCTGCTGTAGTACGGCTTGAGTCGAACGACCTGAACTATTTCAGTCCTCGGGGGTCGTCGAGAGGGAACGCTGCCCTCAGGCACCACTTCGTAATCCAGGTCTCCAATGCGTCGAAGTACCTTGTAGGGGCCGAAGTACCGCTTTAGTAACTTCTCGCTCAGGCCTCGTCGTCGATTCGGCGTCCAAACCCATACCAAGTCGCCTGGACTGAAGCGTACGTCTCGTCGGCGCAAATTGTATCTTCTTTCATCGACGCGTTGTTGTTGACCAATCCGTAGTCTGGCCAGCTGGCGGGCTTCTTCTGCTCGCTGTGTGAAGTCCAGGGGCGGATTACTGGCCACCACCGCCGCGCGTCGGCCGAGCGTGGCCCCGCCCATCGTCGCCAGAGCGCGCGCTGCCGACGCACTGCTAAAAAATGCCAGTAAGGCTACCGCCATCCGCTGCGTAGGCGAGCTTCACCTGCGCATGCAGAGATGACGCTACTCTCGATGCCAGACGCCGCCTATGCTGGACGAAAAGTGCGAAATTATCGAATCTCATGAATCGTTTGGTCGTGTTTACGCATAATAATATAAATGGGAAAATAAAACCAAGAAGTACTGTATTTAATAAACTGAGGAAGTAAGCAAGTTGAGTATGAACCAATCGGAGAACGACGTTGCGTCGTCTGCTAACGTGCGGCAATCTTGCGGGATTTTCGCGGTGCCATTTCCTGACGGCAACTTCGTATTTTCTTCTTATTTAGTTATAAAGTACAGTGCTTCAGGTAACAACGCCCACGATTCCTCTCGATCATTTCTAGAATCCAAATTTTTTCGTAGACATGGCAAACGAAAATCAGCGCCAGCAGCTTCTGTCCATACTTGAAGAATCTCCTCAGCTGTCAAATAACCGGCAGTTTCTGTCTGGGGAAACGGCAGTAGACCGGAGGGCGAAGTGGGATACCATTGCTGTCACCCTCAATTCCCTCGGAACTTTTCAGAAGGATGGAAAAGGGTGGCAGCAGATTTGGAAGGATTGGCGGTACCGTGTTCGCAACAGGCGAGGGATGTTTTTAATAAAATGCACCGCACTGGTGGTGGCAGCGGGTACGTGAGTGTAGCGGGCAGCGAGGGCACTGAGAGCACCACCGACATATCGTCTCAGCTGAGCGGGACTGACCGACGGGTCATGGCACTGGTAGGCTGGGACTCTGTTACTGGTGCGCCCGGTGGAGCCCAAGTGCAGATGGCTGGCAGCGCCATCATTCCCGTCGCTGTGGTTCCAGCCACGAACAATCAAGTAAGCTGAGTTCCAATATTTCCTTGTACACACAACAATAAAGTACTAATTCCACGATCTTTTGTAGCAGCCACCTCTAGAGCAAGACCGTGATGAGGCTCGCAGGCAGGTTCCAGCAGAGGTGTGTATTAAATGGGTACTGAACTATTTATCGACTGTCCTTTATGACGTCTGATCTGAATGGAGAGTACCATCAGCCAGCCATTCTAATCATGTAAACCGCCAGGTTGCCACTGAGGACACAGGGCCAAATGAAATCGGGCGTAATAGAACACCAGAACCTGTTGCGAGCAGCCAGCCCCCAGAAGGACAAAGTGCACAAGGAGGCGACGAGTGCCACCTTCATTCTCGCTTCAACTCCTCGAGGAGCAGAGAAGGATGGTTGAGGAGCAGAGGCGAACAGCGGACTACCTACAACTTTTATATCAGGTATGCTTTAAAAAATGTTATATTAAAGTACATGGCAATAAATCTTGATATCATCCCTTTACTGCTCTGCGGACACAGACGTTGTCTCCTCTAGCAGAATATTTTGCCCACAAGCTGCAGGAGGAACAGAATCGATGATGTATATATGTAAGTATAGTTCAAGATGAGACAAGAAAAGACTTTGCTCTGTAAATCTATTTTTAATTTCATAATAAAATAATGCAATAAAATGTGCATGGTGTTGTGTTGCATGGATGGACCCATACCCATAGTTCCTGCAGACTATGCAGAAGTATGCAAGGACTATACTGACCAGAGCTATGCAAGTTACTCACAAAATGTAACCCTAGTTAAAATTACATGACTCTAAAAGCAACCATGTTACATGACATGACAGTTAGTTACCCATGCAATCTAATTGGCTTACTTCTCAATTACTTTAGGCTACTCAGTTGACTAAAACAAACTTCACAGACAACGCAATAGCATCTCTAAAGCAATAGGGTGTATTCACATGACGTCAAATGAACGTGTTTGGTCGCCATGGTGGTGGTCACTTCTTCGGTACAGCTGCAGAGATTGTCTAGCGTTTGCTCGAAAATGAATCCTAGAATGGTGTTTTGAAATCTGGTCACGTCGATTCCCTTCTTTTATCCCGAAGACACTTCGTCATTGTTGTTCTTGAGTTTTCTTTTACGAAAACTATGCTCGTCGCATTGAAAAATCGCGCAGTATGTCATCGTTTAATGTAGCTCGCACAAAGATTGCCGCTGTAGCTAATGTAGCTCATAAGCTCCACCAGTGGGAGGAGCTTATGAGCATTCCACGTCACTGCCACGTCTGAATGTGACGTAGGTGAATACACTCTATCAGTGACCACAACTTTCAGAATAGTTCCAGATGGATTATGCGAATAGTGAATTTTAAAACGAAAGTAAACATAAAGTGAACAACGAGAAATTAGCAGAAGCAGGCCACTAACGTGGACGACAGAAACACAAATCCTGGAGTGAGCACCTTTTCCTGCGTTGTTTGATTTTAAAATGTCACCGCATCACACTTTGTACGCACTTATTTCAGAGTGGAACAGAACCACTGAACACTGAAAACCACACAAAGAGCAAACAGCACCCAACGAAAACAACGCGTTATCAATTGCTGCCTGATCTGGAAACCACGACTGTTTCCACGGGGCCCTTCTTGCTCCTCGGGGCTTTCTTGGGTGGTTTCATGCACATCCTGAGAGTCACCCTCTTCACTGCTCTCTGGAGGGTCACTCATGTTGTATGCGAGGCACAGGTTGTGAAGAATAGCACATGCTGTAATGATATTGCATGATCGGTCTGGAGAAAAGTGAAGGGTCCTGTAACGCTGTAGGCAACGGAACCGCATTTTGAGGACTCCAAAGCACTGTTCGATGCGACACCGTGTTTTCATGTGGGCAGCATTATAGGCATTCTCTTCTGCAGTCGTCGGGGACCTGACAGGGGTCATAAGCCAAGCTTCCAGGGGATACCCGCTGTCACCTATATATGGAAACAAAGAATTTCTTACATGGTGTGAACTAACTGAAAGATTAATTACAGTATCTCCTACTTTATGTAAGTCATTTCACATCAACCACGGAAGCCCAGTCTTACCTATTAGCCACTCCTCATTTTTGAAAAAGCCTGTTGTTGCTCTGTGGCGTAGCTCACATGCATTGAGGACAGACGAGTCGTGACAACACCCAGGGTACCTGGCAGTCAAGTATAGAATACGACGAGACGCATCGCAAACCTACCACACAAAAAAGAAAGAAAAGGAATACAGGTAATTTAACATGGTGAAAACTTAACCAATGGGAAGGAAGCCCATCTACAGGTTTTCTCACTGATCTCAACCAAAGTGCCAAAACTAATCCATGTGTGAAGAAATGTCTATGGCACGTGAATCAATTCTTGGCAATGGCATTTGGATTAAAATGATTGGGAAATCCAGATGCTGGTACATGGCATTATATATAAGAAGGTATCAACTGAAATCGAGGACACTACGCAGAACTGTGCCCACTTTCCTGCATTTCATAAGTATGAACAATTTCAGTGAATGTCACGAGTGATGAATGCAAAGCTGTATGAATTCATCCTTGGAAGCAAGCAACAATATGACAGAACAACCCCTGACAGGTGCATACTAACATACAGCCTATAAAGCTTTGCTTGCAATGTAAACTTAAATGCTTTCTGCATATTTCATAATCTATGTAACAACAAACACAAACAGGAAACTCACAGCTAGCACATTAAGAGCATAATAGCCCTTATGGCAGTAGTAGTTGGCGTCTTCAAAACGTGGGTCGTGTGTGCTGGGTTGTATTATAGCAACCTCCGTACCATCTATCGCACCTTAAAAAGCAGAAAATACATAACTACATAGACGTACATTCATAAGTACACATGTAAGTATAGAGGAAATACAATTTGCCCTAGCTGTGTTCTGAGACAATAAATTGTGCCGCATTTAGGTGTGGCAGCTGTGAGTGGAGCAGTGACCCACTGGAAACACTTACACTTTCAAAATGAAAATGTAAGGATAGTGAGGAATCTGGATAAATGAAATTTGGGAGTGTCTGATTTTTCCTGTCAGCAGAGTAGCCAAGCAACTCTGTCCGTCCATAAAACGTGACATTGAGAAGTCCATATAAATGAACTAACACTGCACTTCCATTGCAATGTATTTTCATCTATATGGCAATTTGTACAACATAAATACAACAGTTCTACTCTACTGTGAACCAATTTAAAAAATCTATATGCTCCACAGGAACGTGTAAGCTTACCCACACAGCCAGGAAAACCTGCTATCTCGTAAAACCCTCGTTTTACTTGTAGCTTTTCGTCTTCCGTCGAGGGAAACCTCATGTATTTTGGTGCGAGTCTCATGATGATCGCAAGACTGACATCGTGGATCGCCTCAGCCACAGCGTGTGTGCTGCACGCAAAATATTCCTCATTGGCGATATTGCCGAGAAACGCTCCGGTGGCGTAGAATCTTAATGCCATGAGCACTCTCTGTTCCACCGCCAATGTCGTCCTGCGCCAACGTTGTTCTGTTCAAAAGGAAAAATAATCACACTCCATCACTTTGTAATCATCATCATGTCAATCAAATCATCATCATCAATCATGTAACTGCGCGCGTTCCGACTCGTGCTACACAAGACTGCAGAATAAAACAACTTCATAGCTATGTACGTTTCTGTTTTCGCGATCACTGACACGCAGTCAACATTTTACGACTGCCGCGGCTACAAATGCTATAAAACCATATAATGATTATCAGTTGGTTCTATCACATTGCGCTGTGTCGGCTTTCAAGTTGACTATAATGAGGGGAACAACGCTCGTAAGTTTCAATGTTGTGAAAACACCGTAACATATACCTCTTTGAATGTCTTCGCAAACAGCGTCGCAAACTTCCTTGACGACATCCTTTGAAAGACGGAAGAGTGAGACGAACTGCTCCTCCGTGAGCGTGGTGAACGCGTCTTTATGGGCACGGAACGACCGCGACGATTCCTCTGAATCAACGCCTTAATCTTTAAGAAAGGCGTGAACAAGCGCCATTTTGAACAACGAACGGCCCACAGTCTTGCGTCGGCTGACCTCCTCGCCCAACGGCTACGATGGCCAGACGCCAGGCGACGGTGCAAGGCCAGCCGCCGGCTCTAAAGCGAAACGCACCGCCTCGAAAATATTGTCGCCACCAGCGTGCCAGCTCGGAAGACCTCTCATTGGCTGCGCATTATATGTATAAATATTTAGATGTTCATTGGTCTAAAAAACTGGCGTCAGTTTCCTTCGCGCTGATTGGGCGAGAGTTATTTGACTGAGGAGCGAGCATCCGAACGCGCGAACCGCTCAACGGAAGCAGTCGAACGGAGGAGAAAGAACGACATCGCGTCTGTCCGGCCACGCGTGTTCTCTTGGACTGCAACCGTTGTGCACGCAAACGCTACGGGGTAGTTTGAGGGTTTTGAATGCTTTAGATTTAGATTGTTGTGGCGAACTGCTAATGTGAGAACGGAATGGCACATCCACCTCATCATCGCAACAGCGGGAAGACGAACATGACATGGAATCCCTGCACTTCCAAAGGACGCAGAAATCGTCAGAGAGGAAGTCTGCACTCTTTCCGACGTACTGCAGGTGAACGGTAAGACAAGTTTGATTAGTTTTTTGTGACTGAAGGAAGTAATGCAGGTTTATCACGTTGAGTGTATTACGTACAACATTTACGAGTCACTCGGTATGTTAGCGGCGTTTCATTGTGCAGTGCATTGTCGTAACTTGTACGTTTCTGATATGCCGTTAATCAAATTATGTGTGGTTATGCTACACTCTAAGAAAAAAGGGTGCACACGGTACTCCTTTCGGGGTGTTCACGGCCGTCACATATTTCACTCCCCCATGGGTGATGAGGGTACACCACTACAACAAGTGTTCGCGTTACACCGTAGATGAGAGTGTACTCGGGACGCTCCTTCTGTAGGTGCTGTACTGAGGCCCCTTCCGAGAAGGTCTCCACTACTCTCTGAGTGAAAGAGGTCTCACGACGATATCATACTTTGTTTCTTTCAGAATCCCCACACGACCGAGCCTCCATGGCCATCTTCTTTCAGGGGTTGCATTTACACCCCTAGCATAGGTGTCCTCTGACACCCTATTGGACGGTGCTCCCGCTCCTCTTTTCTTTGAAGTGCTCTACTGACATTCTTATTAATGGCGTTTCCTTTGCTCCCAATATATGGGCGTACGGAAAGCCCCCCTGGTTCAGGTGTTCTCCTGACTCCCCACTAGACGGTGTTGCCGCTCCTCTTTTCTTTGAGGTGCTCTACTGACACCCTGATTAAGGCCGTTGCCTTTGCTCCCAGTACATGGGAGTGCGGAAAGAGCTTCTGGTTTAGGTATTCTTCTGACTCCCCACTAGACGGTGCTCCCGCTCCTCTTTTCTTTGAAGTGCTCTACTGACATTCTTATTAAGGGCGTCGCCTTTGCTCCCAATATATGGGCGTACGGAAAGCGCCCCTGGTTCAGGTGTTCTCCTGACTCCCCACTAGACGGTGCTGCCGCTCCTCTTTTCTTTGAGGTGCTCCACTGACATTCTTATTAAGAGCGTTGTCTTTGCTCCCAATATAGGGGCGTACGGAAAGCGCCCCTGGTTTTGGGTGTTCTCCTGACTCCCCACTAGACGGTGCTCCCGCTCCTCTTTCCTTTGAAGTGCTCTACTGACAACTTGATTAAGGCCGTTGCCTTTGCTCCCAATATATGGGAGTGCGGAAAGTGTCTCTGGTTTAGGTGTTCTTCTGACTCCCCACTAAACGGTGCTACCGCTCCTCTTTTCTTTAAAGTGCTCCGGCGACTCTCAGATTAAGGGCGTTGATTTTACTCCCAATTTTCGGCATGCACAAAGGATCCGTAATTTAGGTGTCTTTCTGACTCCCTATTGGACGGTGCTCCAGCGCCCCTTTTCTTTGCAGTATTCCACTGATATTCCGACTAAAGGCCTTGCTTTTACTCCCAATATTAGGGAACGGGGAAAGGACCTCCATGTTTGGTATCATGACTCCTCATTGGGCTGTGCTCCCATGCCCCTTCTATTGACCTGCAGCTAAGGACGTTATTTTTACCTCCATTATTATAGTTTGAATCTACACGCTGACACACAGGCGGGGGTTAACAGCTAGGTAGCCGTTCATATATACAGTGTGTCCACGCTAAATGTGAACGGGATCTCCGAAATGACGTGCTGTCATAGGCTAACTGATACGCTTCCTAAGAAGCTATAAGAAAGTATCCTAAATCTATAAGAAGCAGTATAAGAAACAAGTAGATCTTGCAATGCAGCACCTGCTTCTTACACAAATGTTCAAGCAACGGCATCAGTTTTTCCGCGGCAGGCCGAGTTATGAGAAGCCATGTTCACATTTAGCCTGGTAACCCTGTATAGGGACATAGTGACGCATCATAGCATGTAGGGCCCAACAGTTGCATTATGCGTACACCGTATGCATGATCAACACAGTTAACGTGCAAACATTTATTAGCGCGCGTTTCGGCTACACCTTATAGCATATTAAAACAATTCCATACACAAGCAAAAATGGTAAGTGAAAACACGCGTTACAGTGAAGGAGCATTTTCTCTTTAGCACTCTTAGTGCAATTAGAAATTAATACACGTGATGACGTATTTCTACAATCATCTTCTGTAGGAATAAAACGAAAATGTCTATGAACAAAGATACAATGTGCTGCTTACACGCCAGTCTCATAAGAAAATCGTTCCGGAAAGGCAAAAAAGAAAAAAAAATGTTACAGTAAATGCGCAGCATGCCTTTCGCGCTTTTAATGGCATTAGAAACACGTGTGCAGGCATGAATATCTACCGTCATATCCTGTGCAAATAAAATGAATAAAGCTACAATCTGGTGGCGCCTCATTAGAACATCTTTCTGGAAAGGCAAAAAATACTAGTACACTAATGTGAACTTAACTAGAGTGACGATTTGAAAAAAAGTTCACCGATAGCGCCACGAACGTCTCAGCAATTACTAAACTTGCGAGGAACGTTGTGCTGTCCACACTTAGAGCATACAAATGGATTTAATCACAAACTTCAGGTTGATTCAAGGCCAGAAGAAAAGTTGCAAGAAAAGTTCGAACCTAACGACAGCTGTACTGAAGGCGTTGTAGCGACTGGTAATTCAGCGGTCGTCTGCTGCTGTCGACACCAGTTGCAAACTCGCCCTCCCTCCCCACCCCAGACGGCGTAGGGTCCCTACTGGGCTCAGTCATGGTGTCGGTACCCTGCGCCATCCGGGGAGCGAGTTATCAACTGGTGCCGACAGTCGCAGGCAACCGCTGCATTACCTGCCGTCAGCAACGCCTCCGGTTCAGCTCTGTCGTTGGGTGTGAACATTAGCTACTGAAACGTGCAGCTTGACACTCAGGTATCAAAGCTCAGTAGGGGGAGACGTTTAGGACCAAATGAGCTTATACGAAACATGTGTTTTTAATCGCCGTTAAGGAGCGAAGTTTCACTGGGAACTGCTGACAGTCACGGTAGGTTGGAGGTGCAATGCGTTGTACTCACATAGCCAGTCTTCGTGTTGTCCTTGAGTTTAGGATACTTGCATACAAGGTGTTGCGCGCAAACGGAATACAGTTTTCCAGGAAATCTGCATTAGGCAACGCACCATGAGAATAGTACAACGTTTGTCTATGCATACGTACAGAGTGTACCTTGACAGATCATAGAACAGCCAGTTCACAATATCCGACTTTAGCCGCACTGACGGCAAGCCATCTTTCAGGCTTGTAAGATCTGCGCGTATATGTTGGGGGACGATAGGGAAGCGGTAACTGGCTGGAGGAATGTCCATTGCTGCTGGAAGGTGTGATACCTGGATCGAACTATAATATTCCCGGCATTGCATGCCATGTGCAAGTGGGACGGTCAACCGTATCAGGATTATACCAGAGGCCTCACCTGCATGATGCTTTTCCCGAGGAAGGTGGATCAACAGAGCTATAGGGGTCATATATTGCGAGCATTATCCCTTATCGCAAAAAAAATACAGTCGACCCCCGTTTATCCGGACGGTGGCGTTCCCGGCGAAATCGTCCGGATACCGGGGCATCCGGATAAATGAAACGACCGAATAGAAACGTCCTACAGAGCAAGGTTTAATTAAAAGACAGAAATCTCGTCAATGACAGCTGTTACATAGTAGTGTTATGCACTCTATTCCTGCAAACTTTTGCTAATTGCATAGAGTTGAGCCACGCTGTTGCGTTGCTCGAAGAATATCAGTGCGGTCGCAAAGTGTAAATGTCGGAGCCTTGTTTCTCACTGGCGTCATCGGCACCGTCTTGCTGCACATCATCGGAGGCAAGAGCAGCAATCACACCGTCATCAGTCATAGCTGCACACGCGTCATCATCCTTATCAACGTCAACGTAGTCAGAAACCGCAGCATCATCTACGGCAGTCGCAGTGAGCCTCTGCATCAGGGATCGCAGCTCAGCTAGGGGAATGTCTTCATCGGCCAACGGGCCGTAAGCAGTAGTCCCTCGGGTTGGAGTTTTCCCCTCTAGAACCGGACAGTTGCTCGAGATATTTCCAAATGACTCGACTGGTCAACGTGACCCAACGCACACAAATAGAAAAGGGGGTCATCGTGCACGGTTGTCTCCCCTATGGAGGAATGAAGGTCCCTGACGTGTGACGGGAATAACCCCAAAACAGCGCAAAGGGTGACGAAGCGGGGTCAGCGTCTCCTCTTACTCACGGTAGTCCGGATAACTGAAGCTGGATTACAAGAATGTTCGACTTTCGTTCCCTGGAATTCTTGTCCGAGTCCGGAAGCTGAAGTCCGGATAAACGAGAACAAAATACATGGAGGAAAATCCGTTCCCGTGCCTTTTGTCCGGATACCGCGGGATCCGGATAAATGAAGTCTGGATAAACGGGGGTCGACTCTATTTCAATATGGTAGTGCGTTGTGGGTTTTATGGTGACCACCATACCTTTCATAAGGCGGGTTCCCACTTCCATCAAGCACAGTGCTGCTGGATTGCACCAGCCTCAGGTTTGTCGATTCTAGAACATCTCTTTCCTCAAAGTCAATGAAACCGTTCACCGCAGTGTCAAACACCTAGAATGTGCACATAGCGTTACACGCAGTACAGGGGCAACATACGCGATGTACCTGAACTATAAGTTTGTCGTTGACAAGGTAACTAAATGTGGATTGCAGCAAGGCTTCTTTGACATCGGACAGCATCCTCTTCCCTTTTACAACGAGCTTCTTTCGTGAAGCTCCATGCTCCACAATGCACATGATTTCAGAAGCATTAGCTATGCTTCCTGTGGGCTCTATAGAGTCAATTGTAAAGGTAAGCAAACTAAGCATTGGAATTGTTAAACTTTTCTTGCATATGTGCTGACGCCTAGACAAACACATATATGATCAACTACGATTGGACACACCGAATTGAGGCCACACTAAAAAAACAGCACGCGCACCTAACGCACCTGCAGCCTCCATGGAAATCGTGCTACTGGCGACCGCAATTCAGCTCACTTAAAGAGAACCAAGAGTACAGGGGAGTGAACGGAAAAACGGAGATAACAGAACCTTCCTTATTTTAGATGCTAGACTTACCTAATGCGCTGTAGGTCTACAGCTATGAACAACCTGGGCACTCAACGCGCGAACATGGTGAAAACTGTTATCAACGGAGAAGCGCCGCAAACTTGTCGAATGGGGAGGGAGGTTCGGGTGAGGGTGATCACCCGTCCAACAGGTTGATAACGTACTTTTGGGCATGCTTATCGTCTTCTTTCACACACTGATAGTAAACGGCGCGATACGTAGTTGTAGGTGCGAACTTGAACAGCGGTCTTGAACTGTAAGTTGCAGACGATGTTTTATCAGCTGACGTTGTTGCACGGAGGCATGTGGTTGTGTGGAAGACTTTAATTCTAAACAAAAATGTCTGGCTGTGTGTTCCGATGTCCGAAGTGCCCGTACTTCGCGTGTACACAGCAACGTGTTGCTTCGCATTTGGCAATCTCTCACAGCGGTGAATCGAACTTCAACGTTGTTTGTGATGTGGGTGATTGCAAGAAAACCTACTCCCATATGAATTCCTACAGGAAACACCTCTACAATGTGCACATAAACAAGGCATCGAGAGACACCGTCCCAGATGTGAACCTAGAGAGCGATACCAGCGACTACACTCTACGCGACGAAATCCTGGACCGTCCCGATATGGGCAGTGAGGGGGAGTGGACACATGAAGGGCCGTCGTATGAATTCTTTGATCTCGTTGAGGATGCTACGAGAAACGTGTGTCGGCTCTTTTTCCGCCTGACACAAGAGCATAAAGTTCCCGAGTCGGCCTGTGAAACTGCGTTTAGGGACTTGGAATGTCTGATGAGTTCCCTCTGGGAGCAGTTTACAAACACAGTAGGCTGCAAAATCGGTGACGAACTTCTGTCTACACATGATGACCTAAGACAGCTCCTAAAGTGTGACTTCATGAAGCAACTTTTTGCTCCAGTTCGCACAGCCTACCAGCGAGAACAGTTCGCAAAGAGACACCTCCGTTACGTGGAACCCGTTCAGTGTCACTACGCTGCCGACAGGAACGAGTCGTTTCAGTACGTTCCTGTTGCAAGTGTCATCATAAATGTTCTGGAGAGCCCAACGATTGCTGACTCGCTTTTGAATCCCCAGCCCCAGTGCGATCCACAAATCATTAGCAGTTTCCGTGATGGCACACTACAGCAACGACGCCAAGACACAAGGGATCCATCCACCACATACATCATTTTGTACTCAGATGAGCTTGAAGTAGTGAACCCCATTGGTCCCAAACGGGGTGTGCACAAACTACTAGTGGTATATTTTACCTTCTTGGAACTCCATCCAAGATTTCGGTCCCAGGTAAAGCATATACATTTTGCCATAGTCGCAAAGTACCCAGACACGAAGTGTCATCTTGACGTGGTTCTAGCACCACTGGTTAGCGACCTGAATGTGCTTGCAACTGACGGAATGGATATTACTTAACCACTGGGCTCGCGGAAAATTTTTGTGCGTGTTGTGGGCTTTTGTGGCGACAACTTGTCGATGCACGCTGTTGGCGGCTTCACATGCAGTTTCAGCTGTGGCAGGGTTTGCCGATATTGTTTAACGAGGTCAAGTCAACTGGGTGAAGTCAAAAGCGAACGTCACTGCATTGTACGAGATGCAAAGACACACAGTGCTCAGCTAGAAGCTATACAAGTGAACCCTGACTTGACATCTGCGTACGGTGTGCGAGAAAAGTCCCCACTGCTGGAGTTGGAATCCTTCGACGTTACGCGCCAGCTTCCACCAGACGTAATGCACGATATGTTCGAAGGGACGTTTGTTGTTATCATGCATTACACCCACAGAGGACTCGTTGAAGATAACGTCCTAACTGCCGAAGATATCCTGCGTGCCGATACTTTCCCGTATGGCACCAACGACAACAAAAACAGGCCTGAGAAGATCGGCGCGTCATTTCTAAGTGATTCCAAATCCATGAGGGGCTCTGCCTCTCAAAAATGGTGCCTCTTTCGTCTCATGCCTTTCATTTTGGGCCCCATCGTACCAGAGGGGAACGACAAGTGGGAACTATTCCTCACCTTCCGGGAGCTGGCGGACATTATTTTGGCGGAGAAAATGCCCTCTGAGTGCCCCCAATATTTGGAAGACAAGATCGAGGAATTTTTCATGATGTTCTTGGCCAAGTACCCGAATGCTCGTGTGCATCCGAAGCTCCATTACATGGTTCATTATCCGCGAATCACCAGTGAGCTTGGCCCCCTGAGGCAATATTGGTGCCTTCGGTTTGAAGCAAAACACCAGTTCTTCAAGAGTCACGCCGCTAGGGTTCACAATTACGGCAATATCCCCTACACATTGGCAAAGAAGCATCAGCTGTTACAAAGTTACCAGTTAGGTTCCAGCTTCATGGAAAACAGCTTTACAGCGACAAATCTACGCCCTGCAGAGCAAACAGAGGCACATCCCTGCGCACAGCACTTGTTCTGTGGCATGGTCAACATAGCGGATTCTGCCAAGGTCAACGGTCTTGCGTATTCCAAAGGAGATATCCTTGTCATGAAAACCGGCGACGATCCGAACTTTGTGCAAGTCCAACAACTATACTTCGCTAAACGCAGGTTTTATCTTCAAGTGGAAGAGATGGTAGTGGATACATTTTGCAGGCACACGTTTGCGTACAAACTGCGTCGTACAGGCCACATTGCGCTTAACGCACCTGGAGATGAGGCTTCGTTTCAAAAGTTGGATCTATATTTTGGCGGATTCGTCGTGCCCAAATGGGAAATAACTTTCTAATTTCCTTCCTCACACTGTATCGATTGAGATCCTGATACGTCGTTCTGGATACAAAGTCTCAATAAAAATGTTCTTTGTTTACCCCGAATTATCAAAAAGGACGAAAAAAAAGAAAGAAAGAAAGAGAGACGTCGAATGCTGCGTGCGAAGTCGTAGCATGACCTTTACACTTAGAAGGACCTGTAGCACTATCAGCTGCACAATTGAAAGACAAGCAAGAGGCATCATGAAGACGCACAAGATTACTTGTTTTAACTCGGTACCGTCAAAGCGGTTCTGTCGCCAGCAATCCGCGATGGCAGGCGCAACGGGGAGAAAGGCTCGAGGGGGGGGGGGGGGGGGGGGAGAGAAGGGCTCGGTCTACCAACAGCTGGCGCTTTTCTTTATCACGTCGTGCCCGTGTGCCGCTATGAACCAGCGAGTGATGCCATGCCCAAAAAGTTTCGGGGCTCTGTCTTTATTCTTTACTAATAGCATAGGTAATAGAGAAAACATGTGTTGCTGCAAGCATTTGTTTACGCAGCTGGAGCACGCTTATGAGTCCAACTAACATAGTAGAAATAAATTCAAGATCAGGTTTGGCACAGCGTGATACAACACCTCGGGGTACAGTGTTTAGCTCACTTGAAAACAATTCTTTTTTCTTATGATAGTAAAAATAGCGAAAATGCTACTGCCTTCGGGGTGTACTGTCCGTCACATATTTCACTCTCTTGAGGAAGTCGTGTCGTGCTTACACTCCAAGTATACAGTGCAGAGGTGGGCACCCTCACGAGGGCTTGTGAGGGTGAGAGCTCCCTCACCTCACCCTCACCGCACGGAATTTTTTAGGTGAGGTGAGGTGAGGGGCAAACTTTTGAAGCAATGATTGAGGTAAGATGAGGCGAGGAAAAATTTTCTTAGGACACGCTGAGGTGAGGATAGGCGAGGAAAACTTTCTGAAAAAAATTTTGAGGTGAGGCGAGGGAAATTTTTCTTGGGGAAGGCTGAGGTGAGGTCAGTTGAGGAAAAATTTTCTCAGGAAATGCTGAGGTGAGGTAACTTTTCTGATAATTGTTGGGAGGTGAGGCGAGGAAAACTTTCTGATTTTTTTTTTTTTTTTGAGGTGGGGTGAGGAAACGTCTCAGATTTATTTTTGAGGTGAGGGTAGGTGATGGGACTTCTCTGATACAGAGTTGAGGTGAGGTGAGGCGAGGACGAAGCTCCGTCCAGGAAAATTGAGATAAGGGCAAAGACAGTGAGGAGTATTGCCCACCTCTGATATAGTGTGTCCCAAGGAAAGTGGGCCAAAGCGCTTCACAAAGAGAATGACAAACGGAAACCTGAGGGTCTCTTTCTGGTACTTGAGTTACAAGTAGGTGCTACTGTTGCACCTGACTGCAACTCAAGCACCACAAAGGTAGTACCAAGTTTCCGTTTATTGCTCTCTTCGTGAAACGCGTGAAACAACGTGCGTTGTTTCGTCCGCATTTGTAACGACGATCTGGAAGCGCTTTCTGAATTTCCCGCGCAAGCGTGCCCTCCTCACTCCCCTTATTAAAGTGTTTTCTGAATGCCCCTTGGAATTGTATTATGCTATAACTCCCTGAATCGAAGTGCTATCCGGGTTCCCCTCTCACTGCAATCTTCTGTAGCTCCCGCAATCTAAATGCTTTCTCGATTCCTGTCAGAAGGGTGCTCTGCTGGCTCCCTTAACTGAAGTGCTCTATGAATTCCTCTCTCAACGGTGCTCTGCTAGCTCCGTTACTTGAAGCTAGCTCCGTTACTCTGAAGGCGCTCCGCAATGGTGCTCTCTCGTAACCCCCTCCATTGAAGTGCTCTGTGGATTCCCCTCGCAAGGGTGCTCTGCTGGCTAACTTAATCGATGCGCTGTATGGATTCCTCTGGCAAGGGTGCTGTGCTAGCTCCCTCATTCGAAGTGCTCTCTGAAAGCGCCTCACGAGGGTGCCCTGCTGTAACTCCCTCCACCGAAGTGCTCGCTGGATGCCCTTCGCAGCGGGGTTCTCAGAGCTCCCTGCATCGAAGTGCTCCCTTAATGCCCCTCGCAACGTGGCTCTCCGAGCTTCCTCCATTGAAGTGCCCTCTCGATTCCCCTCGCAAGGGTGCTGCGTTGGCTCCCCTAATCGAAGTGCTGTATGAATTCCTCTCTCACAGGTGCCCTGCAAGTTCTGTTATTTGAAGCGCTCTCTGAAGGCGCCTCGCAAGGGTGCTCTCCTGTAACTTCTTCCATCGAGGTGTGTTCTGGATGCCCCACGCAAGGGTGCTCTGCTAGCTCTCTTAGTGGAATACCCTTCTGTATTCCACTTGTAAGGGTGCCCCGCTGAGTCTCTAACTGGTCTCCCCTCCACGCAGGTATCCACTGAGCACCCTTTGGCGTGGGACTCAAGGTGGCACCTCTTGGGAAGGTGGCACGGTTGCACCTGTTTTAGATGGTCTACATGGAAGTCCCTTTTTGTCTTTGGACACCCTACTGAGGACTCAGAATGGGGTGTAAGAATAACACTGCTTGGATGGGGAGTCGAAGTGACACCTGTGCAGGCGTACAGAAATGCAGGCAGTGTCAACACAACACCTCCTTCGTCTGAGAGGGTGTCCGCGTATCGTTTGACTCCTTTTTGACACCTTTTTTTCTTAGAGTGTAGTTGCCCCTCATGCGCGTCGCAGCCGTTCATTTACTGTGATCTAAGAACATTCGTGACAAATGCCTCGGTGTTCAAATACGAAATCAAGATAGATTGCCTATCATAGCAGTGATTTTCGTGCAGAGTTACGGATCATCAATATATTTTTTGTTTTGTTTTAGTTCTCCCGCAGCCACCGGCAACAACGACGCACATAGCTCAGCATTGGCTTTTGAACGGCCCTTGGATGTCGAAGCACCTAAAGCTCCAGTGAAGCCTGTTACAAGACGTAAAAAGATATGTACTGTTTTCGAGGCAGTTCTCGAGGACAAATAAAGTGGATTTGTCATACACTATCGCTTTTTGATTGTCTGCTTCGGGACAGCATGATCGTTGCTCTACATCAAGACAGCAAGCGCCGAAGACAAACCAACGGACGAGTCGGGTGGGGGCAGGGGGGACGAGAGGAGAGACGAAAAACCCGAGCAGAGAAGGGGAAGGAGGTTGGGAAAGGAGGTCGGTCTGCGCATGCGCACTGGGCCTGAGCTTTTTTCCAGCGCAGCAGCTCGGGGACGCTGTGAGTGGCTCTTCGAGATCACGTGGTTTGGGCGCCCGCCATTTTCCCTGGACCATTGCGTAAACGGCAGCTTCCGGCGGATGGCAAGGCTGCGAGTAAGGGCACTTCTTCCTTCTCCCGACGAAGCGAGTCACGTGCAGCACGCATTGCTATGGAGACGACGCTGCGCTACGCACCGACGAGTGGCCAGTAATCCGCCCCAGAGCGTCGGTTTCCACATCACTGGGTTCGTGGGGCAGCATCGCGTCTAGCATAGTCGATGCGTCATGGCCGTGTGCAAGGCGGAACGGTGTGAATCCCGTTGTTTCTTGGACAGCCGTGTTATAGGCGAACGTGATGTAAGGCAGTATTTCGTCCCATGTCTTGTGCTCGACGTCGACGTACATCGAAATCATGTCGGCAAGGGTTTTGTTTAGGCGTTCGGTGAGCCCGTTCGTCTGCGGATGGTACGCCGTTGTCGTCCGGTGAGCGGTGTGGCTGAGTCGAAGGATTTCTTGTGTTAGCCTGCTTGTAAATGCCGTTCCCCTATCGGTGATTAAGGCGGTCGGAGCTCCGTGCCGTAGTACGATGTTCTCGATGAAGAACTTCGCCACTTCTGTTGCTGTGCCCTGTGGAGGTGCCTTAGTCTCAGCATAGCGTGTCAGGTAGTCGGTGGCGACGATTATCCAACGATTTCCGGAAGACGAACGTGGGAAGGGCCCGAGTAGATCCATCCCAATCTGCTCGAACGGCGCCGACGGCGGTGTGATTGGCTGAAGGTACCCAGAAGGTCGTACCGGCGGCGTTTTTCGTCGTTGGCATTCCCTGCACGTCCTTACGTAGTGGTGTACGGTCTTGGCCAGTAGTACTTTTCCCTTATACGGGCCAGTGTCCGGCTGTATCCCGAATGACCTGATGACGGTTCGGCGTGGCAGGATTCAAGAATCTCGGTGCGCATGTCCCCAGGCACAACGAGAAGCCACGTAGTGCCTTGTGGTGCGTGGTTTTCTTTGTAGAGAACACCATTACGTAGGGAGAAACTTGGGAGTGATCTTCTGAAGATGGGAGGAACATTGTCGGCGCGGCCCTGCAGATAGTCGACGAGTGTCTTCAATTCGGGGTCGTTATACTGCTTGGTAGACATGGTAGTCGCGCTCATTAGACCGAGGAAGGCGTCGTCGTCCTCGAGGCTGTTGTCCTGTCGCTGGAGTGGTGATCGGGACAGGCAGTCGGCGTCGTTGTGTTTTCTTCCTGACTTGTAAGTGACGGTTACGTCATACTCCTGTAATCGGAGGCTCCATCTCGCTAGGCGTCCTGAGGGGTCCCTTAAACCAGCCAGCCAGCACAGAGAAAGGTGGTCTGTTACCACCTTGAACGGCCGTCCGTACAGGTAGGGGCGCAACTTTGTGATGGCCCATATGAGTGCAAGGCACTCTTTTTCGGTCGTCGAATAGTTCTTCTCTGCCTTGGTTAGCGTTCTGCTTGCGTAAGCGATGACACGTTCGGCGCCGTCGTGCCCAATGCCACGAATCATCATCGCGAAACTTCCAGGGCAGGCACGAAACGGTACATCTCATCCCGGCGCATGCTGAAGAAGAAGCAAGAAGCTTCCAGACACATCGCCTGCTCTCTGGCACACGCACGTGCTGTTTCTAGACTTTTCGGCGCGACGCTTAAATGCTTGTGCGCTCCAAGCTGGAGCATTCATTCTTTGGACTCAGTTGTTCAGAGAGCTAGCTCAGAGCAGAGAGCTTGCCAGAGAGCAGGCGATGTGTCTGGAAGCTTCTTGCTTCTTCTTCAGCATGCGCCGGGATAAGATGTACCGTTTCGTGCCTGCCCTGGAAGTTTCGCGATGATGATTCGTGGCAATATCAAGCGCGTAGTACATTTAATACGTGCAAGTGGCTCACGGTGTCGCACACTCTTTTGATATCCAAGAATATGACCCCATGATGTGCCCACTTGTGTTCTCCTCGATATGCAACACCAGATTTATGATCCAGTCCATGGCGTGGCGCGCTCCTCTGAAAAATTCAATTGAATGTGGAAGGAGTCGTCTGCTTTCTAGACTGCAACTGCCACCGAAATGGTGGGGGATCCAGAGTGGATCGACGGAGGCTACCAATGAACTCCATAGAGTATCTGCCAGAAAATACTTCAGTCTAAGAGGCTTTTCAACATAATACTCCCCGTTTAAGAGTGTTCTTGTTTTTAAACATCAACTTTAAGAGTGTTTTATGAGGAATACACCTAATTAAATGGTATTTCAGACGACTACGCCATCGGTTTGTGGGACGCGAAACACCGTGGACTCCCAGCCCCCTCGGCGGACGTCTGGGGGTAATGCCCCCCCCCGGCCCCCCGTAGACGCCGGCCCTGGGTGCTACGACCCGCCTGCGAGGCGATCTGGCCGTCACATCATACAAAGAGGATGTTGCCGTTTCCCAGACGGACTTTTGCGAGCAAACTGTAAAATATGCAAGCAAGCTTGCAAACTTCACCATGAAATATGTTTTAATTTGACCTGGAGCTGTGATCGTATTTAATCGTTGACACAGAATCTTACCAGAAGTGTAATGTTAGTCATGTCGCGATAGTAATTTTTTGTGATGTTCCTCTTCAGTTGAGTAGTACATTTGCAAAATATTTAACTTCCGCTTTCCACCGTTCTCCCACCAGGCGGCGCCAACATGTTTGCCGGGCGCGAAACCTTTCTTCATTACTGGGCTTTCCGCGTATCAACTATTCGTTTGAAAATTCTGCCGTGCCCCTGCTGAGAATGGGCCAGTCCACCTCTCAGCAAATTGTCATGTACCTTTGACAAAAATCACTGGGAGAGAGAGGGGAATTCTTTCAACGGTTAGCGCCGAGGCCGAATAAAAGTAAAACAAAGCAGAGAGGAGACCGTTGTGTCCGACAAGGATGCCTTACGTTTTTGTTATCTGCAACCGAAAGATATGGAAGATACCGAATGAAGCATGGAAGTGACCCCTAAAATATTTTTTGTTTGTCGCTGCGACGTCTTCTGCAACGAATAAAGTGAGCTCCTGCGTAAGAACGATGAGCGGAGGTAACCTACAGAGCGCGCGCAAGGCGCTGTTCCGCAGACCTTTCAGAAACTCTCTCTACATCCAAAGAGCGCATCGGCGAAGTAGAACATGTCGTGACGTATCCCGGGCTCCGGCACGTGACCAGTGACGTCCACCGGCACAGCTCAAGCATGGGGTGCGTTTTCTTATTCAACTCGAGTAGCCAGGAGTTGGGTAATGACGTCGAGCCTTTATCATCACGTGACTCCAGAGTAGCCACCTTTGACCGTAATTTTCGAACGGCTAGAGTTACTCTGCGCTCAAAATGGCCTGACGGGCGAGACGATGTGGAAGTGCTGGCAGACACCCTGTTTAACAACTTAACGCAGATGCGTGCACTCCAGCAGATTTTGAAAATGCTCGACGGTTTTTAACCAGTCCTACATTTCGAAAATGAACACCACCCATATTGTCTGTCAACAGGACGGTTGGTAGCAGACGACGCATCCTCGTCTGCTAGCATGTGTGTGACGACAGAACGACGGCTACCCTTCTTCAGAGCAGATGCCAATACACACAGAGCCGAGCAGAGTAGAGTTGTCACTCCCTGGCTACTCTGGCTAATTTTCGCCGCAGAGTTATGACATCATTTCCGCTAATCTGGCTACTCTGGCTATTTTTCGCCGGCGGTGAATAACTCGGAGTTGCCAGAGTTGAATAAGAAAAAGCACCCATGTATAAGCGGCGCGTGAGCCGAGAAGAAAAAAAAAAGGTCCTGAGCAGTTACTACGGGTGCGTTTTCTTATTTGTATTGTTGACTGATTAGATGAGTCACAAAATTAGTGAGCCCATCTTCCTTATCTTTTAGCCTACCACTCCCTATATCCTTAATTTACTGATTTGCTTTATTTTCCCCAACCAAGTCAACAACCGAGGCCAGTTCTAAAACTCTGCCCCATTGCTTTTGCACTTGAGTGTAACGCTGTATCGTGTGCTTCAGAAGAGCGTCAACACTCCTGTGCTTTACAGTTAACTCACCCCAAAATTCCGATAGATCTCCTCCTTGTCTTGCGGCGATAGTATATTCTAAATTCATTTAACTAATCTGCCAATTTAAATTTAATAATACCCTCCACTACCCTGAACCCTTTACACTGCCACTGTTTCGAGAAGTTTTTTGCTCCTAACCTTAGCCGCTCCCTCCCAAGCCAAGTTCGTACGCAATAGCTGATTATATTTCTCATACGTTCTTTACCCCAGCAGTCACCACCATGCACCACTCTACACCTGTTTACCCAAGCTTGATATGCGATTTCGACTGCTACTAACATGTAAAATTCCTGTTGTCTTTTGGTTACTTTCCCAACATGTATTCCCATAGCTTCTTCAAATGTCAAGTTACTTAATCCAAAATATTTCTTAAAATAGGACCACAGGTACACCGGTACCTTACACTCGAAGACTGCGTGCCTCACCGTTTCTATTTGACCGCAAAGCTCGCAGTCCCTTCTGCGGCTTTTACCCCACAGATAAAACTTGTCCCTCACTGGTATGACCTCATGCGCAATTTTCCACAGGAATGATTTTCTTTTGCCTTCTAACCAGTAACTAAGAATTCTTTTCCAAGCTTCCGCTGTTATTGTAGATGGATATTTCTCTATTTCTTTCCCCCTCAGATCTCTGTATAATTCAGCGACTGAGCTTCCACTGTAGTCTTTGCTGTTGTCTAATCTTTTCAATTGCAGCAAAGTGTGCTTCCCTGCTTCATAAATTGCTGGCTGCCATTCCGACATTGGACTCCTATGATCTATCCCGTGTTGGCGAAAACGTCTTATGTTTATTCCCAGCCAAAATTTTGTCACCTGCTGTCCGATGTCCTTGCCATCCAACATCCTATATATTCCATGTAAAGCATGTGCTTCTGACAGTTGTTTCAGATCAGCAATCTGTAGGCCCCCCACATCAATAGGCAGTTTCATTTTCTCTTGCGCTACCCATTGCGTTTTCCCATCCCATATAAACTGAAAGCAGAGTTTCTCAATTCTACGGCATATTTCAGGAGAAGGGTAAGCGACAGAAAACAGGTACGCACATCTTGGTATCATAATTCTTTTGACAATCTGCGCTCGAGCTGTAAGTGGCGTTCCCGGTTCAACATAGTCTTCCTTAAATTTTTCCAAGTATTTTTCCAACTGCATCCAATTGGTGTGTGAAACCCCGTCCTTATTAAACCTGACTCCGAGGATTTTGGTCTCCTCCACAATACTCAAGCCCAGATCTTTCCTAGGCTTCTCCCCACCTAAATATATCAATTTTGATTTGTCTCTATTTATTTTCGCCCCGCTCATTGTCTCATCTTCTTCCATTACTTCTAGAGCTTTCTCAACTTCCTTTTCGCCTTGAACTACCATAGTGAGATCATCTGCGTAGGCCACTATGGTTTTACACTGTACTGCCCCAGGTAATCCAACCCCTTTCACTGCCTCAGACTGGTTCAGCCCTCGTAATAACCTATCAAAGGCTAACACATACAGCAGGGGAGAAAGGGGGCAACCTTGCCTTACTCCTCTTTTGACCTGAAAGCTCTTTCCCAATTGCCCATTGATAAGTAACCTACTCCTGGCGTTTTCATACATGGCTCCTATTGTGTTTATTATTGGATTTTCCGTCCCAATTCCTTCTAATGTATCTCTTAAATACGCGTGCTTAAGCCGGTCAAATGCCTTTTCTTGGTCTAAGGTCATGAGAATACTCTTTATTCTCCTTCTGCTTGTCCATTCTATAACATCTCTTAGCTCCCATATTTTCCTTTGAATTCTTCGACCTTTAACTGCAGCACCCTGGGCTAGTGACACCCATTCTTCCATATTTCCTTGTATTCGGCCCACGACTGCCCTTGCTAATATGTATAATCTAAATTTAACAACGTTATGGGTCTCCAGGCGCCCAACTCCTCCTTACGCTGCTGGTCCTTGCACAGCAGAGTGACCGTTCCTTCCAGGAAGGTTTCTGGAAATGTACCTTTCTGAAGTGCACCATTAAGCACATTCACCAAAGAGGGGCCCAGGATGTCCCAATACCGTTTGTAGACCTCTGCCGGAAACCCGTCGGGTCCCGGCGACTTCCCATTCTTCAGGCTTGTAACAGCCTACTGCACCTCCTTGCAGCTAAGTTCTATGCCTTTTCCTGCCTTTCCCCCGCAGAAGGAATCACCTGCCGTGAGTCCGTTCTCAAACCTGTTAGCGTAGAACTCTCTTGCCACAATGGCTATTTCACTTTGCTGGGTGACTCGTCCGCCCTTGGTCATGAGGGCCTCCATGGGCGGTTGCGCTAAAGCCAGATGTTTAGAGAGGAGCCTCCGGGAGCACCAGGCTTCCTTCTCTAGACTGTCCCTCGCCGCCATATACCTCAACACCTCCCACCTTTCCTCCCTCAGGAGTGCGACGTGATCTTTGGCGGAGGTGTAGCTCACACCGGAGAGTACTCCCACGCCGAACTGTTGCAACCGCCGCAAGTGTTCCTGGAGCTTGTGCGTCATTGCACGCTTCTCATGCGCTTTTTTCTTACCCCAGCCCTTAAGGCACTTTTTTACAGTATTTTTCAGCTTATCCCACCAATGAAAAGTATGGTCACTATCCTTGACCCCTCTCTGGATTATGTCTTTGACTTCTTGGTCAACTTCTGGGAGGTCGAGCAACTTTATATTCATTCTCCATGGACGTTGGGAACCCGGAAACCCCATTTCTGTCACTTCCTACAAGACACCCCTGTGATCGGAAATGTCAATTGTTTCGATAGTTTGTGGGATCAATACTCGCCATCCCATCACTCGGGGTCGTAGTCCCTCTGTCCAGTGTACGAGGGAGACCCTCAACAAAGCCCAGCTTACCAGAAGACAGCAAGGTTTATTACATCTCACCGGCTGCCAGACCAACCGCTCAGCCTGAACCCCCACGGCAAAACAGCCCCGGCCAAATGGTTCCCTCCGCTTTTATTAGGTTCACCGGAGGCCACACCTCCAATAGGAACCGGTGGCGAACCTTGCCACCACAGGTAAACAAGATAAGCGAGATAAGTCCCACAGCGGGTGTCACATCCACGTGCCGGCGATAACGTCCCTCACATTCCCCCCTCCTCAATCTCACAGGAGGAGATCATCTGCGTCTAGCATGATATCTTCCGGGTCTTCGGGAACCACAACTGGAGCTGCACCAGGTCGGTCGAGTGTAGGCGGGACAGGTCCTCTCAGGAGGTCCGGGCAATGACGTCGGAGCAGAGCCAGGGCAGCAGCAATGTTTGACTCCACTGAACTCGAAGCGGACCTCTGGGCCTCCGTGCGAGCATGGTGAAGATTTCCCCGACGGTGGGCGGTACGGTGAAGCTCAGGGACGCCACACAAAGGGCATAGGATACGCCTTTCCTCGTCCGTCATGGGCAGAAGAGGGTCGGCGGAGTGACGAACCTCCAGGGTCAGGCCTCGGAAGGGATGCGGGATATGGTTCGGGTCCATTCCCCTCAACGGTCTAGGTTGGGAACTCTAACGGGATCTCGACGCCCACGACACAGGGCGGCCGCTTTCGACGACAGTCCACGTGGCTACGGAATGCGATGCTGGTCGGGCAGCAGTGTTGACATCAGGAGCAGAAAACTGATTACGCTTTTCACGAAGTTGGCGGTGGGAGGAGCTGCGCTCCCCTGCTTGGTGCCTCGGTGTCATTCCTTCTAAAAACAATAAAACAGTGAAACAGTACAAATGGTCAGAAGGAATCTCCTGGCGGCTAGGGTCTGACTAAACCCCGAATGCATCGTGAGTAACCGTGAAGACGGGAAACGCACGGAAAAGACTAAGTCGGATGCAGTATGCACTAAAGACCGAGATAGTCAATGCCACTGAGCTACGTCTGCAAGGGCGTGAGCTACAGCGTGTGCAACCTGGTTCGAAATTGGAACTGGTGCAAATCTGCATGATATAGCCGAAGCACGCAACTTGCGACATCAAACGAAGGCACCGGCACGGCGCACCTGATTTCAATCTCGTCTGATATTTCCGTTGTCGTCTGATAAGGCAGGCTGCTGATCATGCAAGGCTGCGATCCATTCGTACAAAGTACTTGCAAAGGCACATGCACGTAATGTCGCAGTGGCGCCTGCGTTTGCGGTGGCGATGCCAAACCTACGTCAAGGCACTTTCCCCCGACGACGCCACACTTGACAAGCGCTCTGTCGTACGGTGGTAGCAGATCGCGGCACTGCAAGTGCGCAGTCAGCACTACTTTTCACGGGTCTGAACCGTGCACCTGCTGGGCGTCAACGGCGCTGCACCACGTGAAGTACACGCTAAGCGGTGTATCTCCCCTACCCTGGGGGGCGGAGGTTGGGGGCTGAAGCGGGTGATATAGGTCCGTGGCGGGAACTAGAAAACAAAAACGACCGCAACCGAATTTAGCAGAAAATGAAAGCGTCAAAAAAGAAAACCTACCAACGGTCACGCTCCAAGGCCGGCTATTTGACGTAAAACACGCAAGGACAGAACGGATGAGGGCAAAAAAGGGAGCACACCGGAAATCCGCGGTATAACTGCTACCCAACACTAACCCTCCGCGCCTATCCAATCAGCGTAAACAACATTCAAAATAAGAACAGGACGAAGGTATGACCCGTTATTAACATGCAGCAATTTGCGAAAAGGGGGAAAGGAAGCGCGCTGGAATTCCGCAGCGCTGCCGCTATCCAACCACCCAGTCATGCCAATCCAAAAGTCAAATGAGACCACCAGAAATACCCTTTTAAACTTTTTGGAAACCTACTGGGTCTTCCTCGCAACCAGACAGACGAGCCGGTTGGGCGCCACTTGTGGGACAGATGTCCAGTTTACGAGGGAGACCCTCAACAAAGCCTAGCTTACCAGAAGACAGCAAGGTTTATTACATCTCACCGGCTGCCAGACCAACCGCTCAGCCTGAACCCCCACGGCAAAACAGCCCCGGCCAAATGGTTCCCTCCGCTTTTATTAGGTTCACCGGAGGCCACACCTCCAATAGGAACCGGTGGCGAACCTTGCCACCACAGGTAAACAAGATAAGCGAGATAAGTCCCACAGCGGGTGTCACATCCACGTGCCGGCGATAACGTCCCCCACAAGTTTTAACGTCTTTTACTTTCTGTGCCATTCGACTTGATATATATATTCTGTCGATTCTACTTCCCCCTTTTTTATTGAGGCGGGTAAAGCCCGTTCCTCCCCCACCTGCTATTGGCCACGAATCTTGTAGCTGGAATTTTTGTATTGCCCACTCCAAGTGTCTAGCACCACTACTGTTGGAATGTTTTCCTGATGATGTATCTCTAGTATCAGTTACGCAGTTAAAGTCTCCACCAAGTATAAAATTGGGAGCCCCAATAAAATAATACGGAAGTTCATCTTTATTGAACTCCTCCGATTCTTTTGCTCTGTTTGGCCCATACACGTTAATTATTCTAAGTACTCCTCCTCCGTGGGCTATATCCACTGTAATTACTCTCCCACCGATGTCTTTTTCGAATTTAAGTACTCTTATGCTCCTTGGTTGTAGCAAAATGATTCCAACCCCTTTTGAGTTGTGCGTTCCATAACTCCAGTACGACTTTGTGTTAAATATTTTATCGAATTCCATTGCTTCTTGTTGTTTGTGCCAATGCGTCTCTTGAATTAGGATACAGTTAACTCCCAAAAATTTCGACAGTTGGATTACTTCATTTTGTTTCGGTTTACTTCTAAATCCTCTTGCATTAAATGTTAGGAATTTGAACATCATAATGGACTGGAGTGAAGTGGAGGAAACTGAACTGCCTGACCCAGTAATAACTTAACAACTTTGTCTTAAATATCGACCTTCGCCTTTCTACCACCTTTTTTGCCTTCCTAGATACCCTTCTCCTTTTTAAAGCCATACCAGGGCCCTTCTTGTCAACTTCCTCGCTTTCTTGTCCTTCACTTTCGTCTGAAACCATCCTGTGGAAGCTTTCTCCACTGTCAGAATATGTAATTTGTGACACTGAAGACACACTTAAGGTTGTGCTTGTTACAGAGGAAGCATCGTCCTGGCTTGCTTCCTCTTCAGCATTGCCAATGCGAACCTCTGACCCTCGCTTTTCTTCCGTTCCTTCACCCTTACTTTCATCATTTATGCTTCCCTCAACCTCCTTGCTGACCTTCGTTTCTTCCGCTAAACCTTTTCCTCCTACCTCTTGCTGCTTATCACAAGCCCCCATTTCTCCCTGTTTCTTCCCACTGACAACTTCTTTCATTTTAACTTCCCCATCCTTCTCTACGACTGTGGTGTCCAACTTGATATCATCCACTACATCTACACCTCCACCCACCACTACATCTACTACAACCTCCTGCTGCACTTCCTGCTGTTCTGTACTTTCCAAACGTGGAAAGTTCTCCTCTGACACCCATGGCGTACTCTTTTACTCAACCACACCTCCCCAAGCAGATAGCCTTATATCTGCCGGGACGTTCCTTTTTCTTGCCAAGTCACTTTTACATTTCCCACACTCCACCTCGTAATAAGACCCACACCAGCGGCATCTATGAGCCTTACAATCACGAGCCAGGTGATCAGTTGCGTCACACTTCGCACATCTCCGTGTGACCCATTGATACAGGCACTCAATTCTGACACCCCTCACCGTCAAAAAATTTGGAAGGTCCCCATTCAGCTCCATGATCACCAATCTTGTTCCAGTTTCGCAGTCTTCATGCTCACCACCATATTTTTCCCTTTGAGTCTTGATCACCAATCCATACTGTCCTAACTCTTTTTCCAAGTCGGTATCAGGATAATCAATGGGGTACCGAAATACAGTTATCCTTCGCATTTTCGCTCCCAAATAATATGCCTCTACCCTTTTTCCACCAATTACTACACCTCCCTCTTCCTTCAGTAACCTGACACCCTCCATATCGTTCATAACTACCTCATAGAAGCCATAACCCTGATTCTGTGCACCGCGGACCCTGCCGGGGGCTACCTTCTTACACGCATCCAAAACATCCTTCCCAAAGTACCCCTGAGGGGCTCTTACCTTAAAAACCAGGATGCGGTCGTCCTGGCCCTCATCCATTGCTCTGCCGGCGTCTCAGCCTACGAGACCCAGCTACACTCTGTAAGCCGCTCAGCGCTTGAAACACACACTTGAAAACCACACTCACACAACTAACAAAAGGATACAAAACGAGCAATCTCTTGAGAATGAATTTAAGCCTAACAGCGGAGCTGTCGCAGAATACGTCCACACGCGCCTTATTCAACTCTGGCAACTCTGAGTTACTCTCAGTCGGCGAAAAATAGCCAGAGTAGCCAGACAGTTTCGACAGACACAGTTGTTGACAGATAATTTCGGTGGTGTTCAATTTGGAAGTGTAGGACTGGTTAAAAACTATCAAACATTTTCAAAATCTGCTAGAGTGCACGCATGTGCGGTAAGTTGTTAAACAGAGTGTCTGTCAGCACTTCCACATCGTCTCGCCCGTCAGGCCAGTCCGCCATTTGAGCGCAGAGTAACTCAAGCCGTTCGAAAATTACGGTTGAAGGTGGTTACTCTGGTGTCACGTGATGATAAAGGCTCTGACGTCGTTACCCAACTCCTGGCTACTCGGGTTCAATAAGAAAACGCACCCTACGTCACGCAGGGCTCGTATCTCCCGTCCGCGACTGCTCTTTCCGACTGTCTTTTGTTGCGCAGTGACAATACGCCGCAGAGCGAAAATATTTTGCATGGTGACTCCTTGTGGAGAGCTTCAGAGATGAAGCAGGGTTTCGAGTCATGTTAAATGTCACTTCCATTCGCCTTTATTAAGTAAGCAAGGAGGGAAGGAAAGCATCAAGAAAGTGGAATAGTCTATGTGGGGTGATCAGATTATAAATGCAAGGGGCGATAACTATAGACGGATTACTAATGCAACCTGGGGTGTGAGTGATAAAAGCTGTTTCCAAGAGTGTGCGAGATGTACCATCTTTGCAATGCAGTAGAGTTTTACCCCCGTATTCCCGACGAACCCTGAGGGCTCCCTATGTAGGCGCCAGCCCTGAGGGAGGAGAATTTCGTTTCCCAAAGCGCAGTATCCCTAAGGGGCGCCCTAAGGGCGCGAGCCAGCCAAGTGCATTCGCGAGCTCCCTGTACGCTCCCTGAGGAACGCCCGCCCCGAAACAAACATGGAGGACATGTGTGATATCATAGCTCGCGTCGAGCGATTGAAGCGTTACCCTCACGGTGTTGTTCCCGTACTGACGGTACGACGAATTCTGGACTGGGAAAACCCCCTTGAGCGGTACGACGAATGTGATTTCAAGGAAATATACCGTTTGTCGAAATCGTCTGTTCATGAACTCTACCGACTACTCGACGTCAGGAGGAGCATTGACAATCGTGGCTGTCCTTTTCCACCCCTCCAGCAATTGTTACTTGCCCTGCGCTACTTCGAGACAGGCTCGTTTCAAGTTGTTTACGGTGACCTGGTGAAAGTGAGCCAACCAACCGTGAGCCGCTGCGTTGCTGTAATGGCGATAGCCATCGCTGGTCTGAGGGAACAGCTCGTACGGCTGCCAAAGCGCACTGAAATCGCATCGATGAAAGCAAAGTTCCACTCTATCGCTGGCTTTCCCGGCGTAAGCGGTTGTATCGGTTGCACACACGTTACTATTGCCAGCCCCGGCGGTGAAATGGCTCAAGTGTTCCGCAACTGGAAGGGGACGTTCTCCATCAATCTCCAGGTAGGTAGACAACAAGTTCATTGTGCAGATTTCTCCAGCTTCACAACACGCACTTTTGAAAGTATCCCGCATGCTAATCGCAGGTCGCAATGCGAAGGGCTTATCCCAAATCACGTAGCTTAAATTATTTTATGTGGTGTACTCATCTTCACCACTTCTTTCACAATTTGTGTATGTGTGTGTGGTTGCTTTAAAGTGTGTCTGTTAAATATGCGTGTTTCACAATCGAGCTTCTCAAATACAATAGAGACAATATTCAGAAATAAAGTGAAGAATAAGAATAAGAATAATAACAATAATTTATTTGTAATAAGGTGCCGATAAACAACCCGAAAGGTCTAAAATAGGAATGTACGAGCACTCCTGAAGATACTATCAGTATATGTAGTCAATTGTATTTTTGTACAATTGTTTTATGTAATAACTCTATAGTGCACTTCTATTGTACCTTAGTTTGGTAATTCGTGAAATGGGAAACATTGCAGGTCGTGTATGGCCCCAGTGTTGAATTTTTGGACATTGTTGCTAGCTGGCCTGGCTCTACACACGATAGTATAATCTTGGAAAACAGTCGTTTTGGAAACCTTCTACGTACGAAACAGTATCCAGGGATCATACTTGGTGATGCAGGGTATGCACGTAAGCCCTACCTGCTCACCCCCCTTCAATCGCCAGAAACTGCAAGTGAAAAGAGGTATGTAGCATATCTTAACCTGCCTTTAAACTAGTGCTGTTCGGTACGTGTTCAATATGAGATACGTTTTTCACGTCCTTTATTTCTTTACAGACACAATAAGGCACATGTAAAAACGCGAAATTCTGTGGAACGCGCGTTTGGGGTGTGGAAGAAACGGCTCCCATGCCTTCGCAGCAAACTATGTACAAAGCTGGACACAAGAACTGCTATTATTGTGGCAGTTGCAGTGCTATACAATTTTGCGCTACAGAGCAAGGACACCCATGGTGACACAATCATGACAGCAGCAGATGAACAAGATATCACAGATCAACTTGAGCAAAATGACAGGTGTTGTTCGGCATTTCGGCGAGCCTTCATCTGACAGCACTTTTAGGAAGAAATATTTTTCTTTTGAGCTAATAAGGCTTCCTTCAATTTTGCATTGTGTTTGAAGTTTTGTTTCCATTATTGCCTTTGCATAATCCATTTTTAATTGATGTAATTCTAGCATTGCCTTCCTTTCTGCTGCAAACCAAGGCGTGCATTAGGTTCAGCTTCCACGATGTCAGTGGCTGTGAGACGGCGGCGCCAGGACGCTGGCTCCTGCCCGAGTTCTGTATAAATCAAGTACACATGTCATAAGGACTGGTCCACAAAGATATAACGGTCATACCTGCACAAAGCAATTCACGGCATGACAAATTCGAAACACTAACAGTATCGAAATCCTAATTAAACTGCAATGTCACAACAGTTTTTTTCGTGTAGATACATTTTTCGAGCGTGTATATTCATCAGTTACACTATTCTAGTAACAACAGTGTACCTTCATGATCTGTAGTAGACACGCGTGTCCCAGATGGTGGATCACCTTGGCAATGGACCTGTGTGGAGCCGCCCATATCTTGTGTTTCTGCAGGGTGCTGTGAGAGTAAATAAAATTTATGTGAGATGTTTCGGTTTTGATATCCTGCCTATGGCCAGGTTGCACGTTCACCCGTTTCATCTTTGGCATGTACGCATTTATATGTCCGCTCTGAAATCATGCTATCATGATGTGCTATACGGTGAGGAAAATGGCAGAGAAGAATGTTAACAGCGCAGAGTGTGGGCGAGCTGCCTACACTTTGAAATATACATTTTACATATTTAGAAATCTGGAAACTCCAGCTTTCATAGGTGATTCCGGCCGGCAATCATCAAACAATAGTCCAAAAATTGGCAAATCTCACGGGAAACGGTGTCCCTGGCCGCATGACGTGTTCCTCGTCTTCAGAACTCCGGTGTTCATGATTGGCAACGCCCTGATCTGAAAAGGCGGCAACATGACCATGCTTATATTTGTATCCATGTTGCGTGCAACATCACATACCATAAAAACAAACAATAAACAGTTTGCCACAAGATAAACGAGCCTTCCTCCCACGCATTAGAAAGTTCTCGTCAACTTGTACCACCCTCTCAAGAAACCTATTTCCCAGCAATATTGTCTGTGAAAATTACATACACAGGCGAGACATGCGAGTATTCTCCATATAACCTCTGATGACCATGAGCATGACCCAAAACGACTCACGATCTCGCCTTTTTAGTACATATCATATCCGCAGCACGCAACAGTTGTACAAATTTCGCTTACCTGTATACGGAGGTTCAGATGTGGCATCACCTGCAATGCCCTCTCCGATGTTGGATCGCATGAGAAGCTTGCCGCCCCACCGTCGGTGCCCCTCCAGGATTGAGCATCTGCCGCTTTGCCCTTTTTTGCTTTCGCTTTTATGTTTCCCAAAAGTCTCTTCAACTGCCCTACAGTCCTTTCAGGCGCTATTCCCTGGGCGTTAAACTCTCTGGTTAACTGCGCCCAGGCTTTCGCTTTTGCGCCGAGTGATGTGCTGTCGGATTTTTTGTTTTCGATGACACGTTTATGTTTATCGACCAGTTCTAGAAGAGGCTCCCGCTCTTCTCGGGAGCCTCAGCATGGCCGCATGAGCATGAGCCGCAGCTATGGCGGGAGCCATAAGCAAAGCACACAGAAAAAAAAAGAAAGAAAAAGAGAGAGAGAACGATCGGCATATTGAGGACGCACGTTCAGACATCCCTATGTTTTTCGGAATATATCGCGCGATATGTTACGCAGTCATCAGCGAATAAACACGCTTTACAATTAATGTTACTTAACATATCGAAGAAACAGGAAAAGTCTCAAGACTGACTCCTCTCGTATACCCCAGGTGTATGGGGTTCGATCAGACAGGGAATCAGTCCCGAAGCCAATCCATGATCTTGGTATTATGTGTCAGCTTTCTATAGGGTACGTACACGGTCAAATGCCTTGGAGAGATGCAAAACCAATATTTCAATTTGTAGGTTATTATGTGAAGCAAATGCAAAGTCGTGGATGAAATCAAACAGGGTCATGTCAGTGGAGTAGACCCCACGAAAGATATGCTGCAAGGAATGCTGTTACTTGATCATGATGTTAATTGTTTGGAAAAGATGTGCTTCAGCAATTCACAAAAGCTGGAAAGAAGAGAAAATTCGAAACCAAAGTCTGGACTCCTGCCTTACGTATCGGTTTTATACGAGCGCCCAGTTCCATTCGTTCGGGACAGTCCCTTCGTCCAGCGATATCTGGAAAATAATTTTGAGGAATTGCGCAGCTTACTCGGCGTACCTTCTAAAAAAATCATTCGGAATATTGTCTTGCCCAGAAGACCACAATATCGCGTCCTGAAGTATATCAGTCCCGAGACTTTTTGGACTAGCATATCCACTTTTTTCCTTTGCTAGTCTACCCGCAGAAGACTTCTTTATATTTACCTCCCACAGTGGCATAATAAGAAATAGAGACACAAGTGCTGCTTTAAAGTAATGTCATACTAATAATAACTCGGGAGTTTAAGTTGTGCGGCAATGGTGATAGATCTATTAGGAGTTTCCCACATCTTCTATATAATCTGTTCTCTGCTGTGCGTCATTTTGTTCCTCTTTTGCTCGATACTTTGAGTAGTCATGTGCCAAATTTGCTGGGAGTACGCAAGAAAGACATAGCTATAATATTTCTTTTTAGTCTCACTTAATTTCCTCATTTCCTCCTTCGGTGCCCTCGTCAAACCTGAAACCAGGGTTAGTTTCCATCGCCGTCTAATTTTGTTTATGCGACGTTTAAGATGCTAAGCTTCGCGTGTCATCCATGGTCTTTGAGTGTAAACCTTGTCTTTTTCGTTTTCCCCGTTTTTCCTTTATCTTTCCTTCCTTCTCTTTTTCGTTTTCCCCATTTTTTTTTTAATAGCAAGCCGGCTCTCTGCCTGGCTAGCCTTTCCTTCTTTTTTTTCTTAATAAACATATTACCCCCTCCCCCTGTAAGGCTTCTTGGACACGAACTTTCTTGTGGACGTGTGTACAGTCCAGTTAAAATTTGTACAAGGATCTGCCCAAGGAATATCGTGGAATATCTGGATTTTAGGTCTGTCATGCTTAAATTTTATATGGTGCATCTCAAGAACCATCTTGTGATCTGAATGTCAACCAAGTACTTGGCAGTCCCATTTCCAGTGAAGGGTGTTCGGCACAAAGAACAGATCACGTATTGAAGCAGAAGACTCTTGACTACTAGTGTACCTCATAGCAAAAGACAATATGAAGTAGTGCATTTTCATTTATGAAGTCTCAAACTCCGGTTGGGGTTTCCTAATTTACACTTCAACATGGTACCATATACTGAACAATCATGACATTATATCCTTAACCGTGTTCAATGTCAATAGGTTTCATTTGTAACCATGTTACACCCTTTTTAATATAACCTGGTGATGGCGGTGATGAGGTAACAGAAAAAGATGGAGATATGAGCCGCGACAGAGTCGGGGCCACCCCAGGACGCCTACAAGCGACGAAAATGCAAATAGATGCACGTACGGTGAACGGATCAATTGCAAAATGTAGGACAAAGGTCTCAGAGCGAGTGAGGGTAGTATGACACAAGTAATATGGCGGGGGGGGGGGGGATACCAAGCGGGCACTTCGCAAGTCATAGGGCACATGCATATTACGCTTTTCAGCTTGAATCTTTATAATCTATCATGACGGCATTAAGGCTGTCGGTTGTGGGCCACAAACCCAGATGGCGAATTTCCCCATTTATCGTCATCAGTGTATTCGTTGTTATTGTATAATGTCACGCTAGCAGCGTTCTTAGGCCGCTCAATCAGTGGATAAAATGAGTTTAACATGTTCTAGGAACCCTTTGTATAACATCAATTCCATTCAAGCATTTTCGGTTAATAATACAAGTGTGGCATTTGTTTCTTCTCTCTCTCTCTCTCTATATATATATATCTGCAACAAAATAGGGAGCAAGGAAATAAGGAATATATCTTTCGCACTATCTATATATGACTCGGTCGTTCTACTGGTCAACAGTAAAACCGTGCGTGCAGAGAGAATACTACTGCGGTTTCGTTTTTTCTCGAATTTCGTTTTTATGGCCGATACCATGTTCCTTTATAGTTACATAGGGAGCAAAAGAATTACATAACTAAGATGTGCGGCGAGGTACACTGTATAGAAAGCGCCATAGTTCAGCTAAATGACAATTTAGTTGAACAATCTACCATCGGCCTATGTTCCGTGGCAAAGTGTTCCCAGCTTCCTGTACACAGCAACTCTATAATCTATGCATAATGTAAAAACCCCGAGACTAGGGAACACGAAGGGACAGACACAACACGAAGTCTCAATTCTTCAACCCTTCGTGTTCCCTAGTCTCGGGGTTTTTACATTATGCATCATCTTCACCATCTCGCTTGCTTCCTAGCCATTTTTGCATCATCGATAATCTAGGCTGAAAAGAAAGAGTGAAGAGAAAGAAACCATCAAGGAGGCGAGCTCTCGGACGCAGTAGCCGCTCTTGATTTTGTTTTTCGACCCGTCTGCCATCATCCAACGAAGATAAGACATGCGGTCACGTGCTTCCCAACGTTCTGATATCTTTCGCTTGCAGGGACCGTCGGCTAGGCAGACGTGACGGGTACAAATGTCACGTGGTTTAGTTACAAAGAACTGCGGATGCTAGTAAACAGTCAGTGCGGCAAACCAACGTAGTGCTGGTCCAAATATATTCACTATAAAAATAGTCAAGCACACATACACCGTCACACACGGCACATGTTGGACTAGTTCAACGAGAACCCGCTTGGTTCGCAGCGAGCGCATAGCACCGGAGCTCAGGAGCTTGGCTTCAAAACAGGGGCATCGCGCATTCCATGTATTGAATATGGCGGTAAGCAGACCAGTATTTCTAGCCCACCATAGCAAGACCCTCGCCCAGCGTCCAAGTCCGGGAGGCGCCATGATCGTTAGTGTGGATTCGGCCGGATACGGCCACAGCCTGTCCACGTGTGAAGACCAGGCGCGTTTGGAGCAACGGTATCCAATTCAATGCAAGTCGCTTCCGCTCCCGCTGGGCTCCGCGTGCCATGCCGTGTGCGAAGTGTGTTTCTTTTGTCTGCCATCATCTGCGTGCTTAGATTCCGTAGGGAACGAGTATCGTGCGGTTTAAACATTGTGCTGCGACATGAAAGAAAGGCGCACGGAACTCGTAGGAGACATCGTTCGCCGCACGCTAGGTCTACCGTATCGATCATTGCGGCTCATCTGTTGAGATGCTCCTCTTCGCTAGCTTTGCTTCTATTTATTATGAGAGTTCTATGGGGGGGATGTTCGCTCTTAGGGCGCCCGTAGCCCTGGGTTCCCTGAGGGCGAAGTTACGGGATTTTGGGGAATACGGCCCTTACTGTGCCTCCCCTGGTTCTGGGCTTGTGGCGAGGTCCAGTGAACTGACTGCTGAACTAATATGTGGCTCGCTGGTGAACTAGTTCGTTCACTTTACCCGAATGACTCGTTAAGTTTGAAGGGTTCGTTCACGAACGACACATCACTAATTGGCCCAGTCAACACCGACTTTTGGTGGAACGTAGAATCTACGTTGTCTATTCATGGGAGACTCAACTGTAGATATACGCAGAAAATATTTGCGTTGATTCTACATTGTACCTTCAACATATTGTCAACCTTTATCACGAATGGAAAAGTCGTTGCTTCTTTGGTGCGCATCCAATTGTTTCGCACTGTATTTTATTTTTACATTCTATTGTGCCGTTCGCGTGTAGAGTAAGGCCTGTATGACGTGGTGTTTATATCACTCATGCTGCCATTAATAATACTATTTATTTATTTTATACCCTCTTAGCCATACACTTTTTAACCATATTTGTAAACGGCCCATCACGAATCGCACGTATCCAGTGAACAAAGGAAAAAAAAACATATTTTATCTTTTCCACGCTATTATGATGATCGGTCACAGAGGTTGACGGATATAAGAAGAAATCAATTTCCCGTCAAGCGCGAGCCGAGCGCAACAACGTCCGCCTCGTCGCCATCGACATTCTCCAACCGCCGTTTCGAGTAGTCGAGGTTTGCGAGAGGCGAGGCGCGTCGTCGTGGCATTTCGGTAGGATGGACAATGTCACACAGAAATGTCCTTGGAACTTCAGCATCATGCGTATTTTGTACTGCAATCTCTGGAGCATCGAGGCAGTACTGGCCAATGCGGTGAACAACTATGTTGAGCGTAACACCGAATGCCGTAGTGTGCGAGAGGCTGCGTTCCTTTGTTCTCCGGCTTTCAAGTTTCACAGCTGAGTTTTCTTTCTTCATTTTACCTCACTTAAAATTTGTGCTTCTTGTTTTCTCAACGATCACATGTGGTAGAAGTGTGGAGCATAACAGCTTAGTATTCGAAGTAAACAGCTGTGTGTCGTTTTCTGCACCTGCATAACCTCGCTGCGTATCACTGTCTCTAAAGTCTGTCTCAAAGTACCCTCCCCGTTCCTGGGTGATATACACCGACTCAAAATCAGCCCTGCAATGTGTAGGAACCATGGGCATCCGCGGCTCGTTGGCCCCGGTGGTTGTTAGTATCCTGACGGCGCTCAGTGTTCTCGGCGAACAGGGACACCGGGTGACCCTACAGTGGGTCCCCGGCCACACCGGCATTCAAGGCAACGAAGAGGCAGATTTGGCGGCGGCTGCGGCCCACCGTATCTCCAGAGCCCTGCCCATTATCCTCTCCAACGGGGATAGGCGCTCCTACTTGTCTGCGTTGGTGTCACCCTTGGCCCGCCAGCAATGGCTGCATGACATCACTCAATGGTCGCTCCTCCATGCAGTGGACCCGTCATTATCATTTAGGATGCCAGGTGGCTTCCCTCGCAGCTTTACGACACTCCTGCGGCGTCTGCGACTCAACGTCGCCTTCACCCCTGCGTTCCGTGCTAAGCTGAGTTACAGTAACACGGCGCTGTGCCTAGCTTGCCGCACCCCAGCTACGATCCCCCATATCATCGAGGACTGTGAGCGGTACACGTGTGAACGCCGGGTACTTCGACGCCAACTTGAACTCCTCGACCATAGACCATTCAGCTTGTCCAAAGTACTTGGCCCATGGAGCTCCCCTGAACATCAGTGCCGGGCTCTTCGCTCCCTTTTCGTTTTCATGCAGGCCACTGGACTCCTTGAAGAGCTCTAAACAGAACTCCGACCTGTCGTTGCTTCATTCTCACCATAATTCATCCTCTCATATTAACCACTGTGAAATGGGGTAGTGTCCTGTGGCTACCACGGGGAAACATCCCATGTCATCATCACTTCTTCATTTATTGTTGTCGTTGTTGTTGTTGCGTATCACTGACGAATTTATGCGGACTGCGGGACTGTGTGTGATGTGCGGGTGTGATATTTATTTTGGTGTATCCCAATGTTTATTAAATATGTTCCGATGTGATCCTACTGGGGTAACGTTTAATGCTGTCTATGTTGAGTATGGCTTCTGTAAATGCCTCCCCAGTGTCGACATCAGTTTGCAACGGAGCTTTACTCCGTTGTTGAAGTCGCACGTTCAAACAGTACGTAGCGCAGTTATTTCAGATGTTACAAGTTGCAAAATGCGGATATATTTGTTCACATCTCTTCGATTCATGTACTATTTTATAGGTGCTTGTGATATCTCCAACTGGGAGTGATGAAAGCAGCGGTGGCCTATTCTATGAGCAGTCTGCTAGTACGGAAAAGCTTGGCCACAAAGGAAATGAGTTACATTTCCACATCTGACTGCGCTGTTCTCCAAGGTTCCTTGTCTTTTGTATAACCGCTAATCTGGTTGTTGAGTGAGCTAGTGTCGCTGCTTATAGTTTTTTATGAACAACTAATAGCTTCTGTTACAATTCTCAGAAAGCTTGAACTGCGTCTGATTTCGTCACATCGATAGACAGCCTCAAGCATGTATAAAGGACCTGGGGGCTTAATCGCTTCATCGTCGTTACGGTCGTTACAAGCTAACGAGTGGCGGGAAATTCAAAAAGGTGGACACGTGACACATTGCGCGTGACGTGTACCACGGCCTTCACGTATAGCGTGAAGAGCGCCGTGCACGTGTTTTATCACGTGCCCACCTTTTTAAATTTCCCGCCCGCCTTTTTGAATTTCCCGCCAGTCGTTAGCTTGTAACGACCACTGATCTCGATTGTAAAAGGCTGGATCGCGGATAGGGAGCGCGAGCGTGAAGAAACTGGCCGCCATCTTACGGTGCCCACAACAGTCGCCGCAGCGATCATGGCAACTTCTTGCAATTACGGTCGTACCAACCGTACTGGCAAGGTTACAGGGCCTAAATTTATACAGGTGAGTCACTCTTTATCGAGGAATGAATAGGCGTCCATTCTGTATAGTTAGCTGGCCATTATGAAGTGTTTTTTTGCCCAAAACGAGCACTGGATGCAGGTTGCTTGATCGCTCTTCCGACGTTCAATCGAGCACACTTGCATTTTACCCGGCGGCAAATACAGTTTGAGTGCATAATATGCTTGAAAGAACACGTTACACTACACAGGTAGTGTTGTCATCAATATATATATGCTCCTTCACCCAGCAATATAATAATTAGAGATTATAATTCTTTTTAGAAGAGTTCCCCATATTCTTTTTAGAATAGTTTTTCATCTTTTTAATTTTTAGAAGCTAGAAGGATTGTAAACCATGTTTTAAACTGACGTTTTAACATTTGTCCAATGCATTTATTAAACAACATATTCATTTTTAACTGGTTGCACCCAAACCAATGTTCTGATGTATTATTTCCTTTGTTGTCGATGCACCATAAAAATTGGAATAATCATCATCAATGCAGGTTACTTCACAGCTGCCTCGACATACTCAAGAAATGGGTGCAGAACCTGCGTAATGCCCACAAACTTTGATTACCACAGCACCTCCAAAAAAGTATGTGTCACATGGGATTTTTAAACGTATTCACAGTATATAATACCTTGTATTAACTGTTGTAGATCTAAGCCGTCTCTACAGTACACTCTCAGAAATTAAAACCGTGAGAACCGTGATAATTGTTTCAGTTAATAGGCATGCACATATATGCTATAAGAAGAAAATTATTTCTTGAGAATGCACTTCTCTGGCTACTGGTGTTGTTTACATCTACTGTTGATCACATTCATTTATCACATATTATATTCTTATATATATTATTATATTAACACATATTTGATCACATTAAATTCAAAATTCATCATATATAAGAAAATACCAGGGGGGAAGTTGCTATTCATTGCTCATTCTAACCTAAAATTGAGTGCTACAAATTTAGAGAGAGTACCTGTCCATTGTCATTCCTAAAATATATATTGTCATTGTAGCAAGGTCATAAAAGAATAAATATAGTCTTTTGTGACCTCCCTGCACGTTCATTGTATCCTGAAACGCATAAGTGCAAGAAATAACTTGAATAAACTTGATGTTGTATAAACTTGATATAAAATGTTGAATAATATAATGTATGATATAAAATGTTGAATAAACTTGAACTTGTATATTCTCTTTACTCACCATCAGTGACCTTCTTTACAAAAGCATATCGTGTTAGATTTTTTTTGTTTACGTTTCACAGACGGGGGACACGAGGGCGAAAATGACAAAATCACAACTGTTTCAAGCTCCAAATCATCCTGCTGCAATTATCCTGTTGCAGACCATACGTGTGTAGTGCAAGAAGGCCCTTGCACGTCGAAATGTAAGATGGGAGTCACAGTTAATGCAAAGTGGTTCCTATGAGAGACTTCGATGCTGAACAAAATTGTGCAAACTGCGGAAGGTGCCATAGAAGACATTCAGAAAGCATGTCTGGTCTCACAACGGTGCTACGACGCTCTCTTTTAGATGACGATGATACTCATTGGAGTTTCAGATGTGCAGCTGCATTTTTTCGAACGTGCTCCACATAACAAGCATGACAAAGTCAGCACTGGATAGCAGGCCCCCATTCCTAAGCAGCTTTGCTCACGCTGCAGTTGTATTCAGCAAAAGCATGTGAGTACTCGAGAAGGACATTCAGTTTGGCACAACCGCGCCTGCAAATAATCAGAACAAATGAAGGAAGAAACAAACAAACATAGAAGGGCTGTACTTCAAAAAGAGGTAAATCTTGTGTCTCAAGGAGGTGTTATCACTTTTAAGTAACTTAATTGATTAAGCTTACATCACTACCTGATTAATTGTCCTAACGAGCGTGTTCTAATTTCGTGAAGCAATTAAATCACGCTCACAACGTATTTGGGCTGCTTCGGTGTGGCCGTATTTGCGAGGCAAAGCACCGCAGTCGTTCACTAAAAGACACTTTCTGCGGCGGTGCTTGATATAAATCATACGAAACCGATACACGGCTAAAACAACGGCTGTGATTCTACAGAACGATCTCTTTCTGCCATGCGAGTATATCCTTTCCCGGACCGTTCTTCATGTTTGTAATTTTTGTCCAGAACGCAGCATGGGATATTACATACATGGTGGTTGTTAACCTCACATCGTTTCTTGTTGAAATATTGGCTGGGAAACGTACTGTAGTACAATCCCCAGCGCTGCACTGCTGTGACGGTCTAGTTTCGGAATGCAAAACATAACGTAATTAAGAATCGAACGGCAGGACACCTGTGAAACACTGTTGGGGTACATCAGTATACTGGCACCTTACAAAATTGTGTGATGACAAGCAACGATCAACGCCTGCAGCGCTATAAATACTCACAATCTCCGTTGCCTCCCATTGTTTTCTATGGGCACACACTGCGCTTTAGGGCCTCCCAACATGGCGGCCCGAATGCACGCCTCTCCCCCGCGAGCCCCTCTCCCATGCGCCATCCAGCTTTTATAGATAGAGATCAGTGGTAACGACCGTAACGACGATGAAGCGATTAAGCCCCCTGGTGTCTCTCTACAACAATGAAGAGCAGGGCGTAAATCAGAAGACGAAGACATCGCTTAGACCTGCCAGTGATTACACTGAAAAAAATATCGGGCCGTTTTTACAGAGAAAGCTCTGGAAAAAAACGCCCAGAGCGATCTGTTGTATTTTACAGAATGTCTGTTCAGACTATTTACAGAAACCTTGTGAAAATTACAGCAAACTTAGTAAAAATACAGTGTATCTGTAGTTTTTGATAACAGAGCAATCTGTATTATTTTACAGACACTCTGTTCAGAGTATTTACCGAAGCATTGTGAAAATTACAGAGCACATAGCAAAAGTACAGAATATCCGTACTTTTTTATAACAGAGCGTTTCCGTGTGGTCAGAGTATTACAGAGCTTTCTGGTTCTGGTGAAACCTCCGTATTGAATGCCCATAGAGGATTGCTTTTATTTCCTTTTCAAATACATGGACACATATTGCAGCACACCATAAGTGAGACCATTTCACTGTATTACTTCTCAGATCTGTCTTGAAAGAAAGATAAAATCTTTCCCTTAAAGACAGATCTCAGAAGTAATACTGTGAAATGAACTCACATTTATGGTACTTTGCAATATGTGTCCATGTATTTGAAAAAGAAATAAAAGCAATCATCCATGGGCATTCAATACGGAGGTTTCAGCAGAACCAGAAAGCTCTGTAATACTCTGGGTTTGGTAAGGTAGTATGTCATCGTGGTGGGCCTATTGTGGGACGGGTGTGGGTCAGTACATTATATGGGCCTGGATTAGGGTGGAGCCTCTGCTCCGAAAGTTCACTCAAACACTGTGCATGTTTCATTGTTCCAAGTTATTTCATATTTAATCTCTGTCACAAGCTCTGAGGTGTGAAACCGGTGTCCTGCACCAAAAGTCAACAACACACAACCTGGTCCTGATCCAAACATACACGGTTCTGTAGCATGCTTTGACACAAAACATGTGATATGGTACGCAAAGAGCGGGCTGTGAGATTACGCGCACTATTAAGTAAGGAAAGAACACTTCACTGCAGAACACTGAGAAGGTTAGACCAGTTTGAGCTAGGCCAAGTTCAGATTGGGAAGACCACAGTTTTTGTGGGCACAGGCGAAACACGAGCCATGCACGAAGCATCCACGCTAGGTCCAAAAATCGGGCTGGGCCGGGCCACACGCAGGCAGGGCTCGGGCAGGTATCTCACAGAAAATGCACTTGCACCAGGCCTGGGCCTGACAATTCGGTGTGGTCAGTAGTCTAACAGCAGCTTCAAAACGAGGTTTGAGCTGCAGTTAGTACATTAAGAGAAATTCCTATGTTGGCGTGCTTATAGAGCCATATATATATATATATGTGATGTAAAAGACAAAGTCCAGATAACTTTATTGTCATCCTCGTGTGGAGATTGGACACACTCAAGCTCTTCTGATCACAGTCATAAACCCGTAAGTGCATTATAGCACAAAGGCACTTAGTAGGCATAATGTAGAGGGCTGAAGAGTATCAAAAAAGGGTTACGTTTAAACATATTTTCTAGCAAATGAAGTACGCTTGTGTAAATAAGACAAAAAAAGGGGGCGATGTTACACTCTGAGGTTCTGCAATATATGACACATAGCCTGTACCATTAACTGAATAAAATTGGTAACTGTTGTGCAGACTGACTGTTGTACAAACAAGACATTATAAAAAAAAGTAAAGATAAAATACGGTAATGTTACACTCTATATCTGTGACTCTATGGCACATAAGCTATACCATTAAATGAATCAAATGAGCTACTCGACTAGCATTCTTGCTTTGGTAGATTGTGGACCACAACACTGTCTGTTGTAGAAGAGTGAAAACAAAGACTAGAAGTTCTGTTGTTCAAACAGTAACCTGCACTAAAAAACTGACTATTAATGATCTATGCTCGTCAGGCACATTTACAAACACGTCTAATATGAAAATTAACTAATGCAGCTGAACGGGAACAGCATGCTCTCTGAGGTACATAATGAGTAAAACAAGTGATGCTGAAACTGAACAAAACGTCAGAACAGTTTCCTAAGAGAGTTTACATAACATTTCACACCTATCTGGCGCATACATCGAAACGTGACCTGTAACAATCAATATATAAATAGAGTTAGCTGAAGTGAATGAGCATACTGGCGCAGGTACATTACAAATAAAGGAATGTTTTCTACTGACAACGAAGCAACAAAGTCATTGTTGAGACTTTTACATGTTTTAAACAATAAGGCAGGATATTGCAAATGACACAAGCAAAATTCCTGATGACACAAACACGAAGAAAAAGCTGCAACACTACGTGGGGTGGCAGATTCCCATATCAGAAAATCTTAAAAAAGAAAGAAGGATTGCTATGTAGAAAAACACCGCCATTAGGATTTTGACACATTTTGTTTTGACATCTCGTGATGTTTGTTTCATTTCTTGATAGCTGTACTATCATTGCAATGCAATTTGCCTAAGTAAGGACACATTTTCATGGCACGAGGGAGAACCCTATCGAGTACATTACTCCATTCTTCCACGATGCTGATCATAATTCAGGAAACAGGTGGTGATAAAAATACTCAAAGAGGTATGCATTTCGGCAGCCGTGCCGTTCCGTGCATGGGGAATGTAGCATGCCTTCACTCCCTGTGCGCTAAGATGAGGGGTCATAAGGAAGTCCACACAAACATGGGGGGGAGTGGTCACAAAAAAGTTTGCAGGGGAACATATGAAATCAGGGGGCCGCTGCATGCTGATCTGCACCAATTATATCTGCGGCAATTACACACCTCACCCTTCCTCTCACATTTTTTATTGTTTAGTTGTTGTTCTCCGCTCCTGCATTTGCATCGACTAAGCTGGTGACCCTCTCCAGATCTCTCTTCAGACAGGAAGCAAAAGCATGATAACTTAGTCAGTCACAACACATATAGTTTCTCGGTCTTCTTTTAAAGCTGCAGGCTCATGAATACCGGTTTGCCCGATTGGAAAATGGAGTAACGTCAGCGCGGTTTCTCTTTGGTGTCATGGAACTGGCCTTCAATGGCCTTGACTGTACAATTTACAAAACTGCATGTTGAAAAGTTATAAAGCTAAAGCTCAAAAGAAATGGAGTCCTTCACATGAGGCGGTTAAAGCATTGTGGGACTTCATACGATTGGCCGCATTGTTCTTATTTTTTTTTTACACGGTTACTGGGACAGCAGTTTGCAGTTTGTTCGCGTTTGTGTTGTGACAGTTTTTACACCTCTTGCAATCGCTTACGTTTAAAATATGTAACAGTTATACATTAATGTTGACACAACATATTGCTGGGCCCTCTTGCATATCACTGAAGCATTATCACAACATAGTGCATCCTGTTTAACAGCATGGTGAGCGAGTGTACTAGAAATCCCGGACAGACAGATACACAAAAATCCTGATAACAGCCTATGACTGCAACAATTACTCCTCTACTTTTCTGATGATAATTGAAGCCAAGTACTTGGTATTTTCTCTCTGCAAGCTCACATTACACTCGTAAAACAGTCAGTTCTAATAGAAGTAAAAAGTTATACGTGCTTTTACCTCTAACAGCAAAGGGTATGGGATAACCTTTAACTAGCGTAGCTGGGGACTGACATGTCATTGCACAACGGTGCGTAATAGCAGAATCTGGTTGACTGTCAAGATCGAAAGTATATGCAAAAAATACACTGAAATTAATTATCAAATCTGCTCTTTCTCTGCACTCTACGCGGTAATGCTTGTGCTCAGATATTCATGAAATAGGGTGTGCCACAGTACCTAGAAGCACCATAAGTGTTGCCTGTTTACCTGTTTACGAGTAATGGTTTGTTTACTGGTTACATCAAGCACATTGTGCTCGTGTAACTCTTGCAGATGAGCATGGTGCCTGTAACCTCTGACCACCACAGAATTTCATCTAAACTCTTTACTGATTCTCATGTAATCTCTACAGCAAGAGTTACATTTCCAAAACGCTAAAACAAGTTAATGTGCAGCACCCTAGCGGGCTGGGCAGTATGCTTAACATCCTCCGGCACTAGCCCCCTTTTCCTGATGAAGCGCGTCCGCTCGAAATGTCAAGTATAGTTCCCCCCCCTTTTTTTTAGTACACCAGCCCCAGTTTTTACTCTTACATTTGCAGAGGTAACCTCAAGAAAAACGGAAATCCTGCTACATAGGTTACATAGGAATTGGTAACGAGTTTAGAAGAAACTTGTTGTATTTTCCAACTGTTTAATCGATATTACATCAGAGTACATAGGAGCATAGTTTCCATTACGGGAGTCTGTGCGCGACTGACGCGTTGAGCGCGTGTTACACTGTGTTGCGCAATATCCCACAGTTGCCAGGGGCGATCGTTTATCTGCCGATATCAGCCGAACACGACATCTCCTCCCCGCCAAATTCTTTAGTCCAGTCCCACAATCAGCCTTTCCGGAGGTCTTCTTTTTCGTTGGGGACGGGGCGTCTTTGCGACTTGTGCATTCCCATTTCCTAGATCAGGGACTGCTGTATTCGGAGCGTGCACATTCTCAGGAGTCGTGTGCAACTCGCTCGGAGGAGTATCTTCTGCTTCTGGTTGGTGTGGTCGATCCGCTACCATGGGCTCTGGAACAGCAGAGTCATTTGAAGTTGGTCCGCGGTTTTCTTCTCGAGCGTTTTGACGTTCGCAGGCACCCGGTTTCAGCTGGTCGATGTGCCGGCGCCAGACTTTGTCACCAACCTTTACTTCATAGGACAATGGTCCGTGGCGTCTGAGGACAAGACCAGTGGTCCACTTATCGGTTCCTCTGTAGTCACGAACAGAAACATGTTGTCCCGGTTCAAAGTAACGTTCTCTTCCATGGTTCCGCTCGAACAATTTATCTTGCTTGTCTCGTATACTGTCTTGAACACTTGTCCTGATAAGTGACAGGCGGGTGCGAATTTCGCGTCCCAGGAAGAGTTTTGATGGAGTTTCCCCAGTCGTTGTGTGGGGGCAAGTGCGATATGCAATAAGGAACTTTGCGAGATTCTCGTGGATACTCCCTTCCCCCTGCATAGATTTCAGGCTTGATTTGAGTGTCTGGACAAAACGCTCAGCAAGTCCATTGGTTGCTGGGTGGTATGGTGCTGTCAAGGAATGTTGAATTCCATTGTTCCTCATGAACTCCATGAACACGCTTGATGTGAACTGTGGTCCATTGTCAGTGACGATACGTTCGGGTATGCCGTTTCTGGCAAAGATCGTCCGTAGGACATCTACAGTGTAAGAAGCAGTAGTAGAGCTCATGACGATTACTTCAGGCCATTTGGAGAAGGCGTCCACAACTACCAGGAACATTTTGTCTTGGAATGGCCCGGCGAAGTCCAAATGGACTCGTTTCCATGGTCCGTTAGGAATTTCCCACGGATGATATGGAGCCTTAGGTGGCTCATTTTGGTTCTTCAGACAACCTTCGCAATTCCTCGCAACAGCTTCGATGTCACGATCGATGTTTGGCCACCATACGTAGGATCGTGCCAAAGCTTTCATTTTAACGATTCCCATGTGACCACGGTGAAGCTCGTCAAGAATTGACTGTACGAGTTTCGCGGGAATGACGGTGCGAGTGCCCCATGTTAGAACTCCTTGTTGCACAGATAGTTCATCTTTGCGTCGGATGTAAGGCACAAGATCTTCGTCCGAGTTAGAACTGTCCCAGCCATTCATGACATTCCAATATATCTTGGACAGAATAACATCTCGTCGGGTTGCGTCTCGCAGTTGTGAATGAGTAACAGGAAGTTGCTCAAATTGGCTTAAATGGTAAAGCTCAGCTTCATCTGGGCCCTCCGGTGGAACATCTGGTAGAGGTAACCGTGACAAACTGTCAGCATTGCCGTTGTCTTCCGACCTCTTATAGACCATGTCGTAGTCCATGGCGGAGAGAAAGAGAGCATAGCGTTGGAGACGTGCTGCTTGCATTGCAGGTATACCCTTCATTGGCGAGAAGATATGCGTCAACGGTTGATGGTCCGTTATAAGTCTGAAATGTCGGCCATATAAATAAGCGTAGAACTTCTGTACTCCCCAGACAATGGCTAGGGCCTCTTTGTCAATTTGTGAGTAGTTCTTTTCTGCCGTTTTAAGAGTTCTCGAGGAAAATGCGATTGGCCTTTCTGTCCCATCAGGCATTTCGTGAGAAAGAACTACGCCGAGACCATGTGGTCCGGCATCACAAGCGAGACGGAGTGGTAGCTGCGGATTGTAGTGGACAAGGACTGTGTCAGACGCAATTATTTTTTTAGCTTTTTGGAAGGCTACTTTGCAGTCTTTTGTCGATTTCCACTTTGCAGATTTTTCCAAAAGTGCGTGCAAAGGTCGCAAAAGATTTGCGCTGTCCGGAATAAATTTTCCGTAGTAGTTGATTAGCCCAAGAAAGGAATGCAGCTGACCTTCGCTGCTGATCTTGTATCCGCAGTACACAATGCTGTCCTGGAAGAAGGAGCACTTCTGCAGGTTTGCTTTTAGTCCAAACGATTCCAGGCGCTTGAGGACTTCCGAAAGATTTTCGAGATGATCCTCTTCAGTAGTACCACTCACTAATATGTCGTCTTGGGTTGCATGTGTCATAGGAACACCCTGTAGAACTTGTTCGATGGTGCGTTGCCAGATCGCAGGTGCGGGAGCAATACCAAACACCATCCTGTTATACCGGAAGAGTCCCTTTTCTGTATTGATAGTTAGCAAATGCTTGGACTTCTCATCCACTTCCATTTGAAGGAATGCTTGCCGGAGGTCAATTTTTGTATATTTCTGACCACCAGATAACTTCGCGAAAATGTCCTCAACCAGTGGTAGAGGATACTGATCCACGACTAAGTGTTGATTGATGGTGCTCTTGAAATCTCCACATATCCTGACTGTCCCATTGGGCTTTACTACAGGAACTATGGGAGTAGCCCATTCACTGACATTGACTTTGGTCAGAATACCTTCCGATTCTAGTCGGTCCAATTCGGCAAAGACTTTTTCCTTGAGTGCGTATGGAACTTGACGAGCACGAAAGAACTTGGGCTGAACATTTTCCTTCAAGTTTAAGGTTGCCTTGATTCCATTCAACTTCCCGATGGAGTTTTCAGATACGACCTTGTGAGTTTCTAGAATCTGGTTCAGCTTATTTTCGACTTCTTCTTGAGAAGCTTTTGTTGCAGTCGACGTCTTGAAGATTCCATTTGTTTCTTCAAGCAACTTGAATTCTTGAATCCACTCTCGGCCAAACAGTGCTGGTCCTGGGGTTCTTGCAACATAGAGTTGGAGCCTTGAACATTTCTCTCGAAATTTTACTTGAACTGTGGCTACGCCATCAGGTACGAAGCATTCACTTGTCACAGTTCGAAATTTAATGGAGGTAGGTTCCAGTGGAATGTGGCTGAAATGCTTCGAGTAGACAACTTGGGGTACAATAGTATACTTTGACCCTGTGTCCATTTCCATTGGAATTAGATGGCCCTCAATTTCTGGTTTTAACCAAATGGGCTCGCATCCACCACCAGTGACGTGCGCAAGTAGCTCTGAGTCAATACCCTGGCGAATGGTTCCAACATTTTCAGCCTTTGAAGCATTTGTAGTGTCCTTCTTTTTTGTTTGCTTCGTTTTAGCTTCAGTGGACGACCTTGTTTGCTGCAAGATTTCTGCAGGCGGGACGTATATGACCCTTCTTGTTGCAGTGGAGGCATACAGCGTCGAGGTATCGGCATTTCGAAGGAACATGACCCTTCTTGTGGCAGCGGAAGCACTTCTTTTCCTCGTCTCGAACTTTCGAAACACTAGACGCGGCTCCGTTTACGCTTTCTCTTTTGGTACGTAGTTCCTCCACACCTTTGGCTGCGAGCTCACAAGACACCGCTTCTTGAAGCGCCTTTGTCAAGGTCAAATCCTTCATGGTGAGCATGCGCTGTTGAACAGAGGTGCTTCGCAGGCCACAGACAAATTTGTCTCTAAGGGCTTCGTCAAGGAATGTGCCAAAATTGCAATGTTCGGAGAGTTTACGTAACTCAGCCAAAAACTCACTTGCTGATTCGGACTGTCCTTGAAAATCGATTGTAGAAACGATGCCGCTCTGACATTTCCAACGGCGTCGGAGAGAAATAGTCCGTGAGGTACTTTTTGATCTCGTTGAACTTTAACTCCGAAGGCTTCTTTGGGCATGTCAATTTGCGGAGAGTGTTATATGTTTTCGCTCCCATGCTGGTTATAAGCGCTGCCACTTTTTAAGATTGTTGAGGACAAAATACTCCTCTACACGTTCAACGTACTAGGTCCAGCTCTCGACGTTTTCATCGAAGGCATCAAGTCTTCCGACAAGGGGTGCACTCATTTTAGTAGCAAATTCCTGTACTCACAGTTGGCAGATCGATGATTCTACGTCATAAGACACATGCGATCAGTCGATGATTCCATCGATGTGGGAGATCCCATCGGTGTGAGAGATCCCATCCTCGTCGCCATTTGTTGTATTTTCCAACTGTTTAATCGATATTACATCAGAGTACATAGGAGCATAGTTTCCATTACGGGAGTCTGTGCGCGACTGACGCGTTGAGCGCGTGTTACACGGTGTTGCGCAATATCCCACAGTTGCCAGGGGCGATCGTTTATCTGCCGATATCAGCCGAACACGACAAAACTCTCTTGTGATCAGAGGTTACAGGCAGCGTAGTAATCAACCGCAAGAGTTACATGATCACAACGCGCTCGATGTAACCTGTAAACAAACTGTCACTCGTAAATAGGTATAAAGAGGTAACGCTTCTGACCGTTTTAAGAGTGTAGCAGCAAATACCTTCTGTCGCCCATAATTTGTTGCTGTTCATCTGTACTTTCCTGCACTCGTTCACTATGCTGAACAGAAATAGAACCTAGGTAAGAACCCATTTTTTCGCTTCAAAGTCCTTCAGTTTTGTAAACAAGGAGAGCACCCTTGCTGTTGCTCCACCCATGTTGCTTCTCTTCCACTTTCCTCTGTATTGTATAGGCGGGTTGATGCCCAGGGAACATCTGCAGCGTGCAAAGATGCTGTTAAGGCCCTCTGACAGAATAATGTCAAGGTTACATTCAAAGAATCACAGTGTCTGTTAGCCTCTGTCAACCCTTGAAAAAGCAATATAATTTAAAAGTATAGCTATCCCAACGTCTACAAATACATACTGAGCATCTTGTTACAACAAATTGTTACTGACAGGCTGCCAATTCCTATGCATATAGACTGCTTGCAAATTTGCTTAATTAAACTAACAAGAGGCCAGCAAGATGTGTAGCGAAATATGACTTTAGGTTGGGGTAGAAGGGAAGAGGAAACAGAACATTCGAGGATCGGTTTGGTGCAAGCTGGTGGAGGCTCTCTTTCTCAATGTATTAATCCAGTGTTGACCTGACAAAGGGTAATATATTTATTCTTAAAATCAAACACTAGAGACCATAGCCCCCACCCAAACTCCATAAAGTGAATGTCGAGCTGCAAGAGCTTCAGTTGGTAGAGTAACAGTAATTAACTACACTGACAGTAATTTAACTTCAATTTTTTAAATATTATTCATAATAATTAAATAGTAATAAATATTAAGTTAATTAATAATTAAACTACAAGTAGTTTAATTGCTGCCCATTATTAGGCAGTCACCGAATAATTGAACCTAACGTAATAATTCAGAACAGCACGGCATGCATCGAAACATACAATACATAACTCACCTTTACATGAACTCCAGACTACATTCCAGCTGTGAAGGGTACTCAATGTTGAATACAAAATACACTCCAAGGAGTGTAGCAAGTGCCGTCCTAAAATCAGGCAGGTTGTTGGTCACAACCCTCTGGTCCGCTGCCAGAAAGAACGCCGAAGATTTGTACGGACTGCCTGCATGAAATTTCCCATTTATGTAACCATATTATCAGATTCAAGCAGCGTATACAGCAAATAGTGCGAACACACTTTCAATACTTTCTCTTTCATTTGTTATGCTGTCAGTCAAGTCAAAAATGTGCCTAATACAAACAGCATCGTTCCCCAATTCAGATTGCACCCGTGAATGTGCATCTAAAGATACTGGTGTGCACAAATGAAGGTTGAAAGCCTGGCGGGATGTCAACATGTGTTTGCATGCAGTTTTTCCATGGCTAAAAACAAAAACACAGAGTTGTATTTGCCAGTAAGCGTTCGGATCCTACAAGGCACGCCCGAAAACTGATCTTGCAGTCCAGTTTTGCAGAAGTGCACCTCAATGAAGTGTGCTGGTAGTTCGACAACATGGTTTAGCATTCACGACCATCAATGGTGGGTGTTAATACTAATATTTCTTTCAGGATTGCTACTGCAGGTACTGCCATGGACCACTACAACAGAAACAGCTCACACATTAGGTACATCGCTTTATCTAATGAAGATAGATCAAAAGCCAGGAGAGGTCATAACGAAAAAAGATGAAACACTGGCTTTACACAACAGGCAACACTATTCACTTGTAACGTTTGGACGACTATGCGGGCTTCCTCAGCAGACAAATGCAAAAGAAAATAGTACAGATCCGAGACCAGCTTCATACCTTCGTCATGTTACTGTAGCACTCCGTAAGGGGCTCCTTTTGGCTGTTGCAAGCATTGTGTAGCTATCCTGGCTATTTTGTAAAAGATACAATTTCTAAGATGTCCCGTGAATTTTATAAGCCACCTCCTCCCGAGAACATTGTATGTATCGCTTATCTCAGTCGCCAGTCTGAAGCTGTAAGAAGAATTTTGATATCTCTTTGCATCTGCACCACTTTCAAACCTTCTCCAACTCTGTATGTGTCATGCCACCCCAAGGACATTGTCCCCTACATGAATCAGTCGGGTGTTATATACAGATAAGATGCAAACAGTGTGACGCGTGCTACATAGGCGAAACCGGGAGAAAGAATACCACTCGACTACAGGAACATCAACTACGGATAAGGAAGCCACCAACAGGGAATCATGGCTCTGAGTCGGTTGAACACGCGCTCACAAGTCATTAAACTTCGAATAGTCATAAACTTCGGCACGTGAACATAAATGTATGTGGGAGGGGGGGGTATGAAAATTTCTGGAATCCTGGTACATTCATGCTGATTTGCCCTTACCACAGCCACAGGGGGCCCTTACTGGAATTCTACATCGACATCACAAAGACATAAGGCTGATCTCAGATCTGTACTATTTGGTTTTGCGTTTGTCTGATAAGGACGCCCACATACGTGTCGAAATGTTACAACTAAATTTTGCTTCCTGTTGTGCCAAGCCGGTGTTTTTCTTTTTTCGCTTTATCTAGTGGACACAATGTTTTAAAGCATTTCAGTGTGAAATATCCCAAATTATTCGAGTCACAACTGGAAATTTGGCTATTCGTACAGGTCTATTATTAACGTAATAAGAAAAAAAACCAGAGTGCTACTAACATGCCACACAGGCACAAAACATACCACATGACAGGATGATTGGCGTTGGGGGTAGTGTTGCCTCCAGAATGGCTTGACTAGGCTGGAAGACAAGCAAATGCACTGTATACAGTTTCACTAGACTTTGGCAAATAGCAATGCGCAGGGCAGTGAAAACGCAACATAGAACACTAAATCTAGTTTCGTTAATCAGAATGTAACATACATCAAGTTCAAGAAGAAACAGGTCCTCCTCCTCACGCATAAAGATGATGAGGCCGAGCACAATAGCAACCAGTTTCCCGTATCCAGTTCCTGTGGTGGAGAGTGCTTCCTGAGCTGATTCTAGGTTGGACTTCATGCTTGCATTAGGGTTCTCAGAAAAGAAACTCAGGATTCCTTGCCCTTTCTCTGCCATGCAGTTTCCTATAGCTTGATAGGCATCTACGCCTGTGAGAGTCCGGAAATGTGCCAAGAGGTATGGGCTCGACAGCAACCACGGCCATTCCTGTTCAACTCGCATAATCGATATACCAGCATTTATGTCTTGTCGTTGTAGATAGTATGTCTTCTGCATCATGCTCATCAGTTCTTGAGTATTAGTCTCACCACATGTATAAAACGCAATCAGTTCACTTTGGACGGTCCTCAGTGCTTCTACAGTGTCGCCAGGAGGAAGCTTAGGGTTCCATGCAACACAACCATACATGTCCCGCTTTGCAGGAGCACACTGTTGCGTTTCTGGCTGTTGTTCTACATGTGAGGACGTGGTGCGGTTAAGGTTATCGATGCGGTACTCGAGCTTCGATGCAAGTGATTGCCGCCTATCCTGTCTGCAAGTGAGTCCATGTGATCTAGCCTAGAACAATCCTTTTTGCTATCAACGCAATCGCTTTTCTACCAGGCTTCTTGCTGATGTTGTGAATATCCCCAGCAGTAATTCGAACAAAATCTAGCAGGTCCCTCTTTGACGCCTCCTTCTTCTGCTTGAGAGAATCAAGGAAGCTGTTTCGAGCCTTACTATAAGGAATTTCAAAGGCTTCTGCCCAATTGGTGGCATGCAAACTTGAAGTGTATGCTGAGTTGCTGGCGGAAGGCTGAGCTTCAGTGGGTACTTGAAGGGAGCTCGGTTCCATGGGTGCTGTGGTGGCCTCAATAGCTGAAAAACATGTCAAGTATAGCTTTGTCAATTACAGCTTAATGTCGAAGTAATATGCGAACTATTTCTCCTAAAATCATGTAAGGTTAGCTGTTTTGCGGAGTGTTTCAAATGTACATTTTTCACGCCATCAAATGCTGCAAGGGCTTATAGCATGTATCGCTGTTAAGCACTGGAACGAAACGCCCAGCATACACTCAAAGTACAGTTGCACCTCATCATATGTATCTTCACTATACCAGACGTCGAACTTCTATGGTGTGTAGCTTACAGTATGCTTTGTAATTATAATTATTGATTTTTACATTCCAGCACGATGGCGTTCTCTACAGTTTTTCCATGATGCTCCCTATCACACTCAAACTGACTGTTCGGGGTATTGAAACCACTTCGAGATAAAGCGCATTGACCAGTCGATTAAGAACCGGTGGATTTTTGTATCTTTTTCTTTTTTTCACTTTAAGTGAAACCCCTGCATGAGCAGTAAACACAGGATATATGAAGCCATATTTTAAACCATGAGTAAACTAAATGTAACTAGACCACGAAGTCATAAAATAACTAAACACTAACACTAAAGACTTCGAACAACTCGGAGGAAAGAGTGCCTCGGTCAATTCTCGTTGTTCACAAACACTAACAAAACTAACGGTAAAATAATGCAAAGTAAGGGTCAGAGTTCTGCATATTATGCACACAATGTAATTAAATGGCAGGTACATGACTCTGAAAGTAATTAAGTGATAGGAAAGATTGATGACAATGAATTTTAACTCAGTCACAGTTACAGTTCATCTGAAAATGTGACTGAGGTAACCTCAATTGCTTCAGCTATACGGCAACATGTAAATCACAGCATCTGTTGACTAAGCATTCCTACAACAATCAAGATGCTAACTCGACTGGGAGCCAATCTGATCCAGCTCTCACAATTATCTGCAACGGCACAACATTGTCAGCATTCTCATCTCTTAAGACTGTAGTCGAATGGAGGTTCATCCTCTGAACATGACACAAAGCAAAAAGTTACCGAAAGTTGCGTTGAGTGATACAGTCATTATTTCAAAACTAATTGGGGTAACTTCATTACTCTAATTACTTTTGGGTTAGTTAATAAATAGTTATTTCGCAACTCTGGTCGGGGTTCCTTACCATCACGCCAGCGTTTCAAAAGCTTCTTAGAGTTCACAGGAGTCAGCGTGCTGTACAGTTCAGGAGGGTCGAGATATTCAAAGTCTTGAGGTGTGCGTACACCCAGCTCCCACAATTTCTCATGAAGACTCTTTCGCTCTTCCTCGGTGAGGTCTGGCAGAACTTGCTGCACCACATCCTTAACAGCAATAGGAAGCTGCAAGACATCACAATCTGACAAGATGAGCAGAGATACCAATTACTGAAGTTTCATAAAAAGTCTGTTATAAGTAAATGAAGCCACAAGTATGTTTTTTTTGATTGGGTGTTAGCGCCGCGAAGCAACTGTGGCTATGAGCGACGTACAGATGTGGACAGACGGAGAGAGGATAGCAGGAAGGAGTGGGGGACAGTGGGGTTAGTATGCGTCCTGGGCCGACTTCAGGGGAAACTGTGCCGACATTCGTCTGGAAAGTCTTCGGAAAACCCAGGGAAAACCTCAGACAGCACAGCCGGCGGTAGGATTCGAACCCACCACCTCTCAGTCTTCAGCACGACCTTGGTTGCCACAAGTATGTAATGACGTAGTATTCACAAGGGTGCACTTGATGAAAAGAATAGGTAAGTGTATTGCGTGAAGGTACTGTATCACTTTGGCGTCTCCCTTCTAGAATTCTTTCAGTCTGCTTCAGTCCAGTGCCTCTTCTATAACATATGCGTCAAAGACAGTGTGCTTGAGAACAAGAACACTTGTACCATGCAGAGGCGGAGAGTTTTCATTTTCCCAGGGGGGGCAAGGGCGCACCGCGAAGTAAGTACTCTGGCGGGGGGGGGGGGGGGTTATGTTTATTAAGAAAAAAAAGAAAGGAAAAGAAAGCCAGATGGATGTCGGCTTGTTATTCCAACAAAAAAGTGAAAGGGGGAAGAAAGAGGCAAAGAAAAGAAGAAAGCAAAAGAAAACAAAAAGAAGGAAAGAAAAGGAAAAGAAAAATGATGAACACAAAACTAAAGTTGAAGAATCACACACTCCGGCGGGATCCTATGATGTATGCAGAACTGGTATAGAAATAAGAGGAAGGAAGAACAGAAAAAACAAAACAAAAAGAAAAACAGAGAGAACGTAAACAGTGAACATGTGCACAACTGAAGGCATTACGCCTTTGAAAACTGAGTGCAAAAGGAACAAAATGCATTGAATCCTCGGTGTTTGAGCCGAAATGCGCGCAATTTAATGAATATGGTCAACGAAATGGAGCAGCGGGAGTTGAACCCGCTCCCAACGGATATGCGTTCCGAAGATCGTACCGTTACACCTCGCAGCTGCTGGTACCTTTTCGACTGCTTCGTTTCATTGACCTGATTGCTTTGGGCGAAATTCAGTCTATGTGTTGTGTCATCCTCTGTGTTTCTTCGCCTCACCTTCTACTGTGACAATGAGTATGGTGGGCGGATACATATTTTACAAATTGCAAGATCAATTTTTGGGGTTGGTGCCTCTTCGCTCTTTTGACCCTGGCGCGCCGAGCCCCAAAGGTTGGTGTCAGTCTCTTAGCGGGACTTCCCGGGGGAGGCGGCGCCCCCCCTAGTTCATGTTCCGGGGGGGCAAGGGCCCCCGCGCCCCCCCGCAGTCGGCGCCTATGTACCATGGTGCACATAGGCTTGGAGAGGATAAAAGTCAAGTAAAGCTCTTAGCTTCACACATGAGGGTGGATCAAATGAAGTGTCATGTGCAATGGCATACACTCCTACATCATCCAAGTATGTAGTCAGTACCGGAGTGACAAAAAGGTATGGCTCATTCTGCTCAGCAACAGCAGCTGCATCAATACGTGCGAAATTAACTATGCTTCTTCTCTTGACAATGCGACATACATGCCACACACATAGTCAGTGCCACAATATTGAATCCTATGGAACAACTGGAAGTCCTTGTGCTGGAAGAAACTTTGAGCTGCTTGGGCCACACTCTCCCTGATAGAGAAAGACTCTGAACGACTTTCAGATATGACGAGCTCATGTCCGTACAGCGTCCCTGTACTCAAATATGCCTGCAGTAGTTGGTGCACAGTTGTCAGTGTCTTGGTGAGGTTCTTGAAGCTGTTGCAGACTCGTGCAATTTGCTTTGAAAATGAGTGTTTGGCCTCAAAGCGCATTGTCCAAAGCCATATGAGCGGACCAAACTTCAGAAACAAGATCGGGTAGTGAAGAAGGAAATGATGCTTTGGCTTCAAACTGTTTTGTGGGAAAGCTTCTTTCCTGCTTTCCAGGTAGGGCTCAATGTGTTCCTTCATCTGCAGGACTTGTGACACCGATACTTTCGGCATAAATACGAAACTCACTATCTCACGCAATTGAAGGCAAAGCTTCCACACGTTGTCACTTTTATCAACAAGGCTGCCTACAATGAGTGGTAGAAAACGTAACAAACACCAGTTTTGTGCTGCATGGCCTCCAAGTTTCTTAATGTCCTGTTTCAAGGCTGGTGGTCTGTCGGCAGCTTCGTGTGCACGAAGCTTAAGCTGAGAAAGATTTGTATTAAATGCCTTTACACTGAAGTACTTCTTCTTCACGAAATACTGCAGATAGAGTGTGAAGTCATAGTCAACAACGCCTTCAAGCAAGTCATGAGCAATACAAGGCGGAAACGATGTAGTTGCATGAAATCCTTGAAGCTTGTTGAAGAGGGAATCAAACTTTACACCAACGCAGTGCGGTAGGGATTCACTGTCCACCCGCTCAATGCAGTGCAGATGCTGCTGTTGTGTACGTGTCGTGCCATGAGCCAAGGGATTATCTCGGAATCCTTCTTGGGTGACAGTGCAGTATCTGCAGAAATACTGCGCTGAGAAGCTCTCTACAAAGCCACCCACACAATGGGAACCTAAGTTGTCACCGCATATACAAAACACTTGTCGGGTGTATTTCTTCCCCATGACTACTATGCCACATTTATACAGCTGGTCCAACTCACTGACGACTTTGGAGAATACTTTCTCATGCCCGAATGATTGAAGGTGTCTTTCAGTGCACATTAAAACGACCTGAAGTTGGTCGACCCTTGAACGATTTTCCTGCCGCACAACCCCAAGAGTAAAATAGAGTGCCAAGACTTTGTGCTTCGACTTCGCCGACCCTAGTGGGTTTACCACTTCAAAACTGTCCTGGTAAAGGATGAGTGCAAGTACATCAGACGGTGCAGATGCCATTATGCTTTTGAAGAGCTCCCCATCTACATAATCGGAAAGAACTTGGTTGTCCTCTGTGAAATGTGGAAGTTTTCTAAAGCTCTCCAGTTGGGACACCACTGACTCATCAGTCAGCATGCGTTGCAGAGTCGTTTCAATGGGCACATAGTGATAAAATGCTTCATCACCAGAGCTGAGCTGCCCCAGCCGTACAGAGGTAGGGGCGACGTACCCAAACGTATCTTTAAAAAATAGGTCTTGCCGATACCGTTAGACATACAGCCTCCTTGGGCAAATGCACGAAGAGGATTGACATCATTAATGTCAGATAGAATGATATTTTTAGAGCTTCTATATTGTTGCTGATCTCATTCTGATGGGCAACAAACCGGGATGCGACTTTCTTTCTCAGTGTTTCAATAGTACCTTCAATTATACTGTGCAAGTCATGAAATAAAGATGATAGAGTTTTAGATGGCACATGGTGTTTCGTCATCATCTTCAGAAGCAATCTGCCAAGCAGCACATCTTCACTTTCGTTGTCAGACTCCTCGCCACCTGTGGTGTCAGTGGCATTTAAATCAGGGCTGTCAGGAACAGGACCTTCGTCATCGTATTGTTGCACTGAAGATGATGTCGTTGCAACGTCAACAGGAGCTGGAAGGGCATGCACAGGTGGACATTCTACTTTGTGGTACCTAGTCATGTGCACAGACATTGCTGGTTTTGTCTGAAATTCATTTCGTCCCACGCACTGAGGAAATGGACATGAAACAGGCTGGTGATTGTCCACATGTTCCCGCATATGACGCATTGCTTCCTGTAGTGACGGTAGTTCCTTTTCACACAGCACAACAGGGCATGTCAAAGTATTCACTGACGGATACTTCCTTTTTTGAGGGTGTTCTCTCCGGCAGTGATGCGAAAGTGCATGAAGCGTCTCAAACGTCACTTTGCACTCAGGCTTGTAGCAGGAAAATCGGTAGTTGTGGATGTACATGTGGCTGCGCTGGTGTTCCACATAGGCGACAGGCGTGGAGCTCTCGGAGCCACATTTCTTGCACTTGTACATGTTTCGGTATTCTACCTGGGGAGAACGTAGACATTCTTCTCAAGACGATAGTGACGCAAGAGTCGCTCATCCTAACTTTGCTAACACTGCACAGTACATATGAACAACATAATAATCCCTGTGTTCCCATTCGTTCACGATACGCTCTCGTGAGTCATCGGTTGTGTAGCAAATATCACGGTAAACAGGAGGGATCCCTGTTGCGAGAAGCGTTACATAATAAGAAGTGAGAGTGATTGGGTCGCACGGTAAACTGTAGCACACGACATGTTCTTCGCTTAACAGCACCGATTGTACTGCCGTCACTGTCACGACAACTTGCCTTCATCTGAACATTATGCCTGTTAACATCCGCACGGAAGCATAGTAGCGTCATCAGTAATTGATATGCAGCTACATGGAGTCAGGTCATGATTTATAACCGCGAATAAATTCCATGCATTGGTGATGTTAGGCCTAACTACTTCCAGTTAGTACGGCACAACATCAAATACCTGCCTCCGCATACTCATACGCATAGGTATGAAAATTTTAGTGATAAACACTTGCTTCTGACTATGAAAATGGCATTAAACTCAATTCCAACAAGAAAGCTGCTCACCTGAAAGCTGGTCCACCACAGCACATGGATGCAGCCATGCGAGCTACGCAGTACGCACAGCCAAAGCGCCAACTTCCGGAACCGATGTTGCGCGTTGAGCTCGCTCGGCCGCTCAACCAAACAGTGTCACATGACGATCTCTCGGGTCTCACGTTCGTATTTGAGTGGGAGAAAAAGGATTGCTTGATCGATCGCGTTGCACTACATCGTTTTCAAATGATAACCAAACCTTCGTCGCGTTCTAAAACAGAGCATACTCTGCGAAATGGTTATACAGAAGAGTCTGTACCCGTTTACAGAGAAATTCTCCGTTCTTTTTCTGTTATTTTACATAACTTTTTTTCAGTGTAGGCTGCTTCCGCATCACACCATCTATACTCCGAACGAAGCTGCGGTAAGTGTCATGCATGTGTTCCCAGTGGTTGTAGAATGTCTGTTTTTGACGTCTGTTTATGGTAGTGTTTGAGCTGCTATCCCACTAGATGGAATGACCTATGTTATTGGTTATCTTTCAGGGATGACCGTTCCGAAGAGGCGTAGCGACTGTGGTGTAGTGAGAGGAAGATGATGTAGCCACATCATGGGGGGCACGTGGATAATGTGGAAGACCAGTAAGTCTTCTTTTGGGGAACAGGCTTACAGGAGGTCGGACATAGTTTCTTCCGCTCTGAGATACAGGTGGAGACACGGCATTAATTTTTGGCGACGGGTGAGAACCTAATACTACATCAGTTACAACATCTGCGATTACTACCTTTCTTAACCACGTATTCAGCAGAGAAGGCTTTCCGGACGAAATCGTTACTGACAATGGTCCTCAATTTGTTGCAACAGAATTCAAGAACTTTCTCCACCAGCGTGGCATTCGGCATTCCAACGTATCACTGTACTACCCTCAAGCAAACGGGTCGGTCGAAAGATTTAATGGTGTCTTGAAGAACTTTTTTCTTTTTTTTTATTTAGTTTATTTATTTAGTTCATACGTAACATGAACGCCGAGTGTCCGGCAAAAAGCAGCCTCCTAGCTACTTGACTAAGGCCGGGCACTCGGTTGCAGTGCAGCACTTGCAATAAGCTAAGAACGAAACACAGATAAGGAACAGAATGTCGTACACATCAGGTCATCCATAATACATTGGCGTAAACAACTTCAAAAACAAAAACTAAACGAAACAGGTCATGAAGAGCAACAAGTAACAACCAGTAACGATCGACTTGAGCGTGCTATTGATTTACACACTGGGTTCAGGGGTATCCTTCCAGAGAAAATGGTTTATTAGTTGCTTACGAGTTATATGTTGTGTAAACAGATCCATGCCAGCATCCAAGAAGTCCTTTAACAAACGCGGGAGCGTCAGTGTGAGCGACTGTAGGCCATATGATGTGCGAGAAAAGGGTACAATCCATTTGTTTGGGTCACGGGAAGGGTAGGCGTGCCTCCTTTCATTCAAATTTGCGAGACCCAGAAAGTATGTATTATTATACTTAACAGCTTATATAATATATAATGCAAAAAAATATTTACTAAGTAGGAACAAATGTAACTCTTTGATTGGCATCATGGCATACCGCCTGAAAAGTTCTCTAGTATGAGCATCAAAGCTAACGTTTGCGATCATTCGAGCTGCTTTTTTCTGCAGCCTGGATAAGGAGTGGATGTTTGTTTCTGTGGTGTTACCACAAACTAAATGGCAATAGGTGACATGAGACATGACAATGAAGTTATAAATGTAAATCTTTGCGGACGTTGGACGTAGGTAGCGTTATTTTGTTAAAATACCTATACCTCTCGACATTTTATTCTGGATGTGTGTAATATGTTCGTTCCACGTTAATGTGTCACAAAATATTACTCCTAGAATTTTTGTGGATCTTGACAAACCTATAATGTCATTAGGAAGGGAGTTGCCTCAGGACAGAAGCCGCCGATATTTCGAACAGAGACTGTTCTTCTTCTGGGCACCGTCCTCATCATTGGCATCGTATTTAAAGGGTTAGGTGTGACGTGTTTAAAGGTTCATGCGAATTGTGGGTCAACAGCCCGGAGGGAAGAAAGGTTCCGTACGGGCTTCTACGGCCGGAGTGAATGGCTGTCATTAGTTATTCGTAAGTCCAGCGCTACACTGGGAACCTTATTTTGGGGTCGAAACAAAACCGCCTTTGTCTTATTTGTGTTTATACTCATGCTGTTATTCTTGGACCGTAGTGCCAGTGCAGAGAGAACATTATTTGCTAGAGTGTTGAGTTGGGCAATGTCTTGGTGTATGAGCAAAAGACTCGTCTGCGTATATTATGTATTGAATATGTGGACTTATGTCAACAATGTTGTTGAACTTCATTCAACTATCCGCATTGGAGAGCAAGCCTATTTCTGCTGCGGTTCTGGACTACCTCACAGTATACAGAGCAACACCGCATGCTACGACGGGGGTGCCACCGGCAGTTCAACTTTATGGAAGAAATTTGCGAACACGACTACACATCGCGGGTTATGACCAAACTCATCTCCACAGATCAACACCGCAGAGTGCGGTACCAGAACAACGCGTCAAGATGAGGCAGTCGAAACAGAAAGTGTACACAGACAACAACAACTTTATTTTGGCTTTGGAGAGTGGGGAGGTTCATTGTACACAGACAATCGTCGAGCGTCCTATGCAAGAAATTACGCTGTAGGCGACTATGTGCGTGTCCGTCATCCGCGTCACCAACGGAAAGGTAGTTTCCGATTCAGCCCTCCTCTGAAAATCATCCCTAGACGAGGCCCTGTGTCCTTTCTTTTAGAGGACGGGAAGGTTTGGCGTTCATCTAAATTTGCACCTGTGGCAGCATCCAGCGTCAGGAATCGCACGTGGAACCCTTGGTTCTCCGTGAAATCTCCCTCCCTGTGCCGAGCCCCTCCCTCGTCCCTTGGACTTTACATCTACACCAGTGACTTCACCATTGCCTGCACTTCGACGCAGTACAAGGAATCGGCGACCTCCGGTTCGCTACGAGGCTACATGAAAGAACTAGAATTTTGTGTGGGATTTTTGTTGGGTTTATTTGGGTTTAATTCCGTTACGGAACAGTTTGGTTTACAAGGGGGAAGATGTGGGAAGAAGACGAGGAAGTCTTCTTTTGCGGAACAGGCTTACAGGAGGTCGGACATAGTTTCTTCCGCTCTGAGATACAGGTGGAGACACCACAGCGACCATTCATGTTATTATTATTATGACCATTATCACTGATTATCATTTTTTGTACATGTTTCATTAATTGATTTAAGGTTTTAATAAACGAGCACATAAACGGTCATGGCCCTCATTATCTTATTGAATATTCACTATTACACATTTGTACTATTGTATTTGGACACAGTTAGGTTTGGGGATACCTGTGCTTTTGCGCCAGCAGAAGTGGAGGCTTAAATTAGCATAGTAGGAAGAGGTAGCAATAGACAATGTAGAATAAACAGTAATTCACAACGTTTGATGAACGTTCTATCAACGTAGAAAAAAACCAGTCAAAGCAGAAATAGCGTTATAAAATTATAATAGATTCTACGTGTTTTTGACCGGACATTTTCTACGTAGAATCAACGTTGCACGCTATCGCATATTCTACGATGATGTTGTAGATTTGCAATGTTATTTCAATGTTGATTCTACATTTCGTGGTTGACTGGGGGCATTGGGATCGCGAAGCAAGATGGCGGCTGTTTCCAGCAAGTGGAAAGTTCAGTTGTTGAGTTCTAGTGAATGTTATAGTGGATTACCACGTATATTGCCTGTTTCGAGCAATGTGTATCATCTGCGAGAGGTTGCAGGACGTAGCGACGTATTGAATTGGGCATTTCACACGCTTCAACGTCCAATCTTGCCGTGCTGTTTCGGCATTTGTGGAGCACGGGTACGTACCATTTTCTGCAGTTTCAGTCAATATGGGGCGTACACGGGCAATATGGGGCCCATATTGCCAGGATTTTCCTCATATTGGCTCAAACTGGGTGATATGTGGCACATATTGCAAAGTTTGAGATAATATGGGGGAAATCCTGGCAAAACGAGTCCCATACTGGACCCGTATCGCCCATAACCAGCCAATATGGGCCCAATATTGTGTGCTGCTTGAGGTGTGGCATGCATGTGGCTTCAGTTATCTGTGACGGACTGTCATCAAATGTGCCAATGGGAATGCTCTTTGACTACAAGATTCACGGAAATTGTTTTGATGAATTCCGAACATGGTTCCCTCACCCGACAAGACCAGGCAGGCTAATATTTCTTATATTTGTTGCAGCTCACGCACTGAAACTGCTCCAAAATCTTCTTGGTGACAAAGGCACATTCTACAGCAGCGAGTATGGAGTAATTACTCCATACTGAGCTGCCAACAGATTGAGCCGTGCACACATCGAATACAAACACCAATCTATGAAGGTGCGTCTGGCACCCCAGACATTCAGTGCATCTGTAAGCTGTGCAATTAAGCTCGCAAGGAACCTCGGCATTTCATCCTTTCGTGGTAGTAAAGGAACGGACATGTTCCTTGAAGACATCAATGAGTAAGAAGAGCATTTCATGTAACTCCATAGCGTACGAAGCACGAAATCCTTCTTTGGAGGGCTTTTGACTTAACTCTCATACACTGCATGCTAGAGGCTCAAGGGCCAGCTCACGTCTGCAATTTCAAAGGAACTCATGACATTGAGGCTACCCTCTGAATAGCAGTGCAGGATGGTCGCAGGACGTCAGTGATCAGCTTTACCTTCGCCTTGTTCGCTGCCTTCACCTCGCGCTTGCTTCACCCTTGCTGTAGCTGAGCTTGCTCAGTATCTGTTCAACGAAAGCTTGTGCAGGTAGTACTGTGTGGAAATTCTTGAGAAACTACATCTTTTTTGTGGATTTCCATTTGTGATGGATTTAACTCGGGATGCTCCGTAAAAGTATGCTCAATCTCTACATTCGACACATCTGTAGCCTATGATATAATCTTGTTATAACAGCAGGGTTTAACAGCCAGACAACAAAATTAGCAAGTTGATCAGGAATGTCTCATTCCTTACTATACAGCAAATGGTTACCCGTCCGTAGTCGTATGGCAGTCAGTGAAACTAACCAAATATATTTATCATATGCAGGCACATCTGCACCTAAAGGCTAAGTCAGGACCACCTGGAAATGTTTTTCGGGTGCACTCGCCAGCGAGGTGGCTGGAATAACAAACACTCGGCGCTACAATTCCGATACGCATACAGGACCCTTCTCCTGCACGCAGACGTCCAGAGCCCAGAATCGAGCAATGTTGCACCAGATTTAGCTGTTGTCCTGATGCAACGCCACCAGGGTACGCAAAGAAACAACCAACAAAATGTCGAAGGACAATATGAAAACATCGACAACAGTGAGACACTTGACGCAAGTGCCTTCTTCAATGACCATGACTATTCTAATGTCGCAGGACTAACAGACTTTGGTGATGAAATTCCCAAATACATTGGTGGGCAGCTTGTCACCTCTACCGCGAAAGAATTACCTGCTCAGAGTACATTGACACCATTGTTGACAGTAGCATGGAATGACCACGACGATCCGGAAACGCACATCTTCCTCTAAACACGATTAATTAATCAATTAAAGGTAATTGGGATCCCCCACAGTAACCAGCACCCTCCATGGAGTCACCTCACTAATTGGGGAGCGTCTAACTCGTGTCCAGACCAATATGTGCGTTTCCGGATACTCGTGGTCATAAAAAGAAAAAAAAAACAGATAGAGATAGAGTGGAGAGAAACAATTTATTCGAAAATGAACGACGCCGTGGTGAAGAAACCGCTCCGGAACGTCCAAGTGACGAGCTCTCACCATGTTGGTAGTTGGCAACCGGCAGTTGCAAAGATCGACGACAGGTGGCTATCTAGTTGCAAGGCATCACACCAGATGGCGCCACCATCATAGCTCTATGGGAGAAAGACAAAGAACAACAAGATACTAGCGGCAGGTAAAAATGGCAGCACTGCTAAACAAGTCTAGGCATGCGAGAGAAAAGGCCTAACCGCTACTGCTAAACAGCACAGAGAAAACAGTACACATCAGGGAAAAGGCTTAGGGGGGGGCGACCGGTTAGGCCTAACCACAGCGTCACAACACTACGCAGCAAACACAAGGCGGGAACCGCAAAACGCTAGGCACACAACGCTAAACATGCGACAACACGGAAAAAATGCTTGGTCACTGCTAAACAAGTCTAAAGATGCGCGTACGGGGCACAGCAAACATGCGAGAAAAGGAGCGCGGTCCAACAACGCACGGTCCAACATCGACAAATCACTCACCTTTGCCCCCGCGGCGACGGTGCGTCCGCTCCCCACGGCAGCCAGGCACCAACTGAGCCCCGCGGGGACTGCGGAGCGACCAAGCGCACGTCTGCACTCCGCGAGATCCAGCGAGCGAGTCACTGGGGCGCCGCCAGGCGCCCACAGCTCCCCATAGAGCCCATAGTTTGAGGTAATTCAGGCAACACTGGACATACGACCAATGAAAATGCGTCGTGATGCCTAGCAGCCAGCCAATCAGCAACCTCTCCGTTTGGCTCGCCTTTCGGCCGGCCCTGACTACCATTGACTTCTACTGGTTTTCATACCTGGCGCCTGTTATTCCAAAATAACTAAGACATTTTTGACTGGCCAAATACATATTTATTGATGCAACGTATAGACTCAAATGTTTGACTCATATATTCACCGTGCGTACAGGACGTTTCGTTCGTTGAATAGACTGCAACAAAACCAAGTTGGAACTTGCAAAGCACACACACAGTCTACTTCTGGAGGCGAGCGAAGTCCACGAGTGCGTGCGTTTCACAGATGAGCATCTTCTTCTCATATTGGCGATGCACCGAAGGTCACACAGTCACGGGAAATACTTATGTCGTTACGAACCCTCTCTTCTTAGTCACTGTATTTGAAAATGCGACAGCACTCAAAAGTGTTCCTCAGGCGTCAGCTCACCAAGCAATCCAGTTCCGACCCGGCTAGAATGTCCGTAGGTTGATACTTTATCGGAAATCAGTACATGGCCAGATTCACTATACACGAACAAACCCGCGAATACGCTTCCTCTTTGGTCGTTGTGGTCAACCGACATCGGCGAGCCGCGGAGACGCAACGACCTTGCTTGGAGCTGCCCGCCTGGCCGACTATCCAGACTGCCCGCGAAAAGTGAGCTGTCAGATATTTCGAAACTTTGCCAACCAATCCGGGAGCGCGCAACCTCCTTCGGCCAATGGGCATCCGTCATGATGCCTGACGATGTAATACCACGTGATTTTATTTTTCTACTGCCGCGAATGCGGGGAGCTATGGAGGCCTGGCGCCGCCCCGCGGCAGCTACGCATGCGCGCGCTCCTAGCGCCCCCTGCGCCGTCCTCCCGCCCGCCCGCCCGTCATGGAGGGGGTCACGCGGCAGTCCTGTGGCGCACCGTGCGCAGCGTCCACCAGATGGAACATTTCGGGCGACAGCTATTTGGTAGAAAAAGATTGGAGTATTTTCTGGACGCATATAAACAACCGATGTCGTCGCCCCACGCTTATTTACTCTGGGCGCAGACTTTTACGGGGCGCTTGTCACCGGCAAGCAAATGCGGCTTCAGGGTAACCTCATCGCCCTCGAAACAACCTTCAGATGGACTCTGCAAGGTCCTGCGGGGATTATTCTTCGCCAGAGGTGAACACTTTCCACGTTGATCTTTATAGCTTCTCCCAAGACGACTTAGATGAGAGGTTGCAGTCATTCTGGGACTTGGAGCACCTCGGGATTGCCGACGCCGCAGAATCACCGGGATTAGATCTCGTTCTACAGAGATTCGAGGACAGCACTCTATTGGAGAACGGTCGCTACAGTGTTGGGCTGCCTTGGAAGGACAACCTTGTCTCTAGGCTCGGGACAAACAAGACAACAGCTGAAGTACGTCTAAGAAACGCCACCCGCATTCTGTTGAAAGACCAGGCTGTAATGAACGAATACAACCAAGTTATTCGACAGTACCTCGAGAACGGTCACGCTGAACGCGTAGATGTCACAGCGTCAAAGGTTGGCCCGGAGTATTATCTCCCACATCATGCAGTGATCCGACGTGAAAGGGAGACTACTAAAGTACGCATCGTATTCGACGCCTCGTCAAAGTCACCTGGGTTTCTATCTTTGAATGACGTACTACACGCGGGTCCTAATCTGAATTCGGACATTCTCTCTTTGCTGTTGAGGTTCAGGATGCATCCCATCGCCCTTGGTTCTGGCATAGAGAAGGCCTTTCTACAAATTGGCCTTCACAAGCAGGACACCGACGCATTGCGTTTCCTTTGGTATTCTACGACTCCGGTTACTGGGCAAACCCTCCCAGACATCGAAACTTGGCGGATGACTCGAGTGCCCTTTGGTGCCAGGTCCAGCCCCCTTCTTCTTTCCGCCACTATTCGACATCACTTACGGCAGTCTGAAGGTGACTACCCTGAGACAGCGGCGCTTCTACATGATCATTTCTACGTCGACGACTTGGTGGTCAGCGTGGAAGCATCATCAGACGCACAGATTCTGTACCAGGACACTTTGCGAATATTTGAGGCCGCAGGCATGAAAGTGAAGAAGTGGGTGACCAATGACGGGATCCTATTACGCCAGATGTTCAACGACGGCAGCACAACCGTCGAGACGACTCAAGATCACACTAAGAAGGTGCTGGGACTTGTCTGGGACGTACACAATGACAAACTACGATGTCCTCTCGCAGCCATTTTGGACTTTGTTGCAACCGAGACGAATGACAAGAGGCACATTTTACAGTCCGTATCAAGGATCTACGATCCTTTCGGCTTACTTGCGCCCTTCCCCATTACTGGGAAGATTCTGGTGCAAAGAATTTGGGAGGCGGAGCTAGACTGGGATGATCCACTGCCAGAGGACATACAATCAGGAAGGAGTGGTGCGTGGGAGTGGCAGAACTGGAACAACTCTCTCTCCCTCGATTCCTGGGATATTCGGGCACGGCCACGCCTAGGAAGATGCACGTATTTGCTGACGCTAGTCCCTGCACTTACGGCGCGGTAATCTACGTTGAAGCGTCATCGAGCGACTCTTCTAGCATGGAGTTCCTCGTCAGCAAGAGCAGAGTGACCCCCATCAAGCGCCAAACGCTGCCAAGGCTTGAACTTATGGCAGCCCTTCTTGCCGCACAGTTTTACCGATATGTCTGCACTGCTTTGAAGATTGTGCCCGACTGTGTGTTCTGGACGGATTCTCTCATAGCGTTGCATTGCGTAAGAGGACCAGTAACACGGTGGAAGATCTTCGTTGCGAACCGCGTCCAAGAAATTCAAAGCATCACTTCTACTGAATGGTGGCGACACTGTCCCGGTAAGGAGAATCCGGCTGACCTCCTTACTCGAGGTGTTAAGGGGCATCAGCTTCAGGGCAGCCCCTTGTGGTGGCACGGCCCTACGTGGTTGGCACATGCGGAAAATTGGCCAAGTTCACTCATACCAGAACCCACTTGTCCTGATGGAAAGGACGAAGTGGTCCCCCAACGTGTTCCCTCAGTGGCGATTGCGGCGGTTCAAACCCTCATGTCGCCAGAGCGGTACAGTAGAGCGAACCGACTGGCCCGCTCACAACACAGGAGTTGAAAAATTCCGAGCAGTACTGGATCAGGATGACACAAGCAAAGTTCCTGGAGAAGAAGTCCATGCATCTTCAGAATTTCCGTCGGTACAAAGATTACGACGGCATTCTCCGGCTTTACGGGCGTCTCCAGCATTCCGAACAACCAGCAGCGACTAAGCACCCAATGCTACTACCGCCTGCTTTGGAAGCCTGGTTCACCCGCCTCATGGTTCTTCGCAAACACGAAAGGATGGTCCACGCCGGGGTTCAGGAGACTCTACATCAGATACGGGAGGATTACTGGGTGATCAGAGGAAGGCAATCTGTTAAGTACGCCCTGCACCACTGCTACTTTTGCCGACGTCTCCGAACACATTCATGCACCGAGCGAGAGGCGCCCCTACCGAAGGATCGAGTTTCACAGCAACTTCCGTTTGACGTGGTCGGGGTAGATTTTGCAGGTCCACTGTATTACAAAACAGCGCACGGATATTCAAAGTCGTACGTGACACTCTTCACTTGCACAGCTACACGAGCCATTCAGCTAGAGTTGGTAACGGACCAAGCCTTCGGCACCTTCCTCATGGCGTTTAAGCAATTTGTGGCTCGCAGGGGTATACCATAGAAAATCTATTCCGACAACTTTCTAACATACAAGAAGGCTTCCCGAGAACTTCCTCCTATGATTTCCGCTCAATTTGAAGCAGTGAAAGAATATGCCACCCAAACACGGAGCACATGGGAGTTCATAGCAGAACAAGCGCCATGGTGAGGAGGCTTTTGGGAGCGCATGGTGCGCTCCGTCAAAGAATCGCTGCGCAGGTCGCTAGGTCGGTGCGAACTGGACTTCCAGGAGCTACAGACTGTGTTGACAGAGGTCGAAGCCATTGTGAATTCAAGACCGCTTACTTCGCTCACAGAAGACCCTAACGACACAGAAGCCCTTTCTCCTTCACTCTTCCTGATCGGGAGACGCCTTACCGCCTTGCCATCAATGCAGTTTCTCCATTCAGATGACGTCAACGTCTCCCCCTCGCAGATTCAGCAGGCTAAAGAAAGTCTGCTAAACAATTACTGGAAGCTATGGTCGAACGACTACCTTCTCCAACTGCGGTCAGCTAAACTCAGCAAGCATGTAACCTCGGCCAACGTTCGGCAGAACGATCTGGTCCTCATACCCGATCGACGACAGCCCAGGATGTTTTGGACGCTCGGACGGGTAGAGCAGCTGCACATCGGTCGAGATGGGCTAGTTCGTTCCTGCACCTACGGACATTATTTACGTATTGCACCTGCACCCTACGGACATTATTACATCTACGGAGAAGTATTTCAAATTCTCCCGTGGGAGGGACTTCATGCCTAACATGAGGTCTGATTAGGCTTCGCGAACTTCAAAAATTGGGGGAGCATCGCCAGCTCTATTCAAAATTGGGAAGGGACGCGAATTCATGGCAAACACGAATTCTGATTAGCCGTAATGGGGAATTGTGGTTGCATCCCCCACACAAGTCAAAATTTTGAAGGGGTTACAGAGTTCATGGGAAACATGAATTCTGATTAGGCGTAATGGGGAAGATTTGGGGGGTACATTTTAATCTGGCTTTATTCAAACTTGAACTCCTTCTTTCATTTTTTGTTAGATTAGTTGAAAACGGGGGGAGAATTCGTGCGAACACGAATTTCATCAGAGGCCATGTTGATTATGCATAATTAAGGAGTTCTTAGAGGGAGAATTATTTCAAATTGGGGTTAACTTAAATCCTTCTTTCGTTTTTTCGTTTGGTTGTCATCGTCGACGTTATATGCAATATCGCAACGACACCGAGTAAGATATGGCGCGTGGTCCAAAGAACAGCCGACACCACCGCAATGCGAGGAGGAGGAGGCGCTCTGGTTCTACGGTGATGGATCGAAAGCCCACGAGGGGCATAAATCCACAACGGGAGCCGTTTCGTGGAGCAAAATGTAAGTAGTCCGTCTGCCGTGTGAGTGTATTCTATATATGGCATTGTTTTTCAGGAAGCGATATCCGCTGTCACCGCATATCATGAAACACAGGAAGAGCCATCCAGCAACCTCCCCGATAGCCCAACTACCTGCCTGTATAGCAGTACGACCCCTCCTTGTACAGCATCGGGCAAGAAAGACCATGAGCGTCCTTGTGAATCGAGTGACCGTGGAACAAAGTGCAGGCATCTATCGGTCAACTCCTTTGTAAGAATTCAATAAAGATGTTTCACAGAAAAAAACACTGAGTCACGTCAAAGTTATTCGGACTGTAATGCGTTGCATTTCGATAAACAAATGATATTTCAATAAATCGGTAACAAAGTTCACGATGTAGACTGCTTGCAAATGTCGCTGCTTCCGCAGGGCGTACTTAATATGAGCCATGGCACGAGCGAGAAGGTGCACGATGTCTGCAGCGATGTAGTTGAATTCTGCATTGGCCAAGCTCTCAAATTCACTCATCAGTCCCAGGGGTGCATCCGGAACCGTTATACAGACGTTCTTGTAATGGACGTATATCCAAAGCACCATCTCCTGCAGCCGCCCCGGCGAGATCTCTCCTATATTGCCAAAGCCTACCATGTCTATCACGTAGCGAAAAGCAGTGATGACGAGCTCGTTGCGGGGACTTTCGCTGTTGAAACATTCATTCTCCACTTCTTCCCAAGAGGCGTGGGTGCGGGAACAATTTTGTAACGAGTGGTAGCTGAACATCTTCACGTATTGATGAGGCGAGTGCAGTGCGCGGTGCCTTTATGCAGATAAACGCGTGCAAAGAAACGAGAGCGAAACCAAAACAGAGAAGCGACCCGTTGCCGCTAGGAGCGCGCGCGCAGCGGGAGGAGCAGACAGTGAAACCGTAACCGCCCGCGTGACCCCCTCAATGACGCGCGGGCGGGCGAACGGACGGCGCACAGGGCGCTAGGAGCGCGCGCGCATGCGTAGCTGCCGCGGCGCGGCGTCCCAGTCACTTGCTCGCTGGATATCGCGGAGTGCAGACGTGCGCTCGGTCTCTCCGCAGTCCCTGTGCCTGGCTGCCATGGGGATCGGACGCACTGTCGCCGCGGGGGAAAAGGTGAGTGATTTCCCGACGTTTGCGCGTTGTTGGACCGTGCTCCTTTTCTCGCATGTTTGCTGTGCCCCATACGCGCATCTTTAGACTTGTTTAGCAGTGACCAAGCATTTTTTCTCTGTTGTCGCATGTTTAGCGTTGTGTGCCTAGCGTTTTGCGGTTCCCGCCTTGTGTTAGCTGTGTAGTGTTGTGACGCTGTGGTTAGGCCTCACAGGTCGCCCCTAAGCCTTTTCCCCGATGTGTACTGTTTTCTCCGTGCTGTTTAGCAGTAGCGGTTAGGCCTTTTCTCTCGCATGCCTAGACTTGTTTAGCAGTGTTGCCATTTTTACCTGCCGCTAGTATCTTGTTGTTCTCTGTCTTTCTCGCATAGAGCTATGATGGTGGTGCCATCTGGTGTGATACCTTGCAACTAGGTGGCCACCTGTCATCGATCTCTGCAATTGCCGGCTGCCAACTACCAACATGGCGGGCGCTGGTCACTCGGACGTTCCGGAGCGGTTTCTTCGCGACGGCGTCGTTAATTTTCAAATAAATTGTTTCTCTCTACTCTATCTCTATCTATTTTGTTTCTTTTTATGACTACGAGTATCCGGAAACGCACATCTTGGTCTGGACACGAGTTAGACGCTCCCCAATTAGTGTGGTGACTCACTGAAGGGTGCTGATTACTGTGTGGGGTCCCAATTAGCTCTAATTGATTAAATAATCGTGTTTAGATGAAGATGTGCGTTTCGGGATAGTGGCCATTCCATACTACTGTTGACAACAGTGAGAGGAGTGTGTGTTTTATTGAAAGGTGTTGAGAGCATAGTTTATCCTTCTTTGTTTGTGCTAAACCTTCTTCGCTGTGGAGAACGTGCATTCCAGATCAGAACACGTGATACTGTGCATACGCTTTTTACACGTGCGTTTCAAAACTTGATAGACATACATACTGCCTGTGCCCGGGGAGCACATTTCGCCGACCCAAGCAGCACAATGTACGGAAATTCGAGTGCAATGGGGATGGACGGGTAGGATAGGTGGGATTGACGGGCCTTGAACAGACCCGTGAAACTAAAGAACATTGATAAGACACATACCGTCCACACCCATTGCGCTCGACTTTCAGTACATTATGCTGCTTGGGGAAGACCCCGAGCATGTAATTTCATTGGCTAGGGTTCTTCTGATGGACTACATAACATTAGGACTTGAAGAACTTTCACGACACACAACAGAACAGCTTCAAGGCTCCTATGTCCGTCATGTGCTCACAAAACAAATTATATTCCGAAATCAGTGAACAGTGGTATTTAGCAAGGCAATTTATTCCTCATACCCCTTCCTAGGTATAGTTTTGTGACGAAAAAAGATGAAACACCGGCTTGACACAACAGACAACAACATTTACTTGTAACGTTTCGACGCCTGTGCGGGCGTCCTCATCACACAAACACAAAAGAAAATAGTACAGATCCGAGATTAGCTTTACGCCTTCGTCATGTTCGTGTAGCGTTCCGGTAGGGGCCTCGTGGCTGTTGAAAGCATTGTTATCAGCATGAATTTTCCAAGATTCCAGAAATTTTCGTACCCCCACGTATGTTCACGCGCCAAACTTTCTGCTTCTTTGAAGTTAAAGGAGTGGCCGGTTTTTAGTACGTGTTCAACCAGCTCGGTGCGATTATTCTTTGTTGGTGGCTTCTTTATCTGTTGTTCATGTCCTTTTAGTCTGATGGCCTTCTTTCTTCCAGTTTCTATCATATCTACTATCATATATACTGTCTACATCATACCTCCACTACCGACAGACAGCGCCGCCCCATGTCCTCATGCTCAATGCGCGTGGCCAGACGCGTGTTGCTGAAACAGCGTCGCACCAGATGATACAGGATTAGAGAAGGAAGCTTCTCCCGTTTGCGCTTTCATCGTGCTCTATGGCCCTTGTTGCTTTTGCGCCAGAAAAATACAACCATCGTCAGCAGCTTTCATCGTGAGCGAATAATAAATCGTAATAAACAGCTTTCATCGTGTCGAGTCTTTGTGTTCCTGAACAGGGTAGTAAGCCACAGAACACTTTAGGGTACATGGTTGCAATTCCTAGGGCTATCCCAAGACGTCCTGGGGGTATACCCAGCACAGTCGCAGGATTTCTGGAGTCCCAGCAAACCACAGATATCCCAGCGATGTCCCAGTAATATCCCGGCGTGGATGTTCGGATATCCCAGGGATTTGCCCAGAGTGCCCGTAGAAGTCTTTTGTATATCCATAGGACTAGCAAAAGACTCACTTTTGTACGTCTCACGAACGTCTCATAAATATCGCGACGGGATATTTGTACGTTCAGAGAATATCCCCAATTGCATGCTTCTTGTTTTTGTTATATTTTATAGTAGTTTATGTTGAAAATCATGCAAAATGCCACAAACATTTTGTAACATTTCCTTTATTGTTCCACACACAATTGTAAGCTTTTTATAGAATATCACAGATGTTTCAGGAACACTACCTGAACATAATAAAAATAGACCTGAACATAACAATTCCTAAAAGTGATATCAGTTATTCAGAGTATCAGGTACTTTTGTAGACATGGACGATTTGAGCACTACCTAGCGCTAGTTATTAAACGGAACAGGTTATCAAAACTAAAACATTGCACAACCGCTGGCAAGGTATCACAATATTTCTATGCAGAATATGAGCACTACAATGGTGCCAGTTATTAAAAGGTTTACAGATACATAACAGGTTAATATTTTTCACAGGTTTACATTAAACATGTATAATAACATGTAAAACAATGCACAATATTGGCAGGGTATCACAATATTTTTCTGGTGAATACTATGTGCACTGCCTGGTGCCAGTTCGTCAGAAAAGTCTGCGACTAAAAGATGAAGGCTAAGACACTAGTTGTGCTATTGACAACACATGTATACAAAAATAAAAAAAAAGTCTCTCATAAGCTATGCAGGCGTATCACAGACATTTTTTAGAAAAATGTAATAATATAGTGCCAGTTCACCTCGACTGACAAAACATGGTGCGTTACTTCACACTGACAGTTACCTTTCACACAGAGCTACAGTTCAAGAGATACGAAACTGCAAAAAAATAAAAGAATAGCACCCTGCAGAGTTTACAGCTGTTCTTTTCAATCCCCCTCTTGGTCGTATCGTTTCCAGACTGGTGTCAGGATGCTCTTCACATCATCAAGCACTCACATCCGGTCCCATATTGTCACACTATATGGGCAAACCCTGCAATATAGTAGACATATCGTGCAGCAGCCACACACTCTGTGGAATGGTAGAAAAAATTTCACTTTCGCATCCTCTTCCATCCATCAGCTTTCATTCGACTCCTCTGAGTTAAGCCCTGTAGCTTTGCATTTCAAACCACTAATTAAAAAGATTAACCATCAAAGTCCATTAACACCTGCACTAATTACAACATTACAACGTTCACGGTGGCCACATCGCAACTTCATGTGTTCAATAGTTTTTTTTTTCGAACAAAAGATGAGTAATTTAGCAAAATAGAGGTCAATGTTATGAGGCACACCCACCAGAATATCTAAGACAATCTTCGTGAAGAACAATGCTATCAGTACCACATAGTGCTGACGGGCGTGATATGAAGGACTTACACCTGTGCATGTGCAACTATCAGGTTTGGAAGGAGGGTGGAGGGAACAGAGGAACATACAGAAAGCTTCCGCAGTGACGATTTCTATGTAATCCTTGAATGCAAAGATGGTAATGCTCTTGTAGGCGATGACCCGCATTTCCCGACGCTTTCTTGTGCAGCTGATGATTGTGCAGGTCACATCTCACTCGCAGGTAGCACATTGTGTGCATAACATTGTTTTAAGTCACATGTTCAGTCATGCACTGTTCTTGAATGAATGGTGCCTTGTACTAAATGAATGCAGTGCCCACAAGACGGTTCCAGGCAAAGGTGGGTGTAAACACTCTTCCGTGGTCACTCCAAAATTTAGGTTGTTAAAGCCGATGCTGAAAGGGAAAAAAATGTCAGAGTTAAATACTTACAGGATGCCATGCACTGCAATGAATGGCAGCAAATAGCAGCTGATGAAGTTGCATAGAGAGAGCAGACGCAGACAGGTAACGCATAATTCTCCTCACTGCAGACGTCACAGTCCCACCACCAAGCATGCAGTGTAAGCTCCAGCACCTGCGAATTGAGACAAGACAGCAACATATACACCGCTGAGCAGCGAGTGCACTTAGACTGGTGAACCTTAAATGAATTCAGCAGCATGTGCTGTCAATTACTATGCCTTAAGGGTATTAATAAAAGAAAAGAAAAGAAAAGAATAAATGAATAAAACGGACAGTGTTTAATTTCACTAGCAATGGCATATGACATGTGCCTTACGGCAATCAAGCATTGGGCCGTCGCCACATGCCAACTTCTTTTCGGTGTCAGACGTGAGCTCACGTTCAAACTTCTGAACCTCTTCCACTGTGCTCAGTGGTTGGGGCAGCAGTGGTGCTCCCGCTGAACGTGTGGTGTGCAAAGGCTGCAGAGTTGACGGCCGTTGTCCCTGTTGCTGGAGTGCCATCCGTAGTGCATTGAAATCCGCCAGCACTACCTCTTGAAACTTTGGAATAAGTGGATTCCAAGATCAAGGAATTAACAAAATAATCCAGTTTGTGCTCACTCTGTTCAGGCAGTGGTGTCCATTGTGCTCGAGAAATATTCTGTACTTGCGCAACACTGCTCATGGCAGAACATCCTGTGATATAAGTGAGAGGGCACGCTACTATGTGAACTGTTTACAGTTTGCGAGTACATATACTGCACAACAAATTGGTAAGAACACACAGTGAAATGTGTGGTATCAGTGTGTATGTAGTATATAGTCACCGCACCTGCCAATTGTGTTTGAAATTGCAGCTCCCCAGGCCTTGGCAAAATAGCATGAGCCGCATCATCCTGCACTTGAGAGAAATGCTCATGAAGTCATCATAAAGGAATGTGCACCAGCAAAACAAACAACAATAGAAGGCAGCTTACTGAATGTCCACGAGAACTGTGAACCTTGCAAATTCAGAAATGCAAATGAGGGTTTTGTTGAGTGCTACACGAATTTATACCTGTTTCCAGTGCTATGTCTTCCATGTCAGACAGGCTTACATTGGTGGCACCTAAAGATAACAATGAAAAACACAGGTTTGCACGGTGGCGTATCTAACATCTGTCATTACATGAACGCTACACTCACGAGCCGCTCAATACATGTAGAAATTTGTGCGCAGTGCCCATAGGCAAATTTCAGTAGTGTAATTCAATAGTTGCAAACTGATGGCACATCAGACTACAGACTCGAAGTGGAAAACAAGCGGCATCCTGTGGCAGATCCATCAAAATCAGAACAGCAGCTGGAGCAGATAACAGGAGATAAGACAACTGACGAGCTGGTAAAAAGAGGCTGTAAAAACTGTTACAATGACTAGAATTCCTACAGTCTTTCTGAGAGCGTAGTATCCAATGAAACATATTTTGAAAAACACCCAGTGAAAGGCAGCAAGCTTGCACGTTAGAAGCATTCTCAAAAAAGACAAACAAATTTGAGACTGCACCAGCAAGCATGGCAACAAAATATGAATGTCTGCCTTCGACTGGTCTGTACGAGGAAACACTCTGCACACCCACAGTTTCATCTGCATAGATAAAAGTAGGATGATGCCAGTTCACTCAGTTACACTCTGCTCTCCTGTACTACTACTACGGAATACTAACGGCACCCGTGCTTGCACACCCACACCCACACCCAACAGCTATAATGAATCTAGACGGGTAGAAATGCAGCAAACCGGTAGAGAAGTACGAAGGGAGTTGCCTCAGGACAGGTGCGACTCCTGGAGGCAACTCCCTTCGTAGCTATAATGAATGTTTTGCTATTTCAATCTATTGATAGAGCACATGAGCATACAGAACAGTATACCTGCGCTTGTTGATGCTATGTTTTCACTGTGCAGTTCAGCTGTAGTTCTACGAGAGGCAGAATCTGCAAGTTAAAAATATTTTGCTATTCACAGTTCTCTACATTGCTATTCTTCCATGCATGTGGTTTTACACAGGAAGCATGGGTTAATTCATAAAGTGTTACATAGCTACCGGAAATTGAGCCATTAACTGACTTTTGCTCACTTCGGCTGTTTTTCATTCATTATTTACGAGTTTTGTGATATGCTCACAGTTAAAGAAAAAAAGACATGTGAAGCATTTCACTAAGCGACTGCGTTATAGTCACGGCATGAGGCAAGAGACATTAACTATTCACTGCACCTAGCCATCCAGTAGCTAACATGTTTTGAAAAGTATGTGTCAGTTTAGGAAAGCCACATTAATTTACTACCTCCAGTGTTATGCAGGGCCTCTGTTTTCTTGGATTTTGTCTTCGCAATGCGGTCTACGGGCAGTGGCTTCTCTGTTGAATAAAAGTGTGATTAGTTTGGATGCTACTAACGGCAGTAAAGTACAAGGTAGCAATCAATAGCATACTCATGAAGTATACCTTTCCGCAGAAAGCTTGTGGGGATGGGTGGGTACTCATCGTCAGACTGAAAGTTTCGTGGACGACGTATTCTGTTAGCTGGCAATTCACTTGTTGAGTTTAGATCTGAGGTATACTCAGATACTGGTAGCATCCTCCTTGCGTCATCGCAGGATTCTGAAAAATGAATGAAAACCGCATCACTCAAGGCATTTTCCACACCCTCACTGATTTTAGTTACAGCTTACTGAAAATTCCTTTGACAACGACTTCAAATTGATGACAGGAACCTCTTAGAGGGTAGCCTTTCTTGATTAGTGTTTCCACCTTGTGTGAGGGAAGGTCTGGCCACTGACAGGTGCTCCCACGAAGCCATGAACATGGCACAACTTCACTTCATTACGGTCAACAAAGTATACAATGGCACACTGCACCTTTACGTCGAATGGTAAAACACAGAAAAAGCGGGAGAAGTGGTATATGAGTAATTATCGTGCTAATGAACATTCAACAGAGTATGAAATATGCCTCAGAAGAGGTAGAGCTGATGAAAATTTGAGGGACAAAATGTTGCCAGTTATGTTCACAACATCACGGGACACAGCCACAGTCATCACACATCACAGTCATGAGTCACAGGACATGTAGATCAAAACAAGCACATCGAGCTGAGTATGGCTATACAGCAACTATACAGCAAAACCTCTTTGTAGTAAACTCGGAGAAATAGGTGACAAAATTTCTATCACATTGTCTGCAGCACTCAAGCAAACCATTTGTTTTCCAACTGCAACATCGCAGTTCAAATGCAAAGCGCAAAATTTAATGACAGGTAGCTATTACACTGCAGGATTCATTAGGCATATAAATTTGGAAAGTTCGTATTCCTGTCCTCCAATAACACACTGCTCTAATACCGCTCTGGTACCGGAGCTTCAAAGACAAATTGATATTTCACAGTATTACTTTCTCTAAACCCTTTTCTCCATTAGTTGTATTTATAACACAGATGAAAATATATGGCTGCCCTTGAATGTACAAGTTTACTATATAGCAGTTCTGCTGTACGTCTTGAACGCTAATGCACGTAAAATATCACTGGAGATGGATCAGCGTCATTGCTACCATCTGTGAACCATACGGAAGAACTACAATTTTCCGCACATTCACTAAGAGCCATGTCTGCAAGTTTTGTGCTTTTGTGGCAATGTGCACCCCAGTTAGTGATGATGGGAACGGTTTGGAGTACAAGTCATGAACAGGCACCAGTTTATGTCCAATCACACAGGGCTCACCAGATAGCCGGAAAGTTGAAACATTTTTTACCGCTATTAGTTCACTGTTGATGGAGCAAAAACTGTCAGGTCCTCTTGTAGTGAGTACGAAGCCTTTTGTTCTCAGCATGTCATACTGTGGTTGAGTGCTCAGTTGAGTCAGGGGACCACGATGGTGTGAGTTGTGCAGGTCAAGCTTCCTCTGTTAACCACTGCCTGGACCTCGTGTTGCTCTCTGTACCGGTTATAAAGCTTTGCCAGTGTTGCTCCAGGCTTCTTGAGTTGTTTCTTGAGTTCGCACGTTGTTTTCAAAACGAAAAGCACCAAACTGATCTAGTGGTTCAAGATTTCTCGCATCTTCCGCCAAGTGGAGTAGACAAAGAACGTTATAAGAAACCATTTCAGGGCTGTAGAGTTCTGCAAATACATTCACAAAGTGAGACAACAATGCTGTCGCGTAGTCATTCTGTGCGAGGCACAGCTCCTCTGTTGCCAAAACAGTAATGGCACAGTGTAGCGTGAGGAAGTTCTCCAAGAGGGCCCTCGGCAGTACTGTCTCCAGGATGACGGGTTCAGTGTACAGCAGGAATAGCCTGAACTCAGTAGCCTTCCAACGCTCTACCTCGTCAACACCTCGTGGTTTTCGGGCAAAATCCCTTGGAATGCTGTGCTTCAGCATTGACAACATATTGTTTAGACTGGCCCTCTGTTGAGGACCGAGACGGACGCTCAATGACTTGAAACCCACAGCACTATCATCTTCTTCATCACTCCCAGGCAAATGAGATGCATGTAATCCAATGGAGCACTTTTAACAATGTCAATTGGGAGTTCAGTCAAGATGGACGGGTGCCGGTGGCGGTTAGGGTCAGATTGTTCACGGAAGGTTTCGTCTGTTCTCAAGGAGGAGGGGGTAGTTGCAAAAAAGGTTCGATTTAACCCGTAGTCGCCTTCATTCGTGCATTTTGGGCATCCTGAGTATCCTGTGTGGCCCTTTGTACCAGATATAAAAGAGCGTGCTGGGGCATCACACACCATTGCAAAGAACTGCACCCGAACAACAGTGTTTTTTACTGAGAGACATTCGCTAAGTAAACACACAAGCTCTGCCACAAATCTTCGGAGGTAGTCATTGGAGGACTGGGGCTTTGCGTTCCCGCAGTACGCACCCACAAGAAAAGGAGGAAACCACATATGTCTTTGATGTGACACTGAATTGGCCACAGTTCTGTTTTTGAGCTCTTAGAAAGGGGCAGACCATCAATGTTAAACAACAGTGAGACATGCTCCCCAGACAGCCATCAACATCCCCAGGAGATCACAGTTTGGTCATAACGTCCAGATCGGTGATGGATGTCCAATGGGCATAGTCTGGATGTCCCAAAATATCCATAAATATCCTGGATTTATCCAGTGCTGACGTTGCAAACTAGACGTCCCCTGGACGTCCTGTGGATGTATAGTATCAGACGTGTTGTGATACAGCCAATTAGGCTAACAGCTTGCATAACAACGAAGGTGTGGTGCACTCTGGTCGCAACTAATAACTACATGCGTAAAATTACATAGTGCAAGATTTTGATGCGGGATCTTAGCAGCTATATTTTGATTGGCATCCTGCGAGTAATATTACACCAGTTTCATTTACTGAATAGCTCCATAAAATAACGTGCATAGAACTGCGACAGTACCAACCGTAATGCGAGCTAGATTCCCTGGGATCAAAAAGCAAGAAACGTTCCCCGCCGTTCACTGCTGAGCGTCGTCTGCTGCATTAACTTGCACCGCCGCGCAAAAGCAGAAAGCGCCATGAGCATTGACAATAACGCACGTCATCATCATCATCCGCCCGCCACTGTGAACGTTCACGTTCCGTTGTGCAGTTTTAAGTTTCAAGGTGAGCCTATGAAATGTGCAGTGACGCCGAAAGTTAAGGGTAAAAATATGTGTGCGTGAAGGATCGTCGGGCTGCAGAAAAAACTCTTTACGATTCCAGCTAACGCCCTGAGTACGCAACGCGATCAACACAAGTGTCGTGCGTCTTGATCCCGGAACCAAGATGAGGTCTTTGTAGTATAAACATGTTGAGTGGAAGTGATGATAATTGTGAGTCCTCAGTTAATTACTCCTCCTCCAATTATCGGTCCCAGGGGAGGTTGTGGAAACTTATTGTTCAACGTGAGAGAGTGCTGAACAATTTGAAACAGAAAGTACTCAACGTGATTTCCAAGACAGAACAGAACCGAGCCCGGTTGTACATGGTTCGTTCACGAGCGATGTAATGAAGTAAGTAATGACATAAGTGATGTGAAGCATACTGCTACCAGTGCCGTCATCTCGAATGACATCGTTCACGCCCGTGCGATGTTCAACAAGGGAGACGTACGCAGTGGCGTATCTAGGGTGTGGCAGGTGTGGACAGGTGCCATGGGCGCCAGGTCAACAGGGGCGCCATTATGTGGTCGAGTGTGAATGTGCCAGGTCGGGCACTCAACCTGGCACATTCATAAATGATGTATGCACCCACCATCAGAGAGGTTGTAGTGTGAAACGTAGTGCGGACCACACGAAAACGCATCCCCAAGGACATCATGTTAACCACGAGGTAGCTAAACTGGGCGCGTGACGTATTTGACGAGAACGGGGCACCGTGAGCAAACCGAACCAGCTCAGTGAGCGACTGTCACAGCCGAGACCAAAGCAGCCTAAACAAAAGGGAGATCCCACTTGAGACGTGACAGCAGCAGTGGGACTTTGAGAGAGATATCTGAGCAAGAAAATCGACCCGACGAAAAGAGGAGTTCGTATCGGGCGGACCAACAAGAGAGTCGACCTGAACCCGTGTGCCGGGCTGGGGCAAGTGTAAAGGTGTAGGGGCGATTTCGGCAAATTTTACACTTCCGATGTTGACGGCAACGAGCTGTACGAAGAAATTTTGGACTGCAGAATGTTGCTCGCGAGGCGCACAGAAAACAAAATATCGAGACCCGAAGAGCTTCTTGAATTTATTGTTCACTATGGAGATGAGAATGTCTTCTCGAACCTTCGGGTTGCGGTCCAGATAATGCTTACGATCGCGGTTTCAATTGCCAGCTGTGAGCGGTCATTTAGCAAGCTTATACTTTACAAGCAAGCTTAGCAAACTTATACTTTCGTATTTAAGAGCATCAATGGGCCAGGACAGGCTTTCCGACCTTGCTGTCCTAAGTGTTGAAGGAGAAGAAACAGAAAAAATTGATTTCAATGACATTATCGACAAATTTGAAGCAGCAAAAGCCAGAAAGGCTATCATGTGACGATAGTGGGTCATTTGCATGTGTAGTAGTTCTGTGGACTTCATTACAGTATTTACAAAACATGACCAACTGTGTCATCGATATGTGCCTGAACAGGGGCGCAGACTCATTGGTTGCCATGGGCGCAGGTAGCTCTAGATACGCCACTGGACGTACGCCTTTTTTGTACAACTTATGAATTTCATAATGGGTACAAAAAAGGCAGCGCCTCCGGTTTTCCACAAATCAGGGGCGAGAACTCATTCGGGATTGTGGTTGGCGAAGAGCGGCCTATCAGGTAAAAATCTTCGTCAAAAGCTGCACAAGTGTGCCTAGAAGGAAATAAGACTACCAAGAGGTACCACACACAAAATGAATAAGAGTGTCAACCCTGTGCTCCTTTCTAGTGTTTTTTTTTGTGTGAAATGTTTGATTTGGTGTATTGTTACGTATGCGACATCTTCTGAACTCGTGAACTTCTGTCACATTTACAGGGTGTAGCTCTTTTAGCATAACTTATGTCTACTGTTTGCTGTGTTCTACAGTTACCGACAAAAGTTAACGGAACACGTGAGCTGCATACTTTTTCTCTGGTGCGGCACCCAAGCGGTCTTCGGGAGCGGTAGAGTTCTTTGTGAGAGGGCGTGGATGAGTGTGCTGCTAGGAACTCGCTACAGTAATTTCGGTATTGTTTCTCTTGAACGTGCCCACGACGCCCGTTGGATTTCACTGCAGTGCTCTCCATCAACATGTGACTGAAATACTGTGCATGTAAGCTGTCATCTGGTCACGTCTGATATTTAATATAATCGCAGCTATGTTCCGTAATGATTAATGTGTTTAGAACATATGTAATGCTTCTTCGCTTTTTAATCTGGGAAACATAGTATCGTGTTTCCACAATGACTTATTCTTATTGTCCCAATAATACCTGGGATTTCCCAGTCTTCACAATCTTTCAGTGACGTGGTGTTGCAGAACACTGCAGTGGTTTCGAACTCACTTCGCAGTACACTATCGTGAGAAGCAATACCGAAACTACCGCAGTATGTAGCTTGCAGCACGCTCATCTACCCCTCTCAAACAATGACCGCGCTCGAACTCACCTGTTTCCGTCTGCCGCTCGGGTGTCTTCGCGGAGAAAAAAATGCGCAGCTCGCTTATTCCGTACACTTCTGTCGGAACCTGTACCGTTTTCGGAAAAAACTTAATGTTGTTGGTTAGCACGTACATACTTTGTTTTTAGCATTCGATATGCAACGGCCAAGACAGCTAAGCAAGGCGTGCCGGGGACATTCTTTCACATGAAGTGTCGGCAGTGTGATATACCTGTACTTTATTTCTTTGAGTCTTGAGAGCTGTGATAAATTATGTGTCGATATGAATAGTTAATGTACGGTATGTGTACAGAGGATGTTGCGCGAGACAGTGACCATCAATTATTGCAAAAAAACTACGTGAGATAAAAATTGAAAACATTCTGCATGACACTTGTGAAGGTTTTTGCTCCCAAACAGTGGTTTTCTATGAGTGTGCCTCGTTAATTAATCTAATTAGCGCAATTGAACTAAAAAATTGCCAAGAAAAAGTAACCTCTTTGCATTAATTGAAGGCCCATGGCCACAACACACCATTTCAGTCACAAATACAGGATGTTTCGCGACGTTTCTACAAAAATTTGGCACCCAAAAACACCCAACAACCGCCTGAAAAACCTTTCCGTGACAAAATATTGAGTTATTAGCCTCAATATTAGCCTATTATTGAGTACACTCATTCAAACCGCCTGTTTGGGTGGCAAAAAGCTTCAAAGTGTTGTGCAGTAGGTTTCGAATTTTTATCTCACGTAATTTTTTTAAAAATAATAAAGGGTGACTCTCTCGTGCAACACCCTATGCTCTATATGACGAAAAGTGTTTCATACTGCACTGTGATTTGGTGCGTACCTTGCAAACTCCTCAATAAATTGTTTTTCAATATATATTTTAACTCTCTTTCCATTTGTATTGTTACATATGCAAGCACCAGAAATTGTCAGGGAACAGATTAACACGTGCCATTATTTCCTTGTACACTGCAGTAGATTATAGTAGTTTGGGATGCTGCCTCTGCACGCATAGGTGCAGGAGCATTAATGAAATACACGACATATAGGTCCCATATAGCGTAGGTGGCAACATCCTGGTTCAGTCCTCCAAATGTCATATATGACATCCTGTGGACAAACAGGGGACGTCCATGGATGCACCTTTAACCGTCCCACAGACGTCTACAGGATGTCCTGAGGACATCTATATGTCCAGAGATGGATGTCCAGAGAATGTCCTAAAGATGTATATGGTTGTCTCCCAGTCAGAAAATTATGTCCTACGGATGTCCATCGGATATACTTTCACGGAGATACGGATATGCGCAGAATAATGAAATTCCTCCAGCGGAGATACTACGGAGATCCACTTGGCCGGGCTTCGAACTTCCCACGAACGTGCACTTTGCGGACATAACCAGGAGATACGGACAGAAACAGGAGCTGTCTGGGATGTAGCGTGTATCTCGAACGCGTGTTACTTTTTATTTTTCAGAAGTCACTATACGCTTTGTAGTAAAATATACAGCGTGTTTCCGCCATTTTTTAACATGTGCCACCATCGCCGCTCGTTTCACTTTCTGTTGCTCCGCTTTGCTTCACATGAGGGAAAATGAGCGCGGCGTTTCAATAAAAAAATAAATAAATAAAAAGAAAAGAAAGAAGAAACAGCAACAAGAGATTGGGCCACTCAGCCGAAAGGCTTTGGAAATGAAGTTGCATTCACTTCCAAACAAGGAACAGACACTATACATTGGTGTTCTCGCGAGCTTGTACACATTCGAGAGCCCTGTTCGCCTGTGTGTCGAAATGAAGGGTGAGCTGTCTAAGTTTAATTCGATTGCGTGCACAAACAACGGCGAAATGAGAAATTGTTTGGCGTATTAAGTCGGCGTAAAGGTAATGTCTCTGTTTTTACTCATGTAGCTTGAGAAAGTGAGTTGGTTCATGGAAAGCCGAATTTCTGCAGTGCTACATCGTCCCGCGTTTCTCTCTCTTCAAATACATGATCCGTACAGCATCCCATCACGGAGCTGATTCGGACAATCCGTGAAACGGCCGCAATAGGACCTCCTGCGGATATACGGCTACGAATATCCTTCCATAAATATCCGAGGACAGTCCCACGGAGGTCAGTTTTCGGATATGGACATTGGGATCTATTTCGGACGTCCGTAGGAGATGGTGTTCTGTCTGGGTCTAGCACCTCATCAATCATTTCAAGATGATGTCGCAAAAGCTCAAAATGGCAATATTGCCCAGGTGGCATGTCAATAAGCAAATTTCCACTCCTTCGAGGGGTCTGCATAAGGGTCCGAGCGTCCATAGGAATGTTTTCCTCTGGCAGGTGCTGTCGCAGTATCTTGAGTAAGCTGGTTACAGCACGTTACGTAATGCTCTCCTGAATGGTCCATGACCGCAGCTGGATAGCAAGATTTGGTGTGGTTGAGCGCTCACTTCTATCTGCTGGAGAAGCGTCAGGAACGTTCGCAGAAGAGATTCCTTGAAAATGAGCTTCCACCAAACTTGCTGATGTATTGGTACCTACATTAACCCCCGACTCAATCTCATCACCAGAGTTACCACAAGTTTGCCGGTATCATGGGTAGAGAAAGTGGCAGGTTCGTTGGAAGGGGGGACATACACGATTGACGGTGTAGACTCAATTTCCTCCTGCAGTTCGTCACGCAACACTGCAATGCCCAGCAAACCATATATATCCAGAAAACGTCTACAGGATATCCTATTTCGGACGTTGGGATATCCCACGGACTTTGCCATAGAGCCCATTTAGATCCCCGAGACGTTCTGTGGACTAGCACTTCTTTGTCATTTGTAGATCCTGCGAATATCCGGGGAACGTCCTTTTAGGATATATGAACGTACGTGGGACATCATGCAAGCATGTCCAAACATGCACTTGCTTTTAGTTTATACATATCTGACATGACAACACCACTCTGATATGTATGTAAATATATATGTATTTGCATACGTATTATGTACAATGTTAATATTTACTTGTGTGTGTTGAAACAAATGCCTCGAACATCAACAGCGGGTAAAAAATGCAGGGAATGTGGTAAGCCCCGCCAGCGTTCGACCAAACTTTTACGCACGGTCCACCAAGGCCAACCATGTTACCACACGCGCTTCCACCCTAAAAAGAAGAGCAGGCTCCCTTTTTGTCCCCTCCACCGCGTACGCGAATTTGAAGGGAGCATTCACAACGGTGTGTGTATTGTCATCAAGCAGGAGAGCCATCGATGGAGTCACAACGGTTTATGCTGACAAAATGCCCAGAGCTTATACTGAAATAAAGGCCGTTGGGGCAATTTCGTTACGTATTTGGGCCGTGAAACACCTGTAACGATGAGGAAGTGCTTCTTTGCAGTTAACCCGTGAATCTGCAGATACATGGTATAACCAATAACGTCTCTCACATTCCTTCATGCCAGATACTGTGTTTTTAATTCAAGCAATTGTCTATAATGGGATTAGCTGCTGAGTGGAGCTATAAAAGTGATCAAATTCCACTGTTGCTTGACGATCGTTACGAATATAGATAAATACTTTCACGGCTAGCAGCACGCGAACGATAGAAATATATAGCGATTTTGCTTGTTCCCCCCATCCAGTTAACGTTTACAGAAGTTTTTGCTTGCTCTCAGCAGAACATAAATGTGGCTGTCGGAACAAGATGTCAAACGTTTATTCGCATATCCTCAGTCAACGTCCTGGCGACGTTCCTGTGACGTTCAACCAGTGCCCAAAATCTCGTATACTGGATCTTTCCCAGTAAACTTGATTTGTCTCAGAAACATCCACACGATATCCCACTTGGGATTTTCGGATTCCCAGGGACTAGGCTGAATAGCCCGTTGACGTCTCTGGGACAGACAGAGCACCTGCATTTCTTCCGCATTTGCTGATCCAGGTAAGGCTCCAGGAATGTCTCTCAAATATATTTGGATATATAGAGGACGTATTATTATTATTATTTTGCTGCATTTTTATTTTTATTTAGGTTTTATTTTTATTATTATTATTATATTTATTTTGCTGGTTTTGCGATTCGCTACGACGACACGCCTCACCTGTTAGATGAAACGGCGGTTGGAGAATGTCGTAGCGATGGAAAATTCCCGTGGAAAAGGTAAAATATGTTTTTTTTGTTTATTAACTGTGGTGCGATACGTGATAAGTTGTTATACAAATATGATTAAAAAGGGTATGGCTATGAGGGTATAAACTAAATATTATTAATGGAGGAATGCGTGAGATAAATACCACATCAAACAGACCTTACTCAACTTGGGAACGGCATATCAGAATGTAAAAATAAAATACAGTGAGAACAAATTGGGTGTGCAGTATGTTGGCTAAAGACGCAACGACTTTTCCGTTCCTGAAAAAGGTTGACAATATGTTGAAGGTACAATGTGGAATCCACACAAATATTTGCTGTGTAAATTCTCAGTTGAGTGGCTCGTGGAAAATCAACGTTGTTCTTTATGCTCACAATCCACCATTGACCAGGTACAGTTCAAACAGCATTGATTCACCGCTATCTATTTACATACAACATTAGACAACGTAGATTCTACGTTACACCAACAGTCCGTGTTGACCAGCAGCTTATTCTGCGAGAGCTTTTTTATTTGCTGTGTTGAACATGTCTGAAGTGAGAAGTTATTTATTTAAAGATAGTTTATAACATTTTGATTCAAAAAATGAAATTGTCACGCATTCTGAGAATGCTGGAAATGGCTGCTATCGCCACAAGAAATCTTTATTGTAATGTAAAGAAACGTCATTCTAGTGATATTCGTAGTATATCCACAGAATATTCACTGGGGGATATTTGTGACGTCTCATGGTGGATATACAGCGGACATAGTGAAGATACAGGTTACATCTGTGACGTATGAGACCAATTTGGTAGGTCTGTAGGATATTGATGGTTTGCTGGGTGGTGGTTCGAGCTTCTCTTTGCGCTTTCTTACGCACATACCCTTCTTTATACTTCGGCATTGTGATGGGTGCCTCGAAACCTATAACGCTCAGATTCTGACTTCTCCGCTCGGAACGAGAATTGCCCCGCTCCCGTCCACTTTTGTTGAAATAGAACGCGACTGTAGCAAAACTAATAACAAACACTAGGCACACAGACATAAGCATTTTGAAAATATGAAAGCATTACATAGTGGTTGCATTAGGAACGCGGGAACGGTCGTTTGGCCTAAAATTTCGGATTGCAAGCCTTATCTGTCAAGCGCGCACATACAATTCCTAGTTTGTTTTACATACAACCGCAAGAAGAACATTTACATTGTTGGCCGCTGGCTTCATTCTTGTTTCGCGGCAACGAAGATGGGTTCTCGGTGAAGCACAGTCACAAGCACTGTATCAACGTATCAACCGTATCAACGTTGGAGTGTATTGTGGTGGATTGGATTGCCTTCGCGGCCGTTTCCTTCGTAACAGGCGGTTGCTTGCGCCGCCTAGCCCAATAAAATGTTAGATAACACAGGTAACAGGTGGAAATCGATAACTTTTTGTATACTCGTGTTTTATAAACATACCAACACATTTTGCCGCCACGGAATCGGCGCTATGCTGGGCGCATAGAATCTCAGCGTCTCACATAGCTAACAGTGGCTCTGACACTGACACTATCGATGTCGTCATAGTACAATAGGTACTACCAGGCGAACTGGAGTGAACCGAAGGTTTATGTTTTAGGAGTTATAAGTGCAAGTGGCTTTTAGGTGACTTTTAAGAACGAAGGATGGACTACGGAACCCATCTTCAGTAATTTTGTGTGCAAAAGTCTCAGACAGTTAGGTTGAAAAAGATGTCAAAAATATCAGCATTCGCAGTATGGTGTTGACGGATATATCCCCTTTGTCTACGACAGAAAGGTCAACAAGTATCTATGTTCCAACACAGAATTCTCTCACCACTGCTGCACACATATTTACGCAGGACGAAATTCACTGTACGCAGAATAAACAACCACACTGAAACAAACAGATGTCCCATGGATGTTCATAGGATGTTGTAATTTTGGGACGTCTGCGACGTATTTAGGATCATACCATGGATGTCCGCTGGACGTACAGACAGCATTGCAATATTCCCGACGTTCGCGACCTATTCTGGACGTCCATGAGATATTAGTGGTTTGTTATTTGTTGCTGGGGTTACCCCAGAGCTTGAGGTCTTAAAGGTCAGCCCCGGGGGTACCTTGACGTTTTGAAACTGTAACGATATTCTCGAAGCCCATATCGAACTGTGTCTGAAACCACCCTTCATTTTTGTAAGACGGCCCTAAGTTTTAAATAATCGTAAATTAACCATGAAATGAATACCATCATAAATATGAAGGCCGTCATTTTTATGACGGAGTTTGTTTAGGCGGTCTATACGCTCCGCAAGCCCGCGAGTTTAGTGCGCATGACGTCACGGTGACGTTTGTAGGACGCTCCTGATTGGCCGAAGGAACCATGTGCGCGCTTCAAGAAGGTAAACAAAGGCACATTCGATGCACGGAGTGCCTCTGGGAGGGCCAAAACAGCTCTGGTTTCTGTATTAGAGGTCCCACTTTTCGTTGGGAATGATCCTGGTTTATCGACGAAAGACAAACGAAAGGTTAACGCAATATATTTGCTGAAGTTTCAACTATTCGGCTCTCGTTTAAGTTCGCTCGTGCGAGCACCCTGCAAACATTTTCCCCATTTTGTTCAAATTACGGTCTCACGGAGTTGACAGCTGTCTAGGGCGAACAGCGAGTGTCCTCGTAGACATGGAAAATTCAGTCACATGGCGGCTGCAATGGTCTAAACTACCGTGAACGACAGGACGATGACAACCGTGCCTCAGCACGCGTACGAACTTCCGTCCTCCACTGTGAAGCAACTGGAGCCTTGTGCAGTTGCACCCGAACAGACAATGATCATGCTCGTTCCTGGTTCGTTCCACTGTTATTAGACGTTAGAACTACTATGAGACCACTCAAAACAGCACATTAAACTGTGACCTGCCGCGGCGCTCTTCGTCACTATCACGAAAGCAGAGCCTTGGGAGTGCACCGTGTTTGAACACTTTCTGTAGTCAATGTAAATCACTGCACAACACACACGCACACAAACACTCCCTCGGTCGTAGAATGCCGTTTGAATTCGACAGCAGCAGCAACAGTTAATCGCGTTCTCCCACCGTCAGCGAATCCGTATGCGCTTTGGAAATAAATAAGTGACACTACATCCAAATGCGGCGAAGTACAGTCATAAATGCAGCAGGTGTTTAACACCATATCACTTAGCAAAGCGGAAAACACACAAAACGTATGGCGGGTTCCCTGCTGTTTACCTTTCTCTGGTTCGCACGTGGAGGCGACAGGGGCCTTGGCGAATGGGAGGCCGGCACGCCGCCGCGCACGTCATTTTACACCCTCGCCCTCTTCTTCAGCGCAGAAACGTACTTGCAGAGCGTATACCGCTGACGTATGTGGTATCAGTGTTCTTCAAGACATCCCTCCCTCATTACGGAGCATACTGGAATGTAGCCAAGCGATGGTGACAGGCAGCGTCTGCTGGATCGACGTAGGCTTCTTGATCGCAGCGTTTTTTTTATTATTATTATTTGGTATGGTTTGCCAATGCCGAAACACGTTGTTGATACCACCTGTGGCTTAGCGTTCGTGCAATTATGCTGTCGCGGTCCGGCCTGCGGCTAACTGGCGAAGAGCGCCATGAACGTCACATATTATCCAACGAGCTGTGCTACACCTACATACGAAAGATATTTTTGTTGGAATTGTAGTTATCTTTGATAAAGTAAGTCAGCTGCTCGCTTAATGGAAGAGAGTTCACTCTCGTGTCGTAACAGCTGCATCACTTGCTGCTTGCGAAGTCACACGCTACGCACATATCTCACTCTCGAATGCCTGGTGTTTAATATTCCAGGAACAGTAATTAAGCTTCTTTAAGGGCATTATAAACCTGTGAACGAGTAGTATTTGGCAAGGACACGGTATCGTATACACACTGTAGGTACGTACGTATGAATTAGGCATGAATAACAACTCTAGCGGCAGATTCCTGATGAACGTATTTGCCAAAATTATACATTGTCGAGAGAGCAAGCACCAGATACAAGAACCAACAAGATACCTACATGAGGGCGTACATGGCTTTTGAGAGCTCAAGAGCAGGACAAAAAGAAAGAAAGGAGGAAGAAATAAAGACATAATAGATTGCACAGTACAAATACACAGTGAAAGTGTAATTACCAGGGATATCTTTGCATCTCACATCCGCTGGTTCACAAGACCAATGCAGTCATGTCACAACACATTAGTCAATCAACCTCTAAAAAAAAAGATGACGATGAGTTGCTTGCACACATCATCTGACTACGTCATTATTACATCTGGATCTGGATATTGGTTTCAGCAGCCAGGTTACTTCTAGTATCAATGCATTTCCACACATTCAACAGTTTCTACACATTCCACAGGTACCGTAATTTTACACGTAACACATAATTTTATTGCCATAAACGGAGATCATAGAACTGCCTGACTGACCTGCATAATGCTCACCAAGGGTGAACAATGACACTCCAAGACGGACAAATCCTCGGTCCAGTTGAGGTGCTCTGTGATCAGTCTTATAGCCAAAATGAGATCGGACCCCACTAATCAGTGAGAGGTGTTGCAACACCATCATCCCACATAATCGTAGAATAAGCTTTTTTGCACGAATGCGCGTTTTAAAACCAGGATTGGAATAGAAGTGTATAAAATGGGCATCGTGAATACCGAAACACCTGTAGCTCTAATGTCACAGTCCTGACGCCTACCCATGGGATTTGTTGTAGGTCTGTGGTCTGTGGCTTCTGTGCCGGTCATCAGTCGATCATCTATTCGAGGGTTTTTATCTCGCGAAGTATAACACGTAACAAAAATAATGATTTTTTATCAGTATTATTGTGTGGAAAACATGCACCCATGATGAAACGGGTGTATCCCGTTTGAAACTATTAAAAATAATCTTTCAAAAATAAACGCGTAAGTACCCACTGTTAAAAATATATCTCCCAGAATATACGCTTAAAAATCGACGCACAAAAATAATCGCCGAAATATCCCCGTTTAAATAAAAACGCTAAGGAATCCACAGTTAAGAATATATCGTTAAAAATAATTCGTTTCAGAATCCCCCCAAATCCACCTTACAGTTGCTACAATCATGTGGTATGGCCCAAATGAACGTGAACTGGGTTAGGTGTGACGTGTTTAAAGGTTCATGCGAATTGTGGGTCAACAGCCCGGAGGGAAGAAAGGTCCGTACGGGTTTTTACGGCGGGAGTGAATGGCTGCTTTGTTAGAGTGTGGAGGGGATTATGTGACCGTAGTGATCTAGGCTACAGACCGGTTGCAGAAAAATGGAAGGTTCACGAACACGTGGACGAAACGGGACAACAGGCAAGAATTCGCAAGCATAGCGAAAGATAAGGAGGTTAGTGGTTACGTGGGGAAAATTCCAGAACGAGCAATTTTTTTTTTTTTATATATATATATATTTGTAATACAAAGTTGTGGCATGCAATAAAGAGAGCAGAAAGCAGTGGCCATGCAGAACATAACAGATGATAATGGAGGTAGATGGGAAAAGCATATTTTATTTGTGAAGTGTTTCTAGGGTGCCTTGTGATTTGTTGATACCGGACGGGTGAAGAGCGTTGAACTTGTATATGAGATAAGACTCCCTATCACGTCTGTCACGTGTGGATCTAAACCCGGTTTCTAGAATATATAGTTTAATGTTGTCAAAATTGTGACCAGGAACGTTAAAGTGTTCGGCGACTGCTTTGGGGAGTTTGTTGGACGTGTCGGTTCTGTGTCCGGTAAGGCGGTAGTTCATTTGTTGGCCGGTTTCACCAATGTATTGCATAGAGCAGTCGCCGCATTCAATGCAGTATATAACATTGGAGCTTGTGCATGTGAATGCGTGGTTAACGGGGTGGGTGTAATTGCTCGCAGTGCTTTTGATGGAGTTAGCGTGTTGAACGTGCTTGCATGTTTTGCAGCGCGGGAGGTTCCAGGGTCGTGTTCCCGTGTACGGGGCGCTCGTTTTGCTGATTTTGGCATTGACCAAGGAGTCTGCCAGGTTTCTTGCGCGTCGGTATGTCACCTGTATGGGATTTGTGAATATGTTGTTAAGTCGGTCACTGCTTTGGAGGAGGGGCTCGTGCTTCTGTAGAATGGCTTTGATGTTTGGAAGTGCGTTGGAATATCTTGTGATGAAGCTTATTTGGCACGCGTCGGGATTTTTTCGGTTTTCCAGAACCTCGTTTCGATCGAGTGTGAGTGCCTTGCGACGGAATTCGGTTAGGAGGGAGTCTGGATAGTCCCTTTGGGCAAGTGTACTGCAGAGTTCGTCAAGCTTCTCAGCGTAATCTGTGTCGTTTGAACAAATTCTGCGTAGTCTTACACTCTGCCCATTAGGAATTCCAACCTTACAGTGACGCGGGTGGTGACTCTTGAAGTGAAGGTATTGTTGTTTGTCAGTTGGCTTTTTGTACAGGGTTGTGACGAGGTTGCCGTTGTCTAGTGATATCGTGGTGTCGAGGAAGTTAATTAAGTGAGTTGACTGTTGTGATGTGAACTTTATGTTGCTATGCGCGGTGTTCAGTAGATCTACGAACTTTTGAAATTCATGTTCCCCGTGTTCCCATATTATCAGTATATCATCGATGTATCGAAGGTACACCGTGGGTTTTAATGAGAGGGCGCTGAGAACTTTGTTTTCTAGGAACCCCATGAAGATATTTGCGTATGTGGGTGCAACAGGTGTGCCCATACTTGTACCGTGTACTTGTAGGTAGTATTCACCATTGAACTCGAAGTAGTTCAGTTTAAGAACCAAGTCCATTAGAGCGAGTATGGTTTCCGTGTCTTTTCTGGTGTTTGTAGTAGAAAGGGTATTGCAGAGGGCTGTGATTCCGTCGTTGTGTGGGATGTTAGTATACAGTGATGTCACATCCAGCGTGGCTAGTATTGTGTCCCTACCAAATGTACGAGTGTTGTTTATATCTCTGATTATTCTGAGGAGGTGGGGTGTGTCTTGTACATGCGATGGCAGTGTTGTCGGAATATGGTTTAAATAGTGGTCCAGGAATTTCGAGAGTCTTTCTGTTGGTGTGTTGTTATTAGATACAATTGGCCTGCCGGGGATGTCAGCCGTATAGAGCTCGTTGGCGTGTACCTTGTGGATTTTGGGCAGTAAATAGAAACGACCTGCGTCTGTGTTTGATGGGGTGAGATATCTGAGGTCATCACGTGTGATGAGCTTTCGTTCGTGGAGGTCCTGTATGGTATGGGTTATTAGCGCCGTGTACTCCTTTGTTGGGTCATGGTCCAGTTTGAGGTAGTGTTGCGTATTGTTGAGTTGCCTATGTGCTTCAGAGATATATTTATCTGTGGGCCAGATGACGATACTCCCACCCTTATCTGCGGGCTTGATAATGATATCATCTCTGTCAGCTAGCGCATTGATGATGTCACGTTGTGTTTTAGTGAGGTTGTGACCACGCGAGCTTTGGGAAATACCGCGAAGGATGTCGTTGCTTACTTGTTTAATGTACAGGTCTAGTGCGGGTTCTCGGCCGTGATTTGGTGTCCAGGTTGATGGTAGTCGGAGGTCGTTGTTGTTTTCTTGTGTTGTATGAGCGAAGAATTCTCTAAGGCGTAGCCGTCTCGCAAAGTCTGATATGTCTTTGTGGATTTCGTATTCGTTAACAGAATTGAGTGTAGGGCAGAATGTTAACCCCCTAGAGAGGACTTGTAGTTCGTCGCTGGTTAGTGAGCGTGATATATCTATTACGGTGTTTGCGTCAGCGTTTTCTCGGGGTGGCTCAGCGATGTTGCGGAGGGTTGTGGTTGTGGTGCTGGAAATGATTTGTTCGGCTGCTGCGTGTGTCGTGTTAGTGGGTCCGGTATCCGTGTCGTTGTTGGAATTAGGTTTTCCGAGTTTTGAGTGTTCCTTGTTAGCTAGCTCGCGGTTGAGTTGTTGAATGTGTAGTTCGAGAGTGTTTGCCTCCGCGTCGGTGAGACTGATATTGTTCATATGGGCCTGGATCGTAGCGAGTTGCGCGTGGCACTGTTTCTTTAATATTTCAAGAAACGTACGGGCTGTGTTGTTAAGGGCTGATGCCCACTCTAGCTCTAGTTCAGGTGTCAGTTTTCCTAATGCAGGAACTGTTTTAGGGGTGAGGCCTTTAGGTACTGTGTTGTGAGCCAGGTGGTAGGTGTAGATCCGTAGATGATGTAGGTATCGGCTACGTTTCTCCATGAGTTTTCGCATTCGTAGAAAGTTCGTTGACTGCATGGTAGGCTGGTGATTAGATAGTCAACGGTGTTTTCTGCGTGATGTGCGCGTGCGTCGTGTCTGTGGGGTCGGTGGCTGCGGGGTCGGTGGCTGGGGAGACTCGCTGTGTTCCTCGATGTCATCTGTCTGTGTTTGCCTCCCTGCAACCTCCCGCGCTGCAAAACATGCAAGCACGTTCAACACGCTAACTCCATCAAAAGCACTGCGAGCAATTACACCCACCCCGTTAACCACGCATTCACATGCACAAGCTCCAATGTTATATACTGCATTGAATGCGGCGACTGCTCTATGCAATACATTGGTGAAACCGGCCAACAAATGAACTACCGCCTTACCGGACACAGAACCGACACGTCCAACAAACTCCCCAAAGCAGTCGCCGAACACTTTAACGTTCCTGGTCACAATTTTGACAACATTAAACTATATATTCTAGAAACCGGGTTTAGATCCACACGTGACAGACGTGATAGGGAGTCTTATCTCATATACAAGTTCAACGCTCTTCACCCGTCCGGTATCAACAAATCACAAGGCACCCTAGAAACACTTCACAAATAAAATATGCTTTTCCCATCTACCTCCATTATCATCTGTTATGTTCTGCATGGCCACTGCTTTCTGCTCTCTTTATTGCATGCCACAACTTTGTATTACAAATATATATATATAAAAAAAAAAAAAATTGCTCGTTCTGGAATTTTCCCCACGTAACCACTAACCTCCTTATCTTTTGCTATGCTTGCGAATTCTTGCCTGTTGTCCCGTTTCGTCCACGTGTTCGTGAACCTTCCATTTTTCTGCAACCGGTCTGTAGCCTAGATCACTACGTTCACATAATCCCCTCCACACTCTAACAAAGCAGCCATTCACTCCCGCCGTAAAAACCCGTACGGACCTTTCTTCCCTCCGGGCTGTTGACCCACAATTCGCATGAACCTTTAAACACGTCACACCTAACCCTTTAAATACCATGCCAATGATGAGGACGGTGCCCAGAAGAAGAACAGTCTCTGTTCGAAATATCGGCGGCTTCTGTCCTGAGGCAACTCCCTTCCTACATCTCTACCGGTTCGCTGGATTTCTACCCATCTACTGTTGTGGAGTAGTTGGACATATCAACTAAGAGATTCGCCGGCTTTCGGGGGCAATGAGTACTACTCATTGCCCCCGAAAGCCGGCGAAGCTCTTAGTTCTACGCTAGTTCGAGAACACCCGTGGTGTGAAGGATCTAAAACACGAGCATGAACGAAGAAATAGAAAGACAAAAACACGAGAATGAAACAAGTTGCTGGTAACGTTAACTAGCTACTCGTACATGTTACTCGTAAAACGGCATGCACTTACAGGTGCCACGAACCTGACGCGGAACAAAGAGATGAGGTTCTAGTAGAACATTTCTAAATGGTGCACAAGGGAAAAGCACTTAAGCATTGTACTCACGATAAAGCGGTATCCACAGTTGTAGTCCAGCTGTAATCCTATAACACCCGCCCGCTGGCGCTCATTGTACTGTCGCACTGTCGTAACTTATACAGACAAATCCTTTCGATTATAAAACCAACGCCTGTGTAACACATCACGCTAATAACGAGCAAAAAAGCGTTGCACAGGCAAGCCGCTAAGCAAGCGACCGTTGCACAGTGAACGCATCATTCTTCACGGGAGCAGGAACGCACAAAATACAAATATAAGAATTCCAAAATAACATTCGTTAACGCTAATGAAGTTTTCCAAAAATTGAAATATTATTTTTTCTACTAAGAAAATTACTTTAACTTCGCCTTGCAATCTTTATATTAACATGTCATGGCACTGAAACCGAAACTTCCCCCAAACATGTAAACTGGTCCAGTTCGAACTGGCACCACCTCACTTCCAGTTGCTCACCAGACCAACTTCAACTGGTACCATCTAATGAAATACAATGCATACCAACACTGTGCCACCATATGCATGTATACATGTACAGCAATCGGCCATTTATTAAAATTCACTGTTCCCAGCAAGCGTAGCACAATGTCAGATACTGGAATCCAATGTGAAAGTGTGGCAGACTTCCGTAATATCTACAGTCATTTGACCGTAATCAGGATTACGGGCACACTACTGTCTTATTTACGTGATAACAGTAATAATAACGGCATATTTCATTGGTGCCGTATTAATTACACTACTTCGACCGTATTTCCAATTACAGTAGCATACCTGTTCTTTTTACGGCAAAAAATAGATTTTGACCGTAAAATTTACGGCAATTTTTTACAGTGTAGCATGGCACAGACAACGTATTGAATACTTGGTATCACAGTATCAAAAATGTTCAGCTAAATAAGGTGACTGTGTTAGGGAGTAATGTTGAGCTCTAATCTGTGCATAAATTTTTTCAATGTTGTGCTATAGGTTTATTATTTTGATCACAGCAGAGGAACTTTTGTTGGATGATCCTCATACATGAAGGAAATTCCTTATTCTCTTACTTTCCATCACACGTATGTGGAGCAGCAAGTACAATCCGTTTGCAAATGATCATACTGAGGTAATAAAACTGGACTCTGCAACAACCTTCAGAAACTATGCAAGGAATGGACCACATTAACTTTGTCTAATTATATTATGACCAAATGGATAGTATGTAGTCTTTCATGTTATGTGAGTTGTATGCAGAGCTGGGCAAAACTCCTCACGGTCTTTGCCCTCACCTCAATTTTCCTGGACGGAGCTTTGTCCTCACCTCACCTCAACTACTTTTCGGAGAAGTTCCCTCACCTCACCTCCAGAGATTTTTCCTCGCCTGCTCTCACCTCAAATAATTTTTCAGAAAATTTTCCTCGCCTCACCTCACCTCAAAACATTATCCGAAAAATTTCCTCACCTCACCTCAGCCTCTCCTGAAAAAATCTTTCCTCACCACACCTCACCTCAAAACCTTTTCCGAGAATTTCCCTCACCTCACCTTAGCCTTGCATAAAAAAATTTCCCTCACCTCACCTCACCTCAAATTCCGTGAGGTGAGGGGGTTCAAGGCGCCCTCACCTCACTTGCAGTTAGGAGGGTGCCCCTCCCTGCTCAAGGTCGACGCTTCTCACTTTTTTAAATGACGAAAGTACGCAGCGTAAAGCAAGTATCGAGACTAAAGCATCAGGTCCCGACTCTCTGCTTCAGCGGTAGATTGTGACTGTAGGTGTTTGTGGCGCAAGCGCAACAAAGGCCAGAAAGCGCCACGACTGCAGTGAGTACCTGATGAATGGCGATGATAGCTAAAATTATTTACAGATCATGTCCTACGCATTATATCATGGCCGCTCGCCATCAGCTAGTGGGATGGCAGGTGCATTGCTAATTGTCTCGTTCACCGCCTTCGCATGGCATCCAATAGGTTGAGCGCTACAGTGGTGGTCGAATCGAAGCGCAGCTTTGTGAATCACAATCGTATGAGTGTCACGTCATCAGTGCACCCAATGTCGTGTTCCCTACTTTTTGTGAGATGTGCAGCCAGAGTCTCTTGACCCATCGTCAGGACTGAGGACCAGCCAATAAGCAGCGATTATTGATAGTGAAGTGCAACGGCTCGCGTCGTTTGGTTTACAACAGTCACTGAAAAAACAAATAAAGTAAAGAAGACAGCCCTAACAACTACCTTTTGCCAACTTGCCTCATATCACCTAAAAATTTTCGGACAAATTTTCCCTTTTCTTCTCTCGACACACGAAAAAAAGTCCTCACCTCACATGAAAAAGGAATCCTCACCTCAGAAAATTTTAACAAAATTTCCCTCACCTCACCTCACCTCAAAAATTTGTCAGAAAATGTACCTCATCCCACCTCACCTCAGGCTTTCTGGAGAAAAAATTTCCTCACCTCACCTCAAAAAGTTTTCAGAAAATTTTCCTCACCTCACCTCAGTTTTTCCCAAGGAAAATGTCCCTCACCTCACCTCAGCGTCTTCTAGGAAGATTTTTCCTCACCTCACCTCAACCATTGCTCCAGAAGATGCTCCTCAGTCACCTCAAATTCCGTGAGGTGAGGGTGAGGTGAGGGAGCCCTCACCCTCACAAGCCCTCGCGAGGGTGCCCACCTCTGGTTGTATGCCCATATATTGTAACAAAAGATCAGTCAAATGAAGGCAGTCTGACTGAGGTATGTAGATAATTTAAATAATGTCCATACATATGATGATCCGAGTGTTTTTGGCTCACTGACATGCATATACACTGACAGCATCCACAACTAGAAGACATTACCAGAATCTAAGTGCTGTGAAGTAATATTTTATTTTACTGAATATATATCTTTTTTTTCTTAACGGAAGCCCGCATTTGTTCGGGGCAATGTTTTTTGAACTAGCGTTCCTGATGGCGTTACCGTTGCTGGTAAATGTAAATTTTGTACGAAGTAACTCCCTTGCACCAACACCTTAGCACCAACTGCTACACCAACTTAAAGAAATCAGAAATCAATTATTGAATCACTGAAACGTCAATAAAAAAGTCGACGACGCCGACGAATCGTGCAGCGCAGCACTATAAACCGTAGCTCCACAAACACAGAAGCACCTTGCACGTACTGTGGGCAGCAGATAGCAGGTGTTTGTTTACTGCACATAACATTTTCCCACAAGCTACACAGCTGCAGCAGTAAAATGGAATCTGACGTGACTCAGGGATTTCAGAACCCTTCAAAAAATCTTGAGACTGCCCATGGTATCTCTTTGAAACCACTGAACAGGCAATGCGCTACATAGTAGGCACACCTGTAGCTCAGTAGCAAAGGCACGGATAAAATGTTTGCAAAAAGAACAGCGATTTTCAACACATACATCACAAAATACGACACTCGTCACTGCAACAACGATGGCGATTGCATAATGATGATGATGTTGGTGTAACTTCCGCTGGATTGGCATATGTGTTATTTAACATTTAACCTCCACCACCCAATTATAATGAACGGCCACGGAAATTAAAGATATTACAAAAAATAAGTACTCAATAAGCATGAGCTAAAGCAATGGCAATGACGCCTGCCCGTCTACCCAATCACCATCCATCCATCCAACCAGTTCGAACCAGTTCAGTTTCAACGGTTGAAACTTCAAACTTTCCGGACGCGCAACGGGTAGCAGTTGGGGTCTGGTTGGGGTCTTCGCGGCTGCATTCCACTGGTTGTTATACGAAAATCTTTCGAAGTTCCAATCTCCCGCGCGTTTTGCCTTGCAATTTTTGAGCATAGCGAGAACGTACGCCGTGCTGTCCAGTGATGAAAGCTGTTGAGCACAGCAGAGCTCCCAGAGTACTGTGGTGGACAACGTTTCTTTGTTCTCTGGCTTTCAAGTTTAAGGGGTGAGTTCACTCTTCATTAAAGTATGTGCCTGTTTCTGTGCACCAAATCGCATGTAGTAGAGATGCGTGGCATAATATTGGAATATCGTTTCCTTTATTTCGGCTTTGTATCACCGATTGAAGCATATTGGAAGTGTGGGTTGACCTGACTGCACTTGCATTCAAAGTAGTGATTAACGTTGTATGTTCGGCAGTACAACGTTTCATTAAGTGCCTTGGTTCGTCTTTGTGCTAAAACAAATACGGTATCACTAATTAACCATCGAGATTAACAAGTTTTCGATGACTGTTGAAGTCTTGAGTAAACGAAACTCGACAGTTACGGTTTGCAGGGCGGACATGCCGGAACATAAATGCTGGTTAGTTCATTGTCATGTCAGCCCGACTTCGGTTGTTGCATTTTTCGCTGGTAGTGAAACTACACACTGAAAATTTTGCGCAAGTACTTTTGTTTGCATATCATGGTTTCATAGCAACTGGGTTTTTCTTTTTATAGGTGCTTGGACTATCTTGCATCGGTGGATATGGAAATAGTGGTAACCTACCCTACGAAACAGCTGTTTGCACATAAGCTTAACAGTTCCCTGTGAGGTGAGGGGAAGCAGTTGTCACTGACGTGTGACTGTGTTGTCCTCCAATGTTCCTGATGTTCGATGTGCCCCCTAATCTTACTCTGGAGGGTGCCTCTTTAAATTTTTTGTCAACAAAGTATTGCAAATATAGTTGGTGGAAGACTCTAACTGCTTTCCATTTACATGGTTGTCTTGTGGTTAACGAAATCGAACTTTTTTTCAGATGCTGTGAAAGTCAGCAGGGAAGTGCGATGTAGAAGAAACGACTGCCAGAAGCTTGCTAAGGAACCGCACAACCTGTGTGGGCAGACAAAATATTCATCAAACGGTACAAAACTAGTATTTTTGTGCTTGGTCGTTTCGAGACATCCTTGGTATTGTATGGAGAACAGCGTGACTATGTCATTCCGTCTTACTTCACCCAAACAGCTATCTGGTAGTAGTGCAAGATTTGAGTTCCTAAAAGGTTTATTCACTGAATCACCTCAGCGCCATACTATAGGTCCCGCAATGTTTACTCCTTGCATTTGTTTGCTGCATTATGCGTTTTAGGTGACTATTAACACCAAAAATATGGAAATTGCTCAGACATTCTACAAATCACAGAGCAACAAGTTTTAAACACCAGATATACGGTGAGTATAATATGGGTAACAGCTTGACTGAAATCTACAATAGGGCCGATGGCAGCAAATCTGCCTGCTAGCGACAGTGGCGGTCTCCTGCGGATGACGTCATGTGAATAAACTTGTATACTACTTGTACCTACTTATAATATTTGACGTGGTGATACAGCTCTTGCTTTGTATTGTCTTTTATAATATACACAGTGTATTATTTTTATCCTGTACAGAAGTTTTGCACCAAAGTTATGAGAGCAGCACAGATGTTGTTTTAGCGTAATGGAGTGATGGAAGTGCTGCGCCAATCATGGAGTGCTTAGCAGTCGCCTGCTCGACCAGGTAAGGTCGTGTGTCACGAGAAAACGCCTGTCACATTGATGTACTTTCACAGTGAAAGCTGTTATATCCTCATTTCCCTGAGATCCTGGCAGCGTCCGCTAGAGCCCTGTGCAGATACGATTTTTAGCATCCGCGTACACGTTATCCGATCCGCACCGTTGCATACACAACCGTTTAGATCCGCAAGTTTCGAAGGACGCGTAAACACAGCCGGAAGAATGTTGGTATAATTTCGGATGCCTCCATGCTCTCATGGAAGGACCCATGGCGACAAGCAAAGGTAAACCTTTCAACAAACGCGATATGGAGAGACTTCTGGAACGCTTCCTCACCGGTGCTCGTGTGGACGCCAAAATGCCTTCTCTCCCGTCTTGGCCGTGCATGGTCAAAGGTGAACCCGGACATGCGCTCGCTGTCGGTGCGCAATACAAATAAATTGCTAGTAGAAAAATTACAGCATGCGGTATATCTGCATCCGATCTCGAGCCATCCGATCCGCACACCGCAGAAAGGGATAAATTCTCATCCGAATCTGCAAGTATCTTACGGATATCCGCTTCCATCCGTGGATGGTGCAGGGCTCTAGCGTCCACATCAGGTAGTGACGCGCAAACAGATTTTCAGCTGTTGCTGCAATTTGTGTTGTGTAGCTGTAACAGTTCTGTGATTTTTGTACGTGCAGCTTCTTTTCTTTGTGTCTCTCAGATCAGTGTTGATACAGCTTTTGCTCTTATGTGGCCAGACAAGCATCCCGTGATAGAGTGTGCATAGCCACTAAACAAACTAGTTAGAACTAGCAGGCTACATAATGCTTTCTGACATGTTTTGTTCTATTTTCTAGCCACAGTGAGTCATTGGAGGCAGTGCTGCAGCACCAACAATCACTCGTTGGAAGAAAGGAATGAGGTGGCCATCAACACCCTGCTGCCAGTTCAACACTCCTCAGTCAAAACACAAGACGCCTGCTTGGCGGCAAAGTCAATCCAGTTTTAGACAAGAGTTTTGTACCGTAGACTTTGTGTGTGGTTTACTGCGAATAAATGTTTATGCTGAGATCCGTGTTGCTATCAATTATATCATATTTCTGCATGAATGCATGCCAGGACGGTAGCAGGACTAGTCATGGTCTAAAGTAGGTCTAAAGGTGGCTAAAGTAAGGTACAGGAAATGTATAACCCTAGACCTGTCGCCTGAATAGAGGGATAAAATTGGTCTAGCTGTAGACTTCATGTCTAATACATGGTTAAGTGTCTGACCCTGTTCCAGACATCCAGGTCAAAAGAGTGTCTAAATCACGGCTAGATACATAGACATCGGATGTCTAGGGCTAGATGGCTAGGTGGCGTAACGTTAGACGTGTTATTTGACATCTAGTGGAGGGATACTAGACATTTGGTCTAATTGCCTAGACATTCTATAGACATTCCTTATCTCTTTCTTTAGACGTCATTTAGACGTTTACTAGCCCACCATGTGCTCCCTGGGTACATACTGCACATTAGCTTCCACGTCTGAAGATCACTGAACTTTCGTTTGTTCTTTTTTCCGTGGAGGCTGAATTCCTTGCCGACGGCACGAGACAGCAGCCTGGACAAGATTCTTGTTGTGCGTTCACCAACGTCGCAGCCACCCACAAACTTCATGTACAGTATCTGCACGGTAAAAGAAGCAACCTTAATCAAACGGGTGCTACTATGCCACAGCGTATCAAAATGCATAAAGAACAAAATGGACGGGGGACAAAAGGCACAGCTGTAACCAATCCGCATGAGTATAGGGCAACCATTTATCTTGAAAATCCCCAAATATATGTATAGGATAGGACTTACGAGTTGGTTTCGCCTCTCAGTACTTTTCTTCAGTTCTTCTTCAAAAGCCATAAAATCCTCCATCGTTCCGAAGGGCTTAGTAATGTAACTGGGCGTTAGGGCTTGTCCTGGGTTACTTCTGCTGCTGAGTTGCTGGAGGATTAGCAGCAGCTGTCGGCTGTGATCGCTCAGGAGCAGTTTCACTGTATGCATTAATTTCAGCAGTTCTTCGTATTGTCCTGATTGGCAAGGACAAGAGACAATAAGACATAGAGCATGGTGGCGAAATGATTCTGCACCACTTGTTGGTGAATGCCACACACCATTAGGAGAAACCTGACTTCTATGACCATATACCTGGTCTGGCAGCCTTTTTTGCATTTCAGATTATGTTTGTTGTGCATCTAGGCTGCTAAAGCCGTGTGATTACAAAGAACAGTCAACATGCAACACTACGTATGCATGCAATACAAAACATACGCTGATCCACATTGGCGCCAGTTGGAGGTGGGCGCAATGGCTGTAACTCAAATAGTTGATGTTGTGGTTCGCAGCCATGAGGCGAATGAGCTGAAATGTTTTGAAACAGGACATATGATTAGGATTTTGCACTCAAGGGGCAACTTTAACCGTGGTTCCCCATGAAGTTTGGCAAGGCAGTTCAAGGACTTTTCAAGGACCTGTCATGTGCGTGATAGCAATAGTAAGCAGTCTAAAGTTACAGAAGCAAAAGCTCCAAAAGTGTACCTGCTAGGCATTCTGGTTGGGTCCTCAAGTGACACTTGTGCATCACGCAGTGTTGATGAGTACCAGCGTAATGCAGCAGACAGCAATCATAACGGTATATCAGCACATATCAAGCTGATATTGTGAGTGCTTCTCCTGGTGCCAGTTTGTTTTCATTAGTACAGCTTTCATAATTTCAAAATTACAGATTTCCAGCAATTCTCAGAATGCTGATTACAGAAGAATGGATCTCAACTGGGCTTAAAGTACATCATTTCTAAAAATTGCACAAGCTGAAAGGTTTTCAAGGACAATGAAAAATTTCCAAAATTACTGAGGTCTCAAGAATGATGTTTGCAAACTCTAGGGTATTCAAGGGTTTCAAGGACCAGTGGGAACCGTGCTTAAGAGCTACTGATTGTGAAAGGTTGGGTACCATATTGCAGTTCCCCTGTAGCATTGCATTGTCTGATATGTGGTGGCTGCCATTGTCGTGAAGCATCTGTTTCCTGTGCCGCTTGGCTGCCAAAGCCTTATTGATTGCGAAGTAAAATGACGCGCGTATAGGCAGCCTTAGATAAGCGATCTATCACTACATACCCTCATTTTGGGAGGTACTAAAAGGGAATGGGCCCAAGGAGTCTTGCATAAGCAGTTCACGCTGTGGTGGTCCATGCGAAGGAAGCGATAAAACCCCGTGGGTATCTCTGCCCTGCTGCAGTTGCCCTTGTCGTGAAGGTTCCGTGCGCTGTAAGTCTTGGATGCCAAACCCTTGATATGTACAGACGAAAGCGAAGCATTAACATGTAGGCTTGCACATGAAATCTACCACAAACCCTCATTCTGGAAGGCACCGGAAGATGACGAGCGCAACAGCTGTGGTTCGGACAACGCTTGTTGTGGTGGATCACATCGATGTGAAAGGAGGGCTGTAGCTCCATGGCTGCCTTTCTGTCTTTCTGCCTGGCTGCTGTCCTTGTCGTGCAGAATCTGTTTGCTCTTGGCTGACAATGCCTGGTTGTACGTCACTCAAAGTTAGTCATCTGTATGAAACTAGACACCTAACGTGCAGTACGTACCATATGTCCGGAAAGCGCCAGAAGAGGATCGGTGCGGTGATCGTGGTTCCGGCTGGTGCAGTGATAGATCTCTCCCTTTTGATGATCTCTCTGTGGTATTTTGAAGCAGCAGACAGGCTCAGTTAGGCTCACTCAAAAGGTTCATTCTAAAAGTTGGTGAAAGTGAAAGCCAGATGTACCATAATAAGTGTCATCTGTCCCTTGGCTTCTGTAGGCTTGCGACAGTGGTTCCCTTGTGGGACCTGCTCGTTGTGCACCTTGACTGCTAGAGCCTTGTAATGTTTTTAAAGTAAAGTATTAGCACTCAACTCCAGATAGGCGATGAGTACGTACAGCGATCCTGAAAGGACCCTGTGAGGGGTGGGCGCCACCTTTGCTGTTCTGCAAATTGCTGCGGGGGTGGGTCATTCCCACGTGACAGGCACCCTGAAACATATTTGAAAGATGTTGCACTGATGTGCAGTATACAGGGTGTTCAAAATTAAGCTTGCAATAGCACTTTATAAATAGGTGAATAAAAAAAAACTGGTGCTATTTTTCTGTTCCTCGAGTAAGAAACAGGTGGTACATAATTAGCAGCACCTGTTTCTTACACAGGTAGCGTAAAGTTATCATTCGGTTTCCTCTCATCGCTATGTTTGTGTAGCGCTCGTGAAAGCTTAATTTTGAACAATCTGTATAATGTATGCCACCGCACTCTGATCCATCTTCACATTATGAGTGGAGCACGGGAGGCGAGACACTCCTAATATCTCTATGCTCGTTTTATGAACAGTAACACCCAATCTCGTGATCCATGCTCCCTTGTACAGAGGGAGCGGTGCCTAACGATTGGTACATTTCCCGTGTTACTACTTAGATGCAGTCCCTTACACATCAGTGAACACTGGTGCAATTCCTGGAAATTCACTACCTTGAGACTGTTGGTAGAAGGTCCTGTGATACGAAGCATTCTCATTATCTGTAGGCAGTGGGACAGGACACGGTTCTCCTAGCGAATACGCATCTGCAATTACAGATAATGCTTAGGTGACTCGTCATCTGGAACGAATGTGTGTCCTGAAATTATTCCCTACCCAGCAAAACAAAAATGGACCTCAAATTGAACAAATGGGGACAGCATAGGCGACAACAGCAAATTCAACCACTAAATCTAAAAGAGCATGAAGATGCGGATAAACAGATATAAACTACGCTTCTCTTGCAGGTGAGGATATATTTTACTCGAACGCCGCATACCATTCATAAAATTTCCAGAATTGCGGGATGGAACCATAGCGCTACTGTTGGACGTGCTGCCAAGTGTATGAACATTTTCACTGCTGGGTCCTGTTTGGTCACCAGAACCTGTAACAGTTGCGACACGTTAGTGGCTGGACACTCAACTGCAACTGATGCACAGCATATGCAACCTGCAACAGCACTGTGCGTCGAGAAGCGACAAATTTAATGGTCAGAAAACAAATTCCACTTCAGAGTCTAGCTTGAAGCTATTACACAGTGTTAACTGCACCATGATATGTGTAATATGAAAAAGAAATGATGTTCTGAGACCTACAGGGCATTATAATTCCCAAAACATGTTCCAAGTATTTGCAACCAAAAGTACTCAGAGCAGCATACTGAAATATGCAGATAGAGGTGGTGTTGGTGGTGCTGGCAGAGGTGGCCTTGTTTGATTATCAACTTCACTGTCTGAGCTGCTGCTCTCTTCGGGCTCTACCTCTTCATCGCTTGTCATCCTGGGCTTTTTCCTCCTCCTTCCTCTGCCCAGCTCGGGTTCACTACAAAGGTCAGACGTTTCTTCGGCTCGTTTCAGGTTGCGCCGTGCCTGGTCGTACGTTTCTAGCAGAAATAGAAAATTATCGTTAAACAAATTTCTCTTGCAGCACCACACCACAAGAATACCAACGTACTATATGCACTGACTTCAATGCAGATGTAGATCCCCGAGTCTGGTTGGGGTTCTAGGCCTTTCATTGTGATTTTTTAAGGCGTGTTGGGTCTCTTTCGGTGGGCCACGCACATTTTCCGTCCTTTATCCAAGATCTATGTGCAATGGCTACGCTGTCTCCCTCTTCCGGGAACTTCGCAATAACGAAGTTACGTGGGCCTATTCAATTAAATGAGTCAATGTATCAATATGGCACCATAGCAGATGCGCACACCATTAGTGGCCATCAGAGTCCACAAGAGGGAAGATAGCATACTAGTTCTTGTAAGGCAGTCTGACACATTTCTGAGCAACACTAGATAACGGCCATGAATTCAAAGCAGAAAGCGTACAAGAGGTGTATATGCAAAGGACCGATGACCGGCATGGGTGAGTATACAGGTCGTCGAGATTTAAAATCTGACGCCCAATAATATGAACTTCATTCTGCAAATCACGCACGAAGTTTTCAATACGAATGACAGCTCCATCGTGCAAGAGGCATGTATTGTCTCTCTTATGTGTGCGCAGAATCAGCTTCCCAGGTACGATGACTTTTCTGAACTGGGACCCACTGCAGTCCGAAACCAGAGGGCCAGACGAGTGGCTTACAGAGCACTGTACTTCCTTTTCAGTACTTTGATGCTGTTTCGGGAGTTTTCGCCTTTCCATGGTTCGGTTGTAGAGCTGTTTCAATGGTCTGTCCGGTTTCCTCAGAATGGATTTCAAAGACTGCATGTGATTCTCGAATGGAAAGGCGCTCCAGTTGTCTAATGGTCCATGCTTGCGGACGTCATTCGTTAGATGGATTAGATTATGAACATTGTGTGACACCATATGCTCACCATAGAGAGCGATGAACGTCTTGACGAAGTGGACCAGCAACTTCTCTGCATAATCTATGCACCCCTGATTTTGAGACAACCTGTGGCTACACAGAATCGTAATTGCGACGTGAAGCTCCATGAAATTGTCCAAGTATCTGCTTGGGACTCTTGGACGCAAGACAAGTGAGCCTGTGTAGAGCAACAACATTCGGAGTTCCGTAGCCTTCCACCTGTCCAGCTCGGTCAGTGTGCGTGGCTTTCTGGAGAAGTCAGAACATACATAGGGCTGTACTTTGAGCAAGGCAAGGGATATCTGGTCTTTTGCACTGCTTCCCAGACGGTACACTGTACTGCCCTTCATCCACAACGCCAGAAGTTTGCGCACAACTCCAAGGCAGACCAGATGCATATAATCGAGAGGCACCTGGTCGACCATATCAATTGGGAGGTCCTTGAGAATGGTGTCGCTGATGTGGTGATGCTCGTTGGTGCCCCTCCTAAAATGCTCATCTGTCATAATCTCTGCATCTAGCTCAGGGAAGCACATGCGGCCCTGCTGGTATACACCTCTGTCATGCACTTTGTGCAACTAAAATATGCATTGTGGTTTTTTATGCCGAGGATGTATGCCTTGGCCGGGGCATCGCACACTATTGCTGAGAGCTTCAACGCGACAGTCTTGCTACCAGTTGTCAAGAGTTCATTAAGTTCAGTGACGAAAGGTTCAAGGAACGTGTTGTGACACACATTCTTGGACTGCCCGAAGTAAACTCCGACAGGGAAAGGGGTACCCTGGCCGCAGTTCGTTACCAGGCACAATATGGGCCAAAATTGGTCATTTGTGCTTTTCGTGAGCGGTAATCCATCAACGCTGATGTTGAAATGGATCTCGTCGGGAACGTGCTTAAGTCCTTGCAGCTCATACCGTAGTCCTGCAGCAAGTCCAAAGTGACAATATTTACCGTCTCCCATTTGTTGCACGGCGGTCGCAGTACGCGGAGTTTGCAGCAGTGTCCTCGCGCAGGCAGGCAGGTAAGACAAGTACTGACGCGATTTTAGCAACTTCAGCAACGTTGTCAAATTGGCATGCGCGATTCCAGAGCTCACGGCCCATTCTCTGAGCTGGTGACAAAAATCCTCATCTGGTGCACTCTCGGAAAATTCATCAGTGGGCAGACATTGCTCCATAAGGTGATCGTCGCTTCCCGATGGCTCTTCCACAACCTGACTTACTGCCGGCCCTGACGTTTCGCATCTTACAGTTTCTTGTTGTGGGATTTCTGGTTCAACGTGACAGTGTTGGAATGGCACTCTATCCGTAAGGAAGATCCGTGCTGTATCAAGTCCTTCAAACTGCGCTGTTACCGGGTCTGCCACGTCAGGCACGGAGCTGTCATTCTGCGACACCGGTGAAGGCCCTCCCAAATTTCTGTTAGTCGGAACACATATTGCCAGGCTTTCTTCCACCGCATTCCGCACACGCCTTTGCAATGTACGTTTGGTCCGATTGCTTAGCATACTGTCTGTTTTTTTAAATTAAAGATGGTGGTGGTGGTGGTGATGGTGAAAGGGCTCTAAATTAAAGAAACCAGCTATATGACAGCGCGACCGCGAACGGGCATGCAGTTGACACTGCGCGAAACGCATACACCACAAAACTGACTGACACAGACGACGAAGAAAATGTGAGCGGCACTCACATCTCATACCGGGAACATTTGCTACCTTAATTCTTACAAGCGATAAAACATACCTTCACCAGACATCCTTTCTGACAGAACGGCACAAATAGGCCACGAACTGCACAAAATCCACGAACAGCAATATGGACGACGAGGAAACAGAGAAAACAGCCGTTTCCCGCCTTTTCCGATCCACAGTGTCGGTCAGCGATACTTTCGTACCAGACGACACATAGGTTTGTGTGTAGTGTCCCACTTCTTTGCCCCGTTAAAGAGCTAAATGAAAAACCAACATCGATCTAAAACTCGAAATCATATATCCTTTCCACTGGGGTTTTCAAGAGTCGTTGCACATTTTTGGTATCACCCGGTGGCGTCACAGTGGCGGCTCGCGCATACTGGTTTCGGTTTGCACGTCCCGTGGTTCGACGACGACGGATGAAATGCGGGCCCGCGGGGTTGATCCCGCGGGTGGATGTCCCCGGTCCCTCCTGGAAAATACCAATGTGGGGCGAAGGACGCTGGGGACGTTAGGATATTATTCGGACGTCCCCGGGAAGTTTCGTGTTATCTGGGACGCTTTATGACCATAATTATTTGACTGGAGGTCGCAGCTGTGCCACACTCGCGTTTCGGATGGACATGGGACAATGCAAAGGAGAGAACACGTCGATCAGACAAACACGCGGGCCTAGAACATGTTGAAACAGTTTCGCGTCTGCCTGCATGTTGATGTGTCATTGAGCATACAAATCACTTGTTTTTTCTCCCCCTGTTTTTCGAATGTGCTTGTCACTGTGGTCTGCCTTTGAGTTATTCAGATGAAAGACAGAGCGGTTGGGGAATTTCTGGACATTCATAAGAGCACGGCGCTCCACGTTGTCGACGTCGTCACTTCGGCTGATGACCTTTTTTTATGAGGGCTCATTCAATGAGACTCCTTCATCTGTGCATTCCTCTGCACGACCAGTTCAACGCAGGACAGAATTTTCACGTAATGTCTCATTTTTATTTAATACAGCTACTAGAATAGCAAAATATTAATGTGCAGATCGAGTGATTCACTACGTTCACAGGTTCGCGCCCAGAATATAAGCCTTGTGCGTTATGTGACCCTACAAACTGGCACAGAATATCTCTACGCATAGAATATCTCCCGGTAGAATATAGAAGAGAGAGATAGAGATAGCATATCTTTCTAATATTGAATAACAGTCGAGAAAATGCAGACAAGCTTCGCCCTTGACTTCACGATATGTGTGTACCTCACTCTGGTGTGGAGACGATACATGACAGTACCACTTCAGACTACTACTTGGAATGGCGCCTGCATCCCTGCAGCTCCCGAGCATCTCTGCCTGTATCCCTGCACCTCTTTTCCCAGAGATGGTTGAATTCCCTGCTGTTCCCACGGTCAGCATTTTATGTTTGTATTATTGTGTTTGGCCTTTGCATAACGTGGCGTCATACCCTCATAGCGGTGGATACAGCTTTGTTTTGATTTTTTGTGTACGTTTTGTCCTTATGGAAAGTTTATTTCGTTTTTGTGTGTGAAGTATGAATGTCTGTGCAGTATACACCTTCATGTGAGCTGTACTTCAGAACACCGCATCAGATGAGATTGCGTATTATGTCTTCATGCATTAGGTATCTGTGTCTTTCTCCAGCTCCTTGCTTTTGGAACGGAAGCACAGTAAGCGTGTGCCAACACCCATACAAGGGAGGAGGGAGCTGGAACCATGGTATCGTTGCCATTGACCTCGGCACCCGCTTTGAAGAACATAGCTTCCTATGTAGTCCTCATCTCTTCACCCTTCTATTCTAGCTCTTAAGATAATGCTTCGGTACACCAGAACCATATGAGTACCTCCTCCTCCCCAGCAAAGGACAGCAAAGAAGAATTCGGTATTTACTTCTTTAGCAGAATTTGCTAATCATGCTTTATTGATGTGGAGATTAATCTATATCTTAAGTGATAGGTATATCAATTTTCCTGTGTTTAATGCCTATCCAAAATTGCGTATCCGTGTATAACTGTAATGTCAATGCAGCTATAGCTGCGTATAATTAAGGAACCAGCTTGAGAATGCAAATTTTCTGAATTACTGAAGTTAATAATCAGAGCGAGTAATTTTTGTCCTGGCACATGATTAAAGGGTTAGCATAAGGCGCCACTATCATTTCTGCTATAGGGAGACAAGGGGCTGCAGTTAAGATTCTTGTACCAGCAAGTGTTGTATTAAAGCAGGGTATCTTGCCACCTGTACAAATAATGCAGTGCTGATAAGGCGATTGCTTCAAATCAGGCTGTGCATACATTAAAAGCAGCATTAGATGAGATATTTTTGAGTCTTCATTTGGCCCAGGCTAATTGCCTTGAGGCTACCTGTCACTTCATTTTTAAGGGAACTTGTCACCTGCATGGAAGCTTTCAGAAACCCCATAGAGGCTTATGTGCTTTTCTTCATTATTATTTATTCAAATTATTTTGCAGTTCTCCAAGAAGTAAAGAGCCACAGGGAGCACAAAGTTTTTGTAGAAGGAGGAGGCAGCAGATCGCTGCTTTAGGAATCTAATCATTTGAATGGGCCGCAGTGCAAGAAGTGCCGGTAGCGTTTTCCTTATAACCATATCCTTGCATAATAATAAAAAAAATTCTTTTGCAATTACTGCTTAGCATCTTGTGTGTTATTTATTGTAAGCATTTAAAGCTAACCTCAAGGTATAGCAAGTAAGTATTATTGCTTCAAAACAATGCAGGAGCCCAATATGCACGCTAAACATTAGGAAAATTTGATGGGTATATGATATCCTCTGGATATTCTACTGTTGTTATGTGGACGTATTGTGGATATCCACCTTCAGTCAATAGGTATATCCATAGGATATCCAGTAGACAACATGTGGACGTTCATGGACATCTTGGGGACATCGAATATCATTGTCTGGATATCTTGTGGACATCCACAGGATCCCAACTGGTTGTCTGGGATGTAATATGTAGATGTTTTTGCTTTCATTTGTTATGCTTGCACTTATACAGGACGACCTTACACATTCATACAGTATACCTGTAACACGCAGCAGAAGTCAAGAGGTGCGTATTTTCGCAAGATGCCATTGTGCTACAGGCAAGAGCTGTCATGATAGAGACATATGGCTCAAATGTGTAGGTCACATTTGTTAGGTTGCAGAACATTTGTATAACTGCCCTCTATCAACGTGTGAACATATGAGTGGGCACGACAGCACCAGAATGCCTCGTACTAACATTCTGTTTGTGATACAGTGCTTGCTGCTGATCACTGAACCTGCTTCCTACTGTGGCACTGGCACGTGTGGACGACCCTATCTGCTCCACAACAACACAAGCAATCAAGTCTATGAATCTCCGTGTGTGCATCCCGTTTGGATCAACTCTGCATCATCTGCTACTGCTGTCGAGAGTTGTGCAGCGCTTATAAAACCGTGTGATCTTTGGGATTTCTTCAGTGGGCATGACAGAACCAGAATGCCTCGTACTAACATTCCGTTTGTAATACAGGTCAGTTGTGACATTTTCACTTATCATAGTGATGATGTATGCCTCTTGGTGCTGCCGCGCCCACGGCTGATTTCTATGCTTGTTAGCTATGTTTATGACATGTGCTACAGCTCGCTAATTTGTGGAGATGTAAAGCTCAATCGGTTCCCCGATGACCCGCGGCCTGGACGAGCGCCTCGACGCAATGATGGATCTATTACAGAAATTGAGTACAGGACAGTCTGAATTAATCGCTGAAGTTCGGACCATTAAAGAAAAACAAATGCAATTCGCAGCAGAGCTGTCTTCGCTGACATCGACAGTCAGTGCAATAGATGCTGACGTTTCAGCTCTGAAATTAACTGTATCCGCGGTGAAGGACGTGAGACGTGATATAATGCACCTGCAAGAAATATGTGAAGACGCTGAGAATCGTTCTCGCAGAAACAATATCTTGTTCCATGGTATAGGCGACCAGGATGGTGAAACGTGGAAACAGGCTGAGGACAAGGTGTTATCATTCTGCCGCGACCGTGCGCGAATCGCATAGACCATGCTCATCGCCTTGGTCGCTTCTCACCAAGTAAGCGCCGCCCAATAATTATCAGGCTTAATCAGTTCAAACTAAAGCAGGAACTACTTCCGAACGGTGCAAAACTGAAAGGAACGGGCTACTCGATTGGAGAAGACTATTCATCTGCTGTACGTATTGCGCGCAAGAAACTCGTCGGGTTTGCAAAAGAGAAAGGACGGCCACTTAAGCTCCGATTTGACAAAGTGATAGTGGACGGTATTACTTATGTGTATGATTGTAGCACAGACTCCATAAAGCCTTCGCAACCATAGCAACCCAGCAAACCACCAACGGCACACAGACGTGCATAAGACGTCACAACATGGATATCTGGATATCCAGTGGAGTTTCGTGAGGGTCCAACTTACATTCAATGGATATCCATGGGAGCTGGACTTTACTCCTGTTTTCTGATCCCAGGAACCTCCAGACAATGTCTTTCATGGACATGTGGATATGAGATGGATATTGTGCGGTGCAGGTATAAAAACCCCGTAATTCAGTAGTTCTTCTACCGCGTGTAGTTTATCGGTACAGTGTACGTTAGTATCATAGCCCAATGTTATTATTTAAAGTCTTATTGTTAAAAATGCCCTCACCCTTTACAAAAGCGAAAAAAAAAAACGGCAAAACGAAACCCTTTTTGCCCCCTGCACCGCGAACGCGGATTTGGAGGGAGACCGGAACATTCACAGTGGTCTCTCTTGGCGAAATGGCCGGAGGCCGAAGCATATACTGAAGTACACGTTGTTGGGGCACGTTCATTATAAGTGTATTGGGCGTAAAACGTTTGTTACGGTGAGGGGGGCTGTCTTTGCAATTAGCTCACGTATCTGCAGAGTGAAGGTATAACCAATAACGTTCCTGACATTTTTTCGTATCTAATACTATGTTTTTAATTCATCCTATTGTCTATAATGTGATTAGCTGCTGAGTGGAGCTGTAAAAGTGATCACATCCCACTGTTGCTTGACAAGCGTTGCACATAGATAAATACTTTCACAGCTAGCAGCACGCGAACGATAAAAATGTATAACGATTTTACTTGTTCCCTCATATCTAGTTAATGTTTACAGAAGTTTTTAGTAGCTCTCAGCACAACAAAAATGTCAATCTTCGCAGGTGTATTCCGGCATCATGACTAACCTACGTAGCGTTCTGCGCAAAAGAGATGATCTTATGAGTGTCATTCAGTCTACATGTGCTGACTTTATTGTTCTAACTGAAACCTGGCTGCGCCCACATATCGCCAATAGCGAAATTTTTCCGTATTGAAACAGCTATTCTGTGTATAGATGCGATCGCAAGGACAGGGTCGGAGGTGGAGTAATGATCGCTGTAAAAAGGTGCATCCCATCAATGCAGGTGTCAGCGCGCGATGATATTGCAACTGTTTGGGTATGCATTCAAATGAAACACAGGAAACTCATCATTGGTGCTTGTTATCGTCCACCTGACAGTGGTATTACGTTCACTGATAAACTTCATGACTGTCTCTGTACCACGCGAAATAGGTACCCGACTTCCGACATAGTTCTAACCGGCGACTTCAACTTCCCTCAGATAACTTGGAGTGAAGGTACACCATCGCTTTCATCTTATCACGCTCTTGCTGCAGAATTCCTCGATAAATGCTCGACATTCAATCTTATCCAAGTGGTAACCGAACCGACACGTGTAGTGCCTGGGTCGTCCAGCTTAATCGACTTAGTGTTCCTGTCTGACCCATCCTTATTGCAGTTCACCACATATCTACATGGCTTGAGCGACCACAGAATTATTCATTTCGGCTTATCGCTTGAAGCTCCACAAAGAAACTTTAATCAGAAAGTAATAAGGGATTACAGAAGGGGAAACTATGATGCAATGCGTCAGGAACTGGTGGCTTTTGTCACCACCTTTTCCCATTATTCTCTAAGTCATTCTCCGGGGGAGAACTGACAGTTATTCAGGAACAAGCTTGACGAACTAACAGACAAACATATACCTTTAATATCCTTCCGTTCGAGTGAACGGTGCCCCTGGTTCCACTCAAAGCTGAAAACATTAGCTAATAGGAAGAAGCGCTTGTATCGTCGTGCCAGAACTTCTAACACCAGTATTGCTTGCGGTAAATATTACCAGACGGCCAGGGAATTCAGACTACAAGTACAGAAAAGTAAAGAGAAATTTTATTCTGAAGACCTTCCCTCCTTGCTCTCGTCCGACCCAAGGAAGTTTTGGCGTACCATTGCATCCGCTGAGTCCAACCGTATCACAATTTTTGGTAGTAACGGCATGCCCGTTAGCGATGTAGAAAGTGCCCTGTTCCTTCAATGACTACTTCTCTTCCGTTTTCACCAACGAGGATCCGGGCCCTCTCCCGCCACTATCACTCACTGCCACTGCAGAGATGCCCATGATAACTGTATCGACTAATGGCATAATCAAAATCATCGAGAATATGAAGCTATCATCATCAGCAGGTACAGACGGCATCAGTAGTAAGTTGCTTAAAAACATTAAAGAACCTGTCGCTGTTATACTGTCGCTCAATTTCGCACAATCTCTAAGTAGCGGCTATGTTCCCGCTGATTGGAAGGTAGGTAAAGTTATTCCGGTGCACAAATCGGGACCACGTCATGAGATATGTAATTACCGCCCAATATCACTCACGTCAGTTCCTTCCAAGCTATTAGAACACATAATTTTTTTCTAACGTAATGCCCTTTTTAGAATCAAATAACCTGCTCCACCCGCGCGAGCACGGATTCCGAAAGGGTCTCTCATGCGAGACACAACTAGTCGAATTCACTAGCGACTTACACAGTATAATGGAGTCTGATCTCCAGATTGACGCCATATTTCTGGATTTCTCCAAGGCCTTCGACCGCGTACCCCACAACCATCTACTTTATAAACTCCCCTGCTATGACACCCTTCCAATCTTAATTCCATCCATCCCAATCTTACTTGAATGGATTCGTCATTTCCTCACATCCCGTGTCCAATTCTGCACAATCAACAACGCCTGCTCCCCCTTAAAGAATGTCACATCCGCCGTCCCACAAGGCACTGTACTTGGCCCCCTCCTATTTCTACTCTACATCAATGACCTCCCTCTGGTATGTAACTCATCCATCCTACTTTTTGCTGACGACTGTGTTGTATATAGGGCTATCTCCACGAGCCATGACAAAGACATGTTACAACATGACATGGATAAAATTTCGGACTGGTGTTCATCATGGCAAACGCATCTAAATAACACCAAATGTAAAATCGCTCACTTTTCAAGGAAGCGTAGTAGCCTGCATTATAATTATAAGGTTAAATCAGAAGCACTCACGACCTGTGATTCGTACAAATATCTTGGTGTCTTACTAACCGCAGACCTGCAGTGGAATTCTCATATTAACTCTATATCCGCTGAAGCTAACCGAACTCTAGGGTATCTTAAACGTAATCTGCGCCCTTGCCCACCACAGGTACGGCTCCGAGCCTACGAAACATTTGTAAGGCCAAAACTTGAGTATGCATCTGACATATCGAACCCCCACCAGCATTATTTAATTGCCTCCCTCGAGGCGATTCGAAACAGGGCTGTACGTTTTATTACCTCGTCTTACTCCCGCTTCGCAAGTGTATCTGCCTTCAGGCCTTCTGGGTGAACTGTGACCAGTTTTGTGTTTGTTTTCCTCTTTGTTCTTTTGTTTTTCTTTTTGTTTATTTGTTTTTCCTTTTGTTTATTTGTTTTCCTATGTTTGCTTGTTTCCCTTTTTTCTTTGTTTTTCTTTTTGTTTGCGTTTATTTTTTTCCTTCCTGGGAATAGCAAGCCGCCATAGCGGTGGCTAACCTTTCCCTCTCAATTTTTTTTATATAATAAACATATTCCCCCCTTCAGTTTCACCATAATAGAGCCCTCCTCTCCACCATGCACCGAATTGCGTCACTATGCCTCTTACACAAGATTTACCACAACATCACACTTCACACTAACCTGCTTCTCCCACCTGATTACATTTCCAACAGGGTTGATCATGGTAAAAAGATTAAGCTTGTTCACTGTCGTTCTAATCACTGCCAGCAATCATTCATTCCATCTACAGTCAGGGAGCGGAATGCACTACCTGAGCTTATCATCAACATTACTGGCCCCCAGTCATTTCGCCGTCACTTATGTTCACACTTCCGTGTAACATGATATTTTTCTATGCTTGACCTCCAGTGCTTTATGTACTTTTTCTTCCTTGTTGTTATTTTTTCTTTTGTAAGTTCGTGTGCTTGCTATCCTATTTTGTTTCTTCGTCCATCCCTCATCTAATGCCCTCGGGCCTTTGAGGTAATGGAAATAAAAATATATGTTAAAGAAATATGTATTACATGAAGTATAGGTAGCAATATATTTGGGGATTCGTGTGAGCAATACGCTTTCCTGGAGTGGCTATGTTGAATACTTAGTTACAGTGTTAACTGGTCATTAAACTAATTTTTGAAATGTTCCTAGGGGTTTGAAGGAAGTTCCTCATTTTACTAACATGAGACCGATTCGTGAGTATGCAATTGCATACGCACACCTGAGGGAATTCATTTTTTTACTCACTCTAATCTAAGAGGGCCGGGCTACACCTCGTGCTAGTTTCTGGAGGAATGCTTGTGTGCAACATGGCTAGCTGCTGAATGCTATCTAAAACTGACTTGTTCTGCAGCTTCATCTGGGTGCTGCAAGACTGGTCGCTGTGGACCCAGTCAGCACAAAATGTTGCAGTTATATTGCACCAACGCAATATTGATGTTATGTTGCTAATGATTGCCTTCGTTATGTTGGAACAATGTTTCAGAAACAACATCGCAAAAATGTTACATTGCAATGTTGATGTAACAACGACAATGACTGCCTGAGTTATGTTGCAGAAATTTTGCAGAAATAACATTGCAGCAATATTACAGATTAACGTTAATGTAATATTGCTAATGACCCCTTCTGTAATGCTATAGAAATGTAGCAGAAATAACTTTGTGGCAATGTTACAGCTTAATGTTAATACAATATTGCTAATGACCCCTTCTGTAATGCTAAAGGAATGTAGCAGAAATAGCAGTGAAGCAATGTTACAGACTAATGTTAATGCAATATTGCTAATGACCCCTTCTGCAATGCTACAGAAACGTAGCAGAAATAACATTGCAGCAATATTACATATTAATGTTAATGCGATAGTGCTAAGGTCTCCTTCTGCAATGCTACAGAAATGTAGCAAAAATAACTTTGCAGCAATGTTACAGATTAATGTTAATGCAATATTGCTAATGACCCCTACTGTAATGTTACAGGAATGCAGCAGAAATTACACTGCAGCAATGTTACAGAATTATGTTAATGCAATATTGCCAATTGCCACTTCTGTAATCCTGCAGAAATGTAGCCGAAATAACTTAGCAGCAATGCTACAGAGCACTGTTAATGTTATATTGCTAATGCCACAGAAATGCAGCAGAAATAACGTTGGAGCAATGTTACAGAGTAATGTTAATATTATATTGCCAATGCTACAGAAATGTAGCCCTTATGAAAATGGTTGTGGAGCTTTTGTTTCCAGTCAGCAGACCAAAGTCAACAGAAATAACAGGTTTTCTGAGGACTTCTTGTTAACTTAGTGCTGACATCATATTTTTACTTCCTGTTGACTTATGGCCGTTTACTTTCTGTACAGCACTGCCAACAGAAATGCCATATATTTTTCTATTGAATTTACACAGACTCTTTGCATAATACACTCAACAGAAACAACGGATTTTCCTCAGATCTTTTGTTAATTTTGTGTTGACATCATATGCTTACTTTTATTGACTTATTGCCTTTAATTTTCTGTAGACCACTCACAACAGAAAGGCAATCTTTTTATGTTGAATTTACATATACTTTTTTGCAGAAATCAAGCGGTTCCAGTGTACAGGTCTTCTGAAGCCATTCTGTTGACTTACTATTGACGTTGCAAGCATGTTTTATGGACATTGCTATGTTAGCTGTTTGGGGCATCATGCGGAAATTTGAAACAAGTGAGAGGAGCAGTATGGGAGAGTGTAACAAATCAAGGAACAAAGCCTTGGCGTTCTGGCTATCATTCACATTCGTGTAGGATCATCGAGGACAGTCCTCCGTGTCATTCGCAATAGCTTTCAGGACGTTCACCACTGAACACGTAGCATGTGGAGCTAGAAAGGGATATGTAGCACTGGCATTTCCTTCCTGAAGGATACAAATATTGTATGCTATACTGCTTGTCTTGCGAGCTTTCGCAAATTCGAGAGTCCTGCTTACCTGTGAGTCAGAATGAAGGGTGAGGTGTCTCAGCTTAATTGGATTACTCATACAACCAACACTGAAGTTTGGAATTGCTTGGAGTATTAACTTACCATCAAGCTAACATCTGCGTTTCTAACAAAATCATCATTATCAAATAAAGTTGTTGCTGTTGTTGTTGTTTGTTTGTTTGTTGTTGCGCTGTGAGATGGCCATTTGCATCAATGTGAACCTGGATGGCAAATGCGCGCTGATGTGCAACTTTGCACTTAGGAACACAGACGTTATCTTGATGGTGAGGTGATACTTCAAGGAATTCCCCACTTCAGTGTTGTATGTAGTAGTATATGATCAGCTCAACTTGCCCACAACTCACACAGTGGCCTGGACGCCATTAATGAGCAATTAGAGCAATTTGGGACCCCCACAGTAATTAGGATCATTCAGTGAGTCATTACACTAATTGGGGAGCATCTAAGACGTGTCCAGACCACTGTGTGAGTTGTGGGCTAATCGAGCTGATAAAAAATAAAAAATAGGTAGAAAAGAAAAAAAAATAGATAGAAATAGAGTGGAGGAAAAACATTGTATTCAAAAATCAACGACGCCGTGGCGAAGAAACCGCTCCGAGGTGACCAGCGCCCGCCATGTTGGTAGTTGGCGACGGGCAGTCGCAGAGATTGACGACAGGTGCCCACTTAGTTGCAAGGCATGACACCAGATGGCGCCACCATCGTAGCTGTATGCGAGAAAGACAGAACAAGACACTAGCGGCAGGTAAAAATGGCAACACTGCTGAACAAGTCTAGGCATGCGAGAGAAAAGGTCTAACCACTACTGCTAAACAGCACGGAGAAAACAGTACACATCGGGGAAAAGGCAATCGACTAGGCCTAGCCACAGCGTCACAACACTACGCGGCTAACACAAGGCGGGAACCACTAAACGTGCTTCAACACAGAGAAAAGGCTTGGTACGGGACACCGCTAAAGAAGTCTAAAGATGCGCGTACAGCGAGAGAAGGCTTAACACGAGCACGGTAAAACAACGCGCAAACATCGGTAAATCACCCATCTTTTTCCCCTGCGACTGCTCATCAGCCAGGCAGAAACTGAGCGAGCGCGGGAACTGCGGAGCAACCGAGCACACGTCTGCTCTCCGCGCCAGCCAGCCAGAAACTGAGCGAGCGCGGGGACTGCAGAGTAACCGAGCGCACGTCTGCTCTCCGCAACAGCCAGCGAGAAACTGACTGGGACGCCGCTCCGCGGCCGCTACGCATGCGCGCGCGCTCTTAGCGCCTTCTGCGGCGACCACCTGCGAGAGGCTAAGAGAGAAGAGCATTCCTGCGCCCCCTGCTGGCCGTTCTCATTGGTTGTGACATCATCCTATTGTCTCAGGGCTACACTGTTTTTTCCACTAATGCTCCTTTGGACAAGGTCAATCTACAATGAAGTCATGGCAGTAGTAATAATTCAACCCAATATTTACACAGAAAATCCACGGCAAGTATTGCACTTTTTACTTTAAATTATTTTAACATTGGAAGTCGAAACATTCGCGTACGGCGAGAAAAGGCTTAACACGAGCACGGTAAAACAACGGGCAAACATCGGTAAATTACTCACCTTTTTCCTTGCTGCGACGGAGCGTCCGCTCTCGTCGACAGCAAGGGACCAAGTGACGACGGAGCGACCGACCGCACATCTTCTTCCCATGAGAGCCAGAGCTGGACTGACGTAAGCGCCACTCTACGGGTGCTACGCATGCGCGCGCGCTCCTAGCGCCCTCTGCTCCATCCGACCGCCCGCGGGTGTTTTCGGTTTCGGCTCTCCGCTGCGCGCGCGCGCTCCTAGCGGCGACGGGTGGCTTCTGAGTTTCGGTTTCACTCTCCTTTCTTTGCGCGCGCGTTTATCTGTATAAAGGCAGTGCGCACCGCGCTCGCGTCATCATTCTGACCGATACATCGAAAACGCCATGTGTGGTTTATTCTCCTGCGTTTCTTGTCGTCGCAAGGAAAAGACCAAAAACGAAGAACTTCGCAAATTTATTCGCGGCATCGTGGAGGAAGCCTTTCAAGTCCACCGCCTGGAATGGTTGCAAGCGCGTCAAGAAATGTGTCAGGACAAGATGAAGACGCTCGACCGCATCTTAGCGGCGGACAGACTGGCGAAAAAGAAGTCCAACTTTAGCCTGGATAATCTGTATTGGGAACGCAGCTCCGATGTAGAGGACGACGACGTGTAAATAAAAGCGAAGCGTTTCTCTTCGAGTCTCAGTCTCTTCTTTTTCTTCGTGTCCTCCCCCGTGCTCATGTCATCTCACGTCATGTCCTCCCCCGAACCTTTTCGTTTCCGTCATCGTTTTCGTTGTATCTTAAGCGGCCCCTCCATGTGCGGCAAATCTACTTTCGTTGCTAACGTGCTGAGGAACCTGAACGACGTGGTGGACAAACCTCCGTCACAAATATTCTACGTGCAGAAATATGCTTCGCCGAGCATGCAGGACGAATTTGGGGACTCCGTAAAATTTACCAAGGAGCTACCGCCAGAGTGGGACACGTCGCGCGCTACGCTGATCGTCGTCGACGATCACATGACGGACGCCGGTTCCTTGAAGGAGGTGACCGATCTTTTCATTCGGGGTTCTCACCACGCCAACGCGTCGATCTTCTTACTCATTCAAAACATCTTTTTCGACAGTAGCCATTTTAGAACTATATCCTACAACGCCAGTTACGTCGTCCTGTGGCGCACCGTGCGCAGCGTGCACCAGATGGAACATTTCAGGCAACAGCTATTTGGCAGAAAAAGATTGGAGTATTTTCTGGACGCATATAAACAAGCGATGTCGTCGCCCCACGCTTATTTACTCGTGGATCTTCACAACTATACGCACGAGGACCACAGGTTGTGTAGCAATAAGTAGTACTACTGATTAACTCTACAGCCAGGAAATGACGTCAAACAGGAAATGACGTCATCAAGGACGTATGACGTCACTCCAGGCCGCAGCCGCTCCGCCCTCATATCAGTGAGGTCAGTGGATAAGATAGTGTATCCACCGATTAACTATCAGTGACATCACATAGTTAATCTTAGTGATATGATATCAATGATAAGATTAAACAATAATGACATCATGGTGAAACAAACTAGGAATCGAACTTGGGTCCTTTAGGTTGTCAGACGAGCAGCTCAAGGCACTGGACCATGGCTCTACATGTTTACTTGCGTCGCTAATCAGGATAGAATTGTGTGGGGTGGATACGTCGTTTGATTTCTTTTACGCCAGGTGGCGTCATGGGGAGTTGAGTTCGTTCATCTAGAGATGGCAGCACTTCCAGCAAATTTACCGCCGTTCAACAGATGGCGCTACCGATAGATATAGCACTTGGTAACAATGGGCCGCTCAGGTTACATGCGACACGCACACGCACGATAAGATAGCTCAGAAAACAATGGAAATCATGTATCGATAGTGTGAACAATGGGTTCCCAAGTTTCAATAACATGCGCTGCCAGGATAAGGTAACGGTTAACTCAGGTAAACAATGGGAACTCACGTGTCGATAGTGTTTGATAGGCACCTGGATGCACATTTAATGACACTTAATAACACGCAATGACGGTTAATAACAAGCAATGACATGTAATAACACGCAAATGACATTTAATAACACGCAATAACATCCGATGACATTTAATAGCATTTTCCGATCGGGTTGACGTCCTGATCAGTCCGTCACCTAGGTTGGTTGCCGCGTCAGAGCGCCAGGTAGGTTTCCGACCATGTGTAGTTTTGGTTTCGGTTTGAAATTCCCACCAAGCGCCCTCTAGTTTTCAAGCTTTGGCCGTCTGTAGTTTCAGTTTCGGTTTGAAAAAACAAATGGACGTCGGGGCCCGCCACCTAGGTTGGTTGCCGCGCTAGAGCGCCAGCTAGGTTGGTTTCTGACCATGTGTAGTTTTGGTTTCGGTTTGAAATTCCCACCAAGCGCCCTCTAATTTTCAAGCTTTGGCCGTCTGTAGTTTCGGTTTTAACAAAATGGATGTCGGGACCCGACGCCAAGGTTGGTTCCCGTATAGTTTATGACCATGTGTAGTTTTGGTTTCGGTTTGGAATTCCTAGGTTTTGAATGGTTGCAGAAGCCACCTTGTTTCAAGCTTTTGGCCGTCTGAAGTTTCGGTTTCGGCTTGAAAAATGCATGGCGCGTGACAGCATGATTTTTTTTTCCCCATGCCACTGTGATAAGTACACCCAAATAATGATGTATGTCGGAGACCAGACAACAGTGTATATATTCCTTTTTTATTTTAGCACATTATTTTTCTACTCTTTTATTTAACTACCGAAGGATACGTTACAAATTACCAGATTCTTGCTTGGCATCATCCTTGTACAAAAGCAATCTGGAAAACAAAGGAAAACGAAACATCCTGTGAATGCTTTTCTCAATCAGAACAAAGTCTGGGACGGCTAAGATCTTGATCGGGTGCCACGCAACAACAACAAGCAGCATTATCAAAGAGTCGGCTAACGTTTCCACTTTCCGATATGTCTCTCATACTGTGTCGTGCATTTGCGTTGGAGTACGGCCTTTGGACATGCCACACGCTAAAGTAAATAACCCGCTGACAATACCCTCAACAATCACTATAAAGTAGAGGTGTTCTATAGACATGCATTTCCAAACTTGTGTTGCTCATTGTGACAACAGCAAACAACGAATCGAGAAACAGCGCATGACCGCGTATTGTGGTTACCAGCTGTGACGGTTTCGAAATAAAAATAACCAAAATGGCATAAGGGCGAGGGTATACTCACATCTTGCATGACGAACTAGCACTGGGAACGGGACAGAGAGAAGAGGGTCGTCCATGGAGGTTCGTTCACAATCACCGGACTCAGTCTTCGACAGCTAGCTTATGAGACCCGTGATTTTTGTTTTATTTCAAGGGAAGGAGGGATCACGTGAATGCATCGTGGACAGCTTCTCCTTTCGCAGGAGCAGCATGTGAAATGCGATACCTCTTGCCGACACGCTCTTCTTTCTTCTTCTTTTTGTATGATAACACAAGCCGCGAAACACTGTGTCGGAGACACCCGTCTGGCTTTTTCCAAGCGCTCTTTGGGAACGCCAACCACACCAAAACATTATCGTCCTCGCAAGATGTATTTTCGACTGCCGCACAAAGTAAATAGAGTTATATATGTGACAGTTGAATGAAATCCGTGCTTGATAGTGTACGTCAATAAGACGCTGTCGCTTTGTAGCAAGTTGCATGATCTCGAAGCGAGTGGAATACTCAAACGGTTTCACTCATTCTTACGTGACCGTTAGATTAGTAAAACGAAGGATGTACCTTGAAACGAAAGAAAAAAAGGAATCGACTATATGGAGCGCGGAATACATTTCCTTTGGAGATTCCCAGATGACTTGATTTCGACGATTATTCGCTAATCGCTAGAACTTCAAACAGCACAATATTCGTCTCAACTTGAAATGGTTCCATAAGATGTGTCCTCTTGACTGCGGTTAAACTAATTTTAATAGGTCCTTTCGAGCAAGGTATGCTTTCTGATTAGGCGGAGGTATCCAGTTTGGCTCTCACGTTTAACCATGACTTCTTCATTTTAATATCGAACACTTTTTCCTTGAAGTGCATGTAGCTTCTCGTAAGGAGAGCAAAATGGTATCAGCCGAAAATTGTCTAATGGTTCACGGCGCTTGATATGGTCATCGAGTTCAATGAATGTGGATACATGAGATGCTGAAACTCTCACAAAATGAATTTCTGCTCTTCAATCATCGTTGATCCAAACGATGCAAATCCTACCAGATATGAACACAAGGTGTCAAATAGAACTCTGTTAGCGTCCCGATATGTATGCGGCTGACATATGGGTGATAGTGAGTATAATATGGAAAAAATGCTTAAACATATAACCAGACCGCGATCTGTAAATATATGATAGTCTACATTTCAGTAGGTTACGTTTAGTAGGTTCTCCCCTCATCTCTATGTTGTCGATCTATAAGAAAGCATTCAATTAGGTCCAAATTACGATCTTTCAATTGATAGATTCGAAATGATAGCTTTCCAACTCAATGTCGAATAATTATGGATGATATAACATAAGGTATTGGTTGGCGTGCTTTATCCATCCTGGGTTGTGCTAGCTGTTCACTTCATCGATTTCTAATAGCATAGAATAATTGATTCCTTACACATACCTGCTTGCGAATCGTTCACATGTTGCTACATGTTGGTACATATAGCTACATTTGATTATCACGAATATGGAATACTTAATTCTCTTGTGAGTGTCTGTATAGCTTGAAATGGGAAAGTATCTATTCTTTACATGTGTTGTCTAGAATGTCTTATAGAAATGGTTTGCCCGCGTGTGGACATTGAGTCTATCCACCATGTCGCCCTGTTAATGTATGATTTCTATCGTTTCTTGCGTTAACTATTTACAATTATTGCTAAGATTGGTTGCAGGTGGATCTATCCCTGTCTCTCGAGAAAGGGATGGAGGTTACATATTTGAGTATCAGATGTCCTATAATTAAAAAAATGAATTTGATTTGATTGTCATCGTATGGATTGAAAACATCTTATTGATGCTAAAAGCCGTGTCCCTGATGTAAAATAATTATCGCTAGCTTTGATTTCATTCTTCAGATAGAAACATAGTGGTGGTGGTTTGTCGTTTTCATAGACTGCTTGAGTCTCACTCCTCTGCCTCTGTCGATTTCTTGGTGACTGCCTAATATGTTGTGATAGACTTGTTCTGGGTGGTCGGTTTCTATCATAAAGAATAGTTATTTCTAGCATTGATTTTTTATTTTTTTTAGATATTAAGTTGTGGTATAGAAAATTCAGTGATTAATTTGCTGGACCTCTGGGGATTGATTCCTCTGTCATAGAATAATTACAGTTAGCTCTGATTTTATTCCCTAGATGTGACAAAAAAGTGTGGTGTAGATAACAAAATATTTTTACTCGTGTTTTATTTGTGCTTACCGTCATGTCATACGATGCCAAATAAAGTTTAACTTGATACATTCGAATTGGTAACTGAGTCTTAATAGTTAGCCTGGATGACCTGATACAACATCGAATCGACATTGTAAGGAATGGGAGTATGCAACGTACATAACTCTACGATTTCTATAATATCTAGGGAATATAATCAGAACTAACAACAATTGTTCTATATCAACCCTCCCAGCAATAGGCCATCCATCCAAACGCTCACTTTTCTATGTCACAACTATTTTTAATATCTGAGAAGGAAAATCAATGCTAGCACCAAGTATTCTTTATCATAGTAGCCGACCAGCTACAATCAATCTCTTGTAGCATATTATTTCAGGCATCAAGGAATCGACAGAGGTGAGACTCAAGCGGTCTATCAAACGAAGAACAACCACCACTATGTTACTATCTGAGGAATAAAATCACAGCAAGGGATAATTGAGTCTCTGTATGCAATATGGGGATAAGTCGAAAATCCCAAACCGAGAAAACTGCGAGTGAATATTTGGTAAAGTAGTTGCAGATAAGTTCCCTCGAATAACGCAAATGCAAAATGTGTAACATATATGCGTGTGTCTACTCTACATGCATGTCCCGTTAGCGTCCTTTCTGAGTGTGTGATTTAGCAGAGATTGAACAAATCCAGGAGCATGACATATCCCCTTTTTCTATATAAGAAAGCACGCACAGGGCTTTCGTGCAGGAAAAAACACTTTTCATGAGTCGGACTTTCATGGTGACGGCAGGATGTCCGAAGTTACCTTTGTGCAGTGGAGCAGCCTAGATCGTGATTATCGTGCTGCTAAACGAGCATAATCTTGAAAATAATGTTCTGTATGACCAGCAAAACATGACTTATTAGTATAGTGAGCACGTTTTCCGATTAAAACGCTCAGTAGCACTGCTGACACTGTTACGTGAGGTAGGAAGAACATGTTTTTCGAGCGGAAGTCCAAGATGATTTCTGCACCCAAGCAAAATTTAAGCTTTAATATAAAGGGATATTAAGCTTATGATAGGGAACATTTAACAAAAACACTAAAAGGGGATAATTTGACTTATCCCCTTATTGCACATAGAGGTTCAATCATTTTATGTGAAAAGCACAACCTTTAATTCCGAGAAGCGATTCTCAATCAACATGCTGGCGATTAACTATTATAGTATGTTGCTAATATTATCCGAAACGATCGACTGCACAGCACAACACAGGATGGATAAAGCAGCATAAACAACATGCTGCATAATGTAAAACCCCGAGACTAGGGAACACGAAAGGACAGACACAACACGAAGTCGTTTCGTGTTCCCTAGTCTCGGGGTTTTACATTATGCACCATCTTCACCAGCTCGCTTGTTTCCTAGCCATTTTTTCACTGTCATAAACAACATGTTATATATTTTCATCGCGGTTAATTACGACTGTATGAAGCGCGGAATACATTTCCTTTGGAGTTTCCCAGATGACCTGATTTCGACCATTATTCGCTAAAACTTCAAAGAGCGCAATATTCGTCTCAACTTAAAAATGGTTCCACTCCTGACTGGTGTTCAGCTAATTTTGATAGGTCCTTTCCAGCAAGGTATGCTTTCTGATTAGATGGAGGTGTCCAGTTTGACTCTCACTTTTAACCATAACTTCTTTATTTTGATATCGAACACTTTTTCCTTGAAGTGATCTTCCAACTTACGAATCCTTCGTTTGCCGTCCTTGTCCTGAGTAGTGATGAATTGAGAGTGTAGCAAATAGTGGTTCTTTATGATAAATCGATTGAATACAGCATTCATCAGTACAGTCAGATGTCTTAGCCGTGTACCATAGCGTTTTAGGAATAAGCATTTGACTGCCACAAACTTGCACAATCTCATGTAGCTTCTCGTAAGGAGAGCAAAATGGTATCAATCGAAAACTGTCTAATGGTTCACCGCACTTGATATGGTCATCGAGTTTCAATTAATGTGGATACATGAGATGCTGAAATTCTCACAAATGAATTTTCGGCTCTTGAATCATCGTTGATCCAAACGGGGATGTCAACTGCGAGCCGCAAATAATTGCATGGATTTGATAGAGCGGGCACATCATGTGATATGACTTAAAAAATACTTTCCCTATCAATATACAGATGGAATGGCAAGAAAATCTGTAATGATTCATTCGATATACACTGCTTGGATATGGTTATTCGATCTGACTGATTTCTTTATGAAAGGCAATCCATCAGCGAGGATTCCTATCACATCCGAGGCTGAGTATTTCAGTGTTCCCAGCCCCATGTCATGCTTTCGAAATCAATGTTCACTATCCAAATTATAGAAGCGCTATCCTGAAGACGGTTTGCAATTAAAAATGTGTACACATAATTAACGATTGAACAAAGTAACTGAACAAAGCAAACAAAAATGATGAACAAAGTACCTTAATCAAAGTGATACATGTAAAACGTTTGTGCCTCTGTCACCTAGTGAACGATATGAAGTAAGAAAAAAAATATTAGTCATGAAAGAAATGCTAGTGAAAGAAAAGCAAATAAAGATTATGTTTTGCTTGATGGGATAAGTTCTTTGAAGTTTGATGATCATTTCGCACTTAACAGATGCACACTGCTTACTTATGCTCAAATTTGACCGTGGTTTTGTAAACATTATTTAGTGTTCTTTTCAGATGTTCTTGCTTTCACTCGATTGACACTGACACTTCCTGATCCTTCAGATTGTCTTCTTTAATTAAACTTGCGTCACCCACTCGTGCCATGCCTTCTAAATAAATGTTATCTGTTTTTTCTCATCGTGATGTGTAGCATAGTAATGCTTATAACATATGATGCGCAGACGACAATTACAACATTTGTCTATTTTGAGGCGGTTGTCATTGAAGTTGTTTTCAAATCCTACCAGATACGAACACAAGGTGTCAAATGTTACTCTGTTAGCATCCTGATATGTATGGGGATAACATATGGTGACAGCGAGTATAATTGGGAAAAATGTTTAAACATATAACGAGACCGCGTACTGTAAATCTATGATAGTGTACATTTCAGTAGGTTAGTAGGTTAGGTTAGGTAGGTTCTCCCATCATCTTTATGATGTCGATCTCAAATCCAAATCTTATCCAAAGATCCAAATTACGGTCTTTCAATTGATAGATTCGAAATGATAGCTTTCCAATAGTATCAATATGTAATAATTTTCTTGAATCATATAATATATGGTGTTGGTTGGTATGCTTTATCCATCCTGGATGTGCTGTTCGCTTCATCGATTTCTAATAGCATATAATAATTAATTCCTTACACATACCTGCTTGCGAATCGTTCACATGTTGCTACATGTTGGTACATATAGCTACATTTGATTATCACGAATATGGAATACTTAATTCTCTTGTGAGTGTCTGTATAGCTTGAAATGGGATAGTATCTATTCTTTACATGTGTTGTCTAGAATGTCTTATAGAAATGGTTTGCCCGCGTGTGGACATTGAATCTATCCACCATGTTCGCCTGTCAATGTATGATTTCTATCGTTTCTAGTGTTAACTATTTACAATTATTGATAAGGTTGGTTGCAGGTGGGTCTATCCCTGTCTCTCCAGAAAAGGATGGAGGTTACATATTTGAGTATCAGATGTCCTATAATAAAAAAAAAGAATTTGATTTGATTGTCATCGTATGGCTTGAACCACTTATTGAAGCTAAAAGCCGTGTCCCTGATGTAAAATAATTATCGCTAGCTTTGATTTCATTCTTCAGATAGAAACATAGTGGTGGTGGTTTGTCGTTTTCATAGACTGCTTGAGTCTCACTCCTCTGTCTCTGTCGATTTCTTGATGACTGCCTAATATGCTGTGATTGACTTGTTGTGGGTGGCCGGTTTTTTATCATAAATAATAATTATTGCTAGCATTGATTTTTGTATTTTTGAGATTTAAAAAATACTTGTGCTACAGAAAATTGAGTGATTGGTTCGCTGGACACATCTCTGGAATTGATTCCTACGCAGTTTTCTCGGTTTGGGATTTTCGACTTATCCCCATATTGCATACAGAGACTCAATTATCCCTTGCTGTGATTTTATTCCTCAGATAGTAACATAGTGGTGGTTGTTCTTCGTTTGATAGACCGCTTGAGTCTCACCTCTGTCGATTCCTTGATGACAGAAATAATATGCTACAAGAGATTGATTGTAGCTGGTCGGCTAGTATGATAAAGAATACTTGGTGCTAGCATTGATTTTCCTTCTCAGATATTAAAAATAGTTGTGACATAGAAAAGTGAGCGTTTGGATGGATGGCCTATTGCTGGGAGGGTTGATATAGAACAATTGTTGTTAGTTCTGATTATATTCCCTAGATATTATAGAAATCGTAGAGTTATGTACGTTGCATACTCCCATTCCTTACAATGTCGATTCGATGTTGTATCAGGTCATCCAGGCTAACTATTAAGACTCAGTTACCAATTCGAATGTATCAAGTTAAACTTTATTTGGCATCGTATGACATGACGGTAAGCACAAGTAAAACACGAGTAAAAATATTTTGTTATCTACACCACACTTTTTTTGTCACATCTAGGGAATAAAATCAGAGCTAACTGTAATTATTCTACGACAGAGGAATCAATCCCCAGAGGTCCAGCAAATTAATCACTGAATTTTCTATACCACAACTTGATATCTAAAAAAATAAAAAATCAATGCTAGAAATAACTATTCTTAATGATAGAAACCGACCACCCAGAACAAGTCTATCACAACATATTAGGCAGTCATCAAGAAATCGACAGAGGCAGAGGAGTGAGACTCAAGCAGTCTATGAAAACGACAAACCACCACCACTATGTTTCTATCTGAAGAATGAAATCAAAGCTAGCGATAATTATTTTACATCAGGGACACGGCTTTTAGCTTCAATAAGATGTTTTCAATCCATACGATGACAATCAAATCAAATTCATTTTTTAATTATAGGACATCTGATACTCAAATATGTAACCTCCATCCCTTTCTCGAGAGACAGGGATAGATCCACCTGCAACCAATCTTAGCAATAATTGTAAATAGTTAACGCAAGAAACGATAGAAATCATACATTAACAGGGCGACATGGTGGATAGACTCAATGTCCACACGCGGGCAAACCATTTCTATAAGACATTCTAGACAACACATGTAAAGAATAGATACTATCCCATTTCAAGCTATACAGACACTCACAAAAGAATTAAGTATTCCATATTCGTGATAATCAAATGTAGCTATATGTACCAACATGTAGCAACATGTGAACGATTCGCAAGCAGGTATGTGTAAGGAATCGATTATTCTATGCTATTAGAAATCGATGAAGTGAACAGCTAGCACAACCCAGGATGGATAAAGCACGCCAGCCAATACTTATGTTTATATCATCCATAATTATTCGACATTGAGTTGGAAAGCTATCATTTCGAATCTATCAATTGAAAGATCGTAATTTGGACCTAATTGAATGCTTTCTTATAGATCGACAACATAGAGATGAGGGGAGAACCTACTAAACCTAACCTACTGAAATGTAGACTATCATATATTTACAGATCGCGGTCTGGTTATATGTTTAAGCATTTTTTCCCTATTATACTCACTATCACCCATATGTCAGCCGCATACATATCGGGACGCTAACAGAGTTCTATTTGACACCTTGTGTTCATATCTGGTAGGATTTGCATCGTTTGGATCAACGATGATTGAAGAGCAGAAATTCATTTTGTGAGAGTTTCAGCATCTCATGTATCCACATTCATTGAACTCGATGACCATATCAAGCGCCGTGAACCATTAGACAATTTTCGGCTGATACCATTTTGCTCTCCTTACGAGAAGCTACATGCACTTCAAGGAAAAAGTGTTCGATATTAAAATGAAGAAGTCATGGTTAAACGTGAGAGCCAAACTGGATACCTCCGCCTAATCAGAAAGCATACCTTGCTCGAAAGAACCTATTAAAATTAGTTTAACAGCAGTCAAGAGGACACATTTTATGGAACCATTTCAAGTTGAGACGAATATTGTGCTGTTTGAAGTTCTAGCGATTAGCGAATAATCGTCGAAATCAAGTCATCTGGGAATCTCCAAAGGAAATGTATTCCGCGCTCCATATAGTCGATTCCTTTTTTTTCTTTCGTTTCAAGGTACATCCTTCGTTTTACTAATCTAACGGTCACGTAAGAATGAGTGAAACCGTTTGAGTATTCCACTCGCTTCGAGATCATGCAACTTGCTACAAAGCGACAGCGTCTTATTGACGTACACTATCAAGCACGGATTTCATTCAACTGTCACATATATAACTCTATTTACTTTGTGCGGCAGTCGAAAATACATCTTGCGAGGACGATAATGTGTTTGTGTGGTTGGCGTTCCCAAAGAGCGCTTGAAAAAGCCAGACGGGTGTCTCCGACACAGTGTTTCGCGGCTTGTGTTATCATACAAAAAGAAGAAAGAAGAGCGTGTCGGCAAGAGGTATCGCATTTCACATGCTGCTCCTGCGAAAGGAGAAGCTGTCCACGATGCATTCACGTGATCCCTCCTTCCCTTGAAATAAAACAAAAATCACGGGTCTTATAAGGTGGCTGTCGAAGACTGAGTCCGGTGATTGTGAACGAACCTCCATGGACGACCCTCTTCTCTCTGTCCCGTTCCCAGTGCTAGTTCGTCATGCAAGATGTGAGTATACCCTCGCCCTTATGCCATTTTGGTTATTTTTATTTCGAAACCGTCACAGCTGGTAACCACAATACGCGGTCATGCGCTGTTTCTCGATTCGTTGTTTGCTGTTGTCACAATGAGCAACACAAGTTTGGAAATGCATGTCTATAGAACACCTCTACTTTATAGTGATTGTTGAGGGTATTGTCAGCGGGTTATTTACTTTAGCGTGTGGCATGTCCAAAGGCCGTACTCCAACGCAAATGCACGACACAGTATGAGAGACATATCGGAAAGTGGAAACGTTAGCCGACTCTTTGATAATACTGCTTGTTGTTGTTGCGTGGCACCCGATCAAGATCTTAGCCGTCCCAGACTTTGTTATGTTCTGATTGAGAAAAGCATTCACAGGATGTTTCGTTTTCTTTTGTTTTCCAGATTGCTTTTGTACAAGGATGATGCCAAGCAAGAATCTGGTAATTTGTAACATATCCTTCGGTAGTTAAATAAAAGAGTAGAAAAATAATGTGCTAAAATAAAAAAGGAATATATACACTGTTGTCTGGTCTCCGACATACATCATTATTTGGGTGTACTTATCACAGTGGCATGGGAAAAAAAATCATGCTGTCACGCGCCATGCATTTTTCAAACCGAAACCGAAACTTCAGACAGTCAAAAGCTTGAAACAAGGTGGCTTCTGCAACCATTCAAAACCTAGGAATTCCAAACCGAAACCAAAACTACACATGGTCATAAACTATACGGGAACCAACCTTGGCGTCGGGTCCCGACATCCATTTTGTTAAAACCGAAACTACAGACGGCCAAAGCTTGAAAATTAGAGGGTGCTTGGTGGGAATTTCAAACCGAAACCAAAACTACACATGGTCAGAAACCAACCTAGCTGGCGCTCTAGCGCGGCAACCAACCTAGGTGGCGGGCCCCGACGTCCATTTGTTTTTTCAAACCGAAACTGAAACTACAGACGGCCAAAGCTTGAAAACTAGAGGGCGCTTGGTGGGAATTTCAAACCGAAACCAAAACTACACATGGTCGGAAACCTACCTGGCGCTCTGACGCGGCAACCAACCTAGGTGACGGACTGATCGGGACGTCAACCCGATCGGAAAATGCTATTAAATGTCATCGGATGTTATTGCGTGTTATTAAATGTCATTTGCGTGTTATTACATGTCATTGCTTGTTATTAACCGTCATTGCGTGTTATTAAGTGTCATTAAATGTGCATCCAGGTGCCTATCAAACACTATCGACACGTGAGTTCCCATTGTTTACCTGAGTTAACCGTTACCTTATCCTGGCGGCGCATGTTATTGAAACTTGGGAACCCATTGTTCACACTATCGATACATGATTTCTTCCATTGCTTTCTGAGCTATCTTATCGTGCGTGTGCGTGTCGCATGTAACCTGAGCGGCCCATTGTTACCAAGTGCTATATCTATCGGTAGCGCCATCTGTTGAACGGCGGTAAATTTGCTGGAAGTGCTGCCATCTCTAGATGAACGAACTCAACTCCCCATGACGCCACCTGGCGTAAAAGAAATCAAACGACGTCTCCACCCCACACAATTCTATCCTGATTAGCAACGCTAGTAAACATGTAGAGCCCATGGTCCAGTGGCTTGAACTGCTCGTCTGACAACCTAAAGGACCCAAGTTCGATTCCTAGTTTGTTTCACCATGACATCAGTATTGTTTAATCTTATCATTGATATCATATCACTAAGATTAACTATGTGATGTCACTGATAGTTAATCGGTGGATACACTATCTTATCCACTGACCTCACTGATATGAGGGCGGAGCGGCTGCGGCCTGGAGTGACGTCATACGTCCTTGATGACGTCATTTCCTGTTTGACGTCATTTCCTGGCTGTAGAGTTAATCAGTAGTACTACTGCAATATCTTTCCGGGTGAACGTCAATACATCTACGCTCCGAAATGAATCTCCGCCCTCACCTCACTTTACTCAAAGTACTCTCCACTCTACCCCCTCCGCGCCGTCGCGACGTCTTGAGACGTTCTTCCTCGTCAGACATGAAACACCTCTCCGAAATTTGTCTCAATGTATTGAACAGAAAGGTAGCTCTAGCTCCAGACACGTTCGCGCGTTTGAAGAAGCACAAACGCTTTTTACGGCGGCTCGCCTACAAAAAGGTTCACAAGAATCCGCAACGTTTGAAGCGCTATCTGTCTCATCAGCGAGGACAGGGCGTTCTTTCGTCGGTGGTTCCTCTCCTGCTTTCCGCCATGTTGAACCTTTTCGCCAATGGCCAAGAGAATTGAAGTGACCACCTCCTCCTCCTCCATCGGAAACATTCTTTCCTCGAAGGAGAGTGACGACGTCAAAGTGAAATTCATACTGCAAGCACTGTATCGCATACTCAAGCAGTACGGATTTGACCCTACGACAACAAAAACAAGGCGTCCGACGCTACAAATGACTGACTATTCGCTCCTCGCTCCAGAGGTGGACGAAGAGGAAGCGGAAAGGGTCGTCTCGGAATTAAAGAAGGTTCTTTCCTGGGATCGCGAGGGTTGTTTCTCCGTGTCGGGCAAGCCAATCTGACACTCCTCCGTTTACGAACTCGTCAATTATTTGTTGCAACGTAAGACGGGAAAGAAACCTTCCTGCTTCCCCAAGGTCTCGAAACTATTGCGCCTGATTTCTCTGCCTAAATCTCGCGAGCCTCAACAGCAGCAGCAAGCCTCCATTGTGTGGACGACTTATGGACAGATATGAGAAACCAGAGGGTGGTTGGGGGTGTGTGGACCGCTATAGAAAAGCGCGTCACTTGAGCAAAAAGAAGGCTCTCGCCATTCTCAGAAAGCTGGATGCCTACACGCTACACCATCCGATCAGAAGAAAGTTTAATAGGAGACGCATCATCGCGCTCAAGATCAACGACGTGTGGCAAATGGACCTCGCAGACTTTTCAAAATACAAGAGATTCAACGGCGGCTACCACTACATTCTCGTGGCAATCGATTCCCTCTCCCGCTTTCTGCGCACCATCCCGCTGAAGACGAAGCGCCCCGCTGAAATGAAAAGGGCCATGATAAGACTTTTTCGGGGAGGTAACGCACCTACACGCATCTTTTGCGACAGAGGAGGGGAATTCTCCCCCTCTCTCACAAAATCTCTCACGAAAGAAGGTACACATGTATTCCACCTTCTCTCCAGTAATCAAAGCATCGCAGGCAGAACGCGTGATACGCACTTCACGCGACCGAATATTCCGCTATTTTAGAGTAACCGGAAAATACCACTTCGTTTCCGCGCTTCCGAAGATCGTGCGCGACTACAACAACACCAAACACAGGACTTTGGGCATCAGCCCGTCCGAAGTCACGCTCAAAAACGAATTGGAGCTGTTCAATAAGATAAATGGGAAGCCCGTCGTACCCTCCATGAAAAAGGAGCTCAAAGTGGGGGATAAAGTGAGGGTCCTACTACACAGAAAAGGTTTTCTAAAGAGCTCAGAAGGGAGTTGGTCGCCTCAGATTTTCACCGTCTCCCGCCTGAGAGACACCTCCCGTCCCGTCGTGCACCTGAAAGATTACCGGGGTAAGGAAGTGGACAGATCTTTCTACCCGGAGGAGGTACTCGTCGTAACCCGAGATGCCAATCAGGATTGGCCCGTAACGAAAGTGCTGAGAAAGAAGCAAGTGAATGGCCAGAGCTTCTCCTTGGTTCACTGGTTCGGTTACGACAAAGAACACGACAGTTGGGTTCCGAGCAGCGACGTGGTCAAGATTGGGAAATGACGTCACACATCTACGTCCACCTGCTCTCGAACGCCAGCATGGATAAGTTTCCCTCAAATAAACTCAACGCCTTCACGGTAGCTTTCAATAGTCCGCTTCAGCTCTCGAACCGCTATAAAGTCGGTCTGATGGATCTCAGCATAAGCAACGATTTTTTAAATATCGGGTACGAAAGGCAAGATGCGAAAATCGAGGTTTCTTTCGAGGACACGGTCGAAGCCAGGAGAACTTTTCGTGTCACCTCGGATCTCGAGGAGGATCTGGGAAAAGCCCTCTCGGAATTCAACGTTTCTTTCGCGTACAATAAATCGCGATACGACTTCGTCTTACCCGTGGACGTGAAGGCCGTGGAATCGGATCCTCGGCTCGCACAGGCGCTCGACGCCTCGCTAGCGTCCCCCGAAGCAGGTCGTGCGGTGAAGCCTCCCAAATTGAGCGAACGCGAAGCCACCTCCATCTTATTGGAGCACGCCGCACCCGTCGCTTTCGGCGACGTCAATTTGAATTCGGAAACCACGTCCCTACGGAACACACTCAACAAGTATTTCCTGGCGCACAAGCTGGACGCCTCACTAGAATTCGAGGATAACGTCTACTCTCTGAAAACGCCGAAAGGGTTGCACGTACCGGAACCTTTTGTCAAGCTGCTACAACTCACAGCCGTCGAGGGACACGGAGAAACGCTACGCGTCTCTCTCCCCGTAGCGCGCCAGTTTTCTTTCACGATCAAGACGAAAATTCCTCGATCTTTGCAAGTACATCTGCCTCCCGGCTATTATGCGACGCCGCAAGCACTTCTGGATGCGATTAACCAGCGCGTAGGCGAACGCGCGCGCTTCAGCTTCGACGGAACCGAACAGAAATGTAAAATTCGGCTTTCCGAGGGCACCTCCACCTTAAGACTTTCCGAGTACCTGGCCGTGCTTTTGGGCTTCGAATCGCGTACCGTGTTCACGGGGTAGGAGGAGGATGCCACGAGCTCCATCAAGGTACTCCTGGAACCCCCGTTTCACAACATAATTGTCTATACGGATATCGTGGAACCCACGTACGTGGGGAGCGGGAAAAAAACGATATTAAAAATACTACCCTTTTATTACGAGAAAGACAAGCACGTCGTCACCTACACGCTAGATAACATCCAGTATTTTAACCTGTCTCAATTTGAAATTCACTCAGTGACGATCGTTCTCGCGGACGAAGCGGGAAGACGTTTGCCGTTGCGGTCCAAAGGCAGAACCAATCTAACGTTGCATTTCAAATATGTACCGTAATTCCCGTGTACACGGGACCCCTTTTCCAACGAGGAGGCGGTGTGTTGAGCAACATATCCAAGTTTATCGTTCCCATCTGGCAGCAAATAAAACCGATCGCCAAGAGAACGTTGAAGCGCTTGGCGCGGAATTTGGTCGATGGCGAAGGAATATCGCGCGCAGTAAAAAAGACGGGCATAGCAACGGGGACAGACGTGCTGGATTCCATGGAGGGCTCTGGAAACAACAACAATGTAAAGAAACGCCGCAAAAGACAACAAAAGGCGCCGACACACGACGCACCTGCAGATATCTTTGATACGCCGTGAAGGTCACACATCTGCTGCGCGCGCTCCGTCATGACGTCAACGAAAGCAAAAATACAGACGCAACGGTCACCGCATTGTCTAACGAGTGATGTGATGATATTCGAACCCCCTTCCATTCAATACGGCGTGGAAGATACTTCGTACCAACTCTTTTATCCTGTCAATGGAGTAAATAATTCCGTGATCGAATTTTCTATTCAAAATTTGCAAAGGGCACACTTGGATCTCTACGGTAGCTTCGTGTCTTTGACCGTGCGCATTGTTCGCGACGACGGGGAAGAAATGGACGAGAAAGATGTCGTTTTCCCAATAAACCACCTGTTGAGTGGCATGTTTAAGACGGTCACCGTTTATGCGAACAACAAGCTCGCCAGTTCCAACGAGTTGTACGCCTACAGGAGTATTTTGGACGTCGTGCTTCATTCCACGCCCATGGCTCAAGAAACAGTACACGCGGCTGGACTTTATGTCGAGGGCGACGAACATTTAAAGAACGATTACACGCCTCGTCTCGCGGTCCGAAGCAACGTTACGAAGCGACGAAGGGTGGAAAATACTTTAACCTGATCGGACAGATCAATACGGACCTGTTTCAACACCCGCGCCTGATGGTACCTGCCGTCGAGATTCGCGTCGTTTTCCTATTAAACAACGACGAATTTAAACTCATATCGGCCCCAACGACAAGAAAACGTACACTTACGAGGTGAACATTAAAGAAATGACGTTACACTTGAAAAAGGTGACGCTGGCACCTTCCCTATTTTTGGAACTCGAGCGGCGGCTTCAGACCACGCCGGCCATCTACGTGTTACGCGGATTGGAAACCAAGTTGCGGAGCTTGAGTGCCGGGAGCTTGGACGCTCACTTTGAAAACGTTTACCCCGAAAGGGTGCGTTCCAAATTATGCGTCGCCCTGCTCGCCACGTCCGACTTTCTCGGCGACATCCAATCGAACCCCTACAAATTCCGCCATTACGACCTGTCTCATTCGATGCTCTCTGTAGACGGCCAGCAAGTGCGAGCCGAGAACGACTTTCAGAACGACTTCGTCAAAATTCCCTACTTTAACTTCTTGCAAGAACTGGGTGAGAAACATTTCAAGTATAGCTACGAGCGATTTAAAACGAACGGGTTCCTCCTTTACTTCAACTTGGACGTGGACAAGTGTTCTTCTCCTTCGCATTTGAACGAGTGGCGAAAAGCAAACGTTCGCCTGCAATTACGCTTCGCTAACGCCCTTCCACACGCGGTCACCGTCCTCTTGATTTCCGAGTGTCCCAAGCTCATGTGCGTCGACAAGGACCGTACGGTCACCTTCCCATAGAAAAGATGTACGAGAGCGACATCTTGGAACTCGTGTCCCTGAACCCCCTCGCATCCTCATTGCTGAGAGGCATTTGCGCTTCCGACGAAGCCTTCGTTTTACGCACGCCCGGCTATTTAATCATCAATACCGAAGACCGAACAAAGCGCGGGCAGCACTTGGTGCTACTTGAAAAACTACGACGGGTCTGCCGTGTTTTTCGACAGCTACGGACTTCTCCGAAGCAAACCTTCGAAGGACTTTGCCTGAAGAGGACGAGTATAACGACAAGTGTATTCAATCACCATTTTCGCCTTACTGCGGGCTTTTTTGTATCTACGTAGCCACGCGCATGTCGGAACGCTACAGCTTGAAAAATTGTGTATCCATGTTTTTCTGTAACATCGAAGAGAATGACGAAACAATAAAACGTCTCCTCGTGAGCGAACTTGTTTCGTAAAATAGTCTATTTATTCACGACATACACAAGACGCTTGCGAGACGATCTTTCAACGTGCTGACCCGACGCTCGTCGTCGCCGGTCACCGTGACGTCGAGGGATGTGTGGAGCCAGTAGCGACGAACGATAGGTCGGTTGAATCCCGCGTTGATGAGACACGGGTCGACTGTCTCTCCTCGTCTATACTTTTCCAACAGCTCGAGCTTGTAATCTACGAATCGCTTCATTTTCTTTGCAATCTTCCCACTGACGGTGAACAGACGTAAGGGTATCGTCTTGAGAATCGAGCGAAAGTCACCCTCGCAGCTATCGCCGTGAATATAATCGCGTAATCGCAGCAAGGCCCGATACATTCGCGTTTCCACAAAGGTTGCGAACCTCTGCTCGGGCGTCATGACTGAGACGGAATGAGAGTAGACAACCTTTTTTTATTTCTCGTTACACATGAATTAGGCTCCAGCTTTGGTTTCGTAGCCGGGAAGACAGCCCAAATACGGACGAAGGCTCGAGTCTAATCAATGGCTGAGGTTTCTCGACCACAGTCCACCGCAACGACAGGTGGTCAACTGATCGCCGATCCGCAAATAGAAGGTCTTCGGAGGAGGCTTGAAGGTTAGGACCAGGGGTAGATCTCCCGCCAGTAGCCATTCGTAATCTGCAACGAAAAGAGCGTGAGAAACACGTGTTTTTTATCTCAAACACACACACGTACAATCTTCTTCAGTCACAGAGTCTTCTCCATCTTCCTTCAATAGTCGAAGTCCTTCGCAACGTACGCCGAACGGTACCGTCCGACAGCCGAGAAACGGGCGAATCAATCGGTCCGTCCAATGCTTTTGCTCTGAAAAAAATGTGAACGATTATAGAACGTATTAAAAAATAACGAGGAAGCGTACCTTTGGACCACAATCCACCGCGATTGGTGCAGAAGAAGCGGGCGCTGCCAATCTCCCGAAATATGTGATGCGGGAAAAAACCGACTTCACGCGCAGCAAAAGTGTTGTACACTGGACACGAAACCCTTCAAACATTTCGACGATGATGACGTCATGGGTATTACTTACGAGGATCTACCAAGCTGATCATGATGGCACGAGAATGACAATCAAACGTTCGCTTCGACATTTATAGTAAAACTTTGCCTCTCACTCTCTATGACGTCATTGAATGTGCTTGGACATGTTAAGACGTGTTTGAACATGTTTGGGCGTGTTCAGACACGGGCGGCGAACCGTCAAAGTCGCCCCTGGACACACTCGTTCCTCTCACCCTCTCTATGACGTCATTGATCATGTCTGAACATGTTTGGACGTGTTTGAACATGTTGTGACGTGTGTAGACACGAACCCCGCAATATGAAAAACGTCACGCAGTGCAAATTAGACTGGTGGTTAGTGTGTCGCGCCCAGTGTAGAAGGATCCTGGGTTCGAATCCCACACTGGGTCTTCTCGTCGTCATATACAAGTCGGCCCAGAGTGTTAGCTAGAAATTAGCGTAATGTTTTATTCAACGTCGATGGTATCATTGTCATATGCGATATCGCAAAAAGGCGCGAAAGACGGAAGGCGGGGTGGTCAAAGTACAGACGACACCGTCACAATGCGAGGAGGAGGAGAGCGGTGTAGCGACTATAAAAGGTGCGCTGGTTCTACGACGATTGACAGGAAGCCCACGAAGGGCATCCATGCACGACGCGAGGTGTTTCGTGGAGCAAAATGTAAGTTGACCGGTTCTGCTGTGAGAGTGTATTCTATGTATGGCATTGTTTTTTCAGGAACCAATAGCCGCCGTCTCCGCATGACACTGAACACACACACAGGGACTCATCCCATCCTCTCTCATCATCAATCTCAAGCGTTCCTCAACTGAAGGGAAAAGTGAGCATTGTTTCGTGAGGGGAAATTTCGTAGAGAATAGAGAATCTCGGTAACAGCCCAGTCGTTCTTTCAGACGACGACGACGACAGAGTTAGCAGTATTAGCAGTCCGGCTTTCGTAATAAGTGAAAGGGACGACGACGACAAACCCCCAGATGGGCGCGACAATGCAGACGAGCTGCTCATGTGGGAAGGAGATCAGTCGTATGCGGATTTCATGCCTCTGTCTGGTAGGGCTAGAGACGAATCACCAGATGCAAGCCCAGAATTTCGAAGGGAAGAGGACCCCGTCGAGGGTCGTAGAATTGCAGAATTGAGAGAACACGTCGTAGAGAATCATCCCTCTGTCACATTTCTTTGTTACAGACGAGGCATTCGACGGAACGGCTACTAGGTACACGCTTCTCTGGTCCCCGCACGACGACAACGTCGACGATTTGCTACTCTATCTACCGAGCATAGCTCCAGTAATCGCGCGCGTCCTCGAAGCGTACCCCATGCCTTTCAAATTTTGTCTGTGCTCGAAAGCGCTCATGATTAAGGACGGAGCCGACGGGTTGACTTCTCACCTCCTTCACGTGAACCTTCACATGAGAGTGGTTCATAACCACCAAGAAATCGAAGGCGCGATAAATGCTGCCATCGCAGAATCCTCGCAACGCGTAGAAAACTATTCGAGAGAAGGGTCTGGTTTCACCTCGAACGACGTCCAACGTGTCGACTTAAAACTAACGCGCTTAAAACCGAAGCGGATTGGGTGCACGATCGAGCTTCCCGAGCTGCTGAAAAGAAAACGAAAGACTCTCACAAACGTCAAGCTACCACCGAATCATGAAAACGAGTGTTTCAAGTACAGCGTGCTGGCACTCTTGCATCCGTTAAAGAGGAATGCAAACCATTATGTCAGATATCACAAATATATGAATCCGCGGAACCCGGAGACGCGCGTGACGTACTGGCCCCCCTGCTTCCCAGTCACTTACGAAGACATTACCCTGTGGGAGAGAAAAAACAAAATCTCCCTGTACATCTACGTGTTCGACGAGCAGACGAGTTCGATATCTACCGGATGGGTTCCCTGTACGCTCTATAAGGATAAAGTCTATCTGCTCGAGGTTAGGGAGCATTTCTATGGCATTAAAAAATTTAGCACTTTCATGGGACATCGTGACTATTTTTATTGTGAGAAGTGTACGAGCGGCTATGGGACAAGACAGGCGTTGGAGCAGCACGAACGTCTGTGTCGAGACGTAAACGAAATGATCCTCGAAATGCCAAAAGCGGGGGAGAGTGTCTCCTTCAACAAGATACAGTACATGCATCCCTACCCCTATTTCGCGGTGTTAGACACGGAGAGCGTCTTGGGAAAGGATGCACTTGTTAAGGACGCCGTGAGTGTGCACAGGATGAGTTCGTACAGCATCGTTGTAGTGCGGAGTTGTGACGGGAAAATAATGGGCGTAGATTGCTATTTGGGACCCAACGCGCCATAAAAATGCTTGTTCGCGCTCAAGGGATTTAGCGAACAAATCCATAGGCTGAACCGTCTTCCCTCACTGTTGGTCTTGAGTGTGGAAGACCGCCTTCGACACCAGTGCGCGACGCACTGCGAATTTTGTGGAATCGAATTTAACCGACACACACGGAAAGTGTCGCATCACGACCACACCCACTTCGTAGAGCCCGGGACCTCGAATTTTGTCGCGACGCTGTGTGATACGTGTAACCTTACGTGCCGTAACACCAAAGAACTCGTCGTGTGCGTGCACAACCTGCAATACGATTTGAGCTCCTTTCTGAAGAAGAGCTCCTGAGCCTCCTTGAGCTCCTTTCTGAGCTCCTTTCGGAAGACCGCCTTCGACACCAGTGCGCGACGCACTGCGAATTTTGTGGAATCGAATTTAACCGACACACACGGAAAGTGTCGCATCACGACCACACCCACTTCGTAGAGCCCGGGACCTCGAATTTTGTCGCGACGCTGTGTGATACGTGTAACCTTACGTGCCGTAACACCAAAGAACTCGTCGTGTGCGTGCACAACCTGCAATACGATTTGAGCTCCTTTCTCCGATACATGCACGTTCTAAATATGGGTGAACCGTGGATCTTAGCTTCGAGTTCGGAAAAGATAAGAGGGTTCAATACTGGAGATCTCTATTTCCGCGATACCACGCAGTTTTTCAACCTCTCCTTGTCGAACCTGGTGGAAACTCTGCTCGCCAGCGGAGGCGAGAGCGCGTTTCATTGTACCCGTCAAATGTTTGGTGACCGTTTCCGGCGCCTCCTCAGGAAGGGCATTTATCCGTACACCTTCGTCGATAGTCTAGAAGTGTACAATTTGCCCACGCTACCGCCAAAGGAAGCTTTCAAAAGCGACCTGAACGACCAAGAGATCACGGACGAGGACTATCAGTACGCCCTCGAGATTTTCGAATTGTTCGAATGTAAGGACCTGGCCGATTACACGCGTCTCTACGTTACGCTCGACACTTGTCAGCTGTGTGACGTCGTGCTATATTTCAGGAGAATTGCGCAAGAAACGGATAGGATAGATATCTTACGCACCGTGTCCCTTGCCAGTTACGCGTGGAGCAGCGCTCTGAAGTTCACTAAAGTCAAGCTCGAGCTCATAAGTGATCAGGAGATGTACAAAACGATCGAGAAAGGAATCAGGGGAGGCATTTGTAACAGCTGCCATAGATACTGTCGGGCTAATCACGAGGAGTGCGACGATTACGATCCACAGCAAGAAAATACTTTTATCCAGTACCTCGACTTGAATAGTTTGTACCCGTACGCGATGAGTTTCCATCTCCCGACAGGTGGTTTTGAGTGGGTCGATCCTTCGAGGTGGAGCGAGATCGAATTTCTCGACATTCCTCACGATTCGGAAGTGGGTTACGTCTACGTGGTAGACTTGTCATCGAACTGCACGCACTCACCAGGGATTTTCCCCTGGCACCCGAACACAGGTGTGTGGACGAGAACGAACTCTCCCCCTACCAGCGACACTTGAAAGACGCGTTGGCGCTGAACGCCCCTCCCACAAAGAAACTCTTGCTGACGTGCTACGATAAAGAACGCTGCATCGTTCATTATGCATTGCTCACACTGTATGCGAGGTTGGCATGAAAATAAAGCGTGTTCACAGCATGCTTTCGTTCCGTCAAGACAGTTTTTTGCGAACCTTCGTGCACAGAAACGTCGCGTTGAGGAATGCGAAATTCGAGCGACTTTTGTACAAAACCATGTCCAACAGTACGTTCGGTAAGTCGATACAAAATGTGACACGCATGAAAAGGTACGCTATAGCCTACGACAAAGAAAGCGCGCTCCGAAAAGCTAGCTCCGTCAGCAGTCAGCATTTTCACATTCTGAGTGACAAGTGCATCTTATACGAGATGCAGAATAGGAGGGTCAAATGCACGCACCCCCTTTACGTGGGCTTTGCCATTCTAGAAATATCCAAAGTCCGAATGTACAGCTTCATCTACGAGTCGCTCTTTTCTCGCTTGACGTGTCCAGTGCAATTGATCTATAGCGATACGGACAGCATAATTTTTTCTATCCCGTGTGAAAGCCTGGAAAAACAGCTGATAAAGATTGAGAATGAATTAGATCTGTCTTCTTATCCACCGGACCACCCGCTTTTCAACGACGAGCACGCGAACCAGATGGGGTAGCCATCGAGCGAAAATGTACAGCATTCTGGGTCACACAAACAGATCTCGAGAGCGAAAGGAGTTAAGAAAGACGTGGTGAGGAAACATTTATTGCACGAAGTGTACCGAGATTCTCTGTTCAATGAAAAGACAGTCTCTCAGAAGCAGTGCACCATCCAGAGTATAAAGCAAACAATGTACACCATTTCGCGACTCAAGAAGAGCTTGGTCCTCTACGACGACAAATGCTATCTCGTGGATGCCGTACACTCCTTCCCTTACGGAAGCTGCGAATACGGTAAGCTTTGCTGGTGTTTTGACGCGTATCGCATTACGATAGTACTTCCTCTTTGTGCAGCAATGAAAAACCCGGAAGAGAGCCCGAGACCGTCGTCGTCAGGCATCGAGTAACCGTGGAACAAAGAGCTGTACGCACATGTAATCGATAATAAAAGTTCTAGTCGAGACATGCTTCTCTCTCTCTCTCTCTCGCAGACAGGAGAAGCACGGGTCACCATGACACTGTGGTAGCGGAATGGGTGTACGAAAAGAATGACCATTCCGTCATCGTACTGGTACCCTGGTGACCCGTGCAATGACGACGCTGCGATGAAGATTCCCCATATCCTTCTGTTGCGGCAAGTCAGGGAGGGTGCAAGCATCTATCGACCAACTCCTTTGTATGTACTCAATCAAGATGTTTCAGTGAAAGAAAACACAGTCTCGTCAAAGTTATTCGGACTGTTTAATGCGTTGCATGTCGATAACTAAGCGGTATTTCAATAAGTCGTCGACAAAGTGCGCGATGTAGACTGCTTGCAAATGTCGCTGCTTCCGCAGGGCGTGCTTAATATGAGCGACGGCACGAGCGAGAAGATCCACGATGTCTGCAGCGATGTAGTTGAATTCTGCGTTGGCCAGACTCACAAATTCGCTAATCAGTCCCAGGGGTCCGTCCGGAACCGTTATGCAGACGTTCTTGTAACGGGCGTAGATCCGACGAACCATCTCCTGCAGCGGCCCCGGCGAGATCTCTCCTATATTGCCAAAGCCTACCATGTCGATCACGTAGCGAAAAGCAGTGATGACGAGCTCGTTGCAGGGACTTTCGCTGCTGAAACATTCCTTCTCCACTTCTTCCCAAGAAGCGTGGGCGCGGGAACAATTTTGTAACGAGTGGTAGCTGAACATCTTCACGTATTGATGACGCGAGCGCGGTGCGCGCTGCCTTTATACAGATAAACGCGCGCGCAAAGAAAGGAGAGTGAAACCGAAACTCAGAAGCCACCCGTCGCCGCTAGGACCGCGCGCGCGCAGCGGAGAGCCGAAACCGAAAACACCCGCAGGCGAGCGGCGGCGCAGAGGGCGCTAGGAGCGCGCGCGCATGCGTAGCACCCGTAGAGTGGCGCTTACGTCAGTCCAGCTCTGGCTCTCGTGGGAAGAAGACGTGCGGTCGGTCGCTCCGTCGTCACTTGATCCCTGGCGCGTATTTAGATCTGCTAAAGAGCAGAGCGCAGGGAGGAAAAGGGCGCTGCTGATTGGTGGAGAGTAAGGAGGTAGACGCCGAACGGAGCGGCTCTGTTTCTCTGCCGGGCCTGTGTTGCTGTGCGGTGCGGGCGAACACCGGTCGCCTTGTATGCTTTGCTTGCTTGCTTGCTTTGGAAGCCCCATCAACACGAAATTAATTACGCTGAGACCTGTGGAGTGTGTATAGGAGCAGTATGCGGACGCCCATATAGTTTTACGTGCCGAATCGGTAGCGAATGGAATACGCAGTAGTGAGGAAATGACATATGTCATCGTGTACATCGCAGCGTGCCTTTGTTTACTTTTCTCGCCGTCCGTGAGGATCAGCCATCAAAGAACCTCGATAACTCTCAGAATATCACCAGCATCTGGTATTGATACAGGTGCACAGCAGACTTCATGACCAAAAGCTAATTTCGAGATATCTCGAAATTTCATGGCAAAGTATGCACCTCGTAACGTGAGTTAACGCAAGGGAAACCTGCTGCGATAGTACGCCTGGCCGCGATACGCGATTTGTGGCCTGCGCGAGGGACTGAGTATCTTCTTCCTTGTCCTTGAGGGGTTTGAATATTCTTCGTTCGGAGGTCGCACATAGCTAAGAAGGAAAGAGAAAAGTACAGGCATGTCGAGGTGCTTTCCGCCTTTCGCGCACTGGCAAAAGCTTTGCTGGCATAAAAAGAGTTTTCCCTGTTTTAACTGAAATATTGTTACTTGCCTCAACTGAAGCAGTGTGAAGAACGGAATCGGCGTCTGTTGGGATGGATTGACCACGAAACGTACCCTCTTTGCAGATTGGCTGCCTCTTGATCAGGGGACAACATATATATATATATATATTTTTTTTTTCAAAGATACGCATTGATAACAAAGAGTGTATTTCTCATCACATTATATTGTAACCAAGTGCGTGGGTGGATGGCTGAAGTGGGTGTATGCTTTACCACCTTCTCTAGGCTGTGCACCAAGGGATGACGGTGACCAGTGTTATGTCTCCAGCGTAATCAATTTCGTGGCTGGCATTACCCCTTGATGCCCTGGTTTCTAGGTATATGCAGTGACAATTACACATTTGTGAGCAAGGATCAATAGGTCTGCCTCCTGGTGTTTTGCCTACTGATATCAATGATTCAACTACACACTAGTTGGCAGCAATCTCAATTAGATGCTGCTGCACCCACAATTTATGTTGCAGAGTGACAAGTAGCGAACACTTTGCAGACTGCTTGCTATAGTAAGAAGAAATCACTGCAATGTTGAAGACCGGCACTGGCTTGCTCTGGGGCCGTGTATCGTTAAGTATTCCCTTGTCACAAACCAATGGGCCCCGAGCACCACACTAATTCTGAACAGACCTTTAATGCGTGCAGGCCCTTACTTCGCTATTACTGGAAAGAAGATGGCATTGGCAGTAAGTAATGGTTTATCTAGGTCACCGTCATCCCTTGGTGCACAGCCTAGAGAAGGTGGTAAAGCTTACACCCACTTCAGCCAGCCACCCACGCACTTGGTTACAACATAATGTGATGAGAAATACACCCTTTGTTATCAATGCGTATCTTTAAAATACATATATATATATATATATATAGCTGAAATGAAAATTGAAACACAGACTACGAAGGTACGGGAAGTAAGAAAAAAGGGATAATTTATTTACATTTAAGATACTTGGAATGCTAAAAGGGGTTGTCTACGTTACGGCGGAAGCTCCGCCTTCGTCAGGACAAAAAATATGTCAGTGATGCACAGAGCTTATAAAGGCTCGCATAGTGACGTCATCGGGAAAGGGAAAACCCCGCCACCTGGCGGTTGTCAATGGGTCACGTTCGAGAATGTTGACTTGTCAGGTTCAAGTGTGATGTCATCGTCCTTGGGGGAGTGGCTTTGTCCAGGTTGCGTCACCCATCCGGCTGAAAAGGAACTGGAAAAAGTGCCTTATCTACGAGGTTAGACTTCTTATTGTTGATAGCATGCCGGGGTCTTCGTTAATAGTCGATTGGAATTTGTAGATTAGGTAGGATTCGCGTTGCTCTCGGGAGCGGTCAGAATTGAAGTTTGACTGGAGAATAAAGATTGATACATCGTTAATAGAATGACCTGACTGCTTGAAATGGCGGGAAACTGGAAGATTAGGTTTTTTGGTGACATCCGATCGGTGGTTGTTGAATCTGACTCTGAAAGAAGTTTTTGTCTGACCCACATATTGTGCTTGACATGCGTTACATTGGATTGCATAGATGACGTTCGAGGAATTGCAGTCTAGGTCTGCAATGATCTTGGCGGTAAAATTAGAGTTTGTACTTTTGACTTCCTGCGTGGTCTGCATTAGTTTGCAAATCTGACAACGTCGGCCATTACATGGGTGACAACCAATCGAAGGGTTTATCGTACTGTTTACTTTAGAGCGGACTAAGTTATCCTGCAGATTACGTGTACGTCTGTAAGCGACACGTGGTGGTTCGGGAAAAATTTCCTTTGTGCGTTCGGACTGGAGGAGGATACTATGGTGGCGATTAAGTATGCTGTTAATGTTTGGGATATTTCCGGTGAATGTTACAGTTAAGTTTACCGAATTGGTTTTCGAGTTATTTTTCTTTTTTTCTAACAAGCTAATGCGATCTACTTTGCGAGCCCTGTTGAGAGCATCTTGCACCAGGTTCAGTGGATATTGACGATCAACGAAAGTTTGTTGCAGCTGTTCTAAATTTTTTTCCAGATCGCACTCATTTGAGCATATTTTCCTGTATCTAAGGGCTTGACTATAGGGGATGGCCAGTTTCGTGTGCCGCGGATGGCAGCTTTGAAATGATAAGTATTGTTGAGAATCGGTTGGCTTACGGAACAGATCAGTTGTTAAACCACCATTAGTGAATTTAACCTGAACATCTAGGAAGTTAACAACTGGTGGTTGAATAAGAATGGAGTGAAGTCAATGGAGGGGTGGAAGTTGTTGAAGTTGCGTATAAAATCTAACAGGCTGTCTTCCGAGTGTGGCCAGATCATAAATATGTCGTCCAGGTAACGTTTGTAGAGAGTAGGTTTTAGCTCGCACTGGCTCAAGAAATTTTCTTCCAAACTGCCCATGAATATATTTGCGTAACTGGGTGCCATCTTAGTGCCCATAGCTGTGCCGCTGATTTGTAGATATTGTCTGCCATTAAATTCGAAGTTATTGTTCCTCAGGATCAGTTTCAGTAGAGCAGATGCACAGTCGAATCACAAGGGGAATCGGAGTACTTTGAAAAAGCCGTTTCTGCTGCGGTGATCCCGTCTTCGTGTGGGATATTGGTGTATAAGGATGACAAGCTCTAGCGTAACTAGGAGACTAGAAGCGGGTGGCTGACATTGGTTTAGTACTTGGAGGAAGTGATTAGGATGAGATCACTTCCTCCAAGTACTAAACCAATGTCAGCCACCCGCTTCTAGTCTCCTAGTTACGCTAGACGTGTCATACATACACCAATATCCCACACGAAGACGGGATCACCGCAGCAGAAACGGCTTTTTCAAAGTACTCCGATTCCCCTTGTGATTCGACTGTGCTATCTGCTCTACTGAAACTGATCCTGAGGAACAATAACTTCGAATTTAATGGCAGACAATATCTACAAATCAGCGGCACAGCTATGGCACTAAGATGGCACCCAGTTACGCAAATATATTCATGGGCAGTTTGGAGGAAAATTTCTTGAGCCAGTGCGAGCTAAAACCTACTCTCTACAAACGTTACCTGGACGACATATTTATGATCTGGCCACACTCGGAAGACAGCCTGTTAGATTTTATACGCAACTTCAACAACTTCCACCCCTCCATTAACTTCACTCATTCTTATTCAGACACCATTGTTAACTTCCTAGATGTTCAGGTTAAATTCACTAATGGTGGTTTAACAACTGATCTGTTCCGTAAGCCAACCGATTCTCAACAATACTTATCATTTCAAAGCTGCCATCCGCGGCACACGAAACTGGCCATCCCCTATAGTCAAGCCCTTAGATACAGGAAAATATGCTCAAATGATGGCGATCTGGAAAAAAATTTAGAACAGCTGCAACAAACTTTCGTTGATCGTCAATATCCACTGAACCTGGTGCAAGATGCTCTCAACAGGGCTCGCAAAGTAGATCGCATTAGCTTGTTTGAAAAAAGAAAAAAACTCGAAAACCAATTCGGTAAACTTAACTGTAACATCACCGGAAATATCCCAAACATTAACAGCATACTTAATCGCCACCATAGTATCCTCCTCCAGTCCGAACGCACAAAGGAAATTTTTCCCGAACCACCACGTGTCGCTTACAGACGTACACGTAATCTGCAGGATAACTTAGTCCGCTCTAAAGTAAACAGTACGATAAACCCTTCGATTGGTTGTCACCCATGTAATGGCCGACGTTGTCAGATTTGCAAACTAATGCAGACCACGCAGGAAGTCAAAAGTACAAACTCTAATTTTACCGCCAAGATCATTGCAGACCTAGACTGCAATTCCTCGAACGTCATCTATGCAATCCAATGTAACGCATGTCAAGCACAATATGTGGGTCAGACAAAAACTTCTTTCAGAGTCAGATTCAACAACCACCGATCGGATGTCACCAAAAAACCTAATCTTCCAGTTTCCCGCCATTTCAAGCAGTCAGGTCATTCTATTAACGATGTATCAATCTTTATTCTCCAGTCAAACTTCAATTCTGACCGCTCCCGAGAGCAACGCGAATCCTACCTAATCTACAAATTCCAATCGACTATTAACGAAGACCCCGGCATGCTATCAACAATAAGAAGTCTAACCTCGTAGATAAGGCACTTTTTCCAGTTCCTTTTCAGCCGATGGGTGACGCAACCTGGACAAAGCCACTCCCCCAAGGACGATGACATCACACTTGAACCTGACAAGTCAACATTCTCGAACGTGACCCATTGACAACCGCCAGGTGGCGGGGTTTTCCCTTTCCCGATGACGTCACTATGCGAGCCTTTATAAGCTCTGTGCATCACTGACATATTTTTGTCCTGACGAAGGCGGAGCTTCCGCCGTAACGTAGACAACCCCTTTTAGCATTCCAAGTATCTTAAATGTAAATAAATTATCCCTTTTTTCTTACTTCCCGTACCTTCGTAGTCTGTGTTTCAATTTTCATTTCAGCTACATACATTCGCGTCGTCCGAACCCCATTCACCAAGTATATATATATATATATATATATATATATGTTGTCTCCCGATCAAGAGGCAGCCAACCTGCAAAGAGGGTACGTTTCGTGTTCAATCCATTCCCAACAGACGCCGATTCCGTTCTTCAGGCTGCTTCAGTTGAGGCAAGTAACAATATTTCAGTTAAAACAGCGAACACTTTTTTATGTCAGCAAAGCTATTGCCAGCGCGCGAAAGAAGGCGGAAAGCACCTCGACATGCCTGTACTTCTCTCTTTCCTTCTTAGCTATGTGCGACCTACGAACGGAGAATATTCAAACCCCCCAAGGACAAGGAAGAAGATACTCAGTCCCTCGCGCAGGCCACAAATCGCGTATCGGCGTATTATCGCAGCAGGTTTCCCTTGCGTTAACTGACGTTATAACAGGTGCATGCTTTACCATAAAATTTCGTGATATCTCGAAGCTAGCTTTTGGTCATGAAGTTTGCTGTGTACCTGTATCAATACCAGATGCTGGTGATATTCTGAGAGTTATCGAGGTTCTCTGATGGCTGATCTTCACGGACGGCGACAAAAGTAAACAAGGGCGCGCTGCGCTGTACACGACGACATATATGTCATTTCCTCACTACTGCGTATTCCATTCGCTACCGATTCGGCAGGTAAAACAATATGGGCGTCCGCATACTGCTCCTATACACACTCCACAGGCCCCAGCGTAATTAATTTCGTGTTGATGGGGCTTCCAAAGCAAGCAAGCAAAGCATACAAGGGGACAGGCGGTCGCCCGCACAGCGGCGTAGGCCCGGCAGAGAAACAGAGCTGCTCCGTTCGCGTCTACCTCCTCACTCTCCACCAATCAGCAGCGCCCTTTTCCTCCCTGCGCTCTGCTCTTTAGCAGATATAAATACGCATCCCTGGCTCAGTCCTCCAGGTACCCGCGGACGCGGCTGTAGAGTATGTACCACTGCGCCCATACACCGTGTTGCAAGCCCATTGGCCCAGACTGTGCGCGCGCTCCAATTGGTCGAGAACGTTTTGAAATCGCATTTTGTACCGCGCATGTGCGTACAGCGTCTCGGCCGTTTCAGCATAGTTTCGAAATAGCATGGCCGGCATGTCGTCCTCCTGTGTTCGGTGGTGTCAATCGACAGAACAGTTTGCAGAAATATGTTCGTGGATTTATTTGTGCGTTATTGTGAGTCTATGCGTGCTGTGCTGTTCCTGGATACAACTATATCCCTCGAACAATTTCTCAACTGCGGTACCGGAATGCTTCATGAGTTGGAGCGTGATGGAAAAGTTCGGGCGCCGTTGGATTTCGAGGACTGTCACAAACACAGGATTACGTGCCACACAACGCTTTTCGCTTCGCTATAATGGATGCACCGCAGGCAGCGAAAGAAGATGCTCATCATGAAATGGTACGCACTCATGAGACTGGCTCTCGGTATTAGGAGTTGAACGTGTGTTCGTTCTGCTTCATGTTCGAACTTGTCCCAGTGTGTCAGCAACGCAGTGGGCTTTGTACGCACAGAGCACCCATGTATCAGATATTTGAATTAGTGCTTTGTATCAAATAAATCTTTATTTTACCCCAAAATCCCTTTAGTTATTTTGAATACCGAGTAACGGCGGCAGGCCTGAAATCCAGTAGAAGTCGATGGTAGCCAGGACCGACCGAAAAGCCAGCCAGACATGGGGGCTGCTGATTGGCCGACTGGTTGTGCCTGGCTGTCGACGAGAGCGGACGCTCCGTCGCAGCGGGGAAAAAGGTGAGTGATTTACCGATGTTTGCGCGTTGTTTTACCGCGCTCGTGTTAAGCCTTTTCTCGACGTACGCGAATGTTTCGACTTGTTTAGCGGTGTCCAAGCCTGTTGACGCCCGTTTACCGTCGCGTGGCTAGTGGTTCCTGCCTTGTGTTAGCCGCGTAGTGTTGTGACGCTGTGTGGTTAGGCCTAGTCGATTGCCTTAAGCCTTTTCCCCCGATGTGTAGTGTTTTCTCCGTGCTGTTAGCAGTAGCGGTTAGGCCTTTTCCCCGCGCTCTGGCATGCTTAGACTTGTCTAGCAGTGTTGGCATTTTTACGTGTCGCTAGTACTTTCTTGTTCTCTGTCTTCTCGTATAGAGCTACGATGCTGGCGCCATCGGGTGTGATGCCTTGGAACTAGCTTGCCACCTGCCTCTGCGACCGTCGTGCTCCAGTCGCCCGCACCGGCGTGATTTCTTCAAGATGGCGTCGCTGATTTTCAAATAAATTATTTCCCACTTCCATGTCTGCTTCCTTTCTATGTAGTTTTTTATTTCCTACAACCGAGTTTACATTGAAAATCCACGACAAGTTATGCACTGAGTTAGATTTTGCCCAATTTAAAAATTTTAAAAATTTAAATTTTTAAAAAAAATTTAAAGTAATTTTAAAATAATTTAAAGTAAAAAGTGCAATACTTGCCGATTTTCTGTGTAAATCTTGGGTTGAATGATTCCTACTCATGGCATGATGTCATCATGCACCTGCGTGGCTCAAGGATGGGGACGCTCTAGACAGAGGACCTATTTTATTGAATCACTATCCCAAGATTATTTCCTTTATTCTTCTATAACGATTGCATAGGAAACTATTGCAGAAGAGCACCATGTATGAAAACTAATCGTAGGAATTCCAAAGTCTTACTAAATGAGACTTGCAAAAAAAACAAAATATCCTAACACATAACTCAATCAACGGCTAATAAGAGGACTAGGCACTCAACAAATCAACACAGAGTACGGGTAACAAGGAGCGCAGAACGATGCGTCTACTCCATCCGACAGCCACTACAGAACTGAGTCCTAATGCTTTTTCTCCTCTATAAAGTCATGCATCTGTCCCTCTTGCGGTTGATTTCTGAACTAATTTAATCGCGAAATTATTAAGAATAGCACTATTCCCATTCAGGGCAGCACTGTCGACATCGTCAGGACAAGAATGTTCCTTGTCAAAAAAGAAAAAATACAAAGCGTCAACAAAGGAAAGCATGCATGTCGGGGCATGTCAGGACACGTCAGGAGAAATTGCACGACTGTTGGGCAACAGAGGAAAACAAACACTTGAACAGTGAAAAAGACACTCACCATCATTTTTCACGTTCACAGCATTCCCTCATCGTAAATCCGCTCGTCACAAAATCCACCTGCATCGTCGAACACCATTCACCAGTGACGAACCACACATCCACACCCCATCAGAGGCAGACAGAACCCCACCTAAGGCTACGCTCTTCCACTGACGATCAACACAATTGCCAGGAGCAGAATTAGCGTGTCCACACCCGTCAGTGTCCAAGAGAGAAGTGAATCCTTGCGCCCCCTGCAGGCCGATCTCATTGTCGTAAATCATCCTATTGTCTCAGGGCTACACTGTTTTTTCCACTAATGCTCCTCTAGACAAGGTCATCCTGAAACAATAGTCTCGTGGTATGACGGTCATCATGCAGATGCGTGGCTCAAGGACGGCCTACGCTCTAGACAGGGAACTGTTATTTATTGAATCACTACCCAAGATTATTTCCTTTTTTCTACTATAATGATTGCATAGGGAACTATTGCAGAAAAACACAATACATGAGAGGAGATTGTAGGAATTAAGCATTTCATTCCCAAAGTCTTACTGTACAGGAAAACCAAATAATGGTTCGCAAGACATGTCCATCCATCCGAGAGCAGGCTGCTAACTGAATAATGACGCTTTGTTCCCCTGAATAAAGTCACAACCACCTGTCCTCTCGCGGTTACTCTCTGAACTAAATTAATCGTAAAATTATTAAGAATAGCACTATTCCTTCAGGGCAGCTCTATCGACATCGTCAAGAATGTTGCCTTGTCAAAAAGAAATAAAAACTTCATGTAGAAGGAAAGCATGTCAGAACAGGCCAGGCATGACAGCGCATCTGTGTCAAACAATAGGGAAAAAGCGAAAAAGAAACACTTGAACAAAGAAGAAAACCAGCATCAAACTATTTCTAAGCACACGCACTCCTCTTATTCAAAAACAGTGCTCATATAAATCGTCCCAGGACATACACACAATTTTTCTATTGCTACACTTTTTTCCAGTAACGGTCAATGCATTGCTACAGACTGCGTGACGTCATCACATCCTGTCTGAAGAAGACAAAGCGTCCTATTATTTATTGAACGCAAGATTATTTCCTTTGTCCTACTCTTAATGATATTCATTTTCCCATTAAATTCAACAAAACAGCACCGTGCATAATAACGATTTTCACCCCAAAGGCTCATCATCAACATTATAATCACAGGTAAACTACCACTGCTCTTTTAAAATAATAAGTGAGACCACTCTACAGCATCACCAGGTTTATGTAATGCGTGACCCTTTCTATGCTCATACATTCGTTGTCTGAGGCTACACTTGCGAGCAAAAAGGAGCGAAAGCCTGGGGGCAAAGTTCCATTCACGCATTCCGAGCGAAAAGGCGCGAAAGCCGGGGGGGCAAAGTTCCATTCGCGCACGCCAAAGGACAAGACAGAACGCCTCTACGGGAACATGATGGCATTCCCACCATATTAATGATTTTCTGCCTTGCATTGCAGTTTAGAAAAAACTACTACAAAACTATACTTTTAGGAGCCTATTAAAATTCTACTTTCTATGGAAAATAATTGCCCTATTACTTGGATCGCTATTAATGAAGCGTTCCAATTTTTTCTCTCTTCCCATTTCAGCCTTGTCATGCAGTGAAGCAGACTCTCATCCAAAATAATTAATTTACACTGAGGGTGCCGTGCTTCAGGAATTCCTATCCTGCGCTCAGATGCAAGCATTTCTGCACGGATACCTATAACAGCTTACTTCTTCAACATACCGAGCTCCTAACAACATCCAACAAACACAGAGAAACCCACTTCTAAGCTTTACCATGCGACTTTCTTCTGCGCAAAAGCAGTCATTTAAGGAAAGAGCAGCAAAAATTGCGCGCACTTGTGCTTGACTTTAAAACTGAAGCATATGCTAATAAACTAAGAAAAAGACACTCATGTCTGGTATCAGATAATGCTACATGCACAGCCATATTGTCCCAAAGCTACATACACAGCCGAATTCTCGCAAAGAAAGCACAGGACAAGGGCACACAAATTCCTTTAAGCGAGCAGGGAAAAGGCTTAAGACCTCAGGTCACCACACATCGCTACGCGGCTAACCCAAGATAACAACAAGATAATAGCGGCGGGTAAAATTGCAACACTGCTAGACAAGCCCCAACATGTCATGATGACGTCACAAATCAGGAAAAAAGCACGCACACACAGTCATCAGCTCAGGAATGCACAAGGAGAGGTGCTATATTGTAATTTCTCCTCCACGCTCACATACCAGCATTTCTGCGCAAATACTTATAACTGCATACATACAAAACAACATACATACATACATACATACACATATAACAAAAAACAAACAAACAAATTCAAATCTTATGAACTCTCCTCTGCCGAGCGGCTTTCTCCTGCTCTACCTGGATGCTGACTTTTCCACCTGACCTACATTCTGAGTAAAAGCAGCGGAAGAAGAAAAGAACCGCGAAAAATTGCACTGCGTTTGTTCCCCACTAGCTGTAACTGCAAGAAACCGTAGCGCACGCCAATAAACTGAGAAAAAGACACCATTTCTGCCACCTGATAATTCTTGCACAATGCCGTATACACAGTCGCATTGCCCTTGCGTAAAGAAAGCACAGGACAGGGATACACAAATTTCCTAAGTGAGCAGGGAAAAGGCTTAAGCGGTTCGCTCAGGAATAATCGGAGAATCACCGCTTATCGCTATACGCGGCTAGCACAACATGACAGCAACAAGATATTAGCGAAGGGTAAAATTTGCAAGACACTACTGAACAAGTCCAGACATGCGACATCGCATGCAAAACACTGCTCATCGGGGAAAAGGCCTAAGCCTGCGACAGAAAATCATATAGAGCATACACAACTTCATTTTTCTATTTCGCGTAAACTAAACGCGGTCTGCTTGGAAAACGACGTACAAAGTTTCTTAGGAGCAAGAAATATAGCAATTTTTCTACTCCGTGCTCAGATACCAGAGCATTTCTGCTCAAAACCCTGCAAAATTAAGCACTGCTTACTTCATCAAGATATCGAACACCCAACAAAATCAAACAACAACCCCCAATCCACTGATTAGAACATTATTCAGCTTTTACGCAGGAGGCTTTCTTCTACATAAAAGTAGAGAAAATAAGAAAAGAGCAGCGAAAATTACACGCACTTTTGCTCGAATAGCAATAAGAGAAAAAAAATAAAATAAAATATCGACTCAGACGCTAATAAACTGTGACAAAGACACCCATTTCTGCTATCAGATAATTATTGCAGTAATGCTAAATACTCAATTGCATTGTCCCTGCGTGAAGAAAGCTCAGGAAAAGGACACACAATTTATCTTAAGTGAGCAGGAAAGTCACTTCTACTCGGACAGCTTAATGCCATAAAGTCTGAATTTTTGCAAAGAAACAAAGCTTGAACAGCGTCACGAACGTGACAGATACATACTAACAAACAAACAACAGCAGGACTAACGTTGGGCACTCATAAAATACCCTCTCCAAAACAAAGACCTCACGGTTCGCGAGGCAATTCCATTAAAAATGCTCGTCCAATCCAACAGATAGCAATGCAAACGCGACTACCCTTATTTTTTAAGCCACTATTTCACGCAATAGTATATAAATGTATCACTCGTGTCACACGAAAAGGCAAACACTTACTTGTTAAATGGGGGTCCCAGCGCGCACGCACACACACACACACACACACACTCACATTTTCATACTCACAAACACAAAGTCTATTCACAGCCACATAAATCCATATTATTCCTCAGGTCAATAATTATCCAACCAGCGTCAAAAGACGGCTCACACATGTATGCGTACGCAAAGGTCTTCGTTCCGGATGTAATAGGATATCACCAGTCGACCGTCGCAAAGCAAAAAAGAATGGAATGCATGTTCGCTATACATCCGAAGAAAACGGTGCCGTGCTTCTACGCACCGATCATTATACAGGAGTCAATTCACTTTCGTTTTCCCTTTTTATTTCCTTGTACCCATATATTTTGCAAGAATACTATAGAGCAGAAGGGTAAATGTGAACATCATTCGCTACACACTGTAGCTCTCATCATTTTTAAACCAAACCACTTAACATGTGTTCATTGGTCTTCACTAAATAGGTGAGCCGATAATGACTCAAAATAAAATCAAATAAAATAATCATTCCAGCATCACTGGCTGCAAGCTTGGGTACCCAACAGAGCAGCGCGCTCCCATCAACACGCCTTGGGCTGACCTTACACACCCGAAGCCTTTTCTGAATACATTCTGCTGGCGCTAGAATAAAAGGTCTATCGCGAGGCTACTACAATGTCAGCTCTGCTTCTATTTAAGGGGACCGAAAAGGGAATATAAACCTATCGAAACTTTATGTTCAGCGAAAAGCTTGAACCTTCAAAAGTTAAATTATCAAATAACCTGCTGAAATCACTGTAGTTTTTCTGTAATCGAATTTTTCATGATTACATGTCCAGGAACCTAGTAGGAAACCGAGCACTCTGTCAACAATTGCATGACCCCGCGCCATCTGTCGAGGACGCATGTAATAGCGCACTTCCGGGCGCTAATCCGGCGAAAACGAAAATGACAGTGGGCATTTGTGACCACTTTCTACGTCGGGAATGTCGAGCCTCTTGAACATGAGTGTGCTGGAATTACGCATTCGAGGACTATCGCTCACACATAACTGTTGTTCATGCGTTAGCGTGGTGGAAATGTGTTCTTCTTCGCAGCAGAAGATTCCTCGTCCAGAGATTAGTCGGAGTCACATTCGTCCTCAGCAGTAGCTCACCGTGCCGTGAACATGGACTGCTTTGTGAAATTTCCATGTATCAGGGAGAAGCACTTGTGTAAGCCGAAACAAGCGCTGTTTTTTCTTCGTGCAGGTGTTGATGTGTGAAATGCAAACCGACGGATACTACGGATGGATGCTACGGTTTTTGCTGCCGAGAGGTAGTGAATGCGTGTGGAAGGCAGACAGACAATTGCATCAGAACTAACGAATATTTCGAAATACCATGCCTTGACACCGAAGTACTGCAAGTGTCTTTTACATACACCCGAGAAACCAAAGAGCATGGCAACATACACGGCAGCGCCGTGTGGTCTTTACGCGCTACTTGAACGGCAAACTGGACGGAAAACCCTTATTTCTGCAGGAAATTCCGTTATACCACCTGTCTTCCATTCACAAGAAGCATATGGGGTGCTCCGAGAAAATACAATAGAAAGTACTCCACGGGACCTCGATCTGCGTCATGCATGCAATTAGGGATGCTTTCCCATCAGTTCGCAGACTTGTAGAAATGTTGATGTCAGCATAATATAATTACAAGTTTGTTCCTGGAGGGTTAAGTAACCTGTGGGCATAGATGTATTTGTAGGCTATACTCATGTCTCAATTGTATATGTGAGGAGTAAGTAAGATAATTTTCATCACTGTCATTCAGCTGAACTGTGTTCATGACTATTTAGTGACCACGTTTCCAAATGTCAATTAATATTTGAACCAAGATTGGGATTTAACACTTAATTAACTCTGTTTTGCTAAACGGAATACTTGTAACTGATTCATTATCACGTCACCAACTGACATTTGTAAAGAAGGACTTGAGGGCGGACTTCAATAATTATTAACCCTTGATCTGGGGTCAAAGTTAACCATGCACCATTGGTGTGCCTAGTACACAAAATGGCTAAATAATTTATTGCATAAGTTCTCTGTTACTGTAATTGAGATGTACTTTTGTAAAGTACTTTTGACAGCCCTGCAAATTGAAACTAGCTTCAGTGTACACTACAAATGCATCGTAACATTTGATTGAAATATAATATAAGAGCAGAAGCAACGTTTTGTCACAACTCAAACTATATCTTTCTTTTTTATTGTCCAGGGATTTAGGAAACAGAGTAGGACTTCCTGCCCTCTGATGTTTTGACGTACTTGATAGAGTTTGTGGGGCGAAGTAGAGGAAGAAGTATGAACGTTGCGGGACGACGAGGAAGTGAGAGACTTGGGGGTAAAAGGAGAACGACGAGGGGTTTTTGTGGTCAGTGTGGACGTGGAAGCGGAGAAGTAAAGACACTGTAAGATGTGAGTCATTAAAGCAGCGGTTGTTAAGTATATCTTGTATTTGCATTTGTGCCTCGCTTTCCACGGGAGTCGAATGGACGGGCTTTGCCCCCGAGAGTGGGAATAGGCTCCCACAAATGGCGCCCAGACGTGGGGCCCGAGCTCGTTCGTTCGATGACGTGGAGGACGTGGCACGTTCTATTTTTTTCGTTCCATTTTAGTGTGTCAAGTTTTGTTTCAGTGTGATACCGCCGGATTGTGGTATTTCAATTACTTCGTGTTCTTTCATTTTTTTCTTTGTATCTCGCTTTGTTGGGGCAGCATTTTTGCTGCTCGTTTTCATTGAGTGTTACAGCTCCCGCCCGGTGCCTGACCCGTGGAGCTGATGGACCGTACACCGCCTCGCGGGTACAACCTCCGGAGTGGAGCAAAGCTCCGGTACCCCAACGGTCCCACTCGGAGGAGCGGCCGGTACACGTCGCCCCGGCGCTACGGAGCCGAGAGGACCGGCCGACGATGTGAAGGCACCTGCCGTGCCTCCATCCCAAGGTACGTCGACTACGGTATCTGCAGTGCCGCAGTCAGACACCACAGCAACGGCAGAGCTTCTGTCACGTATGGCAGAGCTGTGCTCGTTGATGACGCGACGCCTTGATGCCGGGTTGGTTTCGCCGCCGCAGGCACAAGCGCCCGTCCGACTGACAATCCCTGTTCCTACGTTCTCAGGGTATACCGATAGAAAGTCAGTCGCAGACTTCTTAGATGACCTTACGCCTATCAGGCTGGTATGGGAATCTCAGACGAGGTCTTGATCCTACGCATCCTGCAGGTTGCTTTGGTAGGAGACGCCGCCCGCTGGCTTCGACTGCAGTCGAGGTTCACGTCCTTGCAGGACTTCAAGCAGCGGTTTAAAAACGAATTCCTTCCCCCGGATTACGAATATCGTATCCTGGAGGAGCTGCACAAACGTACTCAGCATCCAGATGAGACGTTGGCAGAATTCGTACGGGCCCTGCAAGAGCTGTACAGCAGAGCAGAACCAACTGCAACAGAGCAGCAGCGAGTAGCACGGGCTATCCGTCAGTGCCACCCCCGCTTCCGGCCCTACCTTCGAGCCCATCGCTTTGATAGTCTTGAAGCGTTGGCGCAGGAGGCTCGTACCATACAGGGCGACCTCCTAGCCGAACTCGAATATCGGCCCCCGCCGCCGCCTGAATGGGCGTTAGAACCACGCTGTGCGTGGTCAGCGGGAGCAGCCTCGGTCGAACGCCTACCTGCAGTGGGACAGGATGAGCACCACCGCAATTTATGCGGAGCCATCCCGCCGAGCAATTGATCCCTTCCGTCATGGACAGAGGGCGATCCCCGCAGGAACGAGCCATGACAGACCCGTCCTGCCTAATTATCGTGGTCAACCCGGCAATACAGCTGGCGAAACTACGACAGGCAGCGGGTACGGGCAGAGTCTGCCGCGCCCGCAGCCGCAAAAGAACCGTCGGCTGTTGGAATTGCGGGCAGCCTCCGAACATTTCCGTCGGGACTGATCCGCACCGAGGACCGAATACCCGTAATGTGCCAACGGGAAACGGCCGCAGCCGACGTCCATGAACGCTCGCTTAAACGACGTTCGGCTATCTGCCGAGAGAGCGAACGAACGGTCGCTAGCAGGCGTCCTTGATCATTAAAAAGCAGGCTCTGCAAGCAGCAAGACAACCAAAGGAGACGCATTAGCTCCTTTTGCTCTCTCTGTTCGGAATGGCATTCAGGTACAGAGAACCAAAAATCGCAGTTCGCAATTTGGCAGAAAATACATCGCCCTTACGATACGGGAGCTACACTCTCTCTCATCGGCGACAGTGTTTACGAGCACCGCCTGCAAAGACAATTAGTCTCAGACTACTGAGGTCACTCCTTCGACTTGCTTCCAATGACGTCATTCCAGCACAAACTGCAGTTGTGCTCTGGCTCCGTTTCGATGGGAGACGGCGAAAGCAGCGCTTCGTTCACCTTCCTGGCCTGGCAGTGCCCGTTATCCTGGGCAGGGATTTCATCATCCGGCACAAGTTGGCGCTGGACCTGCCCAATGGAGGATACGTATCCACGGCTCGACAGGGTTCTTCCCCTTCGCCACGGCAGCGGACGATTGCACGGCACAGCAAGCTGCAGCAGTCTCCACCGAACCGTCTGCACTCCCGACTGTCTTGGGGTCATTCCATGGTCCTGAGGAGGAGCGCCGTCAGCTTCAACAAGTACTGCGGCAGTACGACGGTATCTTTACGGAAAAACCCGGTAAGACGTCTCTGTTACAGCATAGCATAGACACGGGTAACGCTAGGCCCTGGCGTTGTAATCCAAGACCTTTGAGCGTACATAAGCGTGCTTTGTTAGACGCTGCTCTAGAAGAAATGCTCCAAACCGGTGCAGTTCAGAGATCCCAGAGCCCTTGGGCGTTTCCTGTCGTCCTGGCTCCGAAACGTGATGGTACGGCAAGGTTATGCGTCGACTATCGTCGACTTAACGCAGTAACTGTAAGGGACTCTTATCCCTTCCCGTCCATCGAATCAATCATGTATTCCCTGGGCAACGCTGCGGTGTTTTCAACGCTTGATTGTAGCAGAGGGTTCTTGCAGATCCAAGTTGCCCCGGAGGATGTCCCGAAGACAGCCTTTACCTGTCATAGGGGTCTGTTCGAGTTCGTACGGATGCCTTTCGGTCTGTCTAACTCACCAGCCAGTTTCCAGCGGTTGATGGACACCGTATTAGGAGATGCGAAGTACAATTTCGCGATGGCGTACATGGATGATGTCGTAGTGTTTTCCAGAAATTTTCAGGAACACTTGGAACACCTGTCAATCGTCCTTGCAAGGATGAACAGGCGGGGCTAACCATTAACCCCCGCAAGGTACAGCTGGCATCGCCTAGGATCAGCCTTCTCGGCTTCGTGGTGGATGGAGGCACCATCCGTCCTAGCGATGACAAGCTAAAGGCGATCATGGAGTTTCCGGTTCCCGTTAACGTAAAAGCCTGCAGCGTTTTCTAGGCATGGTTGGTTTTTACCGGCAATTCATTCCTAATTGTGCTCAGTAAGCGCAGCCGCTTAACCAGTTGTTGCGCAAAGACACACGCTGGCATTGGAAGAACAGCAGGAACAATCCTTCCGATCTCATTGCAATCGCTAATACGGCCAGGCTATATTTGCCTGACCTAAATAACCGTTTGTTGTGCAAACAGATGCTAGCGATTATGGTGTTGGCGCAGTTCTCTTGCAGGAGCATGACGCTATTCTCTGTCCAGTGGCTTTTGCAAGTCGCACGCTGAATCCGGCAGGACGGAACTATTCCGTCACGGAAAAGGAGTGCCTGGCGATCATCTTCGCTCTCAGGAAGTTTGTCTCTACCTGGATGGCAGCACTTTCACCGTCCAGACTGACCACCAGGCACTCTCATGGCTGCAGCGGCTCCACAACCCAGCTGGACGTCTCGCCAGGTGGGCCCTGAAGCTACAAGGCTACTCCTTCAACGTGGAGTACAGGCGGGGCTCCACGAACGTGGTAGCGGACGCACTATCCCGTGCGCCTCTACCGGAGGGGGAAGAGGTAGGCACCGAGGCGCCTTCTCAACTCCTGGCAGCAGCACAAGTGGCACGGGACGGATCCTCGTCCTGGGGCACGGTCGTGAGCAGAGAGCAGCTCCTACACGCTCAGAGAGCGGACGGCCTTTGTCAGCGGGTGTCTCAATGGTTAGCTGAGCAGGTCTCGGCAGACACCGGAACGTCTGACGGACGGCACGACTCCTATCTGCTGGGCGAGGATGGCATCCTGTTCAGGTACATACCCCAGGCGGATGAGGACGATGCTACATCCCCATTCAGAGTCGTAGTGCCACGGAAGCTGCGTAAGTCTTTCATACGTTACTTTCATGACTCGGCCTTGGCAGGTCACAGCAGTGGCAGTGATAACATATGAAAAGTTATGTCGTGTTGCGACATGGCCAGGTATGAGGCAGGACGAACCTAAGGATGTACGATACTTGTCCGATATGCCAGAGAGCCATACCTCGTGGTGGTTTACTCCCAGGGCCGCATACCTGCCGGTTCAGAGCAATAGGCCCTGGCATATAGTTGCTTGTGATGTGATGTGACCTTTTCCCTCGTAGTCCCTAGAGGTAACCAATACCTTGTTTGTGATACTGATCATTTCACAATAGAGGGTTGAGCTGTTTCCTCTCAGGACACTGACTTCCCAGAGAGTGTGGGAAAAACTACTCGACACCTTTTGCCGGTTCGGGTTTCCGCACAGCTGATCACCGACAAAGCAACCTACTTCACAAGTAAGGTGTTCTCAGATTCTTGCGCTGCCTTAGGCATTCAGCATAAGAAGACTTCCCCGTATCACCCTCAGGCTAACATTACCGAACGTGTTAATCGGAACCTGAAAATGATGTGGTTGCTTTTACTAGTCAGCACCACCGGGATCGGGATCTTCGCCTGACTGAGCATGGCGTTCGCTACAACGGACGACGGTCAACAGATCTACAGGCTTCACCCCCGGCGTTCCTGAACTTGGGATGAGAGGCTCCTTTTCCAGTAGAGAATGCTCTGGGCCCTCCGGGATGGCAGTACCCCAGCTCCTTATTCAAGGTACGCTGAGGACCTCCAGAGCCGACTGGACGTCGCAGCTCGGACGGCTCGGGAGGACTTGGACGTCGCAAGGTTGGACCAGGCTCGCCAGTACAACCGTGGACGACGGAATCTCACCTACAGCGTCGGTGATCTTGTCCTTCGACGGACTCACCCGCTTAGTGATGCGTCACGTGGCTTTGCAAGCTTCACTCGCAGATAGGTGGATGGCCCCTTTGAAGAAAGTGCGTGCTCCTCCGGCCATCACTTACAGGCTTCGTCGTTGTGACACGGGCGAAGAAACTGGGCCAGTACACATCTCGGATCTGAAAGCCTACCACCTTCGAGACCCCGACGGAGAGGAGGCCGATCATCAGCCGTCTCCTCCCAAGGACTAGACCGGGATTCCCGCTTCCGGACCAGCTCCCAGTCGCTACAGTTTGCGTCCCCGCAGGCGGCGCATGTAGCTGCCACTATCCTAGTCGCTAAATCCTAGTGCTCTTGCATAGTTGGTCTTTCTTAGTGTTGATTTCTGTTTCGCAGTCTTCAGCTATAATCTTCTGGGGGAGAGCCTTTTCAGGTTCTCACGGTTTGAAATTGCTTTCTCACCGGATTCCCCCTTTCTCCCCTGGCAGACTACGATGCCTCCCCGTGGGAAGTACTACAGCAGGAGGGCCCTTCCTCCATCATGGTCCTCGCCCGAAGGAGGTGGACCCTCACGCCGGTCCGTTCCCCGCTCGAGCCACTTCGGGGACGTCCACGAGGCGGTCGGTAGCCACTGGACTTGTGGTCCCCGCAAGGAAGGCCGGTTGGCTGGGTGTCACGGTCGAAATGGAGATCCCAGCCCCGCCCTGTCTGTTGAGAAAGCCCGTCAAGGGTACAGCCCCCCTTCCCGTGGACTGACCTTGGAGGAGAGGACACCCCTGCGATCCCCCAATTCCGCTGTCCGAAGATGAAGCTCGACAACTCTGCCCCCTGTGCGGTGTACCAGAGCTACATCGGCGTGCACACCGCCAAGGCCAGCTCCATCAGTCTAAACTTGAAGCCTCCCGATCAACCGCCCGTGCATACCAATGACGTCTCAGCTGCCCTCGCCACTCTACGACGTCACCGTCCTGACCTTCTGAGGGAAACTGGAACCTCTCCCCTCGTGCGCCCGCAGGTGCCTACCACCTTCCCAACACCCCGGCTCCTCCGTACCTCGAGGCCCGGCTTGACGATCACATGGACGATACGGTTCTCGACATGCCTGATGAAACTAACGGTGTGAGCTGCTGGAGATGTATGACAATTTTTCCTCGTTTGAAACTTCAAGTTTCAAGTTTGTGTTCAACGTTTTGCGGTGGGGGAAGTGTGGGGCGAAGTAGAGGAAGAAGTATGGACGTTGCGGGACGACGAGGAAGTGAGAGACTTGGGGGTAAAAAAGGAGAACGACGAGGGGTTTGTGTGGTCAGTTGGACGTGGAAGCGGAGAAGAAAAGACACTGTAAGATGTGAGTCATTAAAGCAGCGGTTGTTAACTATATCTTGTATTTGCATTGGTGCCTCGCTTTCCACGGGAGTCGAATGGACGGGCTTTGCCCCCGAGAGTGGGAATAGGCTCCCACAAGTTGTAAAACCTGCAACAAAATAAACAAGAGACATATAAACAATTTTGCCTTTTGCTTTTGAATTTAACAAGGTAGTTATATTTTACATTTGTTCACTTTTGTATTCTCTGTTGGTGAAAAGATTACAGGAACATTAATGCTGCAGATCAAACAATGACCTGTCATCTTGATGAAGATGAGAACATTTTCTTCAGGCATGCTAACCCAGGCGAAAATTTGAGCTGGGAAGTCATCTGGTACCAGCTCGCTCCCAGTTCGCACCAACTGGTGGTCAACTGAAACCAACTGGTACCAAACTGGTGGCAACTGGAAAGTAAACCTGGTAACAGTTCAAGCTGGGCTGGTGGCAACTGGGCACTTTGTGGTACCAGTTCAAGCTGAACTGGTAGCAACTGGGAAGTGAACAGGGTACCAGTTCAAGCTGGGCTGGCGGTAACTGGAAAGTCAACTAGTACCAATTCAAGCTGGTCTGGTGGCAGTGGGCACTGTGTGCAACTAGTTCAAGCTGGGCTGGGGGCAACTGGAAAGTGAACTGGTACCAGTTCAAGCTGGACTGGTAGCAACTAGAAGTGAGGTGGTGCCAGTTCGAACTGGACCAGTTTACATATTTGGGGGGAAGTTTCCGGTTTCAGTGCCAGGACAGGTTAATATATGAAGATTGCAAGACGAAGTTATAAAAACGATCAGAAAGTAACTTTATTAATAGAAATAATCATATTTGAATTTTTGGTTAAGTTCCTGTTAACGAAAGTTATTTTGGAAATCTTATATTTGTATTTTTGTGCGTTCCTGCTCCCGCGATGAACGATGCGTTTAATGTGCAACGGTCGCTTGCTTAGCAGCGTGCTTGTACAGCGATTTTTGCGCGTTATGTTCTTAGCGTGATGTGTGACATAGGCGTTGGTTTTATAATCTAAAGGATTTGTCTTCAAGTTACGACAGTGCGACAGTACAATGAGCGCCAGCGGCCGGCGGGTGGGGTGTCCAGTCTCAACTGGGACCGGTTGCAACTGGGACTGGTGTGAACTGTGTTATCGAACAGGGACCAGTTGTCCCAACTGGTACCAGTTGATCTGGGACCGGTTGAACTGGTCCCTGTTCGATAACACAGTTCAACTGGTACCAGTTAAAAAAAAATTCACCTGGGAAGTGAGACAAAGAAATGCACAATGAAGGCTGTACAAAAACAGCAAATCTCCGTTGATTAAAACTTTATATATGTGGATGTTACCACATCGTGTAGTTTCCATACAAAAGTAGGACTAGGCAAGGTTGTTTGGTAGTTGTTGGTAGGTTGTTGGCATGTTGATGTGCTATACCGTTATAACACATCAATATAGATGAGGGGCAAACACAGTAGACAGCGTGATGGCTTCAAACTCAAGTGAAGATTTATCCAACACAACAAGAAACCGAAAGCATGAAAGTAGCAAGAAGCAAGAAGTAAGTAAGTAAGCAAGAAGTAAGTGAAAGTAAGCAAGAAACTAGAGAAAGGCAGTGCCCATGCAGTGTATGGTGAACCACACTAATCTCTGAGAAGGTAGGATCGGAAGAGCACTAAGAGAAATGACCAGGTGCGTCCGAGATAGGGGAACTCTGCAAATTTAGGACCAATATGATGTGGTAACCTTGCATGGCTCACTACAGCTTTTACACACATTGAACAATTCAGTAGTGGGGCTTCAAAGACAATGAACGTTCGCTGTTGGCATTCAAGGGTTGAGGATGCATCTCTAGAAATTAATTAGCGTTCCTTAGTCATAAAGTCATAACTACACCTCAACAGGAAGTATTCTTGTACCCTTCAAACAAGCTAATAGTACTCATCGGTTTATTCTCCTATTGTTGACGTCATACTAATGTTCTGCACCTGTCCAAAGACTAAAAAAAAATGTCACAAAGCTTGCAACACGTAACAAATCTAGTGCTTCAATCTGTGGACTTTGCATACCTGCTTTCAGCTATTTCTGTCATGTCAACTTGAGTGCCTGGATCATACACACACGAAGCAGTCTTGCGCCACTTCAACACTGGAAGGCCCCTAAAATTAAATTTGTTGATGTTGACAATGTTGAGTACGAGACAAGTAGGATAAAATATGTTAAATGGAATACGTCATCGCTATATTATAATTTATACATGTGTGAGGCCTATACGTACCTAAGACGTTGTGTTGAACTCGTCACCTCGGTGATCCAAAATCACTGGGTACACATACATCAGTGTGCTTCGTTACGTCTTCGCAATTCGCCTTCTACGGCTTATTCGTAGTCATCGGCAGCAAAATGAGCTCAGCACACACGACACGACTGCTACATCTAATAACCGAATGTTTCCAACCACATTCATTTTCGCGCACACTCCTGTTTAATCTTGTGGTAGAAAACGCCCGCCGCCGATGGTGAACGAACATGATTTTTGCATCCACCAACACCTAAACTACACCAGGCAGATGTAGGTCTCTCGAATAATTGACACAACAGCCACGAACATAGCTTATACTTTCTGCTTCACGCGACCAACATCAACATGACCAGCCACGACGTAAACAATAAACGCGATAACACAGATGACACAGATGGCCTTGCAGATGGCGCGGCGGATCGTAGCTCGTAGCGGCGAAGTAGCTGAATGCTTTATTAACGTAAAAGCTATGGAAGTGAGCGTCATTTTTAAAATGGCCTTTAGCTGTAAGATAATGTGCGTCAGCTTTCTTCTCTACAAAATTAACTCTCACGTGGTAAGGGTGGACCAATCCCTGGGAGCCCTGGACCCGAAACCCAAGTTGCTCTTTTTCGCCGTTCGCTGGCAGCACCATCCATGTTCCGGCAATCTTCAAAATATTTATACGTAAAAAATATGCCGAATTGACAAGTAATGCTTGCTGTGTCTTATCAAACAACGATGTTGTGCACGACAGTGGGCAAAAATATGGGGGTTGTTTTTCACTTTTCGGTCCCTTTAAGTGATAAAACAGTGCGCTCACTCGGGGTAACGGATCGGGCGCGTCCAAACCGCGAGAACGGGTCCGCGTGGCGCTCGCACGTGGAATCACGTGCGTCGCGTGTCCACACCGCCAGAACGGGCCCGCGCGCGGCTCGCGTGGGGCGCGGTTCGGGCGCACTGTTTTATCACTTAAACAGAAGCAGAGCCGACATTGTAGTACCCTCGCGATAAACCTTTTATTCCAGCGCCAGCAGAATGTATTCAGAAAAGGCTTCGGGTGTGTAAGGTCAGCTCAAGGCATGTTGATGGGAGCGCGCTGCTCTCTTGGGTACCCAAGCTTGCAGCCAGTGATGCTGGAATGATTATTTTATTTGATTTTATTTTGAGTCATTATCGGCTCAACTACTTAGTGAAGACCTATGAACACATGTTAAGTGGCTTGGTTTAAAAATGATGAGACCTACAGTGTGTAGCGAATGATGTTCACATTTACCCGTTCTGCTCTATAGTATTCTTGCAAAATATATGGGTGCAAGGAAATAAAAGCAAAAACGAATGTGAATTCACTCCTGTATAATGATCGGTGTGTAGAAGCACGGCACCGTTTTCTTCGGATGTATAGCGAACATGCATTCCATTCTTTTTTGCTTTGCGACGGTCGACTGGTGATATCCTATTACATCCGGAACGAAGACCTTTGCGTACGCATACATGTGTGAGCCGTCTTTTGACGCTGGTTGGATAATTATTAACCTGAGGAATAATATGGATTTATGTGGCTGTGAATAGACTTTGTGTTTGTGAGTGTGAAAATGTGAGTGTGTGTGTGTGTGTGTGTGCGTGCGCGCTGGGACCCCCACTTGACAAGTAAGTGTTTGCCTTTTCGTGTGACACGAGTGATACATTTATGTACTATTGCGTGAAATAGTGGCTTAAAAATAAGGGTAGTCGCGTTTGCATTACTATCTGTTGGATTGGACGAGCGTTTTTAATGGAATTGCCTCGCGAACCCGGTGAGGTCATTGTTTTGGAGAGGGTATTTTATGAGTGCCCAACGTCAGTCCTGCTGTGTTTGTTTGTTAGTATGTATCCGTCACGGTCGTGGCGCTGTTCAAGCTTTGTTTCTTTGCAAAAATTCAGACTTGATGGTATTAAGCTGTGCGAGTAGAAGTGACTTTCCCTGCTCACTTAAGATAAATTGTGGGTCCTTTTCCTGAGCTTGCTTCACGCAGGGACAATGCAATTGAGTATTTAGCATTATGCAATAATTATCTCATAGCAGAAATGGGTGTCTTTGTCGCAGTTTATCAGCGTGTGCCTCGTTATTTATTTTTCTCTCTTATAGCTATGCGAGCAAAGTGCGTGTAATTTTCGCTGCTCTTTTTTAATGCAGAAGAAAGCCTCCTGGTAAAAGCGGATTAGTGTTCTATGAGTGGAAAGTGGGGTCCGTTTGTTTGATTTTGTTGGGTGCTCGATAACTTGATGAAGTAAGCAGTGCTTAATTTTGCAGGTTTTGAGCAGAAATGCTGGTATCTGAGCACGGAGTAGAAATTCCTATATTTCTCTGCTCCCTGAGAAAATTTGTGCGTCGTTTTCCAAGCAGACCGCGTTTAGTTTACGCGAAATAGAAAATGAAGTTGTGTATGCTCTATATGATTTCCTGTCGCAGGCTTAGGCCTTTTCCCCGATGAGCAGTATTTTGTATACGATGTCGCATGTCTGGACTTGTTCAGTAGTGTCTTGCAAATTTTTCCCTTCGCTAATATATTGTTGCTGTCATGTTGTGCTAGCCGCGTATAGCGATAAGCGGTGATTCTCCGATTATTCCTGAGCGGTTCGACTTAAGCCTTTCCCCTGCTCACTTAAGGAAATTTGTGTATCCCTGTCCTGTGCTTTCTTTACGCAAGGGCAATGCGACTGTGTATGTGGCACTATGCAAGAATTATCAGGTGGCAGAAATGGGTGTCTTTTTCTCAGTTTATTGGCGTGCGCTACGGTTTCTTGCAGTTACAGCTAGTGGGGAACAAACGCCGTGTAATTTTTCGCGGTTCTTTTCTTCTTTCGCTGCTTTTACTCAGAATGGGGAAAGTTCAGGAGGAGAATGGGGAAAGTGGTGAGGGGGAAAAGTCAGCATCCAGGTTGAGCAGGAGAAAGCCGCTCGGCAGAGGAGAGTTCATGAGATTGGAATTTGTTTGTTTGGTTTTTGTTATATGCATATGTATATGTATGTATGTATGTGTTGTTGTATGTATGCAGTTATAAGTATTTGCGCAGAAATGCTGGTATGTGGGCGTGGAGGAGAAATTACAATATAGCACCTCTCCTTGTACATTCCTGAGCTGATGACTGTGTGTGCATGCTTTTTTCCTGATTTGTGACGTCATCATGACATGTTGGGGCTTGTTTAGCAGTGTTGCAATTTTACCCGCCGCTTATCTTGTTGTTATCTTGGGTTAGCCGCGTAGCGATGTGTGGTGACCTGAGGTCTTAAGCCTTTTCCCTGCTCGCTTAAAGGAATTTGTGTGCCCTTGTCCTGTGCTTTCTTTGCGAGAATTCGGCTGTGTATGTAGCTTTGGGACAATATGGCTGTGCATGTAGCATTATCTGATACCAGACATGAGTGTCTTTTTCTTAGTTTATTAGCATATGCTTCAGTTTTAAAGTCAAGCACAAGTGCGTCCAATTTTTGCTGCTCTTTCCTCAAATCCCTGCTTTTGCCCAGAAGAAAGTCGCATTGTAAAGCTTAGAAGTGGGTTTCTCTGCTTGTTTGTTAAATGTTGTTAGGAGCTCGGTAAGTTGAAGAAGTAAGCTGTTATAGGTATCCGTGCAGAAATGCTTGCATTTGAGCGCAGGATAGGAATTCCCGAAGCACGGCACCCTCAGTGTAAATTAATTATTTTGGATGGGAGTCTGCTTCACTGCATGACAAGGCTGAAATGGGAAGAGAGAAAAAATTGGAGCGCTTCATTAATAGCGATGCAAGTAATAGGGCAATTATTGTTTCCATAGAAAGTAGAATTTTAATAGGCTCCTAAATTTATAGTTTTGTAGTAGTTTTTCTAAACTGCAATGCAAGGCAGAAAATCATTAATATGGTGGGAATGACATCATGTTCCCGTAAAGGCGTTCTGTCTTGTGCTTTGGCGTGCGCGAATGGAACTTTGCCCCCCCGGCTTTCGCGCCTTTTTGCTCGGAATGCGTGAATGGAACTTTGCCCCAGGCTTTCGCTCCTTTTTGCTCGCAAGTGTAGCCTCAGACAACGAATGTATGAGCATAGAAAGGGTCACGCATTACATAAACCTGGTGATGCTGTAGAGTAGTCTCACTTCTTATTTTAAAAGAGCAGTGGTAGTTTACTGTGATTCTAATGACCATGATGAGCCTTTTGGGGTGAACATCGTTATTATCCACGGTGCTTTTTTGTTGAATTTTAATGTGAGAATGAATATCATTAAGAGTAGGACAAAGAAAATAATCTTGCGATTCAATAAATAATAGGAGACTTTGTCTTCTCCAGACAGGATGTGATGACGTCACGCAGTCTGTAGCAATGCATTGACCGTTACTGGAAAGAAGTGTAGCAATAGAAAAATGGTGTGTATTGTCCTGGACGGATTTATGATGAACACTGTTTTTGAATAAGAGGAGTGCGTGTGCTTAGAAATAGTTTGATGCTGGTTTTCTTCTTTGTTCAAGTGTTTCTTTTCGCTTTTTCCCCCTTGTTGTCTGACAAACATGCGCTGACATGCCTGGGCCTGTTCTGACATGTGTTTCCTTCTACATATAGTTTTTTTTTCTTTATGACAAGGAACATTCTTGACGATGTCGATAGTGCTGCCCTGAATGGAATAGTGTTATTCTTAATAATTTTACGATTCATTTAGTTCAGAGAGTAACCGCGAGGGGGACAGTTGTGTGACTTTATTCAGGAGGAACAAAGCGTCATTATTCAGTTAGCAGCCTGGCTCTCGGATGGGATGGACATGTCTTGCTGAACCATTATTTTGTTTTCCTGTACAGTAAGACTTTGGGAATGAAATGCTTAATTCCTACAATCTCCTCTCATGTATTGTGTTTTTCTCGAATAGTTCCCTATGCAATCATTATAGTAGAAAAAAGGAAATAATCTTGGGATAGTGATTCAATAAATAACAGGTCCCCTGTCTAGAGCGTAGGCGTCCATGAGCCACGCACCTGCATGATGACGTCATACCGCGAGACTATTGTTTCAGGATGACCTTGTCTAGAGGAGCATTAGTGGAAAGAAACAGTGTAGCCCTGAGACAATAGGATGACATCCCGACCAATGAGAACGGCCTGCAGAGGGCGCAAGGATTCACTTCTCTCTTGAAACACTGACGGGTGTGGGCACGCTAATTCTGCTCCTGGCAATTGTGTTGGTCGTCAGTGGAAGAGCGTAGCTTAGGTGGGGTTCTGTCTGCCTCTGATGGGGTGCGGATGTGTGGTTCGTCACTGGTGAATGGTGTTCGACGATGCAGGGGGATTTTGTGACGAGCGGATTTACAATGAGGGAATGCTGTGAACGTGAAAAATGATGGTGAGTGTCTTTTCCACTCTGTTCAAGTGTCTCTGTCTTTGTATTTTTTCTTTTTTGACAAGGAACATTCTTGTCTTGGTGATGTCGATAGTGCTGCCCTGAATGGGAATAGTGCTCGAACAATTCTTAATAATTTCGCGATTAAATTAGTTCAGAAATCAACCGCAAGAGGGACGGATGCATGACTTTATAGAGGAGAAAAAGCATTACGACTCAGTTCCGTGCCTGGCTGTCGGATGGAGTAGATGCATCGTTCTGCGCTCCTTGTTACCCGTACTCTGTGTTGATTTGTTGAGTGCCTAGTCCTCTTATTAGCCATTGATGGAGTTACGTGTTAAGAGGCCATACCAGTCGGGGAGCAACTCCGATTCACGATTTTCCCGATTCTAGATGGCGCCAAGCTCGCCGATCCTTATCACGCCGTTCGCCTCCGACTCACGAAATAATCCCCATTGCGCATGGTTGACCTCGCGAGATTAAGGCGGCCCGCGCCCTCTGCGCTGTTTGTCGAGTGGTAATGTGTCGGACTTTGCCACGAAAGGTCCGCAGTTCGATTCGAGACATTCACGTCTTTTTGCTTGTCTCCTATTGCTACATGAGTACTTTATTTTTATTTTTTTGTTCTTATATATTCATGCTACAATTATTGTTTTCACAAGTCACTACCGCCTGTACTGACTGATTATGGAATTTTTAGCTGCTCTTCGTATTGTTTTACTAGTGCATACTTACTGTATGCCGATATACAAGTGTGATCGGATAGTACGGATGCCGGTATCTCGGAGGCTCTCAATTGCATCTACCAGCGGCTGTAAATTAGGCTATAAACATTGCCTACACACAGCGCTTACAATGCCAGGCTGGAAAATCTGCTCGAAACGGTATTCCTTTTTTTTTTTTTTTTTGCACTCGCTTACATAATAATAATGATAATAATTTTACTCAAGAAAGCAAACTACAAATATAATAAAACAGGCCCGTCTAAGCGGAAAAGCTTGTGGCACTGGGCCTGAAGCAGTCAGCGGCATACAGTTTGACAGTACATGAACATATAAAGGTACTACATCCTATGATAAAGTTGCCGTAGCGCTTTTTTTAGTTTGTACTTCGATTGTCGAAGGGGAGCTCATTAAAGATACGAGGTACATAGCATTGCCTGCGACAAAGTCCATAATTTGTGTGTCAGAAATGCACAACAGGGCAGCATTCGCTAACCGGGGTCCTATATGAGGGGTCCCAAAAATGTTTTTACAACATGCAATTTACCTTGATAATAACTCTATTATTCATGCAAAAATGACATTTTGATATATATATTTCATGTAAGTAAGCATTATCAAATATCTGAATTCATTTACAAGGCGTTTGTGCAAAAGACTTTTCAAAATTTCCGTCGTAGAACAGACTTCTTATTATTACCCGAAAACTTCAGTAACATATTTGGAAGGCTCCTTTCCTCCATGTTCTCCCTTCTTTTTCTTTCACCTTATACCCGCTGAGAAAAATGATGTCAGTCGACAACCCCAGTGACAGGGGGCGAACTTTTACTAACCTAATAATCAACTAACTATCGTGCTGTTTCGTCGCGTCCGTTTCATTTATCTCCTATTTCTTAATTTCATTTATTTATTTATTTATTTATTTTAAGTATTTTTGGAATAGCAAGCCGACGTCCCGTTTGGCTGACCTTTAGCCGGGTTCTCTTTTTTTTTTTCCCCCTTTTCGTCTAATAAATATATTCCCCTCCCCCGTCGCTGTCGTTGGTTGTCGTTGGTTTTCCTTGCTACGCGAACGTGAATTTGGGTTCCGGAAAAGACTGTTGCTCATTGCGTGGGCGGAAATAATTGTGCAAGCGGCCGCTTGATCGATTTTTCTTATTGGTTCACGTGGAGCGTCCATGAAAAAAAAAAGAAAATAATAAAGATAAAAATAAATCGATCAATAAAAGAAAGAAAGAGAAACAACAAATAAAGCTGCAGTTCTAAGTACCGTTATCCTAAGAAACATTTATCTGTGTGTAATCCGCTTGCTGGCTGTTTCAACATTACGAACGTTGAACATTACGTTGCTCTTCGTATTGTTTTACTAGTGCATACTTAGTGTATGCCGACGTATAGGTGTGATCGGATAGTATGGATGGCAATATGGGCACACACACAGATGGTATTATAAACGAATGTTGCCAGCAGTGAGTCTGAGCACAAGGCGATTGCCAATTAAGAAATCAGGAAATGGCCAAGGAAAGATAACTTCATATGCTATCAAAGCTCGCCCGAGATGTCGGTATCACGGAGGCTCTCAACTGGATGTACCGGCGGCTGTAAATTAGGCTATAAACACACAGCGCTTACAATGCCAGTCAGGAAAATCTAGTGCTCAAAACAGTATTCCCTTTTTCTTTTTTTTTTTCTGCACACGCTTACACGCAATTTACCTTGATAATAACTCTATTATTCATGCAAAAATGACATTTTGGTATGTATATTTCTGGTAAGTAAGCATTATCAAATATTTGACTTCATTTACAGGGCGTTGGTGCAAAATACTTTTCAAAATTTTCATCGCAGAATAGACTTCTTTACCAGAAAACTACAGTAATCCTTTCCTCCATGTTGCCTCTCCTTTTTCTTTCACATCGGCTCAGAAAAATGATGTCGGTCGACAACCCCCAGTGACAGAAGACTCCCTTCTTCTCGCCTTGGTGTGCCACTTTGCAAAACCGTACAAAGAACATGAAGGGCGATAAAGGCTTCGGGTCGACCCAACCAAGGAAGATACGGAAAGGTCGAGCGGCGAGACCTCGCAGCGGGAGTCGCGATATTCCCAACATATACTTTTTTTTCTGGACGCCAAGAGGAACGATTCGACAAAAAATAAAAGGGCACACAATAGAAAAATATTAACAATGGTCACCTGACAACATAACAGGTTCTTGTTTGAGTGTTGCAAAAAGTGCAGCTCGGTCTCCTTATCATGTGGGACAGGAAAATCACCATTCTTGTAGGGCAACACAGTTCTTGTAGGGCAACACGTTCGAAGCAGATACATACTCTAAACAAGATTGAACTAGTTTTATATGGCTGTTAATACAATATCTTTATTTTATACTATGGCGAAATTTCCTTCTTAGCATTCAGACTTCGAGTGCCTTTCGTCCACATATCACTATCCCATTTAGCGTGAACCACATGGCCCGAAAAGCGTCCGAATTCTTTCCGAACCGAATTCGGGACCGGACTTTTTTCGGGGAACAGAATTTCGGGCCGAAGTCGGCCCGATCTGACCAAGCCAGATTTCTCCTCCGAAATGGGAAGTGACGCCAACCGAAAAAGGAGAAGCATCCAATGGCTATTCAGCCGGAAGGAGAACCATAGCAACGATGACGTAGCAGTCGGGTCGACTGTTGCCGTGTGTGCGATTTCTACTTCTATGAATACAGGAATTATCTCATTGAGCTGGATTGTTGAAAGGCGATGTTCCCCAAGGCCAGAAGTCTTCGGCCGAAATTTGGGGTGCATTTCGGTAGCACGCGGTGATGCACAGAAAAAGTTCGGTCCCGATTTCGGTTCGGCCAGTTTTCGGACAGTTTTTCGTGCCATGCCCAGAAGAAGCACAGACTATTGGCTGCTCCCAACTTGAAGACATTTTGTTGTTGTTGTTGGTTGGTTACATAAATAAATAACAAGGGGAGGTTGAATTCGCGCAAGCGAATTCTGCTACTCCCCAAAAAAAAAGAAGAAAAAAAAAAGAAACCATACGATCGTACGATCGTGAAGACATTTTCTTCGGTATGTGTCCCACTGGTTCGCGGGATACAACAATAACTTTATTTCAGGATGATGGGTAGGGAGTTCATCGCCGGGGGATTGAAGTAATGGGTCCCGTTACAATTTCGCGGGATACTTCCACATTGTTCTATTCAATTTTATTTTATTTTCAGATGGGAGAGAGTAAAAAGCCAGAAGGCTGTGCTGTTCGTGAATGACAAAGGTCTGCAAATAACCAGTGGGGTCTTTAGCTGAAAAAAAAAGAAGCAAGAAACAAACAAACAAAAAAGGAGAGGACACTGATTGCCTGCTCCATATGTTCGAGTCAAAAGTTACAGAAAAAGAGGTGCTAAGGACACGCTGCGAGCTTCGAACTCCCTTCGAAGAAACATCTTTCGAACAAACGGCGTCGATCAACCGGCTTGCGATCAAACGGCTTTCGACCAAGCGGCGTTCGACCAAACGGCGTTCGATCAATGCTGTTATGCTGTTTATGATGTTTCTTACTCATGTTTGTACTGTTATCAATTACTTTTCTTCAAATAACAGCTTAGGATTTCGGAATATAATTTCGGTTATAATGTGATCGGTGTGTTTTTCATCTTCGCTGGCTAATCTATTTGCGACCACCAAATGCTATGCATTCCAGTTATTTGATTTCTAATACAATAGCCACAAAACTTTTTCATAATCAACATCATCCCATTCAGTGGTCATTCACTGGAGTGCTCACCCCGTGTCTCTTTGGCCTTTCCATTTTCAGCCTTCTTATTTTCGGCCTTCTGACAGTTCGACGTTATGATTTTTTGGTCTTTTGGCTTCCGGCCTTCTGATAGTTCGACGTTATGATTTTCGGCCTTTTGATAGGCTCAATACTTACACTCAGTCAGCCTAAATAAATGCATTGCATTTAGCAACAGCTATTTAGAAGAAAAAGAAATAAGAAAAGGAGAAGGGAAGCTCCTAAAACTCTTTGAACTCCGTCTTTATGTACGCGAGGAGGTCTCGGAGCACAAATTACGTCTCATAATGAACTGATTATTACCCGGAAACTTCAGTACTATATTGTTAGACACTCCTTGGTTTTCACAGGGTACTTCACATTACACCAGACCTTTCGTTACTAGTTTCGTCACTAGTTCAGTTGAGAATCCCCAGTGACCCGGAGTTCCTTATCTTCCTCAGAAGGCTTCCCTTTGTTTGCGGTGCAAAGAACGACGGGTACAGGTTTTGGGTCATCCAACGCGCAACCAGCAAGAAGTGTCGAAAGATGGAAAATTCAGGGAACCGGTATCGAAAAATTGGCCGTATCTCAAAATAACGTGATCGAAGTCGCCGTTGAAAAATAAACAACATGAACATGAAAATGCAAACACCGACCTAACGTGCTGTTCCGTCGCGTCCGCCCCGCTAAGCCTAAGAGCCAAAAATGTGGATCTCGTTCGCTAAAATGACTTGGACAGATAGCGAAATTTGATGCATGATGTAAAACCCCGAGACTAGGGAACACGAAGGGACAGACACAAACACGAAGTCTCAAAAACACCTGTTCGTGTCTGTCCCTTCGTGTTCCCTAGTCTCGGGGTTTGACATCATGCATCATCTTCAGCAGCTCGCTTGCTTCCTAGCCATTTTTTCATCGGAATTTGTTGAGTTTGTGTGGTAAATAGTGATGTCGGACTTTTAAACATGGCATATCACCGTTCGAAGCAATCGAGCATTGTCATTGGTTTTCCTTTTCTTCGCGAACGTGAATTTGGGTTCCGGAAAAGACGGTTGCCCATTGCGTGGGCGGAAATAATTGTGCAGCAGTCGCTTGATCGATTTTTCTTATTGGTTCACGTGGAGCGTTGACGAAAAAAAAAAAAAGAAAATAATAAGATAAACATAAAAATAAATCGATCAATAAAAGAAAGAGAAGAACAAAGAGAGCTGCAGTTCTAAATGCAGTTATCCTGAGGAACATTTATCTGTGTGTAATCCGCTTGATCGCTGTTTCAACATTACGAACATTACAGGGCTGTCCTGTTGAACGTCACTGGAATGTTTGTAAAGTCGGCCTTCCACTAATCGTAAATACGACAGATTCTCGTTAGCCTTATGAGACAGTTGACTGAGTAAGCACAAACCCGAAACGTCAAAATCGGGCTTTTGATTGATTGATTGAAAAATTGATGTTTCATGTGAAGCTAATAAACTCATCTCAATTCTCTATACGCGCACCGAAAAAAGAAGACGGTTGTTGGTCTCTGGTTGTTGGCGACAATGCCTCAGGCTCAGGCAATAATCCCTTTACGAGCAGCTAAGTAAGCTTTTGTTCTGGTCTCCAAGGTCATGCCCTAAGTCAGCGGTCCGGGAAAGTAAAGAGGACAGAGGAGCCAACAGGACGGTCAGGTGCGCACGCGCACGCTTGCTCGGCGGAAGAATACGATCCGCGCGGTTTTGCTGTCGCGTCACCAGATGGCAACACAGAATGACGCCGTTCACGGGGCTTTGAGTGGGCGATTTTGCGTACTCACGTTTCATGCTTTTTTATAAAAACTATAAGTGGTAGACATATAAATTTGATGTCTATCGATTCCTGAAATAATTCCAGAGAGAGTAATGGAAAAGTTTTTTTCGAGATGGCTATAGAAGTTTAATAAAACCTTTTCAAAGAGGGAGGAGAAAAATTGTGTATTTTTTTCGCATTCGTGACGTCGCCGTAAAATACATACGACATATATGAGAAATCCTGTAGTGTAATTCTCTTCATCTCGTCTTCCTCTTTGTGATGAAAGCACCCGCGTCAAAATCTGCGCGGCGGTTACCGAGAGAAAGCATAAAAACTGTCCCATAGGAAATACATTGGGACGGAGAGCTGGTATGCCCTCTTAAGATATTTTGTTCTTTTGCAAGTCTCATTTAGTGAGACTTTGGAATTCCTACGATTAGTTTTCATGCATGGTGCTCTTCTGCAATAGTTTCCTATGCAATCGTTATAGAAGAATAAAGGAAATAATCTTGGGATAGTGATTCAATAAAATAGGTCCTCTGTCTAGAGCGTACGCATCCTTGAGCCACGCAGGTGCATGATGACATCATGCCATGACTTCATTGTAGATTGACCTTGTCCAAAGGAGCATTAGTGAAAAAAAACAGTGTAGCCCTGAGACAATAGGATGACGTCACGACCAATGAGAACGGCCAGCAGGGGGCGCAGGAATGCTCTTCTCTCTTAGCCTCTCGCAGGTGGTCGCCACAGAAGGCGCTAAGAGCGCGCGCGCATGCGTAGCGGCCTTGGAGCGGCGTCCCAGTCAGTTTCTCGCTGGCTGTCGCAGAGAGTAGACGTGCACTCGGTTGCTCCGCAGTCCCCGCGCTCGCTCAGTTTCTGGCTGGCTGTCGCGAAGAGCAGACGTGTGCTTGGTTGCTCCGCAGTCCCCGCGCTCGCTCAGTTTCTGCCGAGCTGATGAGCAGTCGCAGGGGAAAAAGGTGGGTGATTTACCGATGTTTGCGCGTTGTTTTACCGTGCTCATGTTAAGCCTTCTCTCGCTGTACGCGCATCTTTAGACTTGTTTAGCGGTGTCCCGTACCAAGCCTTTTCTCTGTGTTGACGCACGTTCAGTGGTTCCCGCCTTGTGTTAGCCGCGTAGTGTTGTGACGCTGTGGCTAGGCCTAGTCGATTGCCTTTTCCCCAATGTGTACTGTTTTCTCCATGCTGTTTAGCAGTAGTGGTTAGACCTTTTCTCTCGCATGCCTAGACTTGTTCAGCAGTGTTGCCCTTTTTACCTGCCGCTAGTGTCTTGTTCTGTCTTTCTCGCATAGAGCTACGATGGTGGCGCCATCTGGTGTGATGCCTTCGCCACGGCGTCGTTGATTTTCGAATAAATTGTTTCTCTCCTCTCTATTTCTATCTATTTTTTTTATTTTCTACCTATTATTTATTTTTTATCAGCTCGACTAGCCCACAACTCACACAGTGGTCTGGACACGTCTTAGATGCTCCCCAATTAGTGTAATGACTCACTGAATGATCCTAATTACTGTGGGGGTCCCAAATTGCTCTAATTGCTCATTAATGGCGTCCAGGCCACTGTGTGAGTTGTGGGCAAGTTGAGCTGATCATATACTACTGTATGTATGCGTAATTGAATTAAGCTGAGACACCTCCCCCTTCATTGTGACTCGGGGCGAGCAGGAGTCTCGAATTTGCGGAAGCTCGCAGGACAATCTGTAGTACTGTTTTGCTTTAATAAGTATGTCTTTCTACATGCTAAGTGCTAAAGGGGAACATCGTGAAAAGCACTGGTAAATTAGGCTATTCCGAATGGCACTGAGGATCATCCTCGATGGTCCCCACACGTGTGCCAATGATGGCCACGTGTCGCTTTTCAACACAGGTTAAATAAACCATCAATACGCTTTCACACAACAGGAACTCAACAAAATCCATAACGGTACGCGGTAGCCAATTTTCAACATATCGCCAGTAATATGTGAATAAGTCCGGCAATAGAAAATCTAGTTTTTGCCAACAGGAAATTTATAGGCTATATTGATACACTTCAACGGAATTTCTATAACAGTTTTCCAAGGCAGAGTAAATTCTATGAAGAGATAAAAGACAAATATTCTATCGATTTTCTGTTGAACAGATGTCCATAGAAAGTTCGTGCCAAATAGCAAAAAGAAAGTCAACGAAAATAATTACACCTGTTCAAAGGAGATATGTATATATACAGTTTATATGTAGGCGATACCCTACCTCCTATTTTGTGTATTGATGTTCTGTAGTTTGGCACAACAAGTTTCCATATAACAAGGCACGTCTTGATTTTCTATTTCTCTTTTCTATTTATTTTTTCTGTTTTTATTTTGCTGTCTTTTGAAAATGAAGAAAACGGAAATCCAAATGAAGTTTAGATATTTCTTGTTGTCGACCTATTCGGACATTTAAAAAAAATGAAATACAAAGGGCGTCTATGGCCGTTTTGCTTTACAATAACCTACAGGAAATCAAAGTGGGAACAAATGAGAAAGAGGCAAAATGATATGAAAAAAACGTCAATAAACCTGCAAAATCCATCTTCATAAGGGAAGTGTGCAGCTAGGATCTCGCTCTTTGAAAGGTACTCGTGGCACAAAGTGGTTTTGCTGGCTTGAGAATAAACTATACTTATGCAACAGTGAACCAAACAGGTTAAATTTCCTTATTCGGTTCATGTTGTTCCCTATGCAAAATGTCTGCTAAGTTCAAAAGCAAAACATGTTGCCTTTCATGTTGTTGTGAGTGGTCTACAGAAAGTTAAACGCCATATGTCAACATATGATGCCAGAACAAAGTTCTCAAAAAGTCTCAAGAAAATCTGCTGTTTCTGTTGACACTGGTCTGTTGACTGTAAACAAAAACTAACAGCCATTTTTGTAAGGGATATGCAAAAAGTATGTGTAATTCCAATAGAAAAACATACTGCCTCTCTGCTGTGAGTGGTCTAGAGAAACTTACCGGCTCTAAGTTAACAAAAAAATAAACATATGATGTCAGCACAAAGTTAACAAAAAGTCTAAAGAAGACTATCCTTGAGTTTGCTGACCAAGAGCGAGGGAGGCTCCGCCTCCAAAATGCGGGCCAATAGGAGGACTCGGAAGGCGGAGCGCTGCGGCCTCTGCTCTTGCCTAAGAGATGGCGCACCGGTAGCGCTCGGCTCCGGATATGTGACCAGCAATCGTCAGCTTCTTCCGGTAGCTCTACGATCTTGAAGCTGACCTGCAGCCTCTGCTCTCGCGTAAGAGATGGCGCAACATTGGCGCTCGGTAAGGGCACGTGTGGTCGCGATAACTCGTGGACGCCATAACTTTGAGCCTCGACCAAGGTATATCTAAACTGGTAGCGAAAACAAGCGAAAATACCAAATCAGACCCATCGGCAAGGCCAACAGCAAGAGGCGCGAGCGATCCTGGGTGTTGACAGTAGAGGTACGGTTGTAAACAGGAAAACGTTACAACATGGGCGTGGCTTGTGTGTGTACTAATAGGTTATTCATAATTTCAATGTAGAAAAAGCTTTCTGTTGCCCCGCTTGTGCACATATAGAGATCATCTACCACTCCAGTACATTTCCGTATCCTGCTCCTTTGCGCATGTGTCACAGTTGGGTCTGTTTATCCGTACGTCTCTGTATCCGTACAGTGTGTCCGTGCATTGTAATACGGAGTTCGTACACTCTTTGGGTTAAACAGGAAGCGACGTTCACATCTCCGTGCTGTAAACCAAGATTAACAGGAGTGAACAGATGAATACAATGACCTCATGTTGCTGGGCCCGCGAAAAAAAGATTTCGTCATGGGACGAGCGGCCATGATGGTGTGAGTGTTAGTAGGAACCAACTGTGTACCAACGATGTCGTGTTCTGTTGCAATGGACCTATAACGACCACTTATTGAATAAATTCAAACGTCTAATCACCAGGTATACGTATAGCTCTAGGTGAGAAATGGGCCTTATGTGAGCCTTCCTAATTTCTCTATGGTCATCACGATGCGTTTCTGTTTGAAATTGTCAAAATCTGTGATAACTATGCATTTGGAATTGATATGATTCATTAAATCTGATATGGTTTATTTTTCTGTGTTCCCGTCTGGTATTGTTGACTGGGCGCGGAAAAGGGAATACAAGGCAAGCGAAGTGGGCCGGGCCAATGTAAACGTGCATGGATAATTATGCACTACTTATTATTCATACTAGTGACGTCATCTCTGACGTCATTTATTTACAATCGTAGTAGTCCGCGCAACGGATGGATGGCACTGACCGTCTCTATCATGGCGTCATTCTGAAGACACAGGGGCCTATGGGAGTTACGCTACCTGTTTAAATATACCTTGCCTCGACCGTGAGACTGACCGGTAACCTAAATTCCGACGACGCGGCGACAGCGAACCATACTGCGTAGTTTTGACAATTATGCTTTATTGATGTGTCATTACCAAATTTTTGGACAGTTCGACGTTTCGCTCCACTCTTGTGCGTGAACATATTGTTGAATGCAGCAGTAAACAACATAGAGAAGACACAAAGTTGACGCCACGGCTGCTTACTCGCAACTGACAGAATATTTATTTCAGGACGGACAAGGAAAATAATGGCATCTACGATGAATAGGTTTGAAAACCCGAATAATGTTAATGTTTATTGCTAATGTTAATGTTTGTTTATGTAATAATAATGTTTATTGCTGCATTCACAATATGTCAAGATACCAACTTCGATATATGTACTCCAACTTCGTACACTTATGAACATTGCCTCAGTTCATGAAATAAGGAAAGAAATGTTGCTGCTTGTTCTACTCCTCGCACTAAAATAAATCATTTAAAATAATTGTACTGTGTGTGTGTGTGTGTGTGTGTGTGTTTCGTTTTTGAAAGTAGTTACGGAAGTATGTAAAAAGGACCTTTTTGTAAGTAGTTACGGAAGAAAATAATTGTACTGTGTGTGTGTGTGTGTTTCGTTTTTGTAAGTAGTTATCACCTAAGAAGTATGTAAGAATACTCCTCGCACAGAAATAAATCATTTGAAATAATTGTACTGTGTGTTTCTTCTTTTTTCGTTTTGTAAGTAGTTACCCCGCTATTTATTTGCATTAAGTGCTGAAACTGCGTGTGCACGAGCTTCGAAAGTAAAGTTAGACGTTTAGCATCACTCTTATGCCTGGACACTGCCCAGCGCACTGCTAAAAGTATGCGTAAACATTTCATTTGGCAAAATGCTCCGCAACCCGGGACAATTATTTCCTACGCCCACGCTAACGTGAGACACGTTGTTCGCTGCATTTTTCCAACCTATCTGCCGGAAATATGCAGAATGTATCGAAAGGTAAGGTACGAAACACACACACACACAGTACAATTATTTTGAATGATTTATTTCTGTGCGAGGAGTAGAACAAGCAGCAACATTTGTTTCCTTTTTACATACTTCCGTAACTACTTACAAAAGCGAAACACACACAGTACAATTATTTCAAATTATTTATTTCTGTGCGAGGAGTAGAACAAGCAGCAACATTTCTTTCCTTTTTACATACTTCCGTAACTACTTACAAAAACGAAACACACACACACACAGTACAATTATTTTCTTCAGTAACTACTTACAAAAAGGAAAACAAAAGACACACACACAGTAGTATTATTTGAAATGATTTCTTTCAGTGCGAGGAGTAGAACAAGCAGCAACATTTATTTCCTTTTTTCATGAGCTGAGGCAATGTTCACGCATAAGAGCGGACCGAAACATCGAACTGGCCAAAAATTGGTAATGACACATACATCAAGCATAATCGTCAAAACTACGCAGTATAATTCGCTCGTCATCGGAATTTATGTTACCGGTGGGTTTCAAGGTCGAGGCTCAAAGTTATGGCGACCACGCGTCATCGCGACCACACGTGCCCTTACCGAGCTAAGGAGCCTCCAGTGCGTCCACTTTTCAGGGAGGCGACAACTTCGTCGTCTGCTACGAGCGCCGGCATTTTGACTCCCACATCATATTTTGCGTCAGCGGCGGGGTTGCGTTTGTCTCGATTTTTCGCGACAGGAAGAGGGTAAAAGCGGAATGAAGGATACTAGCGCAGCAAAACTGTCATATATACTAGTAGAGCTGGTCATGGGTTGTAAAATATGTTGTTAATGCTTTGTAACGTTTGTCTAAACACATGTTTGTCTGCACTTCTTCAGGTTTGAGGACCTGCTACAAGTGGTGAAGCATATATCAAAAACCAAGTCACATGGTACAAGAGAAAAGGGTAAGGGTGAAGAGAACTACAAACGCAATACAAATATCAACAAAAATGAAAAACAAAACGCAATCAATAGGAGGTGGCTGGACAAGGTCAGATAGACATACAGACGAGTCGGAGTTGTACGTGGAGGAAACCAATGAACATCACATGAATAGGCACAGCAGCCAGTTGGCACAAAGAGCTTTAGAATGCGTACGGGGAATTAGGGCTCAAGAGCGAAGGATTGAGGACACACAGCACCCTGATGGCTAAGAGCTTCCAGACTCTGGGAAAGTAACGCGAAGTTGGTGTCTTACTGATTGTGTATCATCGTGTATGATGATCATCATCATACACGACGATACATACATCATACATGATCACGAGCAACGCGCATTGCAGATCTCCACGCACGCTGGTCTTCGTCCACCAACCGAAATGTATTTGCTCAATCAAATAGGAACTGCTCAAACAAGAGCGAACGCTGGTTCGCGACATACCCCAAGAACACACTGTCATCCCAGGACTATCCTAAGGTTGTCAGATGGGGACAGGTATGGTATCCCTAGGATGTCAAAATCTGCTCCTCAGAATGTCATAATACTGCCACTTTGGCATATGAGATGACGTCCCCGAGGCTGTCCTTCGCCCATCCTCAGGGACCAATTTAGGACAGTTTAAGTACACATGAAGGACAATGCTTTCCGTCAATTCTCTGCTTTGATTTGTTTTATGTATTTTGTGTTTTCTGGCACGCACATCAGCCAAGTGCTTACACAAGTTGCACCAAATTGCAATGACACCAAAGTTATGGGAACGCTTTTGTTGTTCCTGTGGGAAACAGAATCTTGTGAAGGACACTAAGTCTGAGAAATCTGAGAAGTGGGACAATCCTTAAGCTTGCCCACTCGGAAACCCACTCCGAAAGGTACTAGAATTCTCTTCCGAAGCCGAAACAGATACCATTTGTTGCTTATAACGCGTCCCTCCGTAAATACGGGAGTCCTGCTAGCCTGCTACACAAAACGAAGGGTGAGCTCTCAATGCTTCTTTCGATTACGCAAAGAAGAAATACTCAAAGCGAGGAATCGATTGAAGTATTAGGTTTGCCTCATTCCAAAGTCTATGTTTCTTACTCACGTTGGTTTGAGACATTCAGGTAGGAACTTTGAAAGTCAAAAGTAGTGCGACAGCATCGCGCGTTTCTGTTCTTTCCACGAGAAATCGTTCATGTATCATAGACAGTCATTCTTTTTGCCGGCAGGGAATTTTACGCTGGGCCACCCTTTATTTAAGAAAAATCTCAGTCAGGTCCCAGGATCGGCCCAAAAACAAAACAAATGTGTTTAGGGAGTCTGAGTTATACTATAAAGAGTTATACTGAGTTATACAAAATACTATTTCGCGTCCCCCTAGCTACCCGCAGGGACGGGCACAGGACGTACCTGAATGACTCTTCACGGACAGTCCGCGAGTGTTATCCTCAGGACGTTATGGGCATACACCTCGAAGGACGAGGACACGATGACACTGTGGGGACATCCTGAGGACCATGTGTGTTCTTGGGGTAGCTCTTGAGCCGGCAGATCAACGACCTCATATCAACAATACGGAGATGAACTGAGCCCTAGCAGTGGTTCTCAAACAAATAAACAAAAGAAAGAAGGATCACTTTCATGCGTAAAGTCCAATGCAAAAGAACTGTGACCCGAACGTGGTACACGCAGAAAAAATGGGACGAAACACTGGTATTACCCGAGGAAATGACTCGTGGAACGACAGATTTCAGCAGTAATAGAGGCAGTTCTGACACGCTTGTTGCACGCTGGATTTAAAATTTCGATATTTGTTCCCAAAACATACAATGACAAAATGCACAGCTGGCAATGGGCAGCGCGTAGCAAGTTGGGAGTCAAAATGCGCGCTCCGCGCGAGGGCGATGAGGAAAGGCGGCGTTGGCACGGTTAAAGGGTGTCTCCTCCCTGAAAAGCGGAGAAGCCGCAGCAACCCATGGAGGCTCCCTATTACCGAGCGCCAATGTTGCGCCATCTCTTACCGGAGAGCATAGGCTGCGGGTCAGCTTCAGTGCTACCGGAGGAAGCAGACGACTGCGGGTCACATATCCGGAGCCGAACGCTACCGGTGCGCCATCTCTTAGACAAGGGCAGAGACCGCAGCGCTCAGTCTTCCGAGTCCTCGTATTGGTGCGCATTTTGGAGGCGGAGCCTCCCTCGCTCTTGGTCAGCAAACTCAAGGATAGTCGTTTTGTACACGTTGTCAACGGAAGTTCTGTCACAGAAAGTACATACGAGGGGTGTTCAAGTCAAACCAGGACTTTTTGTCTCCTGAGTGTACAAATAGCTCGCGCTACTTCTTTTTCGTCATTTTCACACGCGACAGGCCTCCGCGTTCACCACGTGGTGGTCCAAAGTTTGTGCAAAACAGAAGGCACGTGCATGGCCGACAACGAGGTGAGCGCGCACATCGAACAGCGAATTGTCATGAAATTTCTCGTGAATGAGGGCGTAAAGTCATCTGAAATTCACAGAAGACATCAGGCTCAGTATGGCCACGATACACTTAGCGGCAGCAAAGCGTTTGAGTGGTGCAAACGGTTCCGAGACGGCCGTACATCAGTGCAGGACGATCCCGGCCGGGGCGGCTCAGAGCCCAGTGTCAGAGTTCCTGAGAACATCCAACTTGTGGAGCGCCTGGATAACATGTCTCAAACTGGCTCGAAAGACGTACCTTTCTGTGGGAACGTTGAACACTATCATTCATGAACACCTCCAGTTTCGGAAAGTTAGTGCCCGTTGGGTCTCGAAGCAGCTCTCCGTGTTTGACCGGCAGACAAGACTGGAAATCTCCCAAGAGCTAAGGTACCATTTCGACACTGAAGGACCGCCGTGATCGGATCATCACGTGCGATGAAACGTGGGTGCACCATTTCACTCCTGAGTCTAAACGCGCATCAAAACAGTGGAAGCATCTGGGCTCGCCAGCTCCCAAGTAGTTCCGAAGCACCCCGTCTGGCCACGGTTTTCTGGGACAAGGCAGGCGTTGTTCATGTTGATTTTCTGCCCAGTGGTGCCACCATCAATAGTGCATATTACTGCCAGGTTCTCAGGGATGTGCATAAGGCGCTGAAGCAAAAGCTGCCGGGCCTCATCACCAAAGGAGTCGTCCTCCTACAGGACAATGCACGCCCGCATATCGCGCAACTTACGACACGCACCTTACAGGAACTTGGCTGGGAGTTGCTGCCGCACCCCCTTTACAGTCCAGACCTCGCCCCCAGCGATTTCCATCTCTTCGGGCCACTAAAGGCGTTCCTTGGGGCCGCCACGTCAGCTGCGACGACGAGGTCAAGAATGCGGTCCGATCATGGCTGCTACGCGCCGGTAAGGATTTCTATGCTGCTGGCATCCAAGCCCTCGTGAAACGCTGGGACAAGTGCATTAGTGCAGCTGGAGATTACGTTGAAAAATAAAACAAATTTCTGACCTGTAAGTTCATTTTACTTTTGCGAAAAATGAAAAGCCCCGGTTTGACTTGAACGCCCCTCGTATAATGTAGCCCACAGGTACTGCACACATAGTCAACAGAAATTCCAGTTGACTTGATCAACAAGATGTCAAAGTCAACAGACTGTCAATGTAGAAAATAAAGAGTACATAAGAAGTCTGTAGAAAGGTAAAATCCATTTTCATAAGGGATAACATTGCAGCAATGTTAGAGCAACGTTAATGTTAAATTGCTAATGACGATCCGAGTTACATTGTAGCAATGTAGCAGAAAATACACTGCGAGAATCTAGCACAAGCTGGAAGCATACATTCTCAATTCAGTCCAGGGGGGGGGGGATGTTGTTCTGAGTGCTTTACTAATAAAAATTGGAGGCATCACACCAGTGTCAATGAAATAATATCTTAATTTGTTATATGTTGGTCCAGAGCGTAGACACACTTGTCGGTAGGTTTAAAGACAAATTGTTGGTACAGAATCCAGAGTAGGCAAGCAATTCGTGGGTGTTCCTTCCTGAAATCACACAGTTGCAGATTGGCACAGGAACACAAACACATACAACAAAGAATACCAATCTGAGACAGCGGAGCGGATTTCGTTGTCACTAGCACGGGTGATGTTCATGCGTACAGCATCTGTTAATGGGTGTAGGGCTTTATTAGTCTACATTACTTAAAATATGTTAGCAAGCCATTTGAAAAACATGTGTACTATAGTTTTCATTGTCCAGTAGAGGAGGTGGTGTTCCTCTACACGAGTCCTGACCGGCGTTGATGGAATGTCCCAGCGGGCAGATGTCCGTGGCCGGTGCGTCAGGACGGTGCCGGTAGAACCGATGAGCCAGTGCGGTAGCTCGTGACAGCAGGGGCACATCGTCGTCATCATCTGTGGCCACCACAGTACCCCCCCTCAGACGCGGGGCTGTGGTAGAGGGACGGGGCGACAAGAGGCGTGGCGCAGGAATGAGCGGTCGCTGGTGGACGACGAGTGCCGGAGCGTCGAGGAGCTTGTTTTGTTTTTTGGGCCGATCCTGGGACCTGTTTGACATTTTTCTTAATAAAGGGTGGTCCAGCGTAAAATTCTCTGCCTCCGAAAAGGATGACTGTCTATGATGCATGGAGCATTTCTCGTGGAAAGGACAGAAACGCGCGATTCTGTCGCACTGCTTTTGACTTTCGAATGTCCTACCTGAATGTCTCAAACCAAAGGAAATAAGAAACATGGGCTTTGAAATGATGCCGATTGATATGATGATACAATGATGATGATAACAATTACTGCTCCTTGCGCTGACTCACGAAAGCAATGTCGTGCACAGCATTTGTGTCGTAAAGACAGCTATATGCACATTGTGGCATGTCACAAATTATATGGGACGGAGGTGAACAAAAAGCAATCCATAAAGTATATCCATCGTGGACACCCGCCACAGATGCAAATGGCAGGTAAGTGGCACGGCTCAGGTGCATAGGACTTGGCAGCACAGTACACGGGAACGAAATCGGAAGACATGTTTCATATTTGTTCTGAGCGTAATGACTCCTCAAATCACCAGGAAGGCCTATTTGTAAGATGTGTTTTTGATCGCCACGAAGTAGCATTCAGCTCCTTGTACTATACTCGAGAACTGCAAAATACAGTAAATCGAAGCTCACCAACAAAAAGAACAGCTGGTCGCACCAGTGAGATCTACATTTCCACATTTTCCCCCTACGTGTATCTATCTATCTGAAGCTCACCAAACAGTTCATGGCTTGACCCAAAGTGGGTTTCCCACAATGGTCAATTGAGTATCTGAATTATGAGTAAAACTGGGGGCTATAGCATGAAGTATAATGCAAAATATGTTACCTAGAGGCGAGACTTTGGCGACAATTCCTGAGGTAGATGGGGCCGACACGGATGTCACGTGTTCCTCACCAGGTATGTCTATGAAACAATTTGGGCGCAATATTAAATGTAATGTGACATAACCTACAGCACTGTACCCACTACACACAATGAATATACAACTGGGGAGTGGACAATCTAAAACAGCAATGATCCAAACTTTGGCTCTGTATAAGATGTCATGCATGTGGTTTGCAGAAACAGGTGTACGAATCCCCATTTTCTCTCTACATAGCTTTGTTTGTCGGGGTTATTATATTTCGTTTGTGCTATAGTCGAGAAGGCAATCAGCGTATGCCTGGGCTTCTGGCTGTCTTCGGCTTTCGGTATGTTGTTGTTTTAGTCCATATAGTTTTTAGTCCATTATATAGCTCTGAGGGAGGAAATCCACTGACACAGAGGAAGCTTGGCGCGAGCGCAGCTCCTGTAACGATTAAGAATCTGCTGAAAGCAATACATAATGATTGCGCCACCACTCTTCCGAAAATCAGCGACTGGACCTATATTTGAGTTTAGGCACCAGCATACCTACCCTTGCGGAACCACGATACCTACCAAAGAACGAGCCGGACGGCTCGGGTCACTCGCACAGGAATGACGAGCGTTTTCGCGTAAGCCCGCATAGCCAACGGTCCTTTGGCCGAGTTCGCCAGCTTCAGACAAGTTGGCGTACGTTTACCCCAGCAAAACACCTTGAATTCATATCAGAGCCAACTTCAAAAGTGCACAAAACAGCGCAGACAAATGCGCTGACAGTGTGAGAAACACACGTACTTCTCGTCACAGTCGGTTGGATAGTGGAAAAGTGAAATTCCTGGAGTTTTGTTGCTGTTGTTGCACCACTTTGCGGCGCGGTAACAGCCATCGCCTTCCACGCCACGCTCCGCAAAGACTTCAATAAGCAGCAAACAGCAAAAAGGCACGAAAAACCACAAAAACTGACCGACGAGAACCGAAGAGAGAAAAAACCACGACGAGAAAATCCGACAGAGAGAGAAAAAAAAAACGGACGAGACACAAATGCACCGCACGGACGAGCCGGAGACTGGAAGCCCGGACGTGTTTCCGGAAGAGCCTGTTCCGAACGGTGTTAAATTCCTTACATCTGCGTGTTTTTTCTCGGGCAGCGACTGCAGGTGCAATCGATTCAATTGCAATTTTATTGCGGGGAAGTCATGAACCATGTCATGTACAAACTCGATTAGTTCGAGCTAGGTGTCGCTGCCGTCAAAAAACGACTATTTGCCCCTGGGGACATTCGCTTTACCGTCGTAGCTGAGGGGCCCTGGTTTGGCTATTAAAAGGAGACTAACCTAGAGCGCGTCACGCGACGTCACGGCTGAACGACCCCCCTTGCGCGCTCTATTGTTGTCCAGTCGTCAACCGGTCGCCGACGCCATGTTGATGCTAAGCGCCTGGTCACGATGCAAGGGTGAAAATCCCAGACGGAACTATTGTCCCCCGGACATCCGAGATTGATCCTTACGTCCGTGTCCGAGGCGGGACACCCGCAGGACGTCCCTCGGAGATCAGCCTACGGACAACGAAACTTCGTTAGCCCACGGACGTCCGTAAATGGATGTAGAAATTTCGTGATCCGTGGGACGTCCTTCTATGGATATTTGAAGATATCTTAATTCATTGTCACAGTCAAAATTTGAAAGTCGATGTCCATGGGCACTGCCTTGCAGCAAGAAAAAGAAGAAAGGAACGCGCTTCTTGTTGTGCATGATAACGCACTACAATGTGCTGCAATAGTGTCATATTTGCAGTATGTGAATTGCGATAATAAAATCAAAAATAGTTTTCAAACAGTTAATTGTAAACTAAAAAGTACTTCAATAACTTATCGGACCGAAAACATAAATATTTTTAACAATTATTTTGGAGAGATACGAAACCCGAGCCGATCGGACGGCTGCATCTACATGGCTGAATCAGTCTAGTCCGGCGCCATCTTCGTTTTTGTGAGCTCGGGTGTTTGCACGTGAGACAACTGTTTTCTTCGTACGCGTCTGGTTTCTCAGAATGTGTTGTATGAGATGGATTGCTAAGCAGCAGTGGGACTATGTTACCGGAATGGGCTGTAGCGGATCCTAGAGTAGGAGCGAGTCTCTCACAGGAATCGAGACAATCAAGATGACATCGAAAGGCAGCCTGCCGCGTCCTCGCTGTGTGCTGGATAGAGAAGAAACTGCGGTTCCGGACCAAATTTCGGTGAGCTTATATGAATTTCGGTGTCTTATCGACACCGATGTGGGCGCTGCAATAAAATAATCTCTCGTCCCAGTGTTACAGCGTTGAAGACGACGAATGCGTTGGGGGAGCCGGGGCGAGCTGTACCACGCGGGCAAGCAGTACCTCCTCGAAAAGGAGGACACAAGTTGCAGTGCAGGCCGCGACTTTTTACTTGGTGTGTGTGAGTGTGTGCCTGTGTTGACATCAACCAAGAAACTTCTCTGACACTATTCGTGAGAAAAGAACGACGCGCACTGCAAAGCAGCTAGCAAGGTGAAGTGTGAAATTCTAGGGGTTTTAACGAGGATGTTTATTAATTAGCAGGGTTCGACTCATAATCGTCACGCAGGCTAACTTTGCCTTAGTCGTATGCTTTCAAACTGGCGCAATGATATGCCTTTTAAAATTTGCAACCGTCCACGTTTATCTCTATGTAACATATGTGTTATTTTCATGCTTGGACACGCAGAAGGTGTGCAGAAAAAGGAAAACCAGGTGCTGAATGTCAGCTAGACACCTCGGAGAAACACAATCAGTAGATGTGGATGCAGTAGACAACTGTAGCAACATGTAGTGCCTTTGAATTTTCCTCACAGGTGCAGCCAGGATTGCAAACACATGCGAGCTTCTCCTGCCTAAAGTCCAGCGAAGGAGCAGGAGGTTTCATTTCGTGTGACAAGGTACATTACACTCATTAACATACTGAGTCACAAACCTAGTCTCTATATTGTAGGTATTATAGAAGTTGTAATTTAGCTTATGCAATATGCGTAAGTATACTGTGCGATTCTCTGTTGAAGAACATCTGATGAATCTGGTACACAGCACGTTTGGGTGCCATACAGGAATTCGTGACTACCTGTGCACATGGTAATCATGTACTCACTATGGGGCCTTCAGTCAAACCGTTGCGTAACTTGTAAATCCTGCATACATCAGAACCGCTTCACTTCAGGAGGTTGATTATAAACAGGGTGTTTAATTTCATGTGACACCACAAATGCTGTTTTGCAGGTCTGATCTTCGTGTAAGCAAATATTTTTGTGTGTGGTAGTATAGAACTACCAGACAGCTACTTTAATTAAAATACATTGATTAAATTTTCTTAACTGCAATAATTAATTTAATCGGAGGTTTTTTCGGGCAGTACTGAGATCAGCAGAATGTGGGGAAATTCTTGTTGAAGGACCACGTGACACGAATTATTTATGGTCAGATTTTTTCTTTTACAATGCCGAAGTAATACAAAACTGTGGAAGAAGTGCAGGGCACTACGCTACCATTTCTGTTCGAGAGCCAAATGCTTCAACTAAAATATGCGCCAGATTGGTGTGACCGCTGACAGTGATAAATGTTGCTCTACTGGCTGCGGTTCAGAGAAACCGTAGCTATGCATGGGGAGTCAAACTGCAATCCGCTCGATTAAGGCTTCATTTCAAATTTGGCAAATTTCATCACAACACAAGATCATTTGGTGTACGTGGTTGTTGTACTACTATCCACTTGTGTACGTGTTCGACAGAGGCCCAAGTAAATTAGTTGCAGAATTTCTGAAAAATTTGCTTACTTAAACAAGGACAGCCTCCGTTTATGCTATCAGGGATTTGCTGAAAAAGCTTGAATTATAAAATATTGATGAAGTTTCACTTTAATTTCACATCTAGCAGTTATAGATATATATATAGATAGATATCCCAATAAAGATCAGAAGTGGAGACAGTGCTTCTACAGGACAAGGAATAAAAAGGGGAACTTTATTAAAAACTAAGAGGGGCATTCGACGTTTCGACAGCAGCGATGTCGAAAGGTTGTCGTCGTTGGAAAGGTTGTCCGGAAAATTTGTCGTCAGTACAAAAGACTCTCTTGTCCTGACGAAGACAGTGCCACTGCCGAAACGTCGACCCTTGCCCATTTTACTTTTTAAAGTCTCCCTATGTAACTTCTCTGAAATATATTTCCGCGTCTTCTTTTTTTTGCAACTTCTGTTAAACTCCGTGGCCATTTGATAATCCTTTTACCTCAACCTATATATATATATAATATATATAACAAAACAGCAAGGTCTGCCTGGACGTGGAGTTCACATGCAAACACTGCATCAGTGGTCTCATTATAGCTTTTAGATAAACCGCAACTGAAGGAAAATAGTCCTCTTAATTGAACTATGTTAATAAAATAATCCTGTTAATAAAAATTAGAAATTTCAGATTTTTGATTATGGAGTCAGTTCTGGTATATATAGAAAGTCTGTAGTTTTTGTGACTAATGGGGCAGGACTGCATATTTCGCACTAATATTTTAGGTTGTAACATATTTTATAATGAAAAATATCATTTTCAGTACTACGGTGTCTGTCAACATCAGCCTCACCGGTTTGATTTCAAGAAACTCATGCCACTGCTAGATTATACATTCCAGGAAAATATTATAAATTTCATCCGATATTCAAGGTGCAATTTTGTAGATACTCATATACCATTCGTATTCGGAAAATTCAATATTTACACGTCTCTATTAGTCTGGTAGTACACCGTTGGCAGCAAAATGGTATTCTTACACTGCAAGTGTGTAGGAAAATAAGTCGTCTTGCTTTTTTTTTTTTTTGATAATAGGTTATTGGAGAAGTTGAAGGTGAAACTGCGTCCTATGTAGAACATGTAAGGATGTAAATTTCACCTGAAGTGACCATCGAATAGTTCTAAGACAATTGGGAAACTTACTTCACGCTTAAGTATACTATCCATTTAAGCTTCCGACCCAGATTGACTAACACAGGAACTGTGTTGTCTGCATTGTTTACAGTCGACTGTTGTCTTTCAGGTCTTGGTGAAGCAGATTCCAGAGGTGATTAACCAGATGAGGCTTAGTTAGGATCCTGACATGTCACTCAGATTCACTCCAAACAAGAGCTCCTAATTGTATACCCCAGGAGCAACAAGAGAGGTCATGTCTGAACGTGCACCTCAGAACCAGAAAGCAGTTTCAGCAGGGCAGCACAGGACAAGATGCTGAGGACACAGTGACCACCCTGCAACTGAAGTCTTGCCTGTGTCCCATGTGATGAACAGTTGTCTACCCATAGTTTTCAACATTACATACTTTGGGCCGGTTGAACAGCTCAGCTCTTATGTACAGGTATCTGCACAGTTAACCAATCTCCCGCATCCGTGGCTTTGCACCGATAAGTGCCCAACTAACAGTTGACGGACGCAAACACTAGTGACTCGTCCAGGGGTGCTGGATTTTTCTTCTTTACTGTATTCCCGTGTGCACTCGTGCTATATGACGAAAACACGCACGCGTGCACAGAACAGCAGAAAAAAAGATAAGAAGTCTGCAATCTGCCTCTTTTTTTTTGTGTGTGTGTGTCTCATACGGCATATCTTCGTTTGTAAGTGCGAGGTGGGGCCCGCCCTGGACGAGCTCTCTTGTGTTTGCGTCGTCAGCCGCTAGTTGGGCACTTATCGGAGCAAAGCCACGAGAGCGGAGATCGGTTAACTGTGCGGATACCTGTACATAAAAAGATTTAGGACATTACAGCAAAAGCTCGGTATACTTGAGCAAAGCTCCCAGAATTTTTACAACTTTTGCACTGCTGAGGAATTCAGTTAGTTTAACAGCTGTGATGTCTCAGTACTTGCATTTTCCCCAAGTAATCTTGGTCCCTGTTGCAACGCCCTTGCCAACAAAAGTGCCATGTTCTCCGGTCCATAAAATAGTCTTATACTGATGTGAGGCCACAGAGACAGTGGTCAGTAATTTAGATACCTGTTTGGATTTTCACCTTTTTATCCCTTAGATATTTATAGATTTACCTCAGGTGCAAACAGTTATGCTTTTAGGCTGCAGCAGAGCGCCCTTTTGTGTTCCTAGTGACCTTTTGATTGGCTTGTTGGTGCTTAACGAATTTACACTCCGTCTTCTGTGCTGCTGTGCACACAAAGGTCATGTGCCATTATGACAATATGTACAGCTTATATAAAGATTTTCCAATTTTGGAATATGTCATGTACACCTTAGCAAGCCTCACACAAATTTCGTAAGTTTAGTGCTTCGCGTTGCTTATAGTTTAGTTTCTCGTGTTGACAACTATTCATTTCGATTGGTTGTATTTGTCACATTCATTTTACGGTGAATATGCAGAGCCAATTCAGTAACAAGCAATCTGTTTGCGTGCTGTTTTTCGATACCTGTTGCAAAAATCTTTGCACGTTTGTCCTGAGAGATGCATCTTTTCAAAGTTTTCTTGTCGTCCTTTCCGTGTCCTATTCTTTGCCAAGATGACAATGGGGAATTGTGTGACCACAGACTGCAGCTTTTAGACAACTTTGCCCAGTTACTCTGGTCCATAAAAAGGCACAGTATATGTGCCTTTTTTTACCTCAGTGGTTTTTTATTACCCTTACAGTTTAGCTTTTTATACATGTGTATGTACCTATTAGCATTTACCTAAAGGTACAGTTTTACCTCTGCCTTCAGGGCAAAGCAGATGACTATTTTTTTGTGATAGTGAGTTTACCGATGATCTCGCCGGTGCTCTAAGTTCACCCTGTACGCAAGGCACGTATGACCATCTTGATATATCTCTCACACAAGTTTTGTTTTGCAAGTTACATCTTATATAAGTTCTTCGCAATATTTTGTTACTTTGCTTACATTTGCTGTTGATGTGTGAGGTTATTTGCTTCCGTCTACCGGAAGGTTTTTATGAATAAACCTAGTTATTTTTACTTTTGCATCCAGTGTAACAAGTGGTTTCATAATTAACACATGCTCTAGTTGCAGGAACGGATATAATTAGTATAAAAATCAATAAAACCCTCTGAGTAGCCACGTCCGTGGCTCGTCCTGGAACGGACGTGTTTCGGAATGTCGCGAGGTGGCCACTCGGACGTCCCTAGGACGTCTGGTGGAAAATAGCTGATATCCCACGGATATCTGCATGTCCGGCTTCGGATATCCTGTGGACAACCGTGGGCTTTTTATTTCCGTCTGGGAACACGTGCGTACCGCGTCCTTCGAGATCCCTTCGTCCTCGAATCTTTTCAATTTGACGAAGTCCTATTTCACAGGCACCTGTAGCTCATAAGCCGGCGACCCTGGTAGATTACATTGAGCGCGACAAAAGTACATGTCGATCAGCCGGGGAACTGCATCAGGATGGCCCCTGCCTGCTGGCTGATAAGCGGATTTTGCTTGGATTCCAGCCTTTTGGGCGGTGCAACACCGACTGCTGACGCCAAAACAGGCTCCGCCCCTGAAGCGGAAAAGGCTCAAAAGATTGCCAAACTCTCTGTAAAAAGCCACAGGTGGCGCAGTATGTTTGAAGCGTGATGTGGGCAAGCTTACGCTTGTCCCACCCTACAGTTGGCCATACGAGGGTTTCTCGGACTTAGTGACCCTGACAAGATTATGTTTATCACTGGAACAATAAGAATGCTGCCATAACTTTGGTGTCACTTCAATTTGATTTATTTCTGTAAGCACTTGGCGGGTGTGCGTGCCGCAAATAGCAAAGTAAGACAAAGTAAAACGAATCAAAGAGGGGAAGTGAGGGAAAGCTTTCTCCTCCATGTGTACTTCAACTGTCCTAAATCGGTCCCTGAGGATGAGGGAGGGACAGCCCCGGGGACGTCATCTCATATGCCAAAGTGGAAGTATGATACTCTGAGGATCAGATTTTGACGTCCCAGGGATGCCATCCCAGTCCCCATCTGACAACCGTAGGATAGCCCTGGGATGACAGTGTGTTCTTCGGGAAATGTGTTCAGGGGACTCTGAGCAGGTAAACTAAACAACGTAACACTTCACGTCTCGCTAGCTACCCAAGGGAAGGGCACAGGACGTAGCTGAATGACTCTACGGACAGTTCGCGACTGTTATCCTGAGGACATTTCTGTTGTACACCTCGAAGGACGATGACACGATGACACTGTGGGGACATCCTGAGGACCGTGTGTATTCTTGGGGGACGGTGGCGAAGGCAGGCAGGGCGTGTGCGGTGGCGGCGACGTGATACGTAGTCACGAGTGTGTTCAGGCGTTGCCGAGCTGACGCGTCGTCAAGGCGAGCGACCAGCGGCGAAGTGTGATGGACCACGGCGCACCGCGCGACCGGTACTGGGCGTCGAAGCCGAAGGGTGCCTGGTCAGAGCGAAAAGATGGTGGCCTCCCATTACGAGACCCCAGTGGAACGACGTGCTTGGGGCTTACGAGTTGTGCTATCGACTTCTGTCTGCACTGTGTTGGTGGTGGTGATGAGGTGGGTCGAACTGAACCCCGATGGTGGTTGTCGCTGTCGAAATTTGGATGTTAAGAAGCCAAATTACGCCGAACATGCTGTTCTTCGTCCGGATCACCAAATGTAGACGATGTGGTGATCCTCTACACGAGTCCTCACAGGCGATGGTGAAATGTTCGAGATCTCAGAGATATTCGTGGCCTCACGCTAGGACGGTGCCGATAGAACTGATCAGCCAGCGCGTGACAGCAGGGGCACATCGTCGTCATCATCCGTGGCCACCACAATCCTAACAGCTTTTTGTGAAGCACATATAATCATGTGTGAGGACAGTTGCTACCTAAATATGCAATATACATTCCGAACACAATATGTTGAGATTCAGAAATTCAAATTTTTTGTTCTCCGTACTTCGTCCACGGTAAAGTAAATCCGGTAGCTACCTCATCGGTCATACATTTTTTCAACATGCAAGGCATACTTTCTTTAACTGTGGCACCTCCTGTGAGACTTAGGAATGTTGCCTGTAAAATGCGGGACACCAGAAAGGTGTGAGAACATGTGAGCTAGAGTAAATATCAATGCAACAGCACTTACTAACTTCGCAGCATTTTCTGGGTGATCTGGGTCCATGGGTTTCTGGGCCATGGGCTGGGTTGAGATAGTTCTCCATATTGATCAGGGCCTCATATTGGAAATAGGAAGATTATTGCCGAATAGCACTCCGATCATATCCTTGGCGATGCCTTCATGAGCACCATTTTCTTTAGTGACAGCTCAATCCTTTGCAGCATCAGCGACTGCTCATCCACCTTCTCCCAAGGCTTCCATTGCGCGTAGGAGTTGCAGTGCCAATTCATCTGAGTATCAAATACAGGGAAAGATCACAATGACAATGCTTTAGGGTGACAAAGGTCAACCCACCTGGCCACATTCCTCCAGGTTTCGCTTTCTTGAGTGGATCTGGTGGAGGCTGCGACCGCGGAGGAGGAGGAGAGCCGAACTGCTGTGGTGATGCTGGCTGTGATAGCGAAAAATTGCAGAGGTCCTCTTCAGTGACGTCATCCTCAATCAATCTCGAAGGCCTCTTCTTCGTTCTATGGGTCCTATCGGTGACACGGCAGCTCATCCTTGCAATAGAATAAAAGTACTGCTCAGCCCACAGAGAGAAATTTTGGTACTGATATATAGTCATGAACTGTAAGCTCTATCGGGTACAATAAAATCCCACACAAAAATATTAGTCGTTAGTAGCAATAGGGCATGCCGAGGCTACGGGGGTGGCGAAACTACGACATGGCCACCAGGGCAGCGCCACCGTCACGCCGACTTTTTCCGCGATTTTTTCCCGTGCGCGACAGGCGGCGCTCGGGTGGAGGCTCTTACCACTGGGCAGAGCGTGGCCGGAGGGCTGCGTGCACGCTTACCCGCTCACATTTTTCATCCTGGGCCGACTTCCCTCAGAAATTTTTCCGGTACAACAGGTGTGCAGTGGGCGGTTTACATGCAAGGATAGACATGCAAAGGATAGCCATACACAAAAGTACAAGTGAAAATATATTATTAAAGGGACCGAAAAGTGAATATAAACCTATCGAAACTTTATGTTCAGCGAAAAGCTTGAACCTTCGAAAGTTCAAATATCAAAGAACTCCGCTGAAATCGCTTTAGTTTTTCTGTAATCGAATTTTCCATAATTGCATGTCCAGGAACCCAGTAGGAAACCGGGCAGTCTGTCAACAATTGCATGACCCCGCGCCATTTGTCGAGGACGCATGTAATACGCGCACTTCTGGGCACTAATCTGGCGGAAACGAAAATGGCAGTGGGCATTTGTGACCAATTTCTACATCGAGAAACGTCGAGCCTTTTGAACATGAGCGCGCTGGAATTCCGCATTCGAGAACTGTCGCTCACACAGAACTGTGGTTCGTGCGTTAGCGTCCTGAAACTGTGTTCTTCGCAGCAGAAGATTCCTCGTCCAGAGATTAATCGGAGTCACATTCGTCCTCAGCAGTAGCTCACCGTGCCGTGAACATGCTTTGTGAAATTTCCGTGTATCAGGGAGAAGCACTTGTGTAAGCCGCAACAAGCGCTGTTTTTTCGTCGTGCAGGTGTTCATGTGTGAAATGCAAACCGACGGATACTACGGATGGATACTACGGTTTTTGCTGCTGAGAGGTAGAGAATGCGTGTGAAAAGCAGACAGACAATTGCATCAGAACTACCGTATATTTCGAAATACTGTGCCTTGACCCCGAAGTCTGTCAAGCAAGTGTCATTTACATACATCCGAGAAACGAAGAGCATGGCAACATACACGGCAGCGCCGTGTGGTCTTTACGCGCTACTTGAACGGCAAACTGGACGGAAAACCCTTATTTCTGCAGGAAATTTCGTTATACCACCTGTCGGCCATTCACAAGATGGATACGTGGTGCTCCGAGAAAATACAATAGAAAGTACTCCGCTGGATCTCAATCTGTGTCATGCATGCTATTAGGGATGCTTTCTCATCAGTGCGCTGACTTTTCTGATTGCTTTTTCTTTGCTGTCACAGCATATTATAATTACTAGTTTGTTCCTGGTGGGTTAAGTAACCTGTGGGCATAGGTGTATTTGTAGGTTATACTCAAGTCTCAATTGTATATGTGAGGAGTAAGTAAGATAATTTTAATCCGTGTCATTCAGCTGAACTGTGTTCATAACCTTTTAGTATACTTCTTAGTGACTACGTTTCCAAGTGTCAATTAATATTTAAACCAAGATTGGGATTTAACACTTAATTAACTCTGTTTTGGTAAACGGAGTAACTGATTCATTATCACGTCACCAACTAACATTTGTAAAGGAGGACTTGAGGGCTGACTTCAAGTATTATTAACCCTTGATCTCGGTTCAAAGTTAATCATACACCATTGGTGTGCATAGTACTCGAAAATGGTTAAATAATTTACAGCGTAAGTTCTCTGTTACTGTAATTGAGATGTACTTTTGTAAAGTACTTTTGACAGCCATGCGAATTGAGTCTGACTTCAGTGTACACTACAAATGCATCGTAACATTTAATTGAAATATAATATAAGAGTAGAAGCAACATTTTGTCACAACTCAAACTATATCTCTCTTTTTTATTGTCCAGGGATTTAGGAAACAGAGTAGGACTTCCTGCCCTCTGATGTTTTGACGTACTTGATAGAGTTGTAAAACCTGCAACAAAATAAACAAGAGAAGTATAAACAGTTTCGTCTTTCCCTTTTGAATTTAACAAGCTAGTTATATTTTACCATTTGTGCACTTTTGTATTCTCTGTTGGTGAAAAGATTACAGGGACAATAATGCTGCAGATCCAACAGTGACTACACAGCAGATCCTACAAATTTAGGACCAATATGATGTGATCACCTTGCATGGCTCACTAGAGCAGTGACACACACTGAACAATTCAAGTAGTGGGGCTTAAAAGACAATGAACTTTCACTGTTTCAATGGTCATTCAAGTGTAGAGGATGCATCTCTAGAAAATTAATTCGCGTTCCCTAGTCATATAACTACACTTCTTCACACAGGAAGTATTCTTCTACCATTCAAACAAGCTAGCAGTTCTCATCGGTTTCTTCTCCTACTGTTGACATCGTACTAATGTTCTGCACCTGTCCAAAGACTCCATAAATGTCACAAAGTCTGCAACACCTAACAAATCTACTGCTTCCACTTCAACACTGGAAGGCCCCTGAAATTAAATTTGTTGATGTTGACAATATTGAGTACGGGACAAGTAGGATAACATAAGTTAAATGGAATACGTCATCGTTCTATTATAATTTATACATGTGTGACGTCTGTACATACTTACGAGTTGTGTTGAACTCGTCACTTCGGTGAAGCAAAATCACTGGTTACTGAACGGCAGTTTGCTCCGGACGCCTTCGCAATTCGCCGTCTACGGCATCTTCTTCGTAGTCATCGGCAGCAAAATAAGCTCAGCACACACGACACGACTGCTGTGTCTAGTAGCCGAGTGTTTCGAACCACATTCGTTCTCGCGCTCACTCCTCTTGTGGCAGAAAACGAAGATGAACGAACGAACATGATTTTAGCATCCCCGAACACCAAAACTACACCAGGCAGATGTAGGTACCCTGAATACGTGACACAGCAGCCACGAACATGTCATCCACTTCCACTTACTATTTCGCGAGACAAACATGACCACCAACGACGTAAACAATAAACGCGATAACACAGACGGCCTTGCAGATGGCGCGGTGGATCGTAGCCCGTAGCGGCGAAGTAGCTGAATGCTTTATTAACGTAGAAACTATGGAAGTGAGCGTCATTTTTAAAATGTCGTTTAGCTGTAAGATCCTGTGCGTCAACTTTGATCTGTATAAAATTAGCTCTCACGTGGTAAGGATTGACCAATCCCTGGAGCCCTGGACCGGAAACCGCCGAAACCCAAGTTTCTCTTTTTCGCCGTTTGTTGGCAGCACCGTCCATGTTCCGGCAATGTTCAAAATATTTATACGTAAAAAATATGCCGAATTGAGAAGTAATGCTTTCTGTGTCTTATCAAACAGTCATGTTGTGCACGACAGTGGGCAAAAATATGGGGGTTATTTTTCACTTTTCGGTCCCTTTAAAGTCAATAGTGCAAGCAATTATGCTGTGACTCTGTGTGGAGGAGAAAAACCCAGCCAAAAACCCTGAAGCAGAAGAAACACAATACAATACACGTAACAAAGAATATCATTAGTGTCAGAAATTATGTTATGACTCAGTGTGAAGGAGAAAAACCCAACCAAAAAACCTGATGCAGAAGAAACACAATACACATAACAAAGAATATACTTATTATAGGCATGATGCAATAGCATTGAATATAGGTATCACAGATCGAACACAATATGTTTTATGAACTGTAATCATACACACAAGTTTTCAATGAATCAGAATTAAATTGCAGTAGCACATTTAATCAAAGATGTTCTTAATCAATACGATTACAATCAAAATTACAAGTTTTATCATATAAAGTCTGAGATGTGAGAACCTGATAGATGTAAGTAATTTCGAGCACAATGTGGAAGCTAAGTTTAATATTTCAATATGACACAAATTTAATTAATCAATTTCTATTGAAGTGAATAACGCAGACATAAGGAAATAATTCGAATCAACACATATCATTAATATAGAACCTAACCGACATATCCTCCAACATGTAGGGAAATAATAGCTACACAATACCACATCAAAACGAGAAACGGACACCACATTTAATCAAAGAAGACATTCTTAATCAATATGATTACAAACAAAATTACAAGTTGTATTATAAAAAGTCTAATATTCCTATACGTGAGAACCATCAGTGCAACAGCGGGGGTTCTGATAGTTGTGTGTAATTATCTGTGAACAGCAGAGACCCTGGAAGACCGTGGGAGCCGAACACAAGAGCAAATAAAATCTATACCACTACATTTAATCAAAACAACAGAAGAGAATAATCTATCATTTTAACTATCACAAAATCATCTTCGTGACATAATCTAATCGAACACTATACAATTTTCATTCTAAGAGACATTACAAGCTTTACTTTGTTTTATGAATCCAACCACACAGCACGCCCCTAGCCAACAACCAGATCTGATTATATCTGCCCTGATTTGTTGAAGACGGGTGCCGACAGATGTATGGAATACAACGAAACACGAACGACACGAACACAAGAGGAAATAAAATCTATACCACTACAAAGAAGATATTCTTAATCAATATGATTACAATCAAATTACAAGTTGTATTATAAGAAGTCCTACACGTGAGGACCACCATTGCAATAGCGTGAATATCTGTCATAACATTTCGAGCGCAATTCTAACATTACAAAACGTTTAATTAATCAATTTCTTATTAAGTGAACAGCATAGACGTAAGGAAATAACGAGAAACAACACAATCAACAGCTACAATTAATAGAGAGCCAAACCTGCGCACCATCCAACACATATGAGAAATAATACCTAATCAATCTATCAAAAGGAGAAATATTACAATATAGCACAGACTTAATGCTGAAGAACAGAGGAACACTCTAAGCGGTGACACGTAAGCCCGCGTTAATCAACGCTGGATTCAAGCGCCCAATAATAAGACATCATTATGTAATACATTCCGAATTCCTCAATCAAGACAACAAACGAAAACTTCAGAGTTTGGAATAGAACTGTAATTTATCGAAATAAACAAGTGTATAACTGAAATAATAATTGTATTCTTTGTCATCATTATAATGAATTCTACGCATCACAATGAAAAACACTTTGCATTTCGTATGGCTAGATTGAACACAATGATTGCTGACGGAACGAATATTCCACACTATGTGCAAAAATTCTAATATGGCGTACACTGCAGTCACAGCTTGCCACCCTTGGGGTGGCAAGCTGTGACTGCAGTGTACGCCAACAATTCTATCCTTCGGGTGATGAAGTTGTACAGAGTGTAGTCGGGGGAAAAAACTATTTGATGACTAGCTCTGATTCCATATTAGAACAACAACAACATATATATTGTGATGATGAAGTGGGGAGGTTTTTCACTCTAGGAGTGGAACGCTACCCCATAGCTAGGGGTCTAATATGAGTGGTGACAATGATGAGTGATGACGATGAGAGATGACGGGAATGATCGAAGTGGCGATGACGATGCTGGACGTGATCGTGATGGTGGGAATGTCCGAGGGCGCTGCTGGGGTCATAATGAGTCCTTTAGGCCTGTCGCCTCAAAGAAGTGAACCACGTGACGTAAGGCCTCCCTGGAGTCGGCCGCGGTGTCCCAAGGGCCGAGGATGGTCGACAAGTTGAAGGGGCGGCAGCCAAGGGTGGCAAGCCGTGACTGATTAGTGTACGCCATATTAGAATTTTGCACATAGTGTGGAATATTCGTTCCCGCAGCAATCATTGTGTTCAATCAAGCCATACCAAATGCAAAGTGTTTTTCATTGTGATGCGTAGAATTCATTATAATCATGACAAAGAATACAATTATTATTTCAATTATACACTTGTTAACTTCGATAAATTACAGTTCTATTCCAAACTCTGAAGTTTTCGTTTGTTGTCTTGATTGATGAATTCGGAATGTATTACATAATGATGTCTTATTATTGGGCGCTTGAATCCAGCGTTGATTAACGCGGGTGATATGTTGTCGCCGTGTTTGTATTGCTTCAGTAACTTGCACTTTGTTGCGACGAACTTGCACAATCTCTTATTGATGTTTCGTTTCTTTGTGTGAATGTTCTTGAATGGTGTACAAGACAGTATTAGATGAAAATCGTCCGGTGGTCCACCGCAGTTGATATGTTCGTTGAGTTTCAGTAAGTGATGATGCATCAGACCTTGTACAACACTATTCAGCTTCTCCTCATTCAACATCGTTGCAGAGACTGGTAGAAGAAAATAATTACGTTGCCACGGTAGTGGAACATATCACGTAATAAGTTTGTATGTACTTTCCATCTCAGATATGTGTAATTTCAACAAATCCGTAATGAATCGTGCGATATAGACCGCTTGTATATCTTATGGTATATGATAATTTGATCCGACTGCTTTCTTGATGAACGCAATGCCCATTGCAATGATTACAATTACATCTGGTCTAGTGTATTCCAATTCTTCGTTAGCAAACCTCAAAAACTCCGCCATTAATACCAGTGTCCCTTCCGACGTTGATGTGCAGATATTTTTATAAGTATTGTAGATTCGGCATATAAGTTCTTGCACCTTCAGTTCTGTGGTTTGTACCATATCTCCGAATACGACCATGTCTAGGACATATTCAAATGCAGCGATAATGGAATCGTTTCGCGGCTCTTCCTTTTCGAAGCAGTTTTTTATCACATCTTCCCATGACTTATGGTACCAACTACAAAATCTGTCCATCTTCTCAATGTAGAGCAATTATCTCTTCTGTTTTCAAGTGCTCGTCTACACTTAATTAAAAGCATATCTATGCTCATTTTATTGATTAAAATTTTATTATCTGGTTTAGAATGCTATAATATCCACCTGTCGTGAGTAAAAATAATCTATAAGATGGGAATGCCTCTGAGTTGCATTTCACATTTGATATTTCTGTGTGGTTTATTAGAGCTTTCTGCTGCAAGATATTACAAAAAATGATGTAATTAAATTTGTTTCTCGTTTTTGATTGAGTATTGTTGCTACCATTTAGTAATTTAGACTTTCTCTACATGTTCAATAACAATATCGCATCTGTACAAACTTAGTCGACTTGTCAACCACTTTGACGAAAGATTTCCGTTTCAAGGAAAGGATACGGATAGGGATACGAATAAGATCGACATCTATTTGCGCTGCACAATAAAATATATCGCCTTTGAACTATCTTATCTGACCTCTAGAACGCCCTGTTTGCTGGACGAAGGAATATAGCCCCTAACCCTTTGAGTGATAAAGCATGGGAGTTGCTTCGTCCTGGTCATATAGATAGAGACATAAAGTCTCCCGGCTTTGAGGAAAAGTGTGAAAACCGAGATGAAAACCCTGCATGTTTTCTATGTCTTGGATACCTCCATCAAAGTTCGTAGTGTTCGTTAGAATGAAAATTGTATGTTGGTCGATTTTATAATGGTTCAATGATAGATTATTTTCCTCTGTTGTTGTTTACGTGTCACCGCTTAGAGCGTTCCTCTGTTCTTCAGCATTAAGTCTGTGCTATATTGTAATATTTCTCCTTTTGATAGATTGATTAGGTATTATTTCTCATATGTGTTGGATGGTGCGCAGGTTTGGCTCTCTATTAATTGTAGCTGTTGATTGTGTTGTTTCTCGTTATTTCCTTACGTCTATGCTGTTCACTTAATAAGAAATTGATTAATTAAAAGTTTTGTAATGTTAGAATTGCGCTCGAAATGTTATGACAGATATTCACGCTATTGCAATGATGCCCTCACGTGTAGGACTTTTTATAATACAACTTGTAATTTGATTGTAATCATATTGACTAAGAATATCTTCTTTGTTGTGGTATATATTTTATTTCCTCTTGTGTTCGTGTCGTTCGTGCCGTTCCATACATCTATCGGCACCCGTCTTCAACAAGTCAGGGCAGATATAATCAGACCTGGTTGTTGGGTAGGGGCGTGCTATGTGGTTGGATTCATAAAACAAAGTAAAGCTTGTAGTGTCGCTTAGAATGAAAATTGTATAGTGTTCGATTAGATTATGTCACGAGGATGATTTTCTGATAGTTAAAATGATAGATTACTCTCCTCCTCTGTTGTTTAGATTAAATGTAGTGTTATAGGTTTTATTTCCTCTTGTGTTCGTGTCGTTCGTGTCCCATGGTCTTCCAGGCTCTCTGCTGTCCACAAGTAATTACATACAGCTATCGGCACCCGTCTTCAACAAATCAGGGCAGATATCATCAGATCTGGTTGTTGGCTAGGAGCGTGCTATGTGGTGAAGTTCATTTTTAACATATCTATTTTCTGTGTTGGATTCATAAAACAAAGTAAGGTCTGTAGTGTCTCTTATGAAAATTGTATAGTGTTCGATTAGATTATGTCACGAGGATGATTTTATGATAGTTAAAATGATATATTATTCTCTTCTGTTGTTTTGAGTAAATGTAGTGGTATAGATTTTGTTGGCTCTTGTGTTCGTCTCCGACGGTCTTCCAGGGTCTCTGCTGTTCACAGATAATTACATACAACTATCAGAACTTCCCGCTATTGCACTGATGGTTCTCACGTATAGGAATATTAGACTTTTTATAATACAACTTGTAATTTTCTTTGTAATCATATTGATTCAGAATATCTTCTTTGATTAAATGTGGTGTCCGTTTCTCGTTTTGATGTGGTATTGTGTAGCTATTATTTCCCTACGTGTTGTAGGGTATGTCGGTTAGGTTCTATATTAATGCTATGTGTTGATTCGAATTATTTCCTTATGTCCACGTTATTCACTTCAATAGAAACTGATTAATTAAATTTGTGTCATATTGGAATATTAAACTTAGCTTCCATATTGTGCTCGAAATTACTTACATCTATCAGGTTCTCACATCTCAGACTTTTTATAATAAAACTTAATAATTTTGATTGTAATCGTATTGATTAAGAACATCTTCTTTGATTAAATGTGCTACTGCATTTTAATTCTGATTCATTGAAAACTTCTGTGTACGATTACAGTTAATAAAACATATTGTGTTTGATCTGTGATACCTATTCAATGCTATTGTGTCATACCTGTAATAAGTATATTCTTTGTTATGTGTATTGTATTGTGTTTCTTCTGCTTCAGGGTTTTTGGCTGGGTTTTTCTCCTCCACACAGAGTCACAGCATAATTGCTTGCACTATTGACTTTAATAAATATATTTCCACTTGTACTTTTGTGTATGGCTATCCTTTGCATGTCTATACTTGCATGTAAACCGCCCACTGCACACCTGTTCTACCGAAAAAATTTCTGAGGGAAGTCGGCTCAGGTGGAAAAATGACGAAAGAAGTCGGCCCAGGATGAAAAATGTGAGCGAGTAAGCGTGCACGCAGCCCTCCGGCCACGCTCCGCCTGCCGCGCACGGGAAAAAATCGCGAAAAAAATTCGGCGTGACGGTGGCGCTGCCCTGGTGGCCATGCCGTAGTTTCGCCACCCAGTAGTCTCGGCATGCCCTATTACTACTGTCGTTGTCACATAAAGCTGTTATAAAAGTTCAAAGCACAAAAAATTGTTCTAAAAGATCCACAGACACAGAAAGTTGCTCTGGACCTACACACACAAACAAAAGATATGTAGCAGAAAGGAAATCATATGCTGTGTTTAGCGCAGAAGGTGCAGCAACGGAAAAATTATGCGTCTCCCCTTCCAGTGTGGCAAACACAGGCATTTGAAGTCAATATACTCCACTCTCCATATGGATAATGTGACAGATGGTCTATGTGCGGTTAACCCTCCCATTTCCTTAATATTAGTGTTGGCTGGAAAAAAACTTCTGTGATGTTCTTCATGTGCGTCCCACAAATTTCCACACCATTTTCTGCTTGAATAAAGTCCTTGATGTTCACGATGTTCCCATGCTTGAGATGGGCGTGGCTATCTGCTTCTTTCGTTGACAGTGTAATGCCTTTATAGATGCACTTCTGATACTGTACTAGTGAGGATTAAGACGGTGGCACAGGTCCTTTGTCGTGTGGCAGCTTCAGCAATGTTACTGACGTGCTCTCGTCTGCTGCAGTAGTCTTCGCCATGGCATTCGCTCGGTGTGCCTTGCTTACAGCTTGCTGCAGGGGCGAGTGCGGTGACCTCGGCATTCGCTTTGCATAGATTGAGGAATTACCCGTCAAAAAGAACTCGTTACAAGTTAAGTTAACGTGTGAAAAATGTAACTAAGTTAATAACGAAGTTCTTCAGCCTGAAACGTAACTCGCAGTTACTGAGGTACTTAAAAAAAAGAACGAGTTACTTCAAGTTACTTCAGACACAAAATAGCATTATGCAGCTACAGCGCGCATGAGCAGTTGAGTTAGACCGCGCACGAAAGCCACGGTCTTGGGGGGGGGGGGGGCTACGATATGTTCCCTTAAAGGGACGCGACCCTTGGTCCTGCTCTTCCTTCAATGGGAGGCAGAGAACAAGTGCCGATTCGTGGAACCCAGCCGTCTTCTTCCGATTTGTTTCGGTTTCAGTCTGTCAGATGTCATGATGACGTTTCTCTGGTAGAGGTCTATTCGAACGCTTTGCATCTTACTCCCTGTGGGTGCACGATGGTTCAGCTTCATTTCAATGGCAGCGGTTCTTACTTCCTGAATAAAATACTGTCATTGATTGGATATCACGTTTCATGGCAAAAAATGCCATGAAGGAACCCGAGAGAAAGCAAGAAAATATGTGGATGTGAGTGAAAAGCGAGTAAAAAGTAACTAGGAACTTAACTTAAGTTACTTAGGCAAAGTTACATGAATAACGCTTTACTAAAAGTTTGCTGCTCTTAGTCAAGGAAATAAACACTTTTCTTCTTTATTATTGTTCCACACAGACGCCTCCGTATTGCTCCTGCACAAGCTGCATTTATGGTTACTTTTACATAAGAAACCGAAGGCACATACCAGGATGTGCTGTGCACCGGATCAGGGTGCTGTACCCATCAACATCATATAGTGGATAATACGAGTAACATAAGTGTCAAGTGGGCCACTGTACAATGCAAACCAGGCATATCTTGCATTGTAGGAATTATCGTTATTGTCATTGTTGTTTTTGCATGTTCATGAAAGCTGGTTTGCTATTGAGAAGACGTAACTGTGTACACAATCAAAACAATATCGATGGTTTCTGCTTTTCATAACCATATGTGGTGACGAAGCGGTGCAGTGTGAAGTCACAAATTATTGAGCGGTTATACTGGTAATACTGTTATACCCTAGTTACACTAGCTTTCTCAACCGCAGTTGACCCAACCACGGTCGAAACCAGTTACACAGAGCGAATTGACCTCAGTCGAGGCAAGTGCCCCCACGGACAAGATCAGAAGCTACGGAACAGTAAAAAAAGTTTACGCTGAGCAAAAATAGAATTAAGTAAGTTCCCACTTAAACTTAAAGTCTTTTAAGTCCCACTATAATTTTCTTACCTGGAAACTTAAACAACATGTAACGTTTATTTAAAACAGTTTAAGCACTATACGAGCAGGCAGTTATGCATGACCTTATTTTTGACAATTTGTTGCAACTATGGCTTTCAGTTTTAACGGAATACGACCGGGGGTTAGCAACATTGTAATTCAATTTGTCTTGTTGGTCTTTTTTGCCCATTTGCCTTCTGTTTACTTCGTATCCTTTCTGAGTTCCACCGTGTATTGTTTTCGTGTTGCTGTATATATCTTGTATCTGCTTCATCGCGCGTAGCGATGTCACTGAGCAAAGCTACGTCCGCGGAGATACGGGGGAAAGACAAGAAATTTTCCCTCTGTTTCGCCCAGCTGCGGTGTGAACTGAGACGAAGGCAGTGTGAGCTCAGCGCTGTCCGTAACGAACTGGACCGCCAACGCCGGAAGAGAAAACGAGCGCAAGAACAACTGCAAACTCTGACCACTGTTGCCTTGCGGTTGTGTACAAGACAGAGAGAGCTTCGCAACTACCGCCGTCCAGCATCGTGGGGGGAGACAACACTCCCAGGACTTCCCGACGACTATTTTAAAAGTGACTTTCGTGTAACTCGGGCCACTTTCAACTACCTGGTTTAAGTATGCCAAAGTATGGCCAAGGTCGACACACACTTAAGGAAAGCGATACCGCTTAGAAAGAGAGTAGCCGTTGCTCTGTATAGGCTGTCGTCATCTGCGGAGGACAGGACTGTCGCGAACTTGTTCGGGGTGAGCAGGTCTTTCGTCAACATTGTCTACAGGGAGTTCTGCGCACAAATTGTCAGTAAACTGGAAGCGCAGTTTGTCAAGCTTCCAGCAGACGCTGAGTTGCCAGAGCACCTGCGTCGGTTCGAAGCCGTAACAGGTTTTCCGCAAGGCTTTGCAGCTCTAGATGGCTGTCATATTGAGGTGTGCCCGCCGAAGGACCAGGGCTCAGACTACTACAATTATAAGGGATGGTACAGTGTGATTTTGCTTGCCATTGCTGACCATACCTACAAGTTCTCATATGTGAATGTGGGGTCCCTTGGAAGGAACCACGATTCAGCAGTACTTCAGAGGTCCAGGCTGCCTGCTGTAATCAACGGTACCCTCTTCAACACATTCACAGTGAGCTTGCAAGGTGTGGATATAGGCCCTGTCATATTGTGTGACCAGGCTTTTCCGCTGCAGCAACACCTAATGAAGCCGTATCCGGACAGGGCTACAAACACACCACAAAAGCAAGAGTTCAACGCCCGACTCTCTGGTGCAAGGCGAGTCGCGGAAAACGCATTTGGAAGGCTGAAAGCGAGATTCAGGATTCTACACAAAGGACTTGAGTGTGATATTGACAACTGTACCACCATCATCAGAGCCTGCTGCATCCTCCACAACATCTGTGAGGACCTCAACGACGGAGTTGAGCAACACTGGATTGAAGAGTACAGACATCTCCCAAGGGAGATGCCGCAATATCACACATCTGCTGCTACGGAAAGACGGAAAGCGGAGCACGTGCTCGTGATGTCCTTGCACAGCACCTCTACTGCATGAAGACCACAGCTTAAGGCATGCTGCAGAAGACCCTATCCTGAACGACGAACCATCACCTATAAAAAACGGCCCTTTTCAGGGCCACCCCAAATGCCTACGTCAAAGGCTGCATCTGCGTGTAGAACAAACCCTTTAAATTTTTTCTTAGGAATACAGACCTTTGGCACAAGTGAGCGGGGGTGGTCATAAGCATCCACCTCAAGATAAGCTACATTTAAGACATCTTAGTATCTAGAACACATACACTTGTATGAATTCAGCAATAACTTTTTGAACATAATTTCCTATCCATGTCGAAACACTATGTACAGTGAACCCTGGTTAACATGCCCATCACAGTTGCGGATTTTGGTCGTAAAACAAATTGTCATACTAACGAGAAAAGCTTTGGCAGTGCAAAAAGCCGTATGAGTACTACAGTGATCAACAACATCAGGTGTCCTGTGAAACCTTTGTGCTCTACTTTAGTATCTGTCACCCTCATCCCGAGATATGTATTAAAGGGGCACTAAACCGATATAAGAGCAATCATGTATCAGTAGGAATATGTTCATTTAACTCTGAAACATCTTTTCTTAAATTATGGAGGTCGACATCAACATAAAATAGTAGCGCAGTAATTACAAAACGTGTTGCATACTATTTCTTGAACATGCTCCGCCCTCCAAGTTCCCACAACAATAGGAGCGACGTCATTTTGTCGTTTCGTGCCGGCCATCACCTATGTTGCTGCATTTTTGAATAAGTTTTTTCTTTGTTTGGTTTTTCAGAGCCACTAGATTGCATTCGTGAGGGATGACCTTCCACAACGTATTATTTGTACAGCTTTTCCAGTTGCCTTCACCAATAGAAATAAGATTTCTTTATAAGCCGCACACGTCGCTGTCGCAACAATGCGACAGCAAACAGGTCCTCCCCCGCGGCTGACCTTGTGGGAGTAAAGGATTGGTTGACGACGCAAAACGTCATTCAGGGATAAGTCTGCCCCGTTTGTTGTAGCAGAGTGACGTATGCTGATGCATTAGACAAGGGGGAGGGTTGAGCTGATTTCACTGTTTGGGCCGCTCTTGAAATAGCGAAAGTGCTTGAGCTACACAGTCTTCCGCATATTTAGGTGGAGGGGAAACCCCCTTTAGCAGGGTGTGTTTACATGGCGACGAGACAGCCATTTGAAGCAAATACATGGCCGTAATGAGCAAATGCAAAGCAAGCTAGAAAAAAAGGCAGGGATGGAAGGAAACCGAAAGCCACTGGGAACCTGAATTTTTTCAAGAACCAGAACGTACCGCAATTCGCCATCGGCAATTAACCAAAACCATACCGTGAACTGAAAAAAATGTGATTTCAGTAACCAGTTAGAAATGAAATGCCACAGAGGTTTTAATTACGTAAATATGATTCCAATTAAGAAACCAATTCCTAAAAAAAATTACTAAAAACTACGAAATGTTTATCTTGTTAATGATAATATGCACGTGACCAACTCTTTGGTTAGTTCTTGGCTCGTGTCTGAATGATACTAACCTAGAAGAATGTTCTTTGACAGCGTAAATTATTTCTGAACTATTCGGCTGAGGAACGTTCGAGAAACATGTCATGTATAGTTATGACCAGCTATGCCAGAAGTAAACAGAAAATCATCACTCACAGGCTAGAACTAACAGGCTTAACACATTCTGAATTCATGTACAAATACATGCAACAGCTACCACAAAGAATGGAAGTTTATTACACACGGTGTGTGCAGATAAGTGACACTTGTGCACTTGGCTCCTTGTCTGCTTAACTGACAAGGTTCGGTGGCACACAATGGCACATTTATGCATGCGAAATCTAAAAAAAAATGTGGGAGCTGTACTCAGTATAAAATATAAACAGTGACGAAAACATCAGCTTCCGTGCACTAGAATAAGGCAACATCACGGTCTCAAGTGAGTTGTGTGCACTAGGAACACAACCCATGATTATCCATGTGGGACATCGCTTCCGTTTCAGCACAGATTTAGCGATACTTGAATACAACTCTCCTGAGGCTGACATGCTGCCCCAGTCTAATGCATGGATGCTGATATTTTTGTCTGTCAGTTTATTTTTTAAGCTGAGTATGGCTCCCACGATTTTTTTGTAGAGTTCTCATGCATAAATGCGTGCCACCAGAAGTTCCTCGGGCAAGTAGACAACAAGCTAAGTATGCCAATGACACGTATCTGCACACACCCTGTACATGAAACTGCAAATTACATATGATGCTGCAAAACATTACGACACATTAAAATAATTGTTCATCATCTGCAGCATTTCCCGCTGCAGCTGATTTGCTTCTTCCTGAAGGTTGTGGAAAAAGGTTTCCGCAACCTCGGGGCGTCAGTCCGTCCGTTCCGTCGCCAAGGAAGACACAGCAAACGAAAAGGTTCAAACAACAAACAAGGATTTATTCCATACCTTCGCGCAGCACTTGCCGTCCCAATCGCCACAGCAAGAAAGGCCCCACCGCATCAGTCTCGATGCCTTTTATCCTGTTTACGGCATACGCCCCCTCGTATCAATCATGTGAACGGAACCGGGGATTATCTCAAGCCCACATTCCCCCACCCTCAAAGTGTACACCATTCCACAACTGGCGCCCAACGTTTGGGGTCACAGTTCGTCCGTTCGACAGCGGGGAAGACGCAGCACGCGTTGTTCATTTTTCGTTTGGTACGTTTTTTTTTTCCTTTCTTTTCTTTCATTCACGACCCGCCGGTTTGTTTGTGTTCTTTTTCCGGGGTGTCATTTTTTTCTTTTTCCTTTTTTGAGCTACCGTTGTTGTTTTGAGTGTGCTTAAGTTTTTTTTGAGTGCTTCAGAGCTCCCACTCGGTGCCCGAGCCCCGGACCCGATGCACCATTCGCCGCCAGGCAGATACAACCTCCGGAACAAAGGCCCTGTTCATCAGCGGTCCCGTTCAGAGGAGAGACTGGTTTCAGACAACTCGGCGCCTTCGGAGCCGAAAGGACCACCCGAGGACAAAGGGGCACATGCAGTGCCTCCGTCCCAAGGTACGTAAACTACGGTACCTTCAGTGCCGCAGTTTGACTCGGCTATAACGACAGAACTCTTGTCACGCATGACGGAGTTAGGTTCGTTGGTGGCACAACGCCTTGATGCCGGGTCGGTTTCGCCGCCGCAGGCACAAGCGACCCTGCGACTGAATTTACCGATCCCTACCTTCTCAGGGTATACCGATAAAAAGTCGGTCGCAGACTTCTTGGATGACCTTACAGCCTATCAGAGTGGTATGGGAATCTCAGATGAGGTCCTGATACAACGCATCCTGCAGGTTGCTTTGATCGGAGACGGAGACTGAGGGCCTGGCAAAAAGCAGCAAAGCTGCTTGACAGAGGCCAAGGACCCCAGTGACAATGCGGCAGTTGCAATGGAGAGTTGCGGATCCACAGAAACAAGGAAAGCATAGAGGAGCACTACGTACAGAGAAAAGAAAGAAAGGAAGGAAAAAAAAAGAAGAAATACAATGCAATAAAACAATACGATGCGCACAGCACAAACTACCTAACAGATATTCGACTAGAATGCACTATGAAAAAAGAAAAATACATTGCAGGGACAACGATGCCATACCCAGATATAAGGATCATAACATTTGCGACATTATACATAAGTTAATATGTTCAATCTATTGTTTGGCCAGGAAGTAAGTTTTTAATTGATTCAGTGACACGGGGTTAGCCTCCAGGACCATGTTGGCTTGTTGTAGTTCATTGAGGATAGTAGGAAGTGTTACTGTTAATGATAGTGTGCCGTAGGACTTGCGATAAGAGGGTATTATCCATTTGTTGGCTTCACGAGTGGGATAAATATGGGCGCATTCCATTAGGTTCGCCAGGGAAAGAAAATATTCATTGTTATATTTTAATGGTCTTTGGTAAAATTTACAGACCATGAACGGGTAAAGTTGTGACATTTTTAGTATGTTGAATTTGGAAAAGAGGTTGTCTGTGTGGGCATCATACGGAACATTTGCAACTGCGCGAATAACTCTTTTTTGCGGCAGAAGTAGCATCTGTGTATTTGTCCACGTTGTGTTACCCCAAACTAGGTGACAATAATTAAGATGTGACATAACTAGAGAACTATATATCAATAGCTTCACTGATGTAGGGAGGTAGGAGCGATTCTTCGTCAAGACACTGATCGCCTTTGATATTTTATTTCTCACTTCCATTACGTGATCATTCCATGTTAATGTGTCGGAAAACGTTACACCAAGAATTTTTACAGACCTGGATAACTTGATAACATTGTTATTCATACTGATTGTTAAGGCGGCATGGCAAGTTTTGTTTTTGGGCCTGAATAACACTGCTTTGGTTTTACTGGGGTTGATGATCATACTGTTATTTCTTGACCATGTACAAAGTGCAGTTATGGAATCGTTAGCTAGTATATTTAACTCAGAAATGTCACGATGCGAAATAAAAAGACTTGTGTCGTCTGCATATATTACATATTGAGTATTAGTGCCAGTGGTCACAATGTCATTTATGTATATATTAAATAGCATTGGCCCGAGAATGCTGCCTTGTGGGACTCCTGTACTTAGCTTACGTGTTGTGGACCGGTTTTCCTTTATTTGAACGAACTGTCGACGGTGGCTTAGGTAAGTTTCAAACAGACGGAGAGCTGGCCCACGAATACCGTAGTGCGGCATCTTGTACAGGAGCAAGGAGTGGTCTACCAAGTCGAAGGCTTTAGAAAAGTCCACAAGGATGCCTAATGTGTATAATTTGGATTCAAAATTTCTTAAGAGGTTTTCCTTTATTGTTAATAGAGCTGTTTCAGTGGATCGGTGTTTACGAAATCCGTGTTGTGAAGTTGTAATACATGCGTGTTTATCCATGAACGACGTCACCCTAGTGAAAATTATGCGTTCTAATGGCTTAGACAAGACGGGGAGTATCGAGATAGGTCTATAATTGGACAAAACATTCATGTGACCTTTTTTATGAATAACGGTAACCTTGGCAATTTGCATATTTTTCGGAAATGTTCCAGTGCTTAAAGCCAAGTTATATATGTGCGTCGAGGCGTAATGATATCAATGACAAATTTAATAGGTTTAAGCTGCACGTTGTCACAATCGCGTGCGTTACTATTTTTCAAATTCAAAACAGTTGACAACACTTCGCTTTCGCACGTCGGTGAGACAAATAAAGACTCGGTAACGGTATTTTCTAATGGATATTGAGAACGTAGTCGCGTCAAATTCATAGATTGTGTCAAGTTGCAAAAAAAAATTGCTGAATTCTTCTGGAATTTTTTCTTCACAGCACCCATTAATAACAATATCACTCACCCTATCTCCAGGATTCATAACGTTACGCAGTTCTTTCCAGACCATAGCTGAGTTCGCATTAGAGAATCGATGACGGTAATATTCTGCCTTGGCCTGTTTAACAGCACGGGTGACGCTATTACGATATATTTTGTAGGAACGAAACAATTCAAGATCTCTTGTTTTTACAAACTTTTTGTATAACCTGTTCTTCCTACGTATCATGTGGAGCAGTGCTGGCGTAATCCAAGGTTTCCGCGCACGCGAGGAAAGCTTTATGCGCTGTGTAGGAAAGTTACTATGATAAATCGGCAAAAGTATTGACATAAAGTTGTCGTATGCTTCGTCAGCAGAAGTGGAAGCAAACACAGAGTTCCAGCCAACGCTTAGCAGTTGTGCTCGAAAACTACACAGTTCGATATCGCCGATCTTTTGTGTGATATAGTAATGCGTTAGCTTTTGTTTTTGATTTATCCGTTTGGCAAGCATGAAAGTTGGTATGTGATCACTTATGTCACTACATATGACTCCAGCGGTGATGTCATCAGGAATTTGGTTTGTGATGAGGAGGTCAAGGAGACTGGAAGAGTTGGCTGTTACCCGTGTTGGGTGTGTGACTAGATTGCAACAATTGTAGGATTGTAGTAATGTAACAAAGTCACAAGTTTGTTTGTTTTTATCCATGATATCAATATTGAAGTCACCACCCATATATAGATTATACATATTATCAGTACACATTTGAAGTAGGGTCTCTGTTACACCAAAGAAAGTTGGGTAATCTCCCGAAGGCGGACGATAAACTGCGGTGAAAATATCGCGATTACATTTGATAACCAGTATTTCAATATGATTATTACAGGTAAAGTCGTTCATTATTTCGCATTCGAAACAATCTTTAATTAAAACTGCTACTCCACCACCTCGCCGTGTTAGGCGATTAACAAAGAAATGTTTATATCCAATAGGTGTGAACATTTCAGCACTGTCTGTATACCACGTTTCGGTTAACATTATGACATCGAAGATACATGCCAGGCTGTCAAAAAGGGTATGTAGCTTGTCATTTTTTGATCTGGCGCTTTGCGTGTTCAGGTGAAAAATCGATAACTTATCATGTTTGTTAATCGTACGACTGAACTCGTCTGGAGTTAAAAACATAGAAGGTAAAAGAAAAAGAAGTACATATATGTGCCACATACATCGCACTTATGCGACAGAGCTCAGATCACTTTCAGAGGCAATATGTAACACTGGGTGGCCATCTCCTTTACGGATTAGGATTTTACCATTGTTCACCCATGCATATTTGTAGCCTCTTTCCCTCGCTAATCCTCTTGCTCTCCAGAACAGATGTCTATTTACTCCGGTCAAGTTCTCGTTCAGGAACACGGTATGGGGGATTTTACCATCTTTCTTGGCCTCATTTAGGGATGTTTTGTTACGTAGCCAGTTTTCCTTCATCCTTCTATTCACAAAGCGGACAATTATGATAGGTATTTTGTTTCCACGACCAGGCAAACGATGTATGGCCTGTACATCATTTTCTGTTGGAGGACTTATTTTTAGTGTTGCAGCCAGGTCGCATAGAACGGTCATCAGATCTTCATTTTGTTTTGGTGGAACCCCGTGAATTTCAAGATTCAGCAGTCTGTTATACTGTTCTTCGCTGTTCAAGAGGCCCTTTAGTTGTTCTATCTCTTTCGTTTGGTTAGACACCTTTTCTTCAATGGTTTTCGAGTCCTTCTCTATTCTGGTAAGTTTTCTTTCATTGTTTTTAACATCCAGAAGGACCTTATCGTATTGTGTAGACAGAAAATCAACAGCGTTCTGAATCTCATGCACAGTGTCCTTAATGCTTAGGAGATCATCTACCTTCTTTTTTATTTCCAACAGCTCAGTGACACTATGCGCGACGTCAGATAGCTGCCGTTTTATAGGTGGCAAATCCGTTAGCTTACGGTTTATATCTTCAAGTACACTTGTGGAAACAGTAATCATGCTTTCATTGGGTTCTGCAACTTTACCACTACGTTCTAAGCTCAGTCTGCACGTGCGACACTTCCAGTTCTCTTTGAATTGTTTACTGCGATGTACAGACTCACGGGTTCCCGAGCATTGTGTTCCAACATGGTAGCTCATTTCGCATGAAATACAAGTAATAAAGCTGTCATTTTCAGAAAACGCTTCACGACATTGCATGCAAATATCAGGCAGTTTGGTGTCCATTTTGGCAGCCAGCAGCGTAACAAGATGTAATTAGCAATACTGACTATATATCCTACCTGTAGTGACAGAAGACAAAGTTTAGCACAGTAGGAGAGCAGCTGCCGACTGCCACAGTCTTCCAGACGGTGGGCGCTTTTAACACGATGCTGGGCAAACCGGTCCGAGGCTTGTGCAGAAAAAACGTGAATCTGTAGCCGTTATCAGTGGTCCTTGCGGGGAAGTTGCTAGCTGCCTGCCTTTCCAATATACGTGTTGCCAATGCGTTCTGTAGTGACAGAAGACAAAGTTTAGCACAGTAGGAGAGCAGCTGCCGAATGCCGCAATCTTCCAGACGGTGGGCGCTTTTAACACGATGCTGGACAAACCTGTCCGAGGCTTGTGCAGAAAAAACGTGAATCTGTAGCCGTTATCAGTGGTCCTTGCGGGGAAGTTGCTAGCTGCCTGCCTTTCCAATATACGTGTTCCCAATGCGTTCTGTAGTGACAGAAGACAAAGTTTAGCACAGTAGGAGAGCAGCTGCCGACTGCCGCAGTCTTCCAGACGGTGGGCGCTTTTAACACGATGCTGGACAAACCGGTCCGAGGCTTGTGCAGAAAAAACGTGAATCTGTAGCCGTTATCAGTGGTCCTTGCGGGGAAGTTGCTAGCTGCCTGCCTTTCCAATATACGTGTTCCCAATGCGTTCTGTAGTGACAGAAGACAAAGTTTAGCACAGTAGGAGAGCAGCTGCCGAATGCCGCAATCTTCCAGACGGTGGGCGCTTTTAACACGATGCTGGACAAACCGGTCCGAGGCTTGTGCAGAAAAAACGTGAATCTGTAGCCGTTATCAGTGGTCCTTGCGGGGAAGTTGCTAGCTGCCTGCCTTTCCAATATACGTGTTCCCAATGCGTTCTGTAGTGACAGAAGACAAAGTTTAGCACAGTAGGAGAGCAGCTGCCGACTGCCGCAGTCTTCCAGACGGTGGGCGCTTTTAACACGATGCTGGACAAACCTGTCCGAGGCTTGTGCAGAAAAAACGTGAATCTGTAGCCGTTATCAGTGGTCCTTGCGGGGAAGTTGCTAGCTGCCTGCCTTTCCAATATACGTGTTCCCAATGCGTTCTGTAGTGACAGAAGACAAAGTTTAGCACAGTAGGAGAGCAGCTGCCGACTGCCGCAGTCTTCCAGACGGTGGGCGCTTTTAACACGATGCTGGACAAACCGGTCCGAGGCTTGTGCAGAAAAAACGTGAATCTGTAGCCGTTATCAGTGGTCCTTGCGGGGAAGTTGCTAGCTGCCTGCCTTTCCAATATACGTGTTCCCAATGCGTTCTGTAGTGACAGAAGACAAAGTTTAGCACAGTAGGAGAGCAGCTGCCGAATGCCGCAATCTTCCAGACGGTGGGCGCTTTTAACACGATGCTGGACAAACCGGTCCGAGGCTTGTGCAGAAAAAACGTGAATCTGTAGCCGTTATCAGTGGTGCTTGCGGGGAAGTTGCTAGCTGCCTGCCTTTCCAATATACGTGTTCCCAATGCGTTCTGTAGTGACAGAAGACAAAGTTTAGCACAGTAGGAGAGCAGCTGCCGACTGCCGCAGTCTTCCAGACGGTGGGCGCTTTTAACACGATGCTGGACAAACCGGTCCGAGGCTTGTGCAGAAAAAACGTGAATCTGTAGCCGCTATCAGTGGTCCTTGCGGGGAAGTTGCTAGCTGCCTGCCTTTCCAATATACGTGTTCCCAATGCGTTCTGTAGTGACAGAAGACAAAGTTTAGCACAGTAGGAGAGCAGCTGCCGAATGCCGCAATCTTCCAGACGGTGGGCGCTTTTAACACGATGCTGGACAAACCGGTCCGAGGCTTGTGCAGAAAAAACGTGAATCTGTAGCCGTTATCAGTGGTCCTTGCGGGGAAGTTGCTAGCTGCCTGCCTTTCCAATATACGTGTTCCCAATGCGTTCTGTAGTGACAGAATACAAAGTTTAGCACAGTAGGAGAGCAGCTGCCGAATGCCGCAATCTTCCAGACGGTGGGCGCTTTTAACACGATGCTGGACAAACCTGTCCGAGGCTTGTGCAGAAAAAACGTGAATCTGTAGCCGTTATCAGTGGTCCTTGCGGGGAAGTTGCTAGCTGCCTGCCTTTCCAATATACGTGTTCCCAATGCGTTCTGTAGTGACAGAAGACAAAGTTTAGCACAGTAGGAGAGCAGCTGCCGACTGCCGCAGTCTTCCAGACGGTGGGCGCTTTTAACACGATGCTGGACAAACCGGTCCGAGGCTTGTGCAGAAAAAACGTGAATCTGTAGCCGTTATCAGTGGTCCTTGCGGGGAAGTTGCTAGCTGCCTGCCTTTCCAATATACGTGTTCCCAATGCGTTCTGTAGTGACAGAAGACAAAGTTTAGCACAGTAGGAGAGCAGCTGCCGAATGCCGCAATCTTCCAGACGGTGGGCGCTTTTAACACGATGCTGGACAAACCGGTCCGAGGCTTGTGCAGAAAAAACGTGAATCTGTAGCCGTTATCAGTGGTCCTTGCGGGGAAGTTGCTAGCTGCCTGCCTTTCCAATATACGTGTTCCCAATGCGTTCTGTAGTGACAGAAGACAAAGTTTAGCACAGTAGGAGAGCAGCTGCCGACTGCCGCAGTCTTCCAGACGGTGGGCGCTTTTAACACGATGCTGGACAAACCGGTCCGAGGCTTGTGCAGAAAAAACGTGAATCTGTAGCCGTTATCAGTGGTCCTTGCGGGGAAGTTGCTAGCTGCCTGCCTTTCCAATATACGTGTTGCCAATGCGTTCTGTAGTGACAGAAGACAAAGTTTAGCACAGTAGGAGAGCAGCTGCCGACTGACCTTATAACTGAAACATCGCCATGCTAACATTGTACAGCTATTGTGGCCTTATTGGGCAATCAAGTTAGCTCCTGTACTACTTTGAACCAGACAGATAGCACTGCAGTGCACAAGCTTCAGGAAGCCGCATGACATTCACAATCTTCCCTTGTCTTTGCTTTACATAAGCTGATACGCCATCAATTCGTTTACACAGTCTTTGCACAAGTATTGGTGCCAGATGACAGGTATACCGCATATCATAGGGTCCTGATGCTAAGAAATGTTGTCTTTTCTTATTGCAAAGCAAATTTGAAGTGCAAAATTTTAAGTCTCACTCCCAGACACTGTTAAAGTTAGGCAACTTGACAAAGTGTGCCAGCGGGAAAGTTCATGAAAGACGCAAACCGTCTTGAGCGAAGACAGGTCTGCGTGTAGACTTGTACAAGTCAAGATGCGGCTTCAAGCCAAGTCACATCTGTCAATTCCGGGGTAGCAGGCTGAATAAAAATTGGTTTAGGACACAAATGCTGCCATACCAGCAGTGGACAGCTGTTTCAGCATTGGGCAATTGTCAGCAGTGCACAGGTACTATTATAATTACAATTGTATTTCCTGCCACTCGTATCAGTGAAAAACAGTTAATTAAGAAGCAACCTCATTGTTTGTTATTCATCGTTCTTCTTATCTTACATCTTGTAACAGCTGCTTTATCTAACAACATACAAATACAAACATTACTAAACCAAACATTTACCTTTCAAGGTAATCCTATATTTTTGTAACGTAAAAAAAAAGTAATCATGCATCTTAAAAAAGCATTTTGCACACAAGGTATAACCACTGGTATAACTATTGTTACATAGGGTGTGTCTCCCTTCAAACACATACATTTCTTAAGCCATGTGCACTGATTTCAAAAGAGTGCACCAGAAGTAACGAGTGCATATTATATTGAGTTATGAAATAAACTCCCCCATTTTCGTCTCCCCTCATCATCTTGAAGCAGAGCAGTCGGATGGCAAGTTCCACAGAGCATATGAGATTATCACCCATGCGTAGTGGTTCAGCTAATGGTTCATGACTTCACTGTTCTTGATGATGAAGCTGTTGTGTAGATGTGTGTACACGAAGTAGTGTAACTGTAGTTCAGGCAGCTGGAAATACAGGTTTTCACATGTCACAAGTCGTAACAAATAGAATCAAACGCTAAAGAGCCGCAAAATGCCAAAACGCTTTACCTGGATGCTTTCTTCCACTAGCGAGAGATCATTGGCGGGAAGTGCCCCCAAAAATCCATGAATTTTGCGGAAATATGGCCAGGTTATCGCCGCCGAACCAGTTCCGCACCTCGCTAGTGCCCTGCATTTACAAAAACGGGCTTTGTAATTCAGTACTGAACATACAACAGTGCGACAGTTGGTCAGTAGAAGCAAGAATGCGCTATGAACACCAAATAGAGAACAAGGTAAATAAGTGCAATGAAATGAAAAGCACCCCTACCTGTATTCTGTCGTCAGGTTTTCTACCTTCATTCTGACTTGCTTTCCTGCGAAGGTTGCACCTTGGCAACCCTCGGTTAGGGCTGACGCGATGCGGTCATAAATGACAGCATTCCTTTTTTTGCTTCTCGAAGTCCCTAGACTGTCTTCCCACAAGTTCAGGAGATGCCTGGTCATTGCATCCGACCAGACGAAACGCTTCTTTTTCGTTTGGTCCATCGCAAAATCGGCCGACGACGCAGACGCAGCATTGGAGGTTTGTCAGGAGCATTGTCAGGAGCTCCTGACATTGAGGAACATTAGCATTGTCAGTTCAGTCGGTCAACTGACGGCGAGGAGCTCAGATGAAAGTGGACCACAGTTGACGTGTCAACCACGGTTGGCGCTGCAGTGTAACACTCTCAACCGCGGTTGAGTTCAACCGTGGTCGACTCAACCGTGGTTGAGAGCGCTAGTGTAGTATTAGTCATATGTGTTTGCGCTGACAGTTTTGAAAGGTTTAACCCTTTGTACCAGTTCAAGAAGCATGTCTCACAAGCAGTGTAGACTTGTAGTCAGATATTGCAAGTACGGTCGACTGTGTAAATAATTTTCATTACAAATCATTCTAGACTACAAACCAAGGTTATCACATGATGAGGACAGCACTTGTGTAATACATATTTTGAGTAGCCTATTCAGCTTCACCATAGAGTGGTTTCTTTTGTACTACATTTTCCACCTATGTTTGAAGAAAAAATGAACTAATGCCTTTTGCCCTGAGCATGGATTTATCTCCGCCTGTGTACAAGAAAGCTTTGTGAACCTGATACAACCATTAAACGTGTGAAACAAAAGCCGGCTACATTATGCCAATAGATTTTATTTCCCCCGTTCTTGCTATTTTTTCAGTTGCTGTGTGGAGAGCTGGCATTTAGGTTTATGTTGACAGGGCAGTAACAGCCGCTTTCCTTCCATACAATATACAAGCAGTCCAGATGTGAAGCTCGAAGTGCTGAAAAAAGAAAAAAAAATAAGACGAAGAGAAGAAACTATAATGTGCATATCAATGCCCAATACCACCATAATCCTGAACCCTTGGAGTGTCCTCTGTGCACTGTAACTGTAACTGGAATTGTACTAAAAGTCACAGGTGTGCATATAGTTGATGAGATGCCGTTTATAGCCAGTTGCTAAAATTGAACTTTAAAAAGTTCATTAGAATCAGCAACACAATTCAGAAAAGTGTTTGCAGCTGGACCAAAAACAATAATGTGCACATTGGTGGGTTCATAACGTAGTATTTGTCTCTGCATAAAAAGGGGTGGCCCTGGAAAGGGCCTTGTTTTACTTTAGTTTCAATGGCTCGTTCAGTGTGTGACGCAGGTGGAAGCTTCACTTCCGGAACCTAAAAATAAAAATTCACAGTATAACAACATCAAGCCTTCACAGTACGTGAGCAATATATATCGCTTGCAGAGGCTGATACTCTTGCATAGGCTGCCGGTTTCAAAACATGAACATTCACTGTGACTCACGATTCACATTTCATTCACTGTACAACACCTAACTTTCCTAATAAATCGAGCTTCTCGGTCTCACCACCTGAAGCAGATTCCATCAAGCTGCTTGTCTCCACCTGTGATAGAAATTGAGCACTTGATATTGGAAAATATCATGAATAAAAGCGTAATGCCGAATGAGGCTATTCTGTTGGAAAGCTGCCTCCTTGGCTCTCTCTGGCTTAAAAAAATCATGGTGAGTCTTGCTGGGTTACAAGAACAAGGAAAGATGGGATAAACTTTTTCGGTAACAATATAGCACTGAATTTGAATATTGCAACCGGAAAATTTGGAACGATATAGTCAAAAATTTACATGGTGTGCCGGTGGGGCCTAAGGGGGTCTGGTATATCACTACCGGCCGCAGTTTATACATATTCCGATGTACACTTGCAGAAACGAATGGCTGAAAGAGCGTGAATTAGCGTACTGCCGTACATACTTTGTTATATTGTTGGGAGTTTATCCCCGAACAGCAGAACCGACATCTCGTGAGATACTCTCCGCTTTATTGTACGTGCTTTCACCCCTGAGTGTATCTTTACATTGAGTCATCTAGATCTCGTGCGTCTAGACGACACGCAGTCTGATCTTACTCGAGCCACACCCAGACTATCTGGAGCCACTTCGTGGCCAGTTATATCAATTCACCACACTTGTGGGGCTTCATTCGAGATGAACTGAAAACAAATGCTTACCTGCTCATCCGGTACGTCGGTGGTGTCCATTTGCTCATGGAGCAATGTGGGTACAGCATAGGGCTTTAGCCTCTTTCGTTTTCCTGACACTACGGGATTGCAATAAGTCCACCTCCACGTACGCTTCGTCGGCAAAATGCGAGGAACAAACGTGCCGAACGTGCAATTCTTCTGCCACGCTAAGAAGCCTGCCGGCGATTGCTGCTTTCGTTTGGCGTCCCTGTCCTTGGGCTCGTGAAATGTCAATTCTGGGTTAGCCTCAGACTATTCTTTGCAGTCAGTAGCTCCACGATGCGTTCACGAACTCAACGACATGTTGCAATTTCACCACTGAACGAAACTCACAGCACTTCCGAAGAAATAGGTTGTTTCGTACACGTAGCCATGTAGGACACCATCTCCAAAGCAGACGATGTCTCCGAGAGAAAATGGGGGAACGGTGCCGGCGACGCGTCGCCCTGGCATTGGCCCTGTTGGCCCTTGCGTCACAACGATGTCATCGGAGGTTTCGCTGATTGAAAAAAAAAAAAAAAACTCGTTTGTTTAATATCCGAACATTTCTCAGCAGAGAAAATCGGTGAAATCGATTGTCGAATGATGCCAAGCATTCTCTTAACCATTTCCTACCCATGTCTCCGGATGCGATATTCCCTTTAACTGAATCCGGAAGAAATATTAGAATATTCAGAGTTGCAATGAGTCAGACGGCATAAAACATTAGTACCTTGACGGTCGGAGGTCTATCGGCCTGTCAGAACAATGCGAGGTGCCATATTCAATACTGTCAGAATGTCGTCTACAGCGTTGCCCATTTCCTATAGCAGACAGAACTTTCAATACAAGGAAACACTAAAGGACAGGACTAGGAGAGGACAGGACGCAGTTTCCGTCTTATCTTTCGCAGTTCTGTCGTTCACGGGGTCTTGCAAGGAGTGTTTTAGCAATTATACGCTATACCATATCTATGATGCCCCATTAGGGGCTGCTGATCTAATATGAGACATCACCTGTGTGACCGCAGAGCCTCGTTGACGGACTATTGGGTTCTCCTGTGGAGCTACTAAGCTCACCTGCTGGGCAGTTGGATACCCTTTGTTGGGCCGCCAGGGGCCATGTGGTACCATAAGGCCTTTTTGTGGGGCCATTCGGCAAACCTGACGGGCTGTGGGACAGCATTTGTCAGACCGCTAACAGTCCTGTTGGACCACTAGGCCGACAAGCCGTTTATAGGCCGACAAGCTGTTTTATGATCCATCAAAATATTCTAATGAACCATTAGAATTTCTGATGGAGTCTTATCGGATTTTTCGATCGGGCCTGGCCGTTCGAGAGGCCTGGTGTTACACCGAACTAGAAAAACTTTCCGCCACCCAAAGCTGTTACCCCGCATGTTCGTGGTGCGCCAAGCAATGTCCTGCCATCGAGTGGAAGCTCTGGTTTGTATGGCTTCGCTAGCTTCAAAAGTCTACACAACTGCAAGAGCGGGATCCTCGTCTGCAATGCCCAATTTCGTAGTTCATTGTCAAGCCTGGATCCCGTACAGGAGGCTGCAATACTAACGGCGTTCTCGGCGCTGTTTACGTAACTTAAGTTACGTAAACAGCGCCGAGAACGCCGCTAGTACATCCATCTCAGATTGTTCCTCAGCCTAGAACGACCGCAGCCTCCTGTTAGGGATCCATGCTTGAGGTTACCTTACAACTAGTGCAGGGGCATCTGTCATTTCCAAGTCGACAAATGTCTAAATGCCCGACAGTGCACAATCACCATGAGCGATCGGATATGATAGGCTTACCTGAAAGTGTCGTCGCCATCGCGCGGTTGCTTTTCACTGCCTGTACCTTCACCTGCGGCGGGATCAAGCGGCAGATGGTCTGTGGAGTAAGGGTCGTCATCTAGCACAATTTCTTCAACGCTGTAATCCCCAGAGTCGCTTGAAACCGGCGCGACGCTGGCTGTCTACTCGCCGCCTCGCATTTCAGATGCTCGGGCGACTCCACCGATCAGCTGTGCCGGAAGGCGCGCTCTCATTGGCCCCGTTAGGTGTGACGTTTTCAAGACTTTGCGGAGAGCTGGTGGAGAGGGACTCCCTTGTCCGTCGTCTGCTCTTTCGATGTATTTCCTTAGATTGCTCAGCATATACGAAACCTATTCACTTGGGGTTTTCGATACTCTTATCAGACAGAGACCCCCAAGAAATATTGTGGTACTGAAGTTTCGGAATCGACCGGGATGGATGCGATAGGTCCCTTTAAATATGGTTCGTGATATGTGACCCCCATAAACTTCCCTAAAACTGATCAGTGCCCAGACACTCACGCTGCGAACACCCCAGCGTGTAAAGACGATTGAGCATCGTGCGACGCTCGCATCCTCTAAAAGGTCACGTGCCATGTGCCAGGCATCCATAACACGACTGGGAGCTTCATACGCGAACGCCCCTTTCCATATATCAGCCGGATGTCGTGCGTCAGCAGTTTGAAAAATTTTCCTAGTCCTGACGGAATTATCTGATGGAATGGAGTGTTGCGAGAGAAAAAAAAAAAAAAAACACGCGATTGCACTGCGAAAGTTCGATTCTCGATGGACCTACAGAATGTCTCAACCAAAAGCAATAAGAAACACAGACGTTGTGTTAGCCTTGAGTTAGTACCCCAAACCATCCCCACTTCAATGTTGCTTGTGTGAGTAAATGAAATAAATTTAGACATCTCACCCCTTCTACTTTACCGCGGCAGCAAACAGTACTCTCGGATTCGCCAAGTCACGGAAGACAAGCTATTAGTATAGTATTTGTGCTACCAGCATCTACTTCCACTTGATGCCTATGCATCAAAGGAAATGGACACTGCCATCCTAAGTGAGCTTCTAGGTCTTCTACTCTGCGGAGCGTTTCTTTTTCTTCTTCTTCTTCTTCTTTTTACTTTCTCTGTTTACTTTCTCTGCCCGCTGCCTGCGCGTCTGGTTGGGTGTTCCCAAAACGTCACAGACATACCTGGTCCTAGCAGAGGGCAATGAGTCTCCAGCACACATTCTGCGCGACCTGGAAACCCTTCGCGCCTACTCACCACCCGCCCACCCGCCCACCATTTGCGGGAAATCGACCATGACTGCCCTGCGTCGGCATTCGGTGCCGCTGTCCGGCGACCGAAGGTGTCGGTCCCATCAACTTCGCCTTACACCCCACCAATGTGGTCGATGGTCATGTAGCGGCGCTTCCAACCGCCGGACGAAGAAGCCGACGAGACAGCAGCGCCACCCGGCGCGAGCATAACATTCTGGCTCCCAGCTTCTCATCCTCACGGACGTTCAATCCAGTCCAGCCTTCGGACAATAAACTGCTGCCCCCAAACTTGGAATACACTCTCATTCCTACACTGGTGACCCGAACGTGATTTGAACACGCAACCTTCTGACCTCCGGCGCTCCGACGCTCTGACACGGCGCTCCGACCGCACTAATGGTGGATGCCTCCAACGTGGCCGTGGGCGCGGCCTTGCATCAGAAGTATGACGACAGCCTATAGCCTTCTTCAGTAAGAAGTTGAAACACGCCGAACAGAAATACGGCATGTTCGGCCCGGAGCTCCTTGCTGCTTGCTGCTTGCTGCTTAGTCAGGCACTTTCGCCACTTTTTGGAGGCCTGAGACTTCACGATCCTCTCGGACCACAAGCCTCTCTCCTATGCTTTTCGTTCTGCTAGCGGCCGCTACTCGCCTCGTGAGATTCGGCAGTTGTCCTAGCTGGCGGAATTCGGCACGGAGATCCAGTATGTGCAGGAAAGCGCCAACGGTCCCGCCGATGCCCTCAGCCGCATCGCGCCGCTCTTTGTACGTGCCACATCCCTCTCGCCGAAAGACCTCGCATCCGCTAAACCCTCCGACGAAGAGCTCCGCCGACTCCGTGAGACGCAGTCGTCTTCCCTAAGGCTGGAAGACATTCCGCTGCCCGGCACGGACATCACGCTGTGCTGCAACACTTCGACCGGCCGTGCAAGACCTTTCGTGCCAGCAGAGCTCCGGCGCGCTATCTTCGCTTCCATTCACGAACTGTCCCACCCAGGTGCCCGACCTACTCAGAAACTCATCGCCGAGCGCGACGTGTGGCCATCCATGAATGCGGACATTCGAGCTTTCTTGAGGTGCTGCGTCTCTTGTCAGCGCTCAAAGATCCAGCATCACACCAGCATCCCGCTTGGCAAGTTCGCGCCGCCCGACGCCCGCTTCGATTCCGTCCATCTTGACATAGTTGGTCCTCTTCCCATCTCGCGCGGATACCGGTACCTTCTCACGGCCATTGACCGGTTCACCCGCTGGTCAGAGGCTACGCCCATCCCCAACACAACCGCCGAAACCGTAGCCGCCACCTTCCTAAGCAGTTGGATCGCCCGTTTCGGTGTGCCCTCACGAGTAACAACAGACCGAGGTCCTCAGTTTGAAAGCCGCCTTTTCACCGCCTTCACCAATCTACTTGGCACCTCGCGCGTAAGAACAACTTTGTACCACCCTGCGTCGAACGGTTTGGTGGAGAGGTTTCATCGGCACCTCAAGGCTGCCTTGATGGCGCATTAGGTCCGCTCCCACTAGACTGATGCCTTACCCCTAGTGCTTCTCGGTGTCCGTTCTGCCTTCAAGGCCGAATATGAAGGCCGAAGACCTTGGCTGCAGTCCAGCGCAGCTCGTCTACGGCTGCAGCCTGCGCCTCCCCGCCGAATTCTTCGTCGAGTCAAGCTCGCCCTCCACCCCTTCCGAGCTCCTCGACCGCCTCCACCGCGTCTTCGACAGCCTCCGCCCAGTACCCACCCGTGCCAACTCCTCCTGCAAGCCCTACGTCCCGCAACAAAATGCCACTGCCACCCGTGTTTTCCTCCGCATCGACGGAGTTAAGCCATCCCTTGTTCCCCCCTATACTGGCCCCCATCACGTTCTGCACCGCTCTGACCAAACTTTCCGCATACTCATCAACAGACGGGAAGAGACAGTCAGCCTGAACACGCTTAAGCCCGCCTTCCTGGAGAATGCGGACCCTTTCGTCTCGTCACTCTCGAACACTACAGACTTCGACCGTACGCCTTCGCCCATCGACTGCCAGGCCCGAGCTTCCTCGCCGTTTTCAGCGGGGGAGGGAGGCACTGGTGCGGCGCTTCCAGCCGCCGGACGAAGAAGCTGACGAGACAGCAGCGCCACCCGGCGCGAGCTTAACGTTCTGGCTCGCAGCTTCTCATCCTCACGGACGTTCAGTTCAGTCCAGCCTTCGGACAAACTGCTGTCCCCAAACTTGGAATACACCCTCATTCCTACAGTCACACCCACTGTGTACACACATATCCCTGGCATCACGAGCAAAACCGACCATCCCCCGCCAGTCCTGCGCTTCCTCGTGCTGGAGCACCTGGACGCCCTACACTGCTAGCGACTGCAAATATATACCGACGGCTCGGTCTCCGCGGGCGTCTCCACAGCAGCACTGTTCCTCCCTTCCGAAAACATCAACAAGCCTTCAAGCTTCCCCACGAAACGTCGTCCACCGAAGCGGCGCTTGTACCCATCCACGAAGCACTGAAGATTGTATCCTCTCGACCACCTGGAAGCTGAACAGTACTCACAGACAGCAAGTCGGTACTGGAGGCACTGTCTTCGCCTCGCTCGCAAGTTATTTCTGACATCCGCACACTGATCCTGACTGTGCACGACCTCCTCGTCACCTTCGGCCACTCCGTGTGGTTTCAGTTGGTGCCAAGCCACATTGGCTTGCCGGGAAACACACGTGCCGACGCAGCAGCGAGGCGCGCTCATGGTGCAGCTGAGTACAACACTGTCATCCCGTTATCACCCTCCGTCTGCCGCATACACAGACGCCGGCGCTTTTCCTCCGACGCCCGCCTTTTCATGGAAAACACTGTCGCAGCCAACACCTTCCTCCACCGCATTGCCCCGAAGATGGCCTTCACTGTGTCGCTACGGCTGTCTCAAAAGGAAGAGTCAGCTCCCCGTCGTCTTCGCCTGAATGTCGCCCGTACTCCATCGTTCCTGTTCAAGATCAAGCAGCGTCCCTCTTCGGCGTGGCCCTCCTGCTCCACCGACGCCGACACCCATTACTTACTCTTGACCTGTCCAAGATATGCCGGTCCTCGGACTTCACTCACGCACCGCCTATCTGCTCTGGGGCACAGATACCTCTCTTTGGCCACCCTACTGGGCCCTGTAGGGCAGAAGCAATTGGGCGTTACCAGAGCGCTATTATGCTTCCTGGGTGACTGTGGGCTCCTACACTCTAAATCCGACACCCGATATGTACCGCATGAAAGAGGACCCGCACCTGGGCCAGGCGGTACACATGAGGTGCAGTCCTCAACCAGCAGGTACAGTCCGCGACCACTGCGAAATTCAAACGGTACAAGGGCTCCGAGACCCATCCGTACCGGCTAGGTACCTTTTAAGCGCGATCTATAGCAGCTGTACCTCATGTGTACCGCGTGTTTCCGGCGCATGAGTACGAACGCCTTCTCACGATATCCATGCGCTGCAAAAATATTTCGTGTGATTCCGAATACCAGTCTATAAATTCCCTTGTGCAGCAGTGCCGTAATGGATGAGCACTATCATTCTGTCAAAGAAGTGCAATAACTAGAACCCATGACCGTGAGGGATCGCATGTTTAGGAAGAATTCGTTTCTTGCAACCGCTGCAAATCAGTTTGTTTTGAAACGTCGGGGAGCGAGGACGAGTCTGCTCGGTCTTCGAAGAAATTCGTTCGACGCTTTCAAGATTGAAGTCATTTAAGGTGCGTATTATATCTCTGAAGTAATTATTCGTCTTCACGACGCATTTTCGTTCATCTTCGCTCTGATTCCCAGTGGTCCTGATCACCGGCATGCTGGACACAACGACTGAGGGACGGAGAAAACGAACTTTTTGCTTCATGCACGAACGTTGATGCGTGAATTAGAGGAGCCGAGAGTGCATTTTACACCTGGATTACACAAGCAAGTAGACATGTTTTTCAGGCAAGCTATTTCGGTTGTTGGATTTTTTTTACATTGTATTTTCGTTCCTAGGTTACGTCAAGCGATGTCGTAAATGGGTGAGTCAATCGTCTACTGTGGTTGGTGTTACGTTCTGCGGAAGAAACGGAAGTTGGGGAAGAACAGCTATCCAAAGGTGTGGAAGAGATAAAGAAGCGTGACCACAGAGCAGCTGCAGTGGTGAAGGAGAGACGCAGTGGTCATCGTTCATCCATATACGGTGTGCCCCGTGTGTTCGGCGTTTGTGCATCATGACAATGGACGCTCGCGATGAACAAGCATCAATCCTGAAATGGATATAATTTTAGAATAAAGGTATTTGTTTGTTATATTTATCGTGCAGCGTAGCTTCCTGGGGCTGTTAATATATCGTGGAGGAGGGGAACCACCCCGACGGGTAGGCCTAAATCGCTGCGCGCTATCCGTTACATGTACCGCATGTGAGGGCGCATGTACCTCTTAATTTTAAGAGGTACATTTTTTAAAAAATGTACCTCTTGTCCAAGCGGTACTTAACCGTTACATATGCGTTACCTGATTTAGAGTGTAGACTGCCTCTGAGCGATCGTGCACTCATGCCACCCTGCTGCCCATGTGCCGCTTGCGTCTTTTTCCTTTTCTGTTTCTGTTTCTTTTTTTGTCTCCTTTTTCTTTCTCCTTTTTTTTTCTTTTTTCTACAAGGAAAAGCGAGTCGACTTCTGTCTGGCTGACCTTTCCTTTCTGCTTGCCTTTTTTCTTTTTCGTAATAAACATATCCCCCCTCCAGAGGAGTTTTTTTTTACCACTTCTAGAAGGAGTACGCATGCCATGCGTACTCTTCCTAGGCGTACTCTTCGCGCCCAGCGGAGCATGAGCTCCGCCGGGCTGGCGCCAACGTCAGGCTTGACCGCGGCACGGAGTCCAAGAAGGACGATGGGCAGGTGGGCCGACCAGTGCGTTCGGTCTTCGTGAGCAATGAGTGCAGCTTTTAAATGACGGTGCATGCGCTCGACAATGCCGTTGGATGCAGGCTGGTATGATGTCGTCCGCGCTCGAGCAAGTTTGTGAAGGCGGAGACGAGGGCACTTTCAAACTGTCTGCCGCGGTCAGTAGTGACTGAGAGGGAACGCCGAATCGGGAGATCCATGCCGACAGGAAGGTAGCGGCGACAGTTTCGGCAGTCATGTCGGGCATTGGCACCGCCTCGGGCCAACGGGTGAACCGGTCGATCGCTGTCAGCATGTACCGAAAACCGGATGACGGAGGCAAGGGGCCCACTATGTCCAGATGCACCACGTCGAAGCGAGTGTCGGGAAGGGCAAACTGGCCATGGGGGGCGATTGTGTGGCGGCAGACCTTTGATCGTTGATAGGGCAGGCAGGCGCGGACCCAAGCCCGAACGTCGGCACGTATTGAGGTCCAAACATAGCGTGCGCTGATCATGTGCTGGGACGCCGGAACGCCGGGATGCGCAAGGTCGTGTAGGGAATTGAAGACCGCTCGGCGAAGACCGGCAGGAACGAAAGGCCTGGGCTGGGCCCCGGACGTATCGCAACACAGCGTCAGCGGAGAGTCGGGAATGGCGACGTCGGTAAGCTTCAGAGAGGTGGTGTTGGAAGCGCGCAAGCGGGTGAGCTCGTCATCGGAGTTCTGGGCCTGGGCGATAAGCTCAGGGGAGAGTTGTGGGTCGATGGCAAGCCTGCTCAATGCGTCGGCCGGAGAGTTGTTCGCCCCACGGGCGTGCTCGATGTCAGTGGAAAACTCCGCGATGTAGGAGAGATGGCGGATTTCTCGGGGGGAGTACTGACTGCCTGCGGAACAGAAGGCATGCGTCAACCAAAAATAACCATGGGAAGTTTCGTCGCAGTCCTAGGTTTAGGATGAGGGAGCGCTGCGTGTACACGGGAATTCCGGTATTGTTGACGGCAGTTAGATGAAAATCGGGGGGCGCTTTTTGTAGAGCACGCTAACTTCGGCGCCCGTATCGACCAGGAATTTGGTGTGGGATGCCTGGTCCACCACGAAGTAAAGTCGGCTGCCTGGATTGCAGGAGACTGCCGCAGCCACTAGCGGTCTCCGCCGGAGTTTTCCGCCCAGAAGCAAGGAAGAATGCAGTGATGGGTTTTGGAGCCAAAACGACGATGGTAACGGCAGAGACGGGATGGCTGTTGTGGCGTAGGTGTGGGAGAACGGGGACGACTGTTGTAACGACGCCGTGGGGATCTTGATCCTCGCCGTCGAGGGTCGTTGCGGGCGAGTGAGGGAACTACCAGGGTCGAAAGACGGGCGAGATCGGCTTGGAGCTGCGCCACAGCACCCGTGAGGTTCGAAGGATGGGTGTCAGTAATGGCGGCGCAAGTGGCTGGTCCAGACGCAACGGCGTGGGAGAAGGAGGCGGCAGCAGGAATTGCAGCGACTTGCGGAAAGGAGACCCCCATTATCTTGTAGGACAGGACAACCAGAGACCAGCAGAGGAGAATGTTTATTCTGGCAGGGTGCTGCCGGTGGACTGACGGCCAGAGAGCCGAAAAGCGCGGGCCGGAAAAGAAAAGGGAGCGCGCGATAGATGGCACGGCCGGATGTCGTCGTTGTCGTCACCACAATCTTGTCCGCGTGAGCGGGCAGGTCTTGCAGAGGGAGGGTGGTTACCGTGGCCAAAATCATTTGCACGTTCGCGGGCAGGCGGCTCAGGAAGAGCTCCTTTAAGAGGGTGGGATCAAAAGCCGCCGCGCGATCGGCAAGGAGATTTTGCATGTCGCGGAGTAGTTGACTCGGGTGGTGATCACCAGCTCTTCGGCGGTCAGAAGCTGTTGGAGGCGCTTACGCTCCGATGCTGTAGTGCGCTCCAGGATGGCAGTCTTCACGGCATCGAAGGGAGCGTTCGCTGGAGGAGCAGACAGGATATCGACCACCTGGGCGGCAATGTCTTGCGGAAGAACATTGACAACGTGGCGGAATTTGGTGAGCTGAGTGGTGATGTGCGCGAGCTCAAATTGGCACTCCACCTGCAAAAACCACACAGGTTCTGGGGCCAAAAGGGGGGAAGCCGAACGGCGAAATGCTGCACGGCTGCCGAGGTGGGCGAGGCCGTGCTGGACGGTGAGGCCGCAGGCGGAAAGGCGCTGGGTACGTTAACGGCGGGGTTTGCTGGCGGTGGGTCCATGTCGGGTTTTGTCCGGGTCACCAATGTAGTTGATGGACAGACCAGGCAGGAAGGACAAGACCGCTTTAATACTGTGGCCGTTTGCCACCATCTACCAGGAAAGAATGAAAGGGGCTCGCAGGCACCAGGAGCGCGAGAAGGGCGTGACACAGGTGTTGGCTTCGTCTGCGTCACGGAGCGGCGCGTCGTCTGCTACAGACTAAACACGACCAAAATGATTCCACGTACTTGGTGAAAGCGGCTGGGTGCTTACGCGCTGACAAACGCCCCGCCACTTTCGCCATGCGTGGAATCATTTTGATGGCGTTTAGTGCTTAGCTACTTATTGTTTTCACGATAAAACCACGCTGCCTACACTGTTAGAAAAAAAAGTATAAATGAGGTATAATAATGGGCTCTTATACCTCTCTGATACCTTCTGCTTCAGATGTATATCTTTGGAGGGTATAGAAGAGGTACAATTTTCCTATTTATACCTCCAACCCTTCTCAAGGGTATGAAAGAGGTATGAAGGAGGGCTAGCGTACCATATTTATACCTCATCACCACGCGTTTATCCCCGGTACAAGTTATAAATCACCTATACGTTCCGCGGTACAGATGAGGCTCCTTATACCTTCTGCGTTTCTATACCTTTATGGGGTGCGTTTTCTTATTCAACTCTGGCAACTCCGAGTTACTCTCAGCCGGCGAAAAATAGCCAGAGTAGCCAGATTAGCGGAAATGACGTCATAACTCTGCGGCGAAAATTAGCCAGAGTAGCCAGGGAGTGACAACTCTACTCTACTCTACTCTGCTCTGAAGAAGGGTAGCCGTCGTTCTGACGTCACACACAAGCTAGCAGACGACGATGCGTCGTCTGCTACCAACCGTCTTGTTGACAGACAATATGGGTGGTGTTCTATTTCGAAATGTAGGACTGGTTAAAAACTGTCGACCATTTTCAAAATCTGCTGGAGTGCACGCGTCTGCGTTAAGTTGTTAAACAGAGTGCCTGCTGGTACTTCCACATCGTCTCGCCCGTCAGGTCGCCAAGGCCAGTCCGCCATTTTGAGCGCAGAGTAACTCTGGCCGTGCGAAAATTACGGTCAAAGGTGGCTACTCTGAAGTCACGTGACGGGGACTGCGGAGCGACCGAGGGCACGTCTGCACTCCGCGAGATCCAGCGAGGAAGTGACTGGGGCGGCGATTTCTGATTTCTGAACTAATTTAATCGCAAAATTATTAAGAATTGTTCTAGCACTATTCCCATTCAGGGCAGCACTATCGACATCGTCAAGAATGTTCCTTGTCAAAAAAGAATCAAACATACAAAGCGTCAACAAAGGAAAGCATGCATGTGGGGGATGTCAGGACACGTCAGGACAAATCGTACGACTGCTGCGCAACAGAGGAAAACAAACACAGAGACACTTGAACAGAGTGAAAACGACACTCACTATAATTTTTCACGTTCACCGCATTCCCTCACTGTAAATCCGTTCGTCACAAAATCCACCACAATCGTCACACACCATTCACCAGTGACGAACCACACATCCGCACCCCATCAGAGGCAGATGGAACCCAACCGAAGCTACGCTCTTCCACTGACGGCCAACGCAATTGTTAGGAGCAGAATTAACGTGTCCACACCCGCCAGTGTAGAAGAAAGAAGTGAATCCTTGCGCCCCCTGCAGGCCGTGCTCATTGGTCGTGACGTCATCCTATTGTCTCAGGGCTACACTGTTTTTTTTTCACTAATGCTCCTCTGGACAATGTTCAGCTGAAACAATAGTGTCTCGGTATTACGTCATCATGCAGCTGCGTGGCTCAAGGACGCGTACGCTCTAGACAGGGGACCTGTTATTTATTGAATCACTATCCTAAGATTATTTCCTTTATTCTACTATAATGATTGTATAGGGAACTATTGCAGAAAAACACCATACATGAGAGGTGATTGTAGGAATTAAGCATTTCATTCCCATGCAAAAGAACAAAATATCCTAACACCTTCAATGCCTACATACAACGAGCTAATCCAGACATGTCCATCCCTTCCGAGAGCCAGGCAGTAAACTGAATAATGCCGCTTTGTTCCTCGACTGGATAAAGCCATGCACCTGTCCCCCTTGCGGTTACTCTCTCAACTAAATGAATCGCAAAATTATTAAGAATAGCACTACTCCCATTCAAGGCAGCACTATCGACATCGTCAAGAATGTTCTTTGTCAAAAAGAAAAAACTACATGTAGAAAGAAAACATGACAGAACAGGTCAGGACATGTCAGCGCATGCTTGTCAGACAACACGGGGGAAAAAAGCAGAGAAACACTTGAACAAAGCAGAAAACCAACATCAAATTATTTCTAAGCACACGCACTCCTCTTATTCAAAAACAGTGCTCATCATAAATCCGTCCAGGACAATACACACCATTTTTCTATTGCTACACTTTTTTTCAGTAACGGTCAATGCATTGCTACAGACTGCCTGACGTCATCACATCCTGTCTGAAGAAGACAAAGTCTCCTATTATTTATTGAATCGCAAGATTATTTCCTTTGTCCGATTTATAATGACGTTCACTTTTACAATAAAATTCAACAAAAAAAGCACCGTGCATATTAGCGATTTTCACCCCAAAGGCTCATCATGGTCATTAGAATCACAACACCAGTAAACTACCACTGCTCTTTTAAAATAATAAGTGAGATCACTCAACATCATCACCAGGCTTATGTAATGCATGACCCTTTCTATGCTCGCGTACTCATTGTCTGAGGCTACACCTGCGAGCAACAAGGCGTGAAAGCCGGGGGCAAAGTTCCATTCGCGCACGACAAAGCACAAGACAGAACGACTTTACGGGAACATGATGGCATTCCCACGATATTAATGATTTTTTATCTTGCATTGCAGTTTAGAAAAACTACTACTACTACAAAACTATAATTTTAGGAGTCTATTAACATTCTACCTTCTATGGAAACTATAATTGCCCTATTACTTGGATCGCTATTAATGAAAAGCGGTCCAATTTTTTCTCTCTTCCCATTTCAGCCTTGTCATACAGTGAAGCAAACTCACATCCAAAATAATTAATTTACACTGAGGGTGCCGTGCTTCAGGAATTCCTATCCTGCGCTCAGATGCAAGCATTTCTGCACGGATACCTATAACAGCTTATTTCTTCAACATATAGAGCTCCTAACAACATCTAGCAAACAAGCAGAGAAACCCACTTCTCAGCTTTACCACGCGACTTTCTTCTGTACAAAAGCAGTGATTTGAGGAAAGAGCAGCAAAAATTGCACGCACTTGTGTTTTGGCTTCAAAAACTGAAGCATATGCTAATAAACTAAGAAAAAGACACTCATGTCTGGTATCAGATAATGGTACATACACAGCCGCATTGTCCCTTCGTAAAGAAAGCACAGGACAACGGCACACAAATTCCTTTAAGTGAGAAGGGAACAGGCTTAAGACGGAGCGCTCAGGAATAATAGCAGAGTCACCGGGCATCGCTACGCGGCTAACACAAGATAACAACAAGATAATAGCGGCGGGTAAAATTGCAACACTGCTAAACAAGCCCCAGCATGGCATGATGACGTCACAAATCAGGAAAAAGCACGCACACACAGTCATCAGCTTAGGAATGCACAAGGAGAGGTGCTATATTGTAATTTCTCCTCCACGCTCACATACCAGCATTTCTGCGCAAATACTTATAACTGCATACAGCTTACTCCATCAACATATCAAGCAAAGTGAATACTGACACTCAACAACAACATATAACAAAAACAAACAATTTTCATTCTCATGAACTCTCCTCTGCCGAGCGGCTTCCTCCTGTTCTACCTGGATGCTGACTTTTTCCCCTCACCTACATTCTGAGTAAAAGCAGTGAAAGAAGAAAAGAACCGCGAAAAATTACATGTTTTTGTGTCCCAATAGCTGTAACTGCAAGAAACCGTGGCGCACGCTAATAAACTGAGAAAAAGACACCCATTTCTGCCACCAGATAATTCTTGCATAATGCCACATACACAGTCGCATTGCCCTTGCGTAAAGAAAGCACAGGACAGGGATACACAAATTTCCTTAAGTGAGCAGGGAAAAGGCTTAAGCCGTACCGCTCAGGAATAATCGGAGAATCACCGCCTATCGCTACTCGGCTAGCACAACATGACAGCAAGAAGATATTAGCGAAGCGTAAAAGTGGCAACACTACTGAACAAGTCCAGACATCCGACATCGCATACAAAATACTGCTCATCGGGGAAAAGGCCTAAGCCTGCGACAGAAAATCATAGAGCATACACAACTTATTTCGCGTAAACTAAACGCGGTCTGCTTGGAAAACGACGCACAAATAAATAAATAAACGCACAGAAAAATATAGGAATTTCTACTCCGTGCTCAGATACCAGCATTTCTGCTCAAAAACTTATAACTGCAAAATTAAGCACTGCTTACTTCATCAAGATATCGAACACCCAACAAAATCAAACAAACAACCCCACTTCCACTGATAGAACACCATTCAGCTTTTACCAGGAGGCTTTCTTCTGCGTAAAAGTAGAGAAAATAAGAAAAGAGCAGCGAAAAATTACACGCACTTTTGCTCGCATAGCGATAAGAGAAAAAAATAAAATAACGAGGCACACGCTAATAAAGTGTGACAAAGACACCCATTTCTGCTATAAGATAATTATTACATAATGCTAAATACCCAACTGCTTTGTCCCTGCGTGAAGACAGAAAAAGGACACTCAATTTATCTTAAGCGAGCAGGAAAAGTCAATTCTACTCGGACAGCTTAATACCGTAAAGTCTGAATTTTTGCAAAGAAAACAAAGCTTGAACAGCGCTACGAACGTGACAGATACATACTAACAAACAAACAACAGCAGGACCGGCGTCGGGCACTCATAAAATACCGTGTCCAAAACAAAGACTTCACCAGGTTCGCGAGGCAATTCCATTAAAAACGCCCGTCCTATCCTACAGATAGCAATGAAAACGCGACTACCCTTATTTTTTTAAACCACTATTTCACGGAATAGTTAGAGTCTGACTATCTATACAAAAAGCGACACTCGAGGTGCTTCTCCGGCAAAATACGCCTGGTATTGCGAGCTTCACGCACACAGACAGAGAATCACTTTTTTAGGTGCTTATCGCAGATATTCCACACTGCGAATAACATTCTACGTAATATATATATATATATATATATTCCGGTTTCCCGCCATTTCAAGCAGCCAGGACATTCTATTAACGATGTATCAATCTTTATTCTCCAGTCAAACTTCAGCTCTGACCGCTCCCGAGAGCAGCGCGAATCCTACCTAATCTACAAATTCCAATCGACCATTAACGAAGACCCCGGCATGCTATCAACAATTAGAAGTCTAACCTCGTAGATAAGGCACTTTTTTCCAAGTCCTTTTCAGCTGGATGGGTGGCCCAACCTGGACAAAGCCACTCCCCCAAGGACGATGACATCACACTTGAACCTCACAAGTCAACATTCTCGAACGTGACCCATTGACGACCGCCAGCAAAGTTTGAAGCAGCACTCACCCTGCCCGGAATTTTCCCGAAAGCGGACAGTGACCTACGGCGAATGACATCGCCACCCGGACTTGACCTTCTGGAATATTCCCGAATCTGACTCACTGACAAACGCCTGTGGCGTGCCCGTACCGATTATGACGTCATGTAGCAAACCTATTTAAGAAATGTGTAATCAGCTACGCATCTTTAGTCCTGACGAAGACAGTGCCACTGTCGAAACGTCGACAACCCTTTTAGCATTCCAAGTATCTTAAATGTAAATAAATTATCCCTTTTTCCTTACTTCCCGTACCTTCGTAGTCTGTGTTTCAATTTTCATTTCAGCTACATATATTCGCGGTCGTCCGAACCCCATTCACCAAGTATATATATATATATATATAAGTTCAAAAAAAGACGCGGAAACAGATTTTAGGGAAGTTAAAAACACTAGTTTATTACATGGGGAGACGTTAAAAAGTAAAATGGGCAAGGGCATACATATATATATATATATATATATGTATATATATATATCTTGAAAAGTTGGAGTTGGATCGGACGGCTACGTAATTATAGTTGAAATAAATGGGAGACAGAAGACGAAAGTAAGGGAAGTAACAAAAAATGGGTTTATTAAAACTTAAATATATATATATATAGATACTCATTGAACGATGCGACAGCACCAGAGGACACGTGTTTCGCCGTGTTTGCGCAAACACGTCCGCGTGTTGCGCGCGTGCCGCGTTGCCGTTGCCGCGTGTTGCGACACGTGTTGTGCGCGTTTGAGCCGCAAACACGGCGAAACACGTGTCCTCTGGTGCTGTCGCATCGTTCAATGAGTATCTGTTTCTCTACGTGCAGCCATAGAAGCCATTTTAATCTGTAAGTTTGAGTTTCAAACACGTCTAGCATCATTTACTTATTTTTTTAATGGCTTTTCCCCCTCTTTATATTTCACTGGCTTGCACTGTGGCATTGAGGAGTGCTCAGTCACCCTCCCAGGTGTATATCGCTCGCTGAGTGACCCCTGGTTTGCCAATCCCGAATGATGCGCAGCTACCCAGGGCCGACGAGCCGCAAACACGGCGAAACACGTGTCCTCTGGTGCTGTCGCATCGTTCAATGAGTATCTGTTTCTCTACGTGCAGCCATAGAAGCCATTTTAATCTGTAAGTTTGAGTTTCAAACACGTCTAGCATCATCTACTTATTTTTTTAATGGCTTTTCCCCCTCTTTATATATATATATATATATACATATATATATATATATATCTTGAAAAGTTGGATCGGACGACTACGTAATTATAGTTGAAATAAATGTGAGACAGAAGACGAAAGTAGGGGAAGTAACAAAAAAGGGGTTTATTAAAACTTAAAAATCATAAAAGTTAGGGAGGATGTCTACGTTACGGCGGAAGCTCCGCCTTCTTCGGGACAAAAGAGCTAAATGTGGCCACGAGGCTGATAAAGGGCTTGAGAATGACGTGGTCGGTTGGGGGAAACTCCCGCCACCTGGCGGTTGTCAATTGGGGAAATTCCAGAGCGTTTTCGTGTCAGGTCCAGGAGTGGGGTCATCGTCCTTGTGGGTCAGTGGGGATTTTGATCTGGCTGAAACGAGAAAAGGCAACAGGGTCTTATCTAGGTTGTTAGACTTCTTATTGTTGACAGCATGCCAGGGTCCTCGTTAATGGCCGATCGGAATTTGTAAATTAGGTAAGATTCCCGTTGTTCCCGGGAGCGGTCGGAGGTAAAGTTCGACTGGAGAATAAAAACTGAGGCTTCGTTGATTGAATGTTCTGGTTGTTTGAAATGGCGTGAGACTGGAAGATTAGGTTTCTTGGTAACATCCGATCGGTGATTGTTGAATCTAATTCGGAAAGAAGTTTTTGTCTGACCCACGTATTGGGCCCGACATGTGTTGCATTGGATTAGATAGATAACGTTTCATGAGTTACAGTCTACGTCTGCGTTGATCTTGACGGTAAAGTTGGAATTCGTACTTCTGACCGTTTGTGCGGTCTGCGTTAACTTGCAAATCTGGCATCTCCTGCCATTACATGGATGACAGCCCGCCGGATGGTTAGTGGGTTCGCCTACTTTAGAGCGGACCAAGCTATCTTGTAAGTTACGTGTACGTCTGTAAGCGACACGTGGTGGATTAGGAAATATGTTTTTCGTGCGTTCTGACTGGAGAAGGATACTATGGTGGCGGCTAAGTATGTTGTTAATGTTTGGGATATTTCCGGCGAATGTTACAGTTAAGTTCACGGCATTACTTTCTGATTTGTTTTGTCTTTTCTCCAGTAAGCTTAGACGGTTTGCCTTGCGAGCTCTGTTGAGAGCATCTTGAACTAGATCGGGTGGATACTGACGACCGACAAAGGTTTGTTGCAGCTGTTCTAAATTTCTGTCCAGATCGTCGTCATTCGAGCAGATTCTCCTATACCGAAGGGCTTGACTATAGGGAATGGCCAGTTTCGTGTGGCGAGGATGACAACTATGGAATGACAAGTACTGCTGAGAGTCTGTGGGTTTACGGAACAGATCAGACGTTAAAACTCCATTGGTTAGCTTAATTTGAACATCAAGAAAGCTAACAGTGACGGCAGAGTAGGTGTGAGTGAAGTTAATAGAAGTATGGAACTCATTGAAATCGCGTATAAATTCCAATAGGCTGTCTTCCGAATGTGGCCAGATCATAAATATGTCATCAAGGTAGCGCTTGTATAAAGTGGGTTTGTCCTCACGCGTGCTCAAGAATGCCTCTTCTAGTGAACCCATGAATAGATTTGCATAGTTTGGTGCCATTTTAGTGCCCATAGCGGTGCCGTTGACTTGTAAATAGTGGCCATCGTTAAATTCAAAGTTGTTGTTCTTTAGGATCAGTTCTAGTAGAGTAGATACGACAGATGGATCACAAGAAGAATCAGAGTACTTTGAAAAAGCCGCCTCGGCTGCAGCTATGCCATCATCGTGGGGAATATTGGTATACAGGGAAGAAACATCTAACGTAACTAGGAGACTAGATGGGGGTGGCTGACATTGATTTAGTATTTGCAGGAAGTGATTGGTGTCCTTGATGTACGATGGTAGTCGCGGGGGTATGTCCTTAAGAAGATGATCTACGAAACTAGAGAGTTTTTCAGTGGCTGTCCCATTGCAGGAGACGATTGGACGTCCGGGGTTCCCCGGTTTATGAATCTTTGGGAGCATGTAGAATCTACCTGGCTTTGAGTTACGGGGAAGAAGGTATTCATATACCGCCGAATCGATCTTCTTTGCGGCCTTTAATGCCTTTAGGTGTTTTGTGATATCTGAAACAATCTGTTCCGTGGGATCAGTGTCTAAAGTTTTGTAAAACGTGGCACAAGCCAATTGTCGCAGTCCCTCATCGATATAATCCTGCATATTCATTACGACAATTGCACCACCTTTATCTGCCCTTTTGATTATTAGGTTTTTCGATTTTTTAAGATGCGACAGACTACTTTGCTCGGCTTGACTCAAATTTGGTTTGGTTTTGCGGGAAGAGGGATTATATGAAGTAATTATATCTTTTTGAACTGCTTTTATATATATATCAAGAGCTTTTTCGCGATTGGGCTCTGGCGTAAATTCACACGGTGGCTTGAAAGGTTTGGGTGTTGTATCAGGCTTATCATGAAAATACTCTTTCAGACGCATACGTCGGGCAAAATTATCTAAATCGAGATGGAGTTGGTATTCGTCTACCTTGTTATTATTTGGGCAGAATGAAAGCCCACGGCTAAGAAGTGATAGTTCAGAATCGCTGAGGGGGTGGGACGACAAATTAACAACATTTTGAGGTGACGTATTGGTTGTGTTGTCATGAGCGTTAGGATTTTGATTGTCACAGTGTTCGGTTTCACCTTGGGAATCTGACGAGGGAGTAATTATGTTACTACTACCTGCGAGATTCGCGTTATATTTAGACATAAGGTCAGAATCTATCTGGTCCCTTGTCATTTTTTTACGTTTGGTGTTATTCACAGTTTCTTCCAAGTTCCTAGTGAACTGTGCCAATTCTGACTCATGCGCGTCCGTAAGGGTCACAGTATCGCGGATAGTTTTAGCTTGCTGAGATACTTCTGCAGTTGTTTCCTCACAGTGGGCTATTAGAACTTTCAGTAATGCAGTAGAGGCGTTGCTAAGGGTTTCATTCCATTTCTTTTGAAGGGTGTGGTTCAGAGGGAAGGTTGGCTGGAGCTTAATCGCGAGTCCTTTAGGAATTTTGTTATAATCGCTATAGACTTGCAGTGCGGTACGGTGGGAATTGTAGCGTATATATTTGTCGTTTAATTGTCGGATTTTGAAAAGGGCTTTTGTACTCGGGCATGGCTCATTTGGATTAGAAAAGGTACGCTCAGTAGGGGTTGGTGGTCAAGGTTGGTGATCAACCTTGATGACATATTTATGATCTGGCCACATTCGGAAGACAGCCTATTGGAATTTATACGCGATTTCAATGAGTTCCATACTTCTATTAACTTCACTCACACCTACTCTGCCGTCACTGTTAGCTTTCTTGATGTTCAAATTAAGCTAACCAATGGAGTTTTAACGTCTGATCTGTTCCGTAAACCCACAGACTCTCAGCAGTACTTGTCATTCCATAGTTGTCATCCTCGCCACACGAAACTGGCCATTCCCTATAGTCAAGCCCTTCGGTATAGGAGAATCTGCTCGAATGACGACGATCTGGACAGAAATTTAGAACAGCTGCAACAAACCTTTGTCGGTCGTCAGTATCCACCCGATCTAGTTCAAGATGCTCTCAACAGAGCTCGCAAGGCAAACCGTCTAAGCTTACTGGAGAAAAGACAAAACAAATCAGAAAGTAATGCCGTGAACTTAACTGTAACATTCGCCGGAAATATCCCAAACATTAACAACATACTTAGCCGCCACCATAGTATCCTTCTCCAGTCAGAACGCACGAAAAACATATTTCCTAATCCACCACGTGTCGCTTACAGACGTACACGTAACTTACAAGATAGCTTGGTCCGCTCTAAAGTAGGCGAACCCACTAGCCATCCGGCGGGCTGTCATCCATGTAATGGCAGGAGATGCCAGATTTGCAAGTTAATGCAGACCGCACAAACGGTCAGAAGTACGAATTCCAACTTTACCGTCAAGATCAACGCAGACGTAGACTGTAACTCATGCAACGTTATCTATCTAATCCAATGCAACACATGCCGGGCCCAATACGTGGGTCAGACAAAAACTTCTTTCCGAATCAGATTCAACAATCACCGATCGGATGTTACCAAGAAACCTAATCTTCCAGTCTCACGCCATTTCAAACAACCAGAACATTCAATCAACGAAGCCTCAATTTTTATTCTCCAGTCGAACTTTACCTCCGACCGCTCCCGGGAACAACGGGAATCTTACCTAATTTACAAATTCCGATCGGCCATTAACGAGGACCCTGGCATGCTGTCAACAATAAGAAGTCTAACAACCTAGATAAGACCCTGTTGCCTTTTCTCGTTTCAGCCAGATCAAAATCCCCACTGACCCACAAGGACGATGACCCCACTCCTGGACCTGACACGAAAACGCTCTGGAATTTCCCCAATTGACAACCGCCAGGTGGCGGGAATTTCCCCCAACCGACCACGTCATTCTCAAGCCCTTTATCAGCCTCGTGGCCACATTTAGCTCTTTTGTCCCGAAGAAGGCGGAGCTTCCGCCGTAACGTAGACATCCTCCCTAACTTTTATGATTTTTAAGTTTTAATAAACCCCTTTTTTGTTACTTCCCCTACTTTCGTCTTCTGTCTCACATTTATTTCAACTATAATTACGTAGTCGTCCGATCCAACTTTTCAAGATATTATTCTACGATGGCTGCTAGGACAGACAGGCCGAAGATAGTCAGGAAGTATCCATTTTATGCTCCCACAGTTGCTGTTCTCGGCGACTCCCAGACTAAGCACCTGTACCACCACTTTGATTTCAGGTCCCGCTCGACACCAACGATGTTCGTGTCCCGCAGTGGAGGACGTATCCTGGACTTCATCGAGGAGGTGGACCTACTATCGGCCAGCGTTCGTGTCGTTGTCCTACACTGTGGGACTAACGACATGCCGTTCGTTGAGCCCAAGTTGGCCATCTCGCACTACCAGACACTTCTCGAAAGGATCCGTGCACGTGGAGGCATTGAAATGGCGGTATGTACCCTTGTACTCCCTCGATCATATAACAGACGCCGCCCTTTCATTGACAGGCGTAGGGAGTTTCAGTGTAACCCACGGGCACACGCCTTCAACCGCCAGCTGGTCCAGCTATGCAGGAGGTCCCGGGACCTTTTCTACCTCGACCATGGCTTCTACCGACGACGTCCAACCCAGGTGCTTGCGGCAGATGGCCTTCACCCAAACTTCGAAGGAGTGCGGATGATGAGCCGCCACCTCCAGGACCTGATCCCGCACCTGCTTCGACAACTTCCACCACGCAGAGCTGACGCCCCGGTCATCCCGGATCCAGTGTGGCCCACCCCACAAGAGGCAGCCATGCTGCGACGAAGACACTCCGAACGGACATCGCGGGCACGTAAACAGGACTGACTAACCGCCGGTGAGCGTACCTTTTCTAATCCAAATGAGCCATGCCCGAGTACAAAAGCCTTTTTCAAAATCCGACAATTAAACGACAAATATATACGCTACAATTCCCACCGTACCGCACTGCAAGTCTATAGCGATTATAACAAAATTCCTAAAGGACTCGCGATTAAGCTCCAGCCAACCTTCCCTCTGAACCACACCCTTCAAAAGAAATGGAATGAAACCCTTAGCAACGCCTCTACTGCATTACTGGAAGTTCTAATAGCCCACTGTGAGGAAACAACTGCAGAAATATCTCAGCAAGCTAAAACTATCCGCGATACTGTGACCCTTACGGACGCGCATGAGTCAGAATTGGCACAGTTCACTAGGAACTTGGAAGAAACTGTGAATAACACGAAACGTAAAAAGATGACAAGGGACCAGATAGATCCTGACCTTATGTCTAAATATAACGCGAATCTCGCAGGTAGTAGTAACATAATTACTCCCTCGTCAGATTCCCAAGGTGAAACCGAACACTGTGACAATCAAAATCCTAACGCTCATGACAACACAACCAATACGTCACCTCAAAATGTTGTTAATTTGTCGTCCCACCCCCTCAGCGATTCTGAACTATCACTTCTTAGCCGTGGGCTTTCATTCTGCCCAAATAATAACAAGGTAGACGAATACCAACTCCATCTCGATTTAGATAATTTTGCCCGACGTATGCGTCTGAAAGAGTATTTTCATGATAAGCCTGATACAACACCCAAACCTTTCAAGCCACCGTGTGAATTTACGCCAGAGCCCAATCGCGAAAAAGCTCTTGATATATATATAAAAGCAGTTCAAAAAGATATAATTACTTCATATAATCCCTCTTCCCGCAAAACCAAACCAAATTTGAGTCAAGCCGAGCAAAGTAGTCTGTCGCATCTTAAAAAATCGAAAAACCTAATAATCAAAAGGGCAGATAAAGGTGGTGCAATTGTCGTAATGAATATGCAGGATTATATCGATGAGGGACTGCGACAATTGGCTTGTGCCACGTTTTACAAAACTTTAGACACTGATCCCACGGAACAGATTGTTTCAGATATCACAAAACACCTAAAGGCATTAAAGGCCGCAAAGAAGATCGATTCGGCGGTATATGAATACCTTCTTCCTCGTAACTCAAAGCCAGGTAGATTCTACATGCTCCCAAAGATTCATAAACCGGGGAACCCCGGACGTCCAATCGTCTCCTGCAATGGGACAGCCACTGAAAAACTCTCTAGTTTCGTAGATCATCTTCTTAAGGACATACCCCCGCGACTACCATCGTACATCAAGGACACCAATCACTTCCTGCAAATACTAAATCAATGTAAGCCACCCCCATCTAGTCTCCTAGTTACGTTAGATGTTTCTTCCCTGTATACCAATATTCCCCACGATGATGGCATAGCTGCAGCCGAGGCGGCTTTTTCAAAGTACTCTGATTCTTCTTGTGATCCATCTGTCGTATCTACTCTACTAGAACTGATCCTAAAGAACAACAACTTTGAATTTAACGATGGCCACTATTTACAAGTCAACGGCACCGCTATGGGCACTAAAATGGCACCAAACTATGCAAATCTATTCATGGGTTCACTAGAAGAGGCATTCTTGAGCACGCGTGAGGACAAACCCACTTTATACAAGCGCTACCTTGATGACATATTTATGATCTGGCCACATTCGGAAGACAGCCTATTGGAATTTATACGCGATTTCAATGAGTTCCATACTTCTATTAACTTCACTCACACCTACTCTGCCGTCACTGTTAGCTTTCTTGATGTTCAAATTAAGCTAACCAATGGAGTTTTAACGTCTGATCTGTTCCGTAAACTCACAGACTCTCAGCAGTACTTGTCATTCCATAGTTGTCATCCTCGCCACACGAAACTGGCCATTCCCTATAGTCAAGCCCTTCGGTATAGGAGAATCTGCTCGAATGACGACGATCTGGACAGAAATTTAGAACAGCTGCAACAAACCTTTGTCGGTCGTCAGTATCCACCCGATCTAGTTCAAGATGCTCTCAACAGAACTCGCAAGGCAAACCGTCTAAGCTTACTGGAGAAAAGACAAAACAAATCAGAAAGTAATGCCGTGAACTTAACTGTAACATTCGCCGGAAATATCCCAAACATTAACAACATACTTAGCCGCCACCATAGTATCCTTCTCCAGTCAGAACGCACGAAAAACATATTTCCTAATCCACCACGTGTCGCTTACAGACGTACACGTAACTTACAAGATAGCTTGGTCCGCTCTAAAGTAGGCGAACCCACTAGCCATCCGGCGGGCTGTCATCCATGTAATGGCAGGAGATGCCAGATTTGCAAGTTAATGCAGACCGCACAAACGGTCAGAAGTACGAATTCCAACTTTACCGTCAAGATCAACGCAGACGTAGACTGTAACTCATGCAACGTTATCTATCTAATCCAATGCAACACATGCCGGGCCCAATACGTGGGTCAGACAAAAACTTCTTTCCGAATTAGATTCAACAATCACCGATCGGATGTTACCAAGAAACCTAATCTTCCAGTCTCACGCCATTTCAAACAACCAGAACATTCAATCAACGAAGCCTCAGTTTTTATTCTCCAGTCGAACTTTACCTCCGACCGCTCCCGGGAACAACGGGAATCTTACCTAATTTACAAATTCCGATCGGCCATTAACGAGGACCCTGGCATGCTGTCAACAATAAGAAGTCTAACAACCTAGATAAGACCCTGTTGCCTTTTCTCGTTTCAGCCAGATCAAAATCCCCACTGACCCACAAGGACGATGACCCCACTCCTGGACCTGACACGAAAACGCTCTGGAATTTCCCCAATTGACAACCGCCAGGTGGCGGGAATTTCCCCCAACCGACCACGTCATTCTCAAGCCCTTTATCAGCCTCGTGGCCACATTTAGCTCTTTTGTCCCGAAGAAGGCGGAGCTTCCGCCGTAACGTAGACATCCTCCCTAACTTTTATGATTTTTAAGTTTTAATAAACCCCTTTTTTGTTACTTCCCCTACTTTCGTCTTCTGTTTCACATTTATTTCAACTATATATATATATATATATATATATATATATACTGGAAGAAAGGGGTTCGGGCGACCGCGAAATTAAATAGGTATTAACAAAATATGTCTGCCCCATATTTTGTTAGTACCTATATATATATATATATATATATATATATCCGTATCTAAGAGCTGCCATATGAATGATAAATGACTCCAGCATATGTGGATTACGAGCACACATTACTGTACAACACAACACTGTGCAACTTACATTATATAGGGTGTCCCAGCTAAGTGCATACAGATTTTTAAAAATATATACAGTCAAACCTCGCTTTACGAACACCCTTCGTTTCTCAAAAAATCGTTCGTAAATCGAGGTATTCGTAAATCGAGGTCCGAGAAGTGCAGTGCACAAATACCTCACAAAAACACGGGAACTTCTTCTTCTCACTTCTTCTTCTACGGGAAATTAATTTGAATAAGTTTTATTTTTGAAAATACTGCGTAATTGTGCTTTGCACCATACTTTCTGCAGGGTCTATCCTGTTTAGAAGAGATGACAGAAGTCTGACATTTGACTCATCCACCCGGTCCTCAATGTACCGTATCGCGTGCGGATGAGACTGTTTCCAACGGCAAATATTACGCTTGTCACCGGCTGTCAGGACTGAACGCCTTCTCTTGGAACGGCAAGATGTTTCCATCTCGGAGACTCACAACCGTTCGGCTGTAAATGCCTGAATTATTCTTTCAGGAAATGGTGAATCATGTTTGTGGAACGTAGCGACGTTGGGACATTGTATGTTTGACCTTGGCAGCATGTACTGAGGAACTTTCGTTATCCTCCGGTCCATTGGCCGGTCCTCTGTACGTTCATAACGCCCGTTCGTATATCGAGGTCAGAATGGCTTGGCTACTTTGGGTCCGTTCCCTAATAATCCGTTCATAGTTCGGATATCGAGGGTTCGTAAAACGAGGTCAAAATACACGGAAAAAGTTTGGTTCCCTGTGGAGCCGTTCGTAAGTTGAGGGAATTCGTATATCGAGGGTTCATAAAACGAGGTCCGACTGTATAACACTTTTTTCCAAGAGGAAATCAATTGCAATATAGCATATGCTAAAGGGCACTCCCTAGGATGGCATTAGCAAAGTCCAAAGGCAATGTCTTAATTAATTTCCATTAATTAACTTGTTAATTATAAAAGCTACAAAGTTGTCCCAATGAGAACATCTGTTCCTTTCGGTCACCTGATATCGTAGCCGTTTTCAGAACAAAAATCCGTTCCATAGATCGCCCACAAAAAATTAGTGAAGGAACGCCATTTTTTCTTTATTTTGTTCATTGCGCATCTTCGCAGACGCGTATTTCCTTCATCCCCAACGTGAGAGGGGGAAGGAGCACAGTGCCGCCTCATGCGTCGAAGATGAGCTTTAACTTGCGGAAACAAAACAAAAACAAATGTATCGGGTGACTCTATCGAACTGGCCTTATCTTGGATTGCATGTTCTGTTTCCTTTTAATCTTTTGCCAGGACGCGAGAGGCGATAGTGTACTCTTTCTCCCTCTCACATTGGGGATGAAGGAAAGACGCGTCTTCTAAGAAGCGCAATGAACAAAATAAAGAAAAAAAATGGCGTTCCTTGACGAATTTTTTTTCGGTCCTGTATATAGTATCTTACTATGGTAACATTTTTCGAACATTGAATAGCCTTTTACGAGGAACACATGAAACAGTTCATGTATCCATATGCCGATAAATAAGGTCCCTCACATAGTATACCCCAAGTAACAAAATTGAGGCGTCACCCTGGTTTTGAGGCCGTTCCAGTGTCAGTTTCTGGGGTTCCTGTGTCGCAGGGCAAATCAGCATCTTCCACGTTTTACAAAGGAATGTCATTGACCCAGGAGGCTCCTCAATCTCATCTGACATATCTTTCTAAAGAAAACCAAATGTTCTCACATGTAATACAAGGGCAAATACCGTTATGGATAACTTATACAAGCGTAACTGCGCATTGCTTGACCGTCCTTGACTTGGGGAAGCTTTTATGTTCATGAATGTAGCAGGGTTGGCATCGGTGTAGATGAGGGTTAGTGTAATCCTTCCTGCGGGAATTCTTTGACCTGAAGGCATGAGTGACACAGGACGCAGTACTATTTCTATACCATAAAACTGCATGAAAAGATCATACCGGCATGTGGCTTGATGCTATAAATCCCAGGAGGGCCCCACTGCAGGTTCGCTGCCTGTTGGGAAAATAAAACTGCATGTAGTAACAGAACTTTATTGATGAAGCAATCACAATTTACAGGTCACTTCAGCAGGTGAGTTGTACTGGCTGTATATGCGTGACAGAGCGGAGCCCTGTGAACTCTCTTCAGCAATGTAGTGTCGAGTACATTGCTGAAAAAAGTTCACAGGATACACTGCACAATGTACATGCTGTTCAGGAGCATGGTCTAAGGCAGCTGAGGGTGCATGCGAGGTGCTGAGCAGTGGAGCATGGCTACGAGGAGTGTATCCTATTCCTGGGGATGCATTTGCTTCAACACACCGTGCTGAGCTGTAATCTGCAATAATAATTTGAACTACAAAGAAAGATTTTGAAACTAAATCACTAACACAGACGCTTCTGCGGCGGAAACACATATAGAAAAAAAAGAGGCAAGAGTGACCTGTAGCAAAATGATCTGCTTGTAGATGGCCACACATAAAGGTACCAGCCCGGTGAGCAATGGGCGCACGCATATGAATTTGTAGCGTGGAGATAGCCGGGACAACCACAACTCTGGCCGACGTGCTTGCTGGCCGACGTGCTTACTGGCCGATGTCGTGCTAGGCAGACTAAATCGTGAGACCTTGTCTCGTTGGATGCCGATTCTTCCTGCCATACGTTTGACATGAAATAAGTCGCTAAAATTTGGTTAGCTCAGGACACCGAGCCCAAAAGGTTGGCGACTTACATTGGTGTTGAACGATGCATGAATGAGACCATGATACGCCAGACGCCAAGAGAGTATTTGTCGGTTATCCCAGCAAACGCTTGGCAGTTTGCACACGACAGGTGCACGTGCTCTCAGAAAGCAGGGCCCGTATAACATTTGAAGAAAAATATGCGTCAATATAGACTTATATTGCATCGCAAAGCCTCAGTTTATCCATCAACCAGATGAAAAAAATTCCAACTGGGACCAGTTCAAACTGTGTTATTGAACTGGGACCAGTTCAAAACCAGTTTGCAGCTGGTCCCAGCTTGAACTGGTCCCAGTTCAATAACACAGTTTGCAGCTGGTCCCAGTTCAATAACACAGTTTGAACTGGCACTTCTGAAACAAACATTTTGTATTTCACGATGCAGTTTCTCACTGACTTTACAGAAACGGTTAAGAAAAACAGGAAGCATTCCGGGCAGCCGTGGAAGTCGCCATCGGTTGGTTTTCTACGTATAGAGCTGCAGGAGACTGTATCATTACTAATTCATTTAGTTCACTACACACATATGTCGCAGACACTCACCTTTCCTGTTTATCCCCCCTTACAGGAGGCGCTTGCGGAATCCGACATATTGCTTCGCAGTCGTTCTGTGAAGCACAATATTATCACCAAAATATGATTTGAAAGGCACAACTACTCCACAACGGACTCACATGATTTTCGGACCCGCGTCACGAGTACTCTGGTGAGCTTGTGGCGGCCCGTGTGTGATGACGAAGACGTGCCTCTGCTGCCACGCGCTACGGCGCTGGCACGGCAGTTCTACCGGCACCGTCCTAGCGTGAGGCCACGACCATCTGCCCGCTGGGACATTCCATCATCGCCGGTCAGGACTCATGTAGAGGGACACCACCTCCTCTACATTTGGTGACCCGAACTATGAACACCATGTTCGGCGTAATTCGGCCAAGCACCATCCCAAATTACTGCAAGCCCACCTCCGAAGGTACGGTGCAACGTTCTACCGAGGAACCGCTAGGCGACGACGTCAATTCACCGCGGCTCCACTCATCGCAACGCCCGACCGCGCCACACCATGGTCCTACCCACCTTACCCATCTACCCAGATCACGTCGCCATGGTCTCGCACTCTGCGTCACGTCGCCACACGCTTCACGATGGCACTCCTCGGGCTACCACCAGCGGCACCTTCCCGAGCATCACGCTCCTGTACCGGTCGCGGTGCGCCGCTGTCGACCGCGCCACCCGCATCTGCTACGGCAGCGGTCAAGGAACCCTGCCCGCCTCGCCTTCCCACCTGGCTTTTGTGCAACATAGTGGCAGTCCAGTCCATCCAATTGCGATCAAGGGGCACCAGGACCAACGTTCCACCGGGGTCACGCACGGAGGCCACAGTGAGTTTACTCCCGGTCTCCACGTGCTTCACGATGGTCCTCCCCGGCACTCTCCGTGGTGACAACACTACGAGCTCAACGCTCACGAACCGGTCGCGGATCTGTCGCCCCACTCTCTTACCACTTCGGCCTACATGCATGCTTTCCGCTTTGGCCCGCCCCTGGAACCCTCCCGGCCAGCTCTTGTCCGCACCGTTCAGCCCGCCACTTCTGCCCACTCATCACAAGACGCAAGACCAGCCGTCCCTGTACTGCGTGTCGCCCGTCTTCCTCCTCTTCCTGTATCGACGCGGAATCTCAACCGCCAGCTCTACACCGCTCCGCGTCTGAGGGGGGGAGTGATGTGGCGGCCCGTGTGTGATGACGAAGACGTGCCTCTGCTGCCACACGCTACGGCGCTGGCACGGCAGTTCTACCGGCACCGTCCTAGCGTGAGGCCACGACCATCTGCCCATGGGACATTCCATCATCGCCGGTCAGGACTCTTGTAGAGGGACACCACCTCCTCTACAAGCTGTGCGGGTTCTAGAGTAACCCGTGTTTTCCGTGTGAAGGATCTGAAACACGAGAATGACGTGCATCAAAAGCGGGAACGCGCAGACTAACGGCACATGATGATTAAAAGAACGAGAAACCAAGAGACACGTTTCACAACGTACGGTGTGCAAAAAGTTGCTTTGTTAATGTTAACATCGCATTCGCATAAACCGGGTGTTAGTCGTGAAAGGAACGCGTCTATATGTTCTCGTGGAACACACTGGGGAGGCAAACCTTACGTGCAGCAGGACGGTACCATTATTGATATTTCTACTTTGTTCACAGGAAGGGAAAAAACACTTGAGCATAGTACTCACGATGAAGCGGTCTTCGCAGCTGCAGCAGAGCCGCAATCACATGACACCTGTCTGGTCGTACTGAAGCCGATGACGCTCACTGTAATTTATATTGTCGCATGTCAGGCAAATACCATTAAGAGCAAAAATGTCACTTGGGGCATGCTTAGACGAACGCGAAAAGTCAAAACACGACAGGTGCGAACGCTGCATCTGGAACAGGGGTGGGCAACATACTTCAAAAAAGTATCTTCGATGTCGATACTCGATACCCTCAAGAATTGTATTTCCAATACCGATACAAGATACAGAACCGAAATTGATTTTCGATACAGATACTCGGTACTGTATCGTCGATACTTCGATACATATCTATGACTATGACTTCCCAATGGGGATCCCCGAATCGAGCAAAGCCACTGAGTTCCACCAAGCGACCTGACAGCATGCATCGAAACAGTCTCCACGAAGAAACAGTGAGTAGTGTCGATCCTAAGGGCTTTGCAAACTCTGCTACGGTAGACGGAGACGGGTTTCAAAAGGTGTTGTCAAAACGACGAATCCAGGCTTCAGTTGGGTCACACAAAGACAGCAAACTACGTGTAGTGAAGAGACCGCCGCGGGAGAACGCAATATTTGTTTCGCGGCTTCACCCTTCAACCACTTGCGAGGACATATCTGATGTTGTTTCTAAAGTTTTGAATAACCAGCAGTTTGTATGCACAAGGTTGCCAGCGAGACACGATACTTATGCTTCTTTTCATGTTTCTGTACGCGATGACGAGTACGAGAAACTTCTTTGTACCGACGTTTGGCCAGAGGGTTGTCTTTTTAGGCCCTATGTTGGCCGTCTGAGGAGAAACGATGCTGGTGGCGCCGAAGTGACCGAGAAAAACGGAGCTAGCGTGTCCCCTTTACGCTCATCAATATAAATGCAAGGAGCATCGTAAACAAAGTTGGCGAATTTGAGAGTGTTGTCTTCGCTTTGACCCTGATATTATGATCATCACGGAAACCTGGTTAAACAGTCAGGTAAACGATAGTGAAATATTCCCAAGTGGATTTGCTGTATACCGGAGAGATAGGGGCTCCCGAGGGGGCGGAGTGGCGGTCGTGATAAAGAATACGCTATCTCCCAAACTGGTTTGTGATGATGCAGAATGTGAAATGATATGGGCCTCGGTCCGATGTGGCTCCCATTGTTTTCTTGTTGGCGGAATGTATAGATGCCCACATGCCGGTATCGATGTTCTTCATGGATTGTCTGATTTTTTATTTTCTAAAACAAAGGTCTTTTCACATATAGTGCTCGGATGCGATTTTAATTTGCCAAACATTAACTGGTCGCAGTTGTCCCAAAGGGGCCAGTGTGAACATTCCAGGTTACTTATCGATATTGCTTTTAGCAACAACCTGTCGCAGGTGATTGACTTTCCAACGAGGAAAATGAACGATAGTGAATCATTGCTTGACCTGATCTTTTTATCTGAGAGTGTTCTCAAATTGGTGTTGAAAACATATCCAGCGGAGGGACTATCCGATCATGAGCTTGTTGTTTGCGACTTGTCCACCTCACACACTTGTGTCCAGGATGTAAAAGTTAGTAGATTTCGTGACTTTGAGAGGGCAAGTGACATTGATATATTTGACCTTTTGGATGAGTCGTTTGAAAGGTTTCGTATGCTAATTGCACTGAATAGTCCAGTGAACAAGATGTGGCTTTTTTTTAAACAGGTAGTTCACGAATGTATTGAGAAGTTCGTTCCCGAACGGACGAAAAAAAGGAAAAAACAGAATCCTTGGGTGACACGAGAAATCCTGCAGTTCAAAAGAAGGATAAAACGAATTGAACTGTACTATCCTCACCTGAAACATTTGTTACCGTCGTATCGCCGAAGGTTAAAATCCTTGGTACAAAACTCTAGATACCATTTCTTTAATGTGAAAATGCACAACTTTTTAAAGACCGACCCCAAGCGTTTCTGGCTACACCTTACTAAAAAGGATAGACATGTTATAACAATCAAGCATGATGGTCCGACTTCTGTCTGTGAAGAGAGCGTAGAGGACAAATTTAATCGCTTTTTTGTTCTGTGCACACAACAGATAATTCTGTCACGCCGAGTCTTCCTCCTTACAGACACTGTATCAACGATCTAATCATTAGAGAAGAGGGCGTCCTAGACAGTTTGCTTAGATTAAATCAGAGAAAATCTTGCGGACCGGACGGCGTTCCTAATACTTTTCTGCGAAGGTATGGTGAGCGCTGTTCTAAGTTTCTTGCAGTGATATATTCTTTTAGTTTGCAGTCCTGGGAATTTCCAGATGATTGGAAAATAGCTAAAATAGTGCCAATATTTAAAAGTGGAGATAGTGCGTGTGTCACTAATTACAGACCGGTATCGCTGTTGAGCACGTGCAGCAAGGTGCTTGAGCACTTCGTTGCTAAGCACATAATAACATACCTAGAGACCAACTCGTTCTTTATAAAGGAGCAACACGGCTTTCCGCGGTGTTTCTCAACAATAACTCAGCTTGCGCACATAACTAATGACTTTGCCACCGTTGTCGACGACGATGGTCAAGTCGACGTGGTGTTCTTAGACTGGTCGAAGGCCTTTGATAGAGTTTCACGCCGCAAACTGTTAATCAAACTGAAAACCTTGCTTCAGAATGACAGGGTGTTACGTTGGTTGGACTCCTATCTGACCACCCGGAAGCAGTTTATGAGTGTTACAAGCGGTGACTCCTCGCAGCTACCTGTGATTTCTGGCGTCCCACAGGGTTCAGTGCTAGGGCCGTTACTCTTTTTAATTTTTATAAATGATCTTCATACAGATAACACAGCAATACAGTGCCGATTCTTTGCAGATGACTGCATAGTGTACTCCAGAATTTTTGTCGAGGGCGATCAAGCGAACATGAATAACTCATTGCAAACGATATCTGCCTGGTGTAAGAAGTGGCAAATGGTTTTAAATATCGATAAATGTGTGCAAATGAGAATCACTACTAAGAAGACACCACTCGATTTCTTGTATAATATCAATAATGCAATACTGAAACAGGTCCATGAATACAAGTATTTAGGAGTCATTATCACGTCTAATTTGAACGGGTCTGTTCACATCGAAGCAACGGTGTCGAAAGCGCTTCGTAAGCTCTGGTACTTACGCAGGACAATGAGACATTGCACTCCACGAACGAAGCTCACTGCCTATACAACATTAGTTCGTCCATTGTTAGAGTACGCGGATATCGTGTGGCATCCCCACACGACTATTGACAAAAACCGCATAGAGAATGTACAGAAAAAGGGCTTAAGGTTTATTTACAACGCGTATGTAAGGGAATCATCAGTGACAGCGCTGTACGACACTTCTCGACTCCCCCCACTGGCTCTTCGAAGGAAACTCAGGCGACTGAAATTTTTGCATAGTATCATATACGGCGGATCAGGGTTAAAGTTTGATGACTATTTGACATTCAATTCCAGTCGGCCAACAAGGCAAAAACACAGTAAATTGATACGGGAGCTTCGTTCCAGGAGAAACGTTCTCAATTTTTCATTCTTTCCACGCACAGTGCGGGATTGGAATTGCTTGCCTACCAGTGTGACGGAATTAAATAATGTATCTTCTTTTTTAAAGGCAACTCAATCTTATATTGGAATTCCTGTTGAGTGATTTTATTGTGTTTGAGTTTGTGTGCAATCCCTGCCTTGGCGGTCAACAGGCTGCCGGCAGTATTAGCAAATAAATAAATAAATAAATATCTGAAATCCCGAATATTACAGCTGGTGTTATGATTAGCAAAGTTTATATTACTTGTGGAAACCTAAGTTCCCACAACCTCGGGGCGTCAGCCCGTCCGTTCCGTGCTCGAAGGAACAAGCAGCACAACAGCAGATTCAAGCAAACATACCATGTTTATTCTCCTTTCGGAACAAAGCCTCCCGGCAGCAGGCAATCCAAACCAAAAAGAGGCTCCCGAGATAACGAACCCCCCCCCCCCCCCCGCTTTTATCTCATCCGGTCACGCCCCCGTCGCCTTCGTCGGATGCCCAGCGCGCCCTCTGTCGGAGGGTATCCGGACGCTTGATCCGACATACTGAAATCACAATATAATAAAGCTGGTGTTATGATTCGCGAAGTTTACATCACTGAAATAACAATATAATAAAGCTGGTAATATGATTAGGGAAGTAAAAACATTTATTCGTCATTTCTAGAGCCTTTAGTGTATTTTTATAGCGCACTTTTTCTGACAGGGCTTGAACGTATCTGACCGCACTGATTTAATGAAGCTGCACTGTCTAAGCAGCTAGTCTTGTTAGAACTTTAGACTGAAGCCATGGGTACGTTGAAACAATCGCCTCAATAAGCAGCCTAGCAGAAAACAATTCTTTAAGACAATGTTCTTCGTGCGTACCGGCCTGTGAGCACTTGACTATACATACGAATAAACCTGAAACTTTTTGTCTGCTGCTTTTATCGTTTGCTACTGCAGTACTTACCGGTAGCCTCTGACTTTGCCTCTGACTTGATTTTCTTAGTTGGCCGTTGTGAATTGTGAGCTGTAGAACGGGTTACAGTGCTCAAGCTAAGCCGACGGTTATTCTTTCCGCATGGCAGACGCGGAATCCACACTTCAAGTCAAGTGGACGTGCTATTGCGCACTGAGGAAGGGGACATCGGGCAGCGCAGTTCCAGAAGCCGTGAGGTTGGTCCTGTGTAAGGCGTTTTCGGCGCGTCCGCCGTAGAAAGAGAGGGAAGAGATTCTTCTGGAACCAACTAGAAGCCGCGCGCGCACACGAGCGCGTCCTAGGGCAGGACCCAGGGCCTCCTCTCCGGGCGACCTTGACGATGGAGCGCGCTCGCGGACGTAAGCTTCAAACCAATTTATGGTCGACATGTCTACGCCGCTGCGGCCTGTCTTGTACTACCGCCTGAGCGAGCGCCGCCGACCCTAAGTCTCACAACAGCCTCAATATTTGCGTCTTTTTTTAGTATCGAATATTGTTAAAATACACGATACACTAAAAATGTATTTTCGACACCGATACTCTCATTTTTGGCACGCGATACCTAGTACCGAAACACAAAATGTGTCGAAAGATTGTATTGAAGATACATGTATCTGCGATACTGCCCACCACTGATCTGGAAGCAGCAAGCGACTGTTCACGTGTGACCGTTACACCTTGTTCAAACGCGTCATTCATCAGGGGAGCAGGAACGTGCAAAATATGCAAATGTATAATAATTCCAAAATATCTTTTGTTAGCATTATCGTACCTTCCAAAAATAGCAATATGATTTTTTTACTATAAAGTTGCTTTCCAACCGCCCCCATACCTTTGTTTTGTAATCTTCTATTACTACAAACCTATCGCAGAACCCAAAACAAAACTTCCCCCAAACATGTCAGCTAGTCGAGCTTGAACTGGCACCACTTCACTTTCCAGTTGCCCCCCCACCTTGAACTGGTACCAGTTCATGTCCAGTTGCCACAACCCCACCGTGAAGTGGTACCACTTCATGTCCAGTTGCCACCAGCCCAGTTTGAACTGGTACCAGTTCATGTCCAGTTGCCACCAGCCCAGCTTGAACTGGTACCTGTTCATGTCCAGTTGCCACTAGCCCAGTTTGAACTGGTACCAGTTCATGACCAGTTGTTACCAGCCCAGCTTGAACTGGTACCACTTCACTTTCCAGTTGCCACCTGCCCAGCTTGAACTGGTACCAGCTCATGTCCAGTTGCCACCAGCCCAGTTTGAACTGGTACCAGTTCATGTCCAGTTGCCACCAGCCCAGCTTGAACTGGTACCACTTCACTTTCCAGTTGCCACCAGCCCAGCTTGAACTGGTACTACTTTAGTTTCCAATTGCCGCCAGTTCGATCCCACTTGGTTCCAGTTCATAACCAGTTGGAGGCAACTGGGAACAAACTGGTACCAGTTGGAGGAAACTAGGAACAATCTGGAACCATTTGACTGGTACCAGTTGACGCCAGGTACCAGTTGACTTCCCAGTTCATTTTTTCGCCTGGGAAAGCGAAATTTATGCGTCAGAAGATAAGAGTAAATCGTGTTCACCGTACCATTTACGCATAACATTTCGACATTTACCCTTACAGCAGACACCTTGACGAGTACCATGAACAAAGCACAGCTTGACGGATACAGCGTCAGCCGTTTTGTCGAAATTTATGCTTAGTAAGGGTAAAATTGGATGTAAGCATAAATTTATCCGTTTCGTTTCTGATAGTGTACACTCTAGGAAAAGCAACGGATACTAAAAGTAAGAAAACGTTAGATTCTTGACCGCTAATTTACGTGTCATCACCTTACGGGGCGATGACGGATATAGTAAGGGTCAAGAATCGTTCGTTTTCATACTCTTATTTTAAGCGGCAACGGCTGACGGTTACGCCATCCGTCAAATACTTACTCTTATATTACCGCCTATTGCAGCACGTGTACTGCATAACATGAGTAAACGAAAAAGCTCTGTAGCCGTCAGTGGTGCAAGGTGCCCTCCCTTCATGCCCCAAAGGCAACATCGGGTTCCTCTTGCGCTCGCATCGGCTACAGCACCAACAAAGAAGGACGACCTTCAAAGAAGGAACATTTGTTGCCGCCTCATGCGTTCCATCTTGGTTCTGAAATCGGCAATTGCATCAGGGCAATTAGACGAACGGATGCAACAGCTGCACCTATATCTTTGATAACAAAAAGCATCATTAGTGAAATCGAAGACAGTGGCATATGTAGAGAGAGTAGACGGCACCGCGACACACGACAACAGAATGAATCACAGTGTACGCCAATGTGTGGGTAACTCACCTACAAGATCGTGGTCTGCTGGCAGATGGCCACACATCAAACACCAGCTAGGGGGCATTTAGCATAGGCAAACGCGTCTACAGCCCGCAGGCATCCCGAACAATCGCAGTTTTGACAGCGTTCTCGCAGCTGACCGACTAAATCCGTTGATGTTGTTTGTGCCATATCTCTACTGGCGCTTGTACAACCATAACCTGTGCTCTATATAACAACGAGAGGCATTCACACCGAATAAAACAAGAAATCGGCAGGGCTCATCCACGTGTCCTGCGAAAAGTCTGCAACACTCACCTCCTGAACGCCCTTTACTTCACGACAGACGCACATGCTTCCCGCCGCTCTTGAAGTCCAGGCTCGGCAGTCTAAACGTAAAACGGCACGACACGACGAAGTGGGGCTAGTGTCCATTTGATAAACATCATTGAGCGGCCGCGAGCAGAGTACGCACCTGAGGGACCGCAGCCAAAAAATTTGGGTTGCTCAAAACGGGGAAGACCCGATTGAGAAAGCCTGCGTCCAAACTGTGCACGCACACGCAGACTTTCTTGTTTTTTGGCAAGGTTCACCAAGAATAAGCGTAAAAGCAGTGACGTCATGAGTCCGAGGTTGGTTTACCGTCAAGGGGAAATTCTATGCGTCAATTTCTAAGGGTAAATGCACAAATGACGGTGAAAACAACTGCCTTAACGGATACAGTATGGGGTTTAACGGATACTACAAGCAAAATACATAATAACGGATAGGGCAGTTGGGGGCGGCGGCGCATATTACGGTTACTAAGAGTAAAACACAGAGTAAGAGTTATTTTAAGAGTTGCTTTTCCGAGAGTGTAGTGAAGCAGCTGTTTTTCTCTTCTGTGATTCTCCATAACTTTCTCTGCCTCTGTTTTTTCTTCTTTCTTTTTGTTTGTTTCTCTTTGCTTTTGGGAATAGCAAGCCTCCTTCATGGCTAACCTTTCTCTTCCTTTTTTATCATCATTAAATATATCCCCTGCACCCTTTCTTGCCTGGTGCCGTAGAATCTGTGTGTGCCCGTCATCGCTTAAACAGATTATGGTTATTCAATAGCCCACCAGTGCCTAATGCCACCGAAGCGCACACTGTAAAAAAACTACCGTAAAATTTACGTATATTTTAATGGCAGACTTGTTGCCGGAGTTTTCCCGTTAAAATTACAGCCACGTCGGGAGAAGTACTGCCGTTAAATTTACTGTAATTTTGATGTAACCATAAGGCTGGTTTTCTCCCTTGAAAATTACGGTGTCTTACAAAAAATGCAGCCATAAAATTTACAGGGATTTTAATGGCAGCTATGCTGCCGGCTCTTTCCCGTAATTTTCACGGCCACCTGAAAGAGTTGGCTTTTGGTGTAAGTGTGGAGTGCATTAATTCCCACAAATTTGGGAACAGCACCATAGGATGTGTAATTGTGTGTGTCTTCCTTTAATGGAATTGCAAGTCACGCAGTAATGTGTGACACAAGTCATAGAATACAGGATCGAGCATTTATTGTACATGCAGAGAAAGGATGGAAAAATCTGTGAAGTCTGTTGAATCTGCAGCGATCAAACCAACATCTTAGAGTTGCAAAGTACATTAAGTGTATCTGTTTACCAAGTAAAACGTTCCCTTACACTTCTGCTGTTTTCGAAACAATCCCCAGAACTTCTTCGTAGGTTGTGGCTCTGTTCTTCAGCTTTCTGCCCTGCAGGGCTGATACACAGTATACTCCAGTAAGAAAGAAGGTGCAGGATATGTAGTACGACAGTTGCTACCATTGGAATGCAGCTCCACATGCACACACCTCTGCACATTACACATTCAGTATGGTGGCACTAGTACAGACACCTTTATGGTGCTGGCTGAGTACTTTCCAATACAAGCGAAGAAATACCTTAAGGTCTTATACTGCTCATAAAGACCTTAAATCACTCATATTTGGATAATACATATATTGATTTAAATCTTGTTAGATATTGATGATTTTGTGTGGAGTGACTGTGTGAAGACGCAATGATGTTAGACTGTTTGTCATTATAGATGCGGTCTAAAATTGTTGTAAAGAACAATATGTTTGGTTACAAAATAACCACGCTTCAGTCATATAATCACAAATGTCATTGAGATTATTCCAGGAAATACATGCCAAGCAATTCAACAGGTAGTTCCAATCACAAGATATGTGTTAAATGAAAGAATCAGCAATGCCGGCAGTGAAGCTAGTATATATTTTTACTTTTGATGACTAGTGCCACGGGTGATGTATGCAGGAATAAGATGGTAAGTTTATAGCAAACCACTGCACTAATCTCACCATGCACCAGAGAATTGTGTTTTTTCGCCTGTATTTTTTCCATAAAATATGTACCACATAAATTCGCTGCACCCTAATGTCCTTCATACTGACACATGCACGTCCCGCACCTGTACTACTCATCACCGAAAAAAAAGGGAGAGAAAGCACACAATTTCCATGTTGAATGTAACACTGATTTCTTTGTTGCACGCACAAATCATGATTGGAACCACCTCCCCACCTGCCTCGCATCCACTTTACCCACTAATCATTTTAAAACAGCATACTACAATTACGTCGCACCAGTATAACATTTTGTGTAACGTTTGTGTGTGTAACGGTGACCAAAGTGGACTTTCTTTACTACTCAGTTTTTAGACTATAGTCATAACAAATAAACAGCTCTGTAATGCTTCTTGCATTCTGGATACTATGGAGAGCAGAGCACAGCATCGCGGTGCACCAGCCTTACAGAGGGTACCACACTTTCTTACTGCTAGGGAGAAACAGAAGCTCTCAATATATTAAGATAGGCAGCTACATGTACTAGCCAGCGAAGAGTAGCTTTACTCAACGACTTACTTTCCGACAAAAAATAAGGAGAGGGACACCGAACATTATCCGCCATGCTATGCACTTATTGCAGCTAATTCTAAGTGGGTAAACAGGCGCGATTTCAATCGCAAAGGAATGCTACACCAGCTCCATAGGCTCTACCTTTCTAGACATAGGTCTGACATTTAAGTTATGAACACTACAAGCATGTGTTACAGTCACTAAAGAACGGCGGTACAAGCAGATAAATAAAATACGACTGAATAATATCAGTTTTAAGTTGAAATGTGCTGCCGCAGAGTGAAGGATTGAAACGATAAAGTGATGCAAGACTGATTGATGATACAAATTGAAACACTCATTCAGCGTCACGAGAAACCATGCAAAAGAGATGCCCCCTCCTGGGTCTTCTTTCAGCAAGTGATCCAAGGCCAAGCGTGTCTTGGATGCCTTTCCACGCGGCTTGGCCAGGAAGGATGGTGTGCCCAGAAGTGACCATCTCTGCTGGAACAGATTGGAACCGAACAAATTAGGCAGGGGTCAAGAACACGTAAAACATGTGCAACAATCACGACATCGTACAAGTAACACCACATCGACAAGTACATACGCATATGAAGCACATGATATGTCCTATACGCATATTCTTAGATCTTTTCACCTAGAATACAAAATTTACAGCAGAACGGTTTAGCATTCAGTATCTTGAAAACACTGAAGTGGGACAAAGAAGTAAATCTAACACATCAGCAAGCTAATTTACCTCCAGGCTACATCAGTGGGCATATGCGCACGGAGCTTGCTCAGTTCCTTCTAGCCGGCGGCAGCTTCAAGTAACGGTCCCTGGAAATAATACACGGGATCATTTTCCTTTTCGCGTGCAATAAGGCGATAGTACGCGTGTCCTGGGAGTACAGTACGTTTATTTTTGCTGAGAAACTGAGTTTTGTTGAGAAACAATAATACTTCATACGTACCTGAAACCCGCTGCATTTGGACAGATGGAACTTGCACAGACCACAGGCTATGCACAGACTTCCCCGCCGCCATTTGCAAACGCCCTCTGTCCAGTGTTGCCACACGTAAAACAAATTTATCTGTAGATCCGAGCCCGAAAAATCTGTAGATAGAGCTAAAGATCTGTAGCCACTCAAAACTTAGTTCCTTGAACATTTTGCCTTCAAGTCCGTATTGTCTGCCTGCGCCTCTAAATTAGTGGGAGAGCAAGGGCTTATTTCGTTCCACTGCTGAGGACCACAGCCGGAATTTTTTGCTGCGGCGCGCACTGGCATTACGCGTTGTAACTTTCGGTTTGCGATGTCGCGTGTTCAAATCTACTACAATCACAAAAAAAAAGTGTCACTGCACGTAGATCTTAATACTTTGACATGTGATATATCCACATGAGCCGTGGCGCTCCAATGCAAGAATAACGCATCACGTGTAGGATGAACAATTCGCTCGCTCGTCCCACCATGACAATGTTGAGCGAGGATCGCAATGGGACCACAAAAACAATAAAGGTCGATATTATTTCCACAGACATAATGAAAGTGTACATGCGTGACGTGAATTATAAACGTTGTTGTTTCCCTTCAATGCAAGTCAAGCTGTGATGCAAACTGGTAACGCGCACACAAACACTCAAGAAAACTGATTTAGCGTTGAGGCTCGCCAATAATTCAGACGTAGTAGACGTCCTTCTCCTTCGGCGAGCCCCGCCAGTTTCGTGATCGACGGGTCAAATCCTTGTCAACGGCGAAGGCGAAGCAGTTTGACCGAAGAGCATGCGTTTTGTGTGCAGGAGGCCAGTTGGTGGTCCTTCAGAGGCTGTTTCTTTGCTTCGTTTTCGTCAAATTAACTGTGGAAAATATTCTAAAAAATAGTCAGTAAAACACTCATTCCCGCGTCTGACGTCTTTCATCGTTGTTGTTTAGTGCACTGATGCGAAACACTGGGTCGACTGACTCATTCGTTTGAGCAAAAAAATCATGAGATTTTCAGAAATCTTTGTAGATCTGTAGGTTTTTCAAAATGTAGGTAGATCTCATGATAAATCTGTAGGTATGGCAACTCTGCCTCTGTCAATTTGAAAATGACGTTGGCGATGACGATGTGTGCGCCCTTTCCCATCGTTCGCTCTGCAAATGCCGCCGATGTGGCTACACTGCTGCCGACAACATTGGGCGCTGCAGCCCTGTTCTGTTTCTTTTTTGGCACGTATTTTTCTGTCCATCTATATAATCTCTGTGTATATTAGAAATCCGTCATCCTGTTCCCAGGGTAAGTAGCCTTTGTAGTGAAGGAGCTGGCAGTGTAGACTGGGCCCCAGTGTCATTGCGTTTCTGTCGCTAGTACACGTTGCACAAGTGTACTTTGTCATATTAAATATCCTGAACAGTAAACGCACCCGTCTGTTCGTGTCTGTTTTTCGTTTGTTTTTGTCTTTAGAGCACACGGTATGCTAAACAATTATATCTACTGTTTGTAAGACATCCCGAGGTGTGTACGTACAGCAGCAGATGTGAAAGTTATTGAAGTATGGACTTGCCATCTAATGAAATACAATGCATAGCAACACTGTGCCACCATATGCATGTATGCATGTACATCAATCAACCATTTATTAAAATTCACTGTTCCCAGCAAGCATAGCACAATCTCAGATACTGGAAGGCAATGTGAAAGTAGGAGGACTACTGTAAAATATACAGCCATTTGACCGTACTCAGGATTACGGGCACACTATCGTCTTATTTACGGTGATAACCGTCATAATTACGGCATATTTCATTGGTGCCGTATTAATTGCACTACTTGGACTGTATTTCCAATTACGGTAGCATACCTCTTCTTTTTACGGCAAAAAATGAATTTTGACCGTAAAATTTACGGCAATTTTTCACAGTGCATCTCTAGGCCCAGTGCCCCCACTGAACTCTGTTACCATAGTAGACCGTTCTCCCAAGAACCTGAAGCTTGGAAGATTCATTACTACAGTTTTTCTTCCCCCTCCCCCCTGCTCAAGAACGCAAATCGGTTTGGGCAGCTCCCGTCTGCGTTTGGCATCAGAGGCAGCGATGCGTCTTGGAGTGAAGCAGTCTTGCGGAGCAATGCTGGGTGAGGGTGGGAGTGGTCAAGTTCAATTTTTTTCGTTGTAAAACAAACAACAACAACAATTTTATTACAAGATGATGAATGGGGAGTTTCATCGCCAAGGGCGACACTCTACCCTATTGCTGGTGGTGATGCGGGGAATGAAATGATGAGCCCCTTCACAATAAGGATCAAAGTGCTATGATATTCAAAAAGGTGAAGAGAGCTTTGACGGCAGAGCGTTGGTGGGCTGGATGTGGCCAGGGACCAAGCAATTTTGTGAGATAGGGGGGGGGGGCGAGAATATAGCTCGTTAAGGGATCCGGAGAGTACAGTTCGGGAAGGTTGGTAGTATGGGCAATGGAGAAGAATGTGCTCTAGATCTTCTACAGCACCGCAGTGACTGCAGAGGGGAAAGTCAGCTTGCCTTAAGCGATAACGCCGCTGCGCTCTAAAGCCACATTGAGGCGCATTAGATGAACTAATGTAGTATCTTGACGAGACGTATGTCGAACCATGCGGAAAGCGAACGCTGGATCAACTCTGCTCAGCATGGCTGGGGGAGAATGTCAGCGGTCTATTGGCGGGTAGCCAGAGGAGTCACGAGGCGTCGAAGTACGGACCGACGATCTCCTCTCAGCAATGCAATACGCCTTATTCATAAATGCTGCCATCTCGTGGCGGCGGCTGGCGGCGGCGCCATGTTTGAGTATTCGGGCGGTCCCGCTATGTGCGATTTCCTGTAACGGGACCAGCTGCAAAGTCGGGAAACTTGCGATTCAAGCTTTTTAGAATGGCAGGCGAGCAGGAAGAATGCACAGCCGAGATCACGAAGCTAACGTTATACGAACGTTTCTTTCGGACAACTTCGTTATTGTCTTCTACAACGAGCAAACAGCATCGGATAAGCACGCTCGGCGTAGCTGCAACTTCGTGACTAAATCTCACGTCGAACTGCGGAATTTTGGGGACTCTGCCGCCTTTGTACATATGAACGCTCAACTACTTGCCCGAACTTTACATTAGAGTGTTCTGATGCGGTGTGTTACGCGGTTACGTAGCGGGTCCGTATATGCGCGTTTGTGCAGCATGGAGTGGCGATGGATGATCTTCCTACAGGACTCTCTGCTTAGCTGCTGGTCTTGTTGAGTAACGGAATACAAAAGAATTTGAGCACCTGTGACCAGACACATTTTGTGTACCTTCAGTAAAATATCAGATGCACTTTCATACTCGCACATGTATTTGTTTGGTACCAGTAACCCAACAAAAGGTGAACGGATACATACTTTTTTAGATGGAAGTCATGTGGAGCTGACTGTTCACACAAAGAAAGAGGAAGAGCCCCTTTCTTGGGGACACAGAAAACCAGACTTTCTGTGATTATTTGTCTGTTTCCTCGCATCATATGCCATTTTCTTTGTGATGCAAAGGCAACGGCACATCAGAAGGAGCACATTGCTTTTGCTTTGAAATCTGATGTGTCGTACTTGGTTATCTGCTTGGTGCATAGCTCCTTTTTAAAAGCAATTATAGCAACAATGTCCCAAACGAATATGCACCACTAAGAGAGACAGTGCACGAAGCTCATTTTCCCAATCATCTTCTAATTGCTGGTCTGGCAGCACGCTTCCACTGGAAATTCAACACTCCTGCACATAAATGAAGTCCTCTGTAGCTCGCGTTTATTATAGACCTACTTCTGAAAGAAGCTGCCGTCCCGTGACACGCCAAACAACCTGAATCTAAGCATGTTCTGACCGTGATACGTGTCACGTGCGTTTTTAATTATTTTAGACGCAATAATTGCGAACTGACGATTTACCTTATCGGTATTCGAGCCAATATTGCCCTTTTGGGTGCAGAGTGGCACGAGCAGTAATGGGGAGTTGCCGGTCAACCTCCCGGGATGCCGTGTTGCTGGCGATAGGCGATGTGGCGAAAACCGAAACCACCGGCAGCTATACTCAAACATGGCGCGTAAACGTAGTCTCCGTCTCCGCACATAGATGGCGCGCACTTATGCATAAGGCGTATACGCGTTCGTCTCTGAGACGAGAGAGCTGCTTCTGCCTGCTGTCGGCTGCTGAAACAAGTTTAGATGAAAGTTTGTAAAATAAATGTTGAAGGAGTGTACTATCAAGTGCAATGTATCTCATATTTTTCTCAGGAACGCATCAGTGTGCAATTGACGGCTGGATATGTGGTGAAGGGCTATTTCCGAAATTCATGATTTTTTTCTCCGTACTCTTCAAGTCTGCGTGCATCAAAATATTTTTAACATGTTCTGTCTCCTACAGAACAGCGCTAAACTGTTGAAGTAGCTATCGAAAAATTTGCAGAGTTTCGTAAAAAGTTCCTGAAATTTTAGTTTTCTCTGGGCATAAACTCTAGCAAAAAAATGTCGATCAACCTTCAATGTGTCTTGGTACGAAAGTATTATGCTTTGCCTTCACTCAGAAGAGATTTGGTTGAAATTGACACAAAAGCTATGAGAATTTTGTTTTGCCAAGTAGATTACATGTCAAATCGCAATCTCCAAGAGGCGGCCACGGCGTGAGATAGCTTTTTCTTTTCTTTTTCTTTTTTGCGGCAAAACTAAGCCGGCAGAGCATTGGCTGCGTGGCAAAAATCAACCTTAATTTATTTGAAAAAAATCCGCTACGGTCGAGCGCAATGTCTGGGATGTTTGGCATGGAATGACACAGTTCGAATGTTTTTGTTAGTGAGAGTATGCAAATGAGCCGCTCACTTCTCGGTTCTTGGTACAAAGAATCTTTATAAAAAAGTTCTTTTGTGGCTGCTTGCAAATTATTCAGCCGGGGGATTACACCCGGTAGGTGCCTTGACAACCTCATTACAGTGATAGAGAACTCACAGCAAACAAAACCCTCATGCACAAACCAAAGTGACACTTGGAGTAACATTAGAGGACATCAGATTTCTTCATTAACTGGCTAACATATGCTAAGTTGCTCTGTTGTGAACACAACAATAAACACCACTGGAGCCCGCCAACCGGTAGTCTGTGGTGCAGTAAGCTGGCATAGCTCACGAAAAGATAAGCAAGTACTTCAACGGAAAGTACCGAAACAATAACTACTGGAACGCCCATTGCTTCATATACTGCCCGTCACTGGTGCTCAATCTTCCCTCTTACATGTTCACGTTTCACTCTTACATGTTTCTCACTCACGCACATTCATACGACGGAGCGACGCAAGTCGGATCTGTTGAACTCGATGGAAATTCATGTTCTGAGGCTGGAACACAGAAGAAGTGACAATACAGCACAGAAGCCTCCAAGTGCCTCAGAATAAGTTGGAGGCTTGCATGTTGTCCTTGCTCCTGTGTTCCAGCCTCAGAACATCAATTTCCATCATGTTCAAATGTTGCAATACTGACAGAGAGCTGTTTGGTTGAAGCAAGAAGGAATTACATAGTCACACTATTCACCATACAATACCATGGATGTTTCAAAACGACTAAGCACAGAAATAGTAGTTTTGTACCTTTTGAGTAATATTTTGTGTGCTGCTCACACATGTTGTACTGTTCTTTACCAAACCTCGGCAGTCTTTTCTTCTACATCGCACTCGCAGTTGCTTGCTGACTTTCGCAGCATCTGAAAAATAGTTCTATTTCGTCAACCTACAACCACACCATGAGCGTACCGAGAGAGGGGGCAAGGGGGAGCCGTGCCACACCCCCACAGGACTCCAAGGTCGCTTGTGGAAATAGTGCACTCTTTAGTCATAGGTCGTACTGATTATTCTCAGATGTCATGATAGGAACCTCTGGACACCAACACAGTGCGCAACGTCCTCCTCCAGGAAAATGATGTGGTAGGGGGATGGGGTTTGCACACTTGCCCCCCTGGAAGTGCTTTGCCCCCCCCCCCACTTGGTAAAAATCCTGGGAACGCCCATGAACCACGCGGAAACTATGTAAATGGAACGCAGTTCCAGCCTTCCACCAACTGTGTTCGAAATACTTTGTTGACAGAAAATTTAAAGAGGCTTCCTCTAGAGTAAGATTAGGGAGCGTATAGATAACCAGCAACATTGGAGAAGAGCAGTAGGGAATGAACACTGAATGCCGCCAAGACACAGCTGGTCTGGGCACCATTAAATTAGCAATTAGAGCTAATTAGGGCCCCCACAGTAATCAGCAACCTCCAGGGAGTCACCACACTAATTGGAGAGAATCTAACTCATGTCCAGACCACACTATGTGTTGCCGGCAACCAGTGTCCATAAAAAAAGAAAAAATAGATAGAGACAGAGTGGAGAGAAGGAGTTCAGTTGAAGATCAATGATGCCATCTTGAAGAAAGCAGTCCCCAATGGCCGCTGACCATCGCTGGGCGACGAAGCACAGAGTCAGGTGACTACCTAGTTGCCAAGCATCGCACCAGGTGACGCCACTCTCCTTCTTGTGACCACCAGTTCTGGACATCCTGGGACGTCAGGTGTGACATCATCATGACATGTCTGGGCAGGTTAGGACAGCTCTGGACATGCAAGGAGAAAAACACTCATAATCGAGGCAGAGGAATGCACACTGTTGTGAAAGCAAGAGCAAATATGCGAACCAGGGACACCATCAATAGCTAACAACAGAATAATTAGTTACACAACAAATCAGCCCACTGTCCACCACAACAGCAGTCACGGGGAGCGCAGAACGATGCGTCTGCTCCATCCGACAGTCAGGCACATAACTGAATCGTAATGCTTTTTTCTCCTCTGTAAAGTCATGCATATGCACCCTCTAGCGGTTACTTTTTAAATTAATTTCATGAAAAAACTATTAAGAATCACACCAGCCCTACTCTCGTTCCCAAGGCCAAGGGAGCTTTTGCGGAACATAGAAAATGGCGGGGCTGCCCGGACAGGAACAACAACAACCAGCGCCCGACATGCACGGGCATGTCACTGCTAATCGCAAACAAAGCGGGGACACAGTTATCACATGCGAAAGAATTAGTTACACAACAAATTAGCCCACTGTCCACCTCGACAGCAGTCACGAGGAGCGCAGAACGATGCGTCCATTTCATCCAACAACCAGGCGCAGAACTGAATCGTAATGCTTTTTTCTCCTCTATAATGTCATGCATCTGTCCCTCTTGCGGTTACTTCCTGAACTAATTTAATCGCAAAATTATTAAGAATCGTTCTAGCACTATTCCCATTCAGATCAAGAGTGTGGCAGCACTAGCGTCAAGACAAGGCATCGTCAAGACAAGAACGATCAACAAGAATCTTTCTTGTCCAAAAACAAAAAAATACAGAGCTAGATGCGTCAACAAAGGAAAGCATGCATGTCAGGACATGTCAGGAGATTGCTCAACGAGCGCTGTTACACGAGGAAAAATCGCACGACTGCCTGGCAACAGAGGAAAGCAAACGTAGATAAACATTAGAACAGTGTGAAAAAGACACTCACCAGCATCGGAGTATTTTCCCGTCCACTGCACTCCCTCATTGTAAATCCGCTCGAGACAAAATCCACCAGAATCGACGCACACCATTCACCAGTGACGAGCCACACATCTGTACCCCGTCAGAGGCAAACTGAATCTCACCGAGGCTACACTTTTCCACTAATGGCGAGCACAGAATCAACGCGTGCCACGTCCATACTCGCCAGAGGCCAAGAGATGAGTGAATCCTTCCGCCCCCTGCGGGCCTTGCTCATTGGTTGTGACATCATCGTATTGTCTCAAGGCTGCACTGTTTTTACCACTAATGCCCAACGCAACTACTATGAACAATATCCACCTGAAACAATAGAGCCGTGGCATGATGTCATCACCGAAGCATGCAGCTGCATGGTTCAAGGACGTGTACAGCTGTGCTCTAGACAGGGGACCTGTTATTTATTGAATCACTATCCCAAGATAGGAAATATCCTTTATTCTACTATAATGACTGCATACGAAACAGAAAAACTATTGCAGACAAGCACAAAATACCATGCATGAAAGCTGATCGTTGCAATTAAGCATTTTAATCCCAAAGGCTTACTATATGACTAAATAGTCTTACAGAAATCAGGAAAGAACAAAATATCCTAACAAGTAACACCATCAATGGCTAAATACGAGGAGCTCAGTGAGGTATGTTCGTTCCATCTGAGAGCCAAGCAGGGAACTGAATAATGATGCTTTTTTCCGCCTGAATAAAGCAATCCATCTGTCCCCCTTGCATTTACTTTCTGAATTAATTTAATAGCGAAATTATTAAGAATCATGCCAACGCTACTCCCATTCAGGTCAAGGGCATGGCAGCACTATCGTCATCGTCAAGATACTGCTTCATCAAGAATGTTTCTTGTCAAAAAGGAAAAAGTACGAACTACATGTGTCAACAAAAGGAAAGCATGCATCGTAAGAGAGAACAGGTCTGGGCATGTTAGGACATCGCTCAACGAGCACTGTCACGCGAGAAAAAATCGGATGTTTGCCAGACAACAAGGGAAAGCAAGCACAGAGAAACACTTGAACAAAGTGGAAAACACACTCTCCAGCATCAAACTATTTCTAAACACACACACTCGTCGTATTCAAAAACAATGCTCATGTTAAATCCGTCTAAGAAAATGCACACCATCGACCAACCTCCCGATTTCTGTTGCTACACTTTTTCTCCACTAATGGTCAACGCAATGCTACAGACACCTGAAGCATAGCGACACTGCATCATGTCATCCACATCCTGTCTGAAGAGGTGCAGAGCGGGGCTAGGCAGCGGCAAAGACAAACCCTCCTATTATTTATTGAATCGCAAGGTTATTTCCTTTGTCCTACTCTTAATGATAGTCACTCTTACACTAAAGTTAAACTACAAAAAGAAAAATACAATGCATGACATCTGATCATAATGATTAAACATTTTCGTCGCAAAGGCTTATCAGAAAACACCCTCAGTACTTTCAATCATTAGAATCACAACAGCAGTAAACTGCCACTGCTCTTTAAAATAATAATTGAGACACTCAACATCATCACCAGGCTTATGTAATGCATGGCGCACAACCTTTTCTATGCTCATATACTCATTGTCTGAGGCTACACCTGTAAGACTGCAAGCAAAAAGGCGCGAAAGCCTGGGGGCAAAGTTCTATTCGTGCACGACGGAGGACTAGACAGAACGCTGTTACGGGAACAGATATAGGATGTGATTGCATTCCTACTATATTAATGATTTTCACCCTTGTGTTGCAGTTCAGAAAAACTAACACAAAAAGCCCGTACTACTCTTAATAAGCTCAACTATAATTATAGGTGCCTTAAAATTGTACCATTATGTTCCATATGTACCATAGTTCCACTATACTTAGATTACTATCAATCAAGTGCTCCAAGTTTTTCTCTCTACCGATTTCAGCTGACTGGGTCCTGTCTCGCAGTGAAGCAGACTCACATCCCAAATAATTAATTCACACTGAGGGTACCCTACTTGGAATATCTACCCCGCACTCGGATACCGCATTTCTGGTTCAATACTCATACCCGCAATCAGCTTACTTCATCAACATATCGAGCACCCAACAACATCTAACCAAGCAAACAAACAAACAAATCCGCTTCTCCTGATAGAACACTATTCAGCTGTACCAAGCGGCTTTCTTCTGCGTAAAAGCAGTGAAAGAACGTAAGAGCAGCGACAAATTACGCGCATTTTTGCTCGAAAAGCTATAACTGCAAAAAACCGAAGCAGACGCTAATCAACTGAGACAAACACACTCACTTCTGCTATCAGAAAATTATTGCATAACGCGATACACACAGCTACATTGTCCCCACGTAAAGAAAGCACAGGACAAGGGTACACAAATTCCCTTGAGTGATGAGGGAAAATCACTTCTACTCGGGCAGCATAATACGATATACGCTGAATTTTTACGGGTGAAAATTGCAATAAGAAAGGCACTGCTAAGCAAGTCCACACATACGACAGCACATACAAAACACTGCAGGGAAGAGGCTTATGACTGGGCGTTCAAGAATAATCGCAGCATCACCACACATCGCTCCGAAACTCTACGGCTAACACAAGATGACAACAACAAGATACTAGCGATGGGTAAAAATTGCAACAAGAAAGACACTGCTAAACAAGTCCAGACATGCCATGATGACGACACAAATCGGAAAAAAAAGAAACACACACAGCAGCTCAGGAATGCAGAAGGAGATGCTGCTTTATAGGAATTTCTACTCCATGCTCAGATACCAGCATTTCTGCTCAAATACCCATACCCGCAAACAGCTAACTTCGTCAACATATCGAGCACCCAACATCTAACAAACAAACAAACAAACCCACTTCTCCTGATAGAACACTATTCAGCTGTAGCTAGCGGTGCATAAAAGCAGTGAAAGAAGGAAAGAGCAGTGAAAAATTAGACGCACTTGTGCTCGAATAGCTGTAACTACAAAAAAACGAAGCACACACTAATAAACTGGGAAAAAGACACTTATTTCTGCTATCGGATAATTATTGCATAATGCTACAAGTAGTAATCACTGAACACAGAGTGCCGCCAACGCACATCTTGGTCTAAACACGATTTAATTAGCAATTAGGGTGAATTGGGACCACCCACATCAATCAGCCCCCTCCAGGGTGTCACCACACTAATTGGGAAGCATCTAACTCGTGTCCAGGCCAAGCTGTGCGTTGGCGGCAACCTGTGTTCATAAAAAAAAAAGTAGGTAGAGATAGAGTGGAGAGAAACAATTTATTAAAAAATCAACGATGTCGTGGCGAAGAAACCGCTCCGGAATGCCCCAGTGACCAGCACCCGCCATGTTGCTTGTTGGCGTCGGGTAGTTGCAGAGATCGACGACAGGTGGCCACCTAGTTGCAAGGCATCACACCAGATGGTGCCACCATCATAGCTCTATGCAAGAAAGACAGAGAACAAGATACTAGCGGCAGGTAAAATTGCAACACTACTCAACAAGTCTAAGCTCGCCAGAGCGCGTGGAAAAGACCTAACTGCTACTGCTAAACAGCACGGAGAAAAATGTACACATCATGGAAAAGGCTTAGGGGCAGCCAGTTAGGCCTAACCACAGTGTCACCGCACAACACTACGCAGCTAACACAAGGTGGGAACCGCAAAACGCTAGGCACACAACGCTAAACATGCGACGACACGAACAAAAGGCCGCTACGGGTAACTGCTAAACAAATCTAAACATGCGGGTACGGGGAATATCCGATATGGAAAACATGCGAAAAAAGGCTTATTACGAGTGCAGTCAAACAACGCGCAAACATCGGCAAATCACTCACCTTTTCCCCCGCGGCGACGGCGCGACCAATCTCCACGACAGCCAGGCACAAACTGACCCGACGCAGGGACTGTGGAGCGACCGAGCCCACGTCTGCACTCCAGGAGAGCCAGCGAGCAAGTGACTGGGGCGCCTCGCTGCGGCCGCTACGCATGCGCGCGCTCCTAGCGCCCTCTACGCCCACCACCAGTATCCAGCGGTCATCTCCTAGCAGGCGCTCCCCGTTTCGGTTTCGCTCTCGCTGTTTATTTGTATAAAGGCAGCGCGCACAGCGCTCGCGCCATCATTCTGACCCATAGGTGGAAAATGCGATGTGTGGTTTATTCTCGTGCGTTTCTCACTGACGGTGAAAGACAAAAAACGAAGAACTTCGCGAATTTATTCGCGGTATCGTCAAGGAAGCCTTCCAAGTCCATCGCCTGGAATGGTTGCAAGCACGTCAAGAAATGTGTCAAGGCAAGATGAAGACACTCGACCGCATCTTAGCGGCGGACAGACTCATGAAAAAGAAGTCCAACTTTAGCCTGGATAATCTGTATTGACAACGCAGTTCCGAGCTAGAGGACGACGACGACGTGTAAATAAAGGCGATGCATTTCTCTGCGAGTCTCAGTCTCTTCTTTTTCTTCATGCAACGTGTACACACGCAACATGTCGTTCCCTGAACCTTTTCGTTTCCGCCATTCTTTTCGCGGTATTTTAAGCGGCCCCTCTATGTGCGGCAAATGTACTTTCATTGCGAACGTGCTGAGGAACCTGAACGACGTGGTGGACAAGCCTCCGTCACAAATATTCTACGTACAGAAATATGCTTTGCCGAGCATGCAGGACGAATTTGGGGACTCCGTAAAATTTACCAAGGAGCTACCACGAGAGTGGGACACGTCGCGCGCTGCGCTCATCGTCGTCGACGATCACATGACCGACGCCGGATCCTTGAAGGAGGTGACCGATCTTTTCATTCGGGGTTCTCACCACGTCAATGCGTCAATCTTCTTACTCGTTCAAAACATATTTTTCGACAGTAGCCATTTTCGAACTATATCCTACAACGCCAGTTGCGTCGTCCTGTGGCGCACCGTGCGCAGTGCCCACCAGATGAAACATTTCGGGCAACAGCTATTTGGCAGAAAAAGATTGGAGTATTTTCTGGACGGATATAAACAAGCAATGTCGTCACTCCATGCTTATTTACTCGTGGATCTTCACAACTATGCACACGAGGATCACAGGTTGCATAGCAATACCTTTCAGAGAGAACGTCAATATATCTACGCTCCGAAATGAATCTCCGCCCTCACCTCACTTTACTCCACTCTACCCCCTCCAGACCGTCGCGACGTCTTGAGACGTTCTTCTTCATCCGACATGAAACACCTCTCCGAAATTTGCCTCAATGTATTGAATGGAAAGGTGGCTCTACCTCCAGACACGTTAGCGTTTGAAGAACCACAAATGCTTCTTACGTCGGCTCGCCTACAAAAAGATTCACAAGAATCCGCAACGTTTGAAGCGCTATCTGTCTCAGCAGCGAGGGCAGGGTGTTCTTTCTTCGGTGGTTCCTCTCCTGCTTTCCGCCGTGTTGAACCTCTTCGCCAATAGCCAAGAGAATTGAAGTGACCACCTCCATCGGAAACATACTTCGGAACACACATCGGAAACGATGTCAAAGTGAAACTCATACTGCAAGCACTATATTGTATACTCAAGCAGTATGGATTCGACCCCTACAACAATAAAAACAAGGCGTCCGACGCTACAAATGACTTTGACTATTCGCTCCTCTCTCCAGAGGTGGACGAAGAGGAAGCGGAAAGGGTTGTCTCAGAATTAAAGAAGGTTATTTCCTGGGATCGCGAGTGTTGTGTCTCCGTGTCGGGCAAGCCCAGCAGGCACTCCTCCATTACAAACTCGTCAATTATATTTGTTACAACGTAAGACTGGAAAGAAACCTTCCTGGTTCCTCAAAGTCTTGAAACTATTGCGCCTGATTTCTCTGCCCAAATCTCGCGAACCTCAACAGCAGCAAGCCTGACAGAAGCAAGGATGACTTATGGAGGGATATGAGAAACCAGAGGGTGGTTTGGGGGCAGTGGACCGCTATAGAAACGCGCTAGAGACCGCGTCACATGAGCAAAAACAAGGCTCTCGCCATTCTCAGAAAGCTGGATGCCTACACGCTACACCATCGGGTGAGAAGAAAGTTTAATAGGAGACGTATCATCGCGCTCAAGATCAACGACGTGTGGCAAATGGATCTCGCCGACTTTTCAAAATACAAGAGGTTCAACGGTGGCTACCACTACATTCTCGTGGCGATCAACTCCCTCTCCCACTTTCTGCGCACCCTTCCGCTAAAGACGAAACGCCCCGCCGAAATGAAAAGGACCGTGATAAGACTTTTTCGGGGAGGTAACGCGCCTACACGCATCTTTTGCGACAGAGGAGAAGAATTCTACAACAAGATCGTCAAGGATTACCTGACAAGAAAGACGGTCCACATGTATTCCACCTTCTCTCCCGTAATCAAGGCACCGCAGGCAGAATGGGTCATACGCACTTTACGGGATAGAATATTCTGCTATTTTAGAGTAACTGGACATTACCACTTTGTTTCCGTGCTTCCTAAGATCGTGCGCGACTACAACACGAAACACAGGACTTTGGGCATCAGCCGGTCCGAAGTCACGCCCGAAAATAAATTGGAGCTGTTCAATAAGATAAATGTGAAGCCCATCGTACCCTCCGTGAAAAAGAAGCTCAAAGTGGGGGATAAAGTGAGGGTCCTACTACACAGAAAAGATTTTCAAACGAGCTCGGAAGGGAGTTGGTCACCTCAGATTTTTACCGTCTCCCGCCTGAGAGACACCTTCCCTCCCGTCGTGCATCTGGAAAATTACCGGGGTAAGGAAGTGGACGCATCTTTCTACCCCGAGGAGGTACTCGTCGTAACCCGAGACGCCAATCAGCCTTGGCCAGTAACGAAAGTGCTGAGAAAGGAGAAAGTGAATGGTCAAAGATTCTCCTTAGTTCGCTGGTTCGGTTACGACAAAGAACATTGGGACAGTTGGGTTCCGAGCAGCGTCGTGGTCAAGATTGGGAAATGACATCAGACATCTACGTCCACCTCCTCTCGAACGCCAGCATGGATAAGTTTCTCTCGAATAAACTCAACGCCTTCACGATAGCTCTCGACAGCCTGCTTCAGCACTCGAATCACTATAAAGTCGGTCTGATGGATCTCAGCATAAGCAACGATTTTTTAAATATCGGTTACGAAAGGCAAGATACAAAAATTGAGGTTTATTTCGAGGGCACAGTCGGAGCTAGGAGAACTTTTCGTGTCACCTTGGGTCTCAGGAGGGATTTGGGAAAAGCCCTTTTGGAATTTAACGTTTCTTTCGTGTACAATAAATCCCGTTATGACTTCGTCTTGCCCATAGACGTGAAAGCCGTGGAATTGAACCCTCGGCTCGCAAAGGCGCTCGACACCTCGCTAGCATCGCGCGAAGCAGGTCGTGCGGTGAAACCTCCCAAATTGAGCGAACGCGAAGCCACCTCCATCTAATTGGAGCATGCCGCACCCTTTGAACGCGTCACTTTGAACTCGGAAACCACGTCCCTACGTAACACACTCAACAAGTATTTCCAGACACACGAGCTGAACGCCTCGCTAGAAGTCGCGGATAACGTCTACTCTCTTTAAACGCCGAAAGGGTTGCACGTACCGGAACCCTCCCAGCAAACCACCGACTGCACACAGACGTGCATAAGACGTCGCAACATGGATATTTGGATATCCAGTGGATTTTCGTGAGGGTGCATCTTACATCTAATGGATATCCATGGGAGCTGGACTTTACCCCTGTTTTCTGATCCTAGGAATCTCCAGACAATGTCATTCATGAACATGTTGATATGAGGTGGATATTGTATGGTGCCAGTATAAAAACCCCGTAATTCAGTAGTTTTGAAACTGTGTGTAGTTTGATCAGTAAGTATATTATAGTATCATAGCCCAAGGTTATTATTTAAGGTGTTATTGTTAAAAATGCTCTCACCCCCTCTCCAGGAAACGCTAAAAAACAGCAGGCTCCCGTTTTGCCCCCTCCAGAGCGAGCGCGGATTTGAAGGGAGACCAGATCATTCGCAGTGGCCTCTCTTGACGAAATGGCCGGAGGTCGGAGCATATACTGAAATACAAGTTGTTGGGGCACGTTCATTCTAAGTATATTGGACGTAAAACATTTGTTACGGTGAAAGGGGCTGTCTTTGCAAGTAGCTCACGTATCTGCAGAGTCAAGGTATAACCAATAACGTGTCTCACCTTCCTTCCTGCCAAATACTGTGTTTTTAATTCAAGCTATCGTCTGTAATGTGATTAGCTGCTTACTGGAGCTGTAACAGTGATCAAATTCTACTGTTGCTTGACGAGCGTTACGCATAGATAAATACTTTCACGGCTAGTAGCACGCGAACGATAAAAATATATAACGATTTTACTTGTTCCCCCATATCCAGTTAGGATTTACAGAAGTTTTTGCTTGCTTTCAGCACAACAAAAATGTGACTGTTGGAACAAGCTGTCTTAAACTTCACATTTATCCGTATATCTCCCTGCGAAGTCCTGGCGATGTTCCTGTGACGTTCAACCAGTGCCCAAAATCTCGTGTACTGGATCTTACATGGATATCCCAGGGATCTCCAGGCTGCTTTCTCCAGTCAAATATCCTGCAGATGTACCTAGGACATTTGTTATTTACTGGGAAAAACCGAAACGCGAATGTCGGTCTGAGACATCCAGCAGATATTGCATGGTTGTCCAGATATTCAGGACGTTCGCGACCTTATCAGGATGTCCTTCGGATATCAATGGTTTACTGGGCTTTGTCAAGCGGCTACAGCTCACACCCGTCGAGGGACGCGAAGAAACGCTACGCGTCTCTCTTCCCGTAGCGCGCCAATTTTCTTTCACGATCAAGACGAAAATCCCTCGATCGTTGCAAGTACATCTGCCTCCCGGTTATTATGCAATGCCGCAAGCACTCCTGGTTGCGATTAACCAGCGCGTAGGCGAACGCGCGTGCTTCAGCTTCCACGGAAGCGAACAGAAATGTAAAATTCGACTTTCCGAGGGCACCACCACCTTAAGGCTTTCCGAGTACCTGGCCGTGCTTTTGGGCTTCGAATCGCGCACCGCGTTCACGGGGGAGGAGGATGCTACGAGCTCCGTCGAGGTACTCCTGGAACCCCCGTTTGACAACGTAATCATCTACATGGATATCGTGGAACCCACGTAAGTGGGGAGCGGGGAAAAAACTATATTAAAAATACGGCCCTTTTATTACGAGAAGGACAAGCACGTTGTCACCTACACGTTAGATAACATCCAGTATTTTAACCTGTCTCAATTCGAAATTCTCTCAGTGACGATCGTTCTCGCGGACAAAACGGGAAGACGTTTACCGTTGCGGTCCAACGGTAGAACCAATTTAACGTTGCATTTCAAATATGTATCGTAATTCCCCCACAATAATTCCCGTGTACACGGACCCCTTTTCCAACGAGGGGGCGGTGTGTTGAGCCACATATCCAAGTTTATCGTTCCCATCTGGCAAAATTAAAACCGATCACCAAGAGAATGTTGAAGCGCTTGGCGCGGAATTTGGCCGACGGCGAAGGAATATCGCGCGCAGTAAAAAGGACGGCCATAGCAACGGAAGGGACGTGCTGGATTCCATGGAGGGCTCTGGAAACAACAATGGAAAGAAACGTCGCAAAAGATAACAAAAGGCGCCGACACACGACGCACCTGCAGATACCTTTGATTTGCCGTGAGGGTCACACATCCGCTGTGCGCTCCGACCATCATGACGTCAACGAAAGACAAAAAACGGTCGCCGCTCTGTCTGACGAGTGACGTGATGACTCAGGGAGCACATGATGGGCTGGTAGACGTCTAAATGATGTCTAAAAAAAGAGATAAGAAATGTTTATAGAATGTCTAGGCACTAGATCAAATGTCAAGTATCCGTCCACTAGACGTCAAATAACACGTCTAACGTTACGCCACCTAACCATCTAGCCCTAGACATCCGATGTCCATGTACCTAGCCGAGATTTAGACATTCTTTTGACTTCGATGTCTGGAACAGGGTCAGACACTTAACCATGTATTAGACATGAAGTCTACAGCTAGACCAATGTTATCCCTCCATTCAGGCGACAGGTCTAGGGTTATACATTTCCTGTACCTTACTTTAGCTACCCTTAGACGTACTTTAGACCATGACTAGTCCTGCTAACGTCCTGGCGTGCATTCATGGAGAAATGTGATGTAATTGATAGCAACATGGATCTCAGCATGAACATTTATTCACACTAAACCACAAGCAAAGTCTATGGTACAAAACTCAGTCTAAAACTGGATTGACTTTGCTGCCAAGCAGGCGTCTTGTGTTTTGACTGACAAGTGTTGAACTGGCAGCAGGGTGTTGAAGGCCGCCTCCTTCCTTTCTTCCAATGAGTCATTGTTGGTGCTGCAGCACTGCCTCCAACGACTCACTGTGGCCAGAAAATAGAACAAAACATGTCAGAAAGCATTATGTAGCCTGCTAGTTCTATCTAGTTCGTTTAGTAGCTGTCCACACTCTTTCACGGGATGCTTGTCTGGCCACATAAGAGCAAAAACTGTATCAACACTGATCGGAGAGACACATAAAGAAAATAAGCTGCACGTACAAAAATCACAGGACTGTTACAGCTACACAACACGAATTGCAGCAACAGCTTAAAATCTGTTTGTGCGTGACTACCTGATGTGGACGCTGCCAGGATCTCAGGGATACGAGGATGTAACAGCTGTCGCTGTGAAAGACACCTGGTGAAAGTACATCAATGTGACAAGCGTTTTCTAGTGATGTACGACCTTACCTGGTCGAGCAGGCGACTGCGAAGCACTCCATGATTGGCGCAGCAGTTCCATCACTGCATTACGCTAAAACAACAACTGTGCTGCTCTCGTAACTTTGATGCAAAAATTCTGCACAGGATAAAAATAAACACTGTGTATATTATAAAAGACAATACAAAGCAAGAGCTGTATCATCACGTCAAATATTACAAAGTTTATTCACATGACGTCATCCGCAGCAGACCGCCAGTGTCGCTAGCAGGCAGACGTGCTGCCATCGGCCACATTATTCTAGGTCCCATCCAAGCCATTGCCCATATTGTACTCACCGTGCATCAGGTGTGTGAAACTTCTTGCTCTGTTATTTCTAGAATATCCAAGCAATTTCCATGTTTTCGGTGTTAATAGTGACCTAAAAAGCATAATGCAGGATGTAACATTGAGGGACCTATAGTATGGCGCTGAGGTGACTTCAGTGAATAAACCCTTTAGGAACTCAAATCTTGCACTTCTGCCAGATAGCTGTTTGGGTGAAGTAAGACAGAATGACATAGTCACGCTGTTCTCCATACAATACCAAGGATGTTTTGAAACGAGTAAGCACAGAAATACTAGTTTTGTACCGTTTGATGAATATTTTGTCTGCTGCCCATACATGTTGTGCGGTTCTTTAGCAAGCTTCTGGCAGTCCTTTCTTCTACATCGCACTTCCCTACTGACTTTCACAGCATCTGAAAAAAGTTCGATTTCGTTAACCACACAACAACCATGTAAATGGAAAGCTGTTAGAGCCTTCCACCAACTGTATTTGCAATACTTTGCAATCACAGTTGCTCTCTAGAGTATGATTGGGGGCACATCGAACATCAGGAACATTGGAGGACAACAGAGTCACACGTCAGAGACAACTGCTTCCCCTTACCTCACAGGGAATTGTTAAGCTTATGTGCAAATAGATGTTTTGTAGGGTAGATTACCACTATTTTCATATCCACCGATGCAAGGTAGTACAAGAACCTATGGAAAGAAAAATGCAGTTGCTATGAAACCATGATATGCAAACAAAGGTACTTGCGCAAAATTGTCAGTGTCTGGTTTCACTACCAGCGAAAAATGCAACACCCGAAGTCGGGCTGACATGACAATGAACTAACCAGCATTTATGTTCCAGGGTGTCCGCCCTGCAAACCGTAACTGTCGACTTTCGTTTACTCAAGACTTCAACAGTCATCGAAAATTCGTGGATCTCGATGGTTAATTAGTGACACCGTATTTGTTTTAGCACCAAGACGAACCAAGGCACTTACTGAAACATTCTACTACCGAACATACAACGTTAATCACTACTTTGAATGCAAGTGCAGTCAGGTCAACCCACACTTCCAACGTGCTTCAATCGGTGGTACGAAGCCGAAATAGATAAAGAAGACGATATTCCGATATTATGCCACGCATCTCTACTACATGCGATTTGGTACACAGAAACAGGCACATACTTTTAATGAAGAGTTAACTCACCCCTAAACTTGAAAGCCAGAGAACAAGGAAACGCTGTCCACCACAGTGTACTCTGGGAGCTCTGCTGGCTCTGCTGCGCTCCCCAGGCGAAAATTTGAGCTGGGAAGTCAACTGGTACCAGCTCGTTCCCAGTTCACACCAACTGGTGGTCAACTGGAACCAACTGGTACCAAACTGGTGGCAACTGGAAAGTAAACTGGTACCAGTTCAAGCTGGGCTGGTGGCAACTGGGCACTTTGTGGTACCAGTTCGAGCTGGACTGGTAGCAACTGCGAAGTGAACAGGTACCAGTTCAAGCTGGGTTGGAGGTAACTGGAAAGTGAACTGGTACCAGTTCAGGTTGTACTGGTAGCAACTGGAAGTGACGTGGTGCCAGTTCGAACTGGACCATTTTACATATTTGGGGGAAGTTTCGGTTTCAGTGCCAGGACAGGTTAATATGAAGATTGCAAGACGAAGTTATAAAACGATCAGAAAGTGACTTTACTAGTAGTAATAATCATATTTCAATTTTTGGTAAAGTTCCTGTTAACGAAAGTTATTTTCGAACTCTTATATTTGTATTTTGTGCGTTCCTGCTCCCGCGATGAATGATGCGTTTACTGTGCAACGGTCGCTTGCTTAGCAGCGTGCTTATACAGCGATTTTTGCCCGTTATGTTCTTAGCGTGATGTGTGACATAGGCGTTGATTTTGTAATCTAAAGGAGTTGTCTGCAAGTTACGACAGTGCGACAGTACAATGAGCGCTAGCGGCCGGGCGGGTGGTTGTTATAGGATTACAGCTTGACTACAACTGTGGAGACCGCTTTATCGTGAGTACTGTGCTTAAATGCTTTTCCCTTGTGCACTATTTAGAAATATTACTTCAACTAAAACCTCTTCTCTCTGTTCCACGTCACATTCGTGGCATCTGCAAGTGCATGCCGTTTTAAGACCCAGACAACCACAAACGTCCGAAAGACGTCCCAGTTAGGTCGGAACGTCTTGGTCCTCGACTGACATCTGCGAGACGTCCAGTGAACGTCGCTCTGGGATATTTTTAATGTCCCAGTAGTGTCGGAAAAAGACAGACACTGGGACTGGGAAGACTGTCCTGGGGATGTCTGTATGCTTCAAAAACTGACTAAGAGACCACTGCCCACAGAACCAGTAACCGCCCATCAACATCCAGCGAACGTCGAGTTGTGGATGCTGGGTACGTCTCACGAACGTACACATTTGCTCCCGGCTACGTTTTAACTACGCCCGTACTACCGTGCTAATCAAGAGAAAATTATGCGAAATGGACGTCGTAGGACCGCCGATGCGGATCTTCGAGGGACCTGTGGGGGTTCTGTATTCCGGGTCCATAGGTATCGCGCGCCTATGAAAATATCGTAACTTTAATCATGAGATAAACACAACGACACAAGTGTGCACCCAAAATACTTTATTCTATGTATACTTTATTTACATATGCATTCGTACATGCCTGCCGGCCCATGAGCAGTACAAATAATGAAAGAACGTGACAAGGTGCTATATCCAGATCATTCCCGTTCATACAGATCGTGATCACAACATCGCAAAGTTATGTACACAAGAAAAAAAAAACATCCATATTACTTGCCGTATAATTAGTTGGCATCTTGTATGGAATCTACGCAACTGTATCTTCACGCCTTATCAATGACTACCAGTCTCTCTATATTGTTCCTTTCTGTGTCTTCCGGCCTCTGGAATTCACTGGCCAAGTTCTGCCGCCGAGGCACACTGATAAAAACCACAGACATAATACGGGCATCATCGGTCTCTGCCTATGGCACATACGCATACCAGCGTTTGGCCATGCTTCCCGTTTACCTAGTATTCTTACCTGTAACGCATAAGACAGTCAGTAATTCCAAGACTGCTCATAGAGAAAACATCCCACACTCTCTGGGAGACGCTGAAACACACACAGCAATGAATGGCTGATGCTGAGCGGTATAGCCGTTTATGCCTGAAAGAACATCAAGAACACAGTGAGTGGAACGCAAAATAAAATATCAGACACGTCCTAATATGCCTCTATTACAAGCTCAGCCAGGATCGATTGCTTTTTTTTTCACTAGCCAGTGGGCTACAGCAACTTGAAGAACAAAGAAGTATAAAACGCCAGCGCTAACAAACGAAGACACAACGGACGTTTACCTGTATTTCGGTCATAGACAGTGGCATCCAATGGAGAATCCGTTGCCTACAAGGCATATGCACCTAACTCTTCACAAAATTCAAGCTTTACTGGTGCTGTTCGCGTTGAAAATTAGCATATCACTCCAAGTCATTGCAGACGCCGCCATGTTTCTCCAGCCTCTCCAGCGCCGTTTGAAATCATCCGCACAACGGGCTATGACATCACGTGACTCTATCTTCTGCGCGTTGCGAAACAAAAAGCCTTCTGCGCAGATTTCTCCTTTGGCGGCGACGCAGCCAGACGACAGAGCGGGAAAGAAGAAGGAGGCGGAGGGTCAAGAGCGAAAAGGAGTGCTCGAACGGCTCTTTGTGGACACAGTGCGGATGGGGTGCGCACGGTGTCCACAGGGTGATATTTGTGGGACGTCTGCTGCTGTATATTCATTGGAGCATCCCAACTAACGCGTCCAGGAGACGTTCAATGGATGTTCATTTTAGGCTGCGGATGCTCGGACCCTTGTCGGCTGTCCAGGGGCAGTTACTGGTTCTGTGGGTGTGAGCTGATCTTCATTCTTCTTGCCCGTGAAGTAGACCTGACCAGAAATTTGGTTCTCCCACCACTTATTATGGATTTAAAGAACAGTTGCAAATTTTCTAAAGCTCGTACCCCTTGATCGCTCGTCGGCGATGACAGCACAGTTTGAAGCTCAAGGTGAAGGTTTAGAAGGCTGCTCTGTAGACACATCCACTATCTGACGTGGATCCTGTAAACAGCTCTGACACAAAGTTTACAAGACCATTTGGCGAAACGCAGATGAGCCCTTTGAATGCGTTTGAAGGTTTGTGCGATGAATATGCGCTAGATTGCACAATTACCAAAAAATTATGTGATGAAAAAAGTTGAATGAATAAAATGAAGAAAGTTTATGTATATTTTGGTGGAGCATCATGACCTTCCACAGGTAAAATCATAAACGCAGGCTCGCAGGTTGAATAGATCCGTGATACAAAAGCCAGAGCAAAACAAAAGCTGCCTGATGTGAGGCGGCCAACGAACGAAAGCTCCCTGTGGTATGTGAGTGCATCGCACAGCCAGGCGTATGCTTTGTCTAGACACAGTGAGTGATCAGACTTCTACTACGTAGTATGAACATGTAGAGACGTATTGATTATTTCTTTCTGCTCAGTGTGTGCTTTTAGCAAAATAAACGGTATTTATATGAGCAATATGTGCACATCTACGCATTATTTTCTGTCATGCATTCAGTGATCCCAGCCGCTAAGTGGCCGGATCCCGAACCACTTAGCAGAGGGGACCACTGGATCAATTCCACTGGTTCAACTTGAAGTGGGACCGTCGTGAAGCTGGTTCCAATTTCAACTGGTCCCAGTCACTAAGTGGTCCCACACTCAAAGTGGGACCTGTCCAATAAACCACTTCGAAGTGGTCCCACTCCAGATTTTCGCCTGGGATGTCAAACGAGAATAAACAGTGTCAGCTATTTAGGCATATGTCAGTCACTTTGAGAATGGATGTAACACACCACACCAGCGGGGGGGAAGGGGGGCTACAATATGGTCCGGATGGGCACACTGAAAAATGTCCCACAAACGTTCGGGGAAAGTCGTTCCCGTCCTGTTTAGGACATCCGCCGATCATCGTAGGGTGTTGCAAATGCAGTCCCGCGGACTGCCAACTGACCGTCTTTTGAACATTCGCGGATGTCCATACGACATACGAATATCCGGGTCGTGACGTCATATAGACGTCCTCGGGACGCCTCTGTGTTGTCTGGGGAGTAACATCCGGTTTATCCTCAAGAACACACGCGGTCCTCAGGATGTCCCCACAGTGTCATCGTGTCCTCGTCCTTCGCGGTTATCCCCATAACGTCCCGAGGATAACACTCTCGTACTGTCCGTGAAGAGTCATTCAGGTACGTCCTGTGGGTAGCCTGCGGGACGAGAAATATTTGTTTAGTTTAACTGGCTCAGACTCTATAAACACATTTGTCTTGTCTTTCTGGGCCGAACCTGGGACCTGATTGACTTCTTTCTGAAATAAAGGGTGGTCCACCGTAAAATTCTCTGCCTCCAAAAAGGATGACTGTCTATGATACCTGGAGCATTTCTCGCAGAAAGGAGAGAAAGCCGCGATTCTGTCGCACTGCTTTTGACTTTGAAATGTCGTGCCTGAGTGTCTCAAAGCAAAAGGAGAAAGATAGACTTTGCATTGATGTAGACCTAAAACTTTGATCAATTCCTCACTTTGAGTATTCTTTCTTTGCGTAATCGAAAGAAACATGGACAGCTCACCCTTCGTTTTGTGTCGCAGGCGAGCAGGACTCTCGAATTTACGGATCGTCGCGTTATAACTTATGAACAATAAATAGTATCTGTTGACTTCCGAAGAGAATTCTAGTACCTTTCGAAATGGGTTTGTGGGACTTAGTGCCAGTGACAAGATTTTTTTCCGAGTCTCTGCTTTCTTTTTAAGCCACTGCCCTCGTTGTCCGTTATGAATTGTACTAGCAACCAACAGCGAGATCTTATTGCGGAAGTTACTCAATATATATTGGAAAACTGAAGTTATCAGGACTGCGTGTGGTTTCGTATCATTTATATAAAGGGAAACCGGAGGCTGTCTTCATGGTACTTGTGTTCGCAAGTACCACGAAGACAGCTTGGGGTTTCCTGTTATTACTCTCGCTGCGAAACGCTTTGTATTCAATAAAAAAGAAACACTATTCAGGGCTATAAGCAGCACAAATAAGGACAGGTGGGTGCAGATGAAGCCGTCCTCACAAGGTCCTCCGAGTGTTCCAGGTTGACGCCCTGAGGATGTGCAGGTGATGTGACCGGGAGTCCCACTTTAACACTGAGGTAAGACTGGGAGGACCAGTTGATGACTTCCTGAGGATGTCATCGTCGTCCGGGGTTGACATCCTGAGGACGATCGCAGGACGTTTCTGTGTTGTTGGGGATGTTAATGTTACCAGCAACTTTTTTCATTCATGTTTTTGTTTTTGCTTTTTTTTCGTTCATTCTCGTGTTTTAGACCCTTCACAGCACGGATGTTGTCGAACTAGCGTAGCGCGCCAGAGTAGTACTCATTGCCCCCCAAAGCCGGCCAGTCCCTTAGTTGGAAGGTCCAATTACTGCACAACGGAAATGTTGAGAGATTCGCGTACTTTCCGGGGCCACGACTGCTCAAATTGAGTGACTTTAGAGGCACACACTACAATTACATGTTGCAATTGAACGCATATTCACTTGTGCCTTTTCAACTTTCCAGAAACCTTAAGCTGCTGGGGCTCAAAGGAAAATATCGATCCATCATGTGCTATTAAGAACATCTCAGATACTTTGTTGAATGATTCAAGATGTGCACAAGGCAGTCAAGCAAGGGACCAATCAACCATGAAGTATTATCTATTCCATGTAACTCTGTAGTTCATCTACTGCTATAATTTAATTACGTTAGAGTTCCGCTACATGTACATTCGAATATGTGTAATGTTTGACTACAAATAAAACGCAATTTTGCATTGCGGTTCTTTGGATCTGCCGTTGCTGGGAACAGCGATCCTGCAAAGGGGCACCGGTTACATACAAGCTAACCTCTGTCCGAACAGGCCGCTCTAAGTGAAGCCACTTCAACCGGTCCCAGGTCCAACAATGAGGTTTGCAACCAGTTCCAGACGAGACTGAGACCGGTTAGAAACCAGTTGGGCCAACTGGTACCAGTTGATTGAACTGGTCCCTGTTCGATAACAGTGTTCGCCCAGTCCCATTTGCAACTGGACCAGTTCGACTGGGACTGGGTGAGCTGTGTTATCGAACAGGGACCAGTTCGATGAACTGGTACCAGTTGGCCCAACTGGTTTCTGGCCGGTCCCAGTCTCAACTGGGACCATTTGCAACTGGGACTGGGTGAACTGTGTTATTGAACAGGGACCAGTTGTCCCAACTGGAACCAGTTGATCTGGGACCGGTTGAACCCTCCCTGTTCAATAACGCAGTTCAACTGGTACCAGTTCAAAAAATTTTTGCCCGGGCCAACAGTTTTTATCACTGGACAGCACGGTGTATGTTCTCGCTATGCTCAAAAATTGCAAGACAAAACGTGCGGGAGACTGGAACTTAGAAAGATCTTCGTATAACAACCACTGGAGCGCAGCCGCCAAGACCCAACTGCTACCCGTTGCGCGTCCGGAAAGTTTGAAGTTTCAACGGTTGAAACTGAACAGGTTCGAACTGGTTGGATGGATGGATGATCGATGGTGATTGGGTAGACGGGCAGACGTCATTGACATTGCTTTAGCTCGTGCTTATCGAATTCTTATTTTTTGTAATATTCTTTAATTTCCGTGGCCGTTCATTATAATTGGGTGGCGGAGGTTAAATGTTAAATAACACATATGCCAATCCAGCGGAAGTGACACCGACATCATCATTATGCCATCGCCATCGTCGTTGCAGCGACGAGTGTCGTATTTTGGTGCTGTGTGTGCTGAAAATCGCTGTTCCTTTTGCAAACAATTTATCAGTGCCTTTGCTACTGAGCTGCAGGTGTGCGTAATATGTACCGTATTGCCTGTTCAGCAGTTTCAAAGAGATACCATGGGCAGTTTCAAGATTTTTTGAAAGGTCCTGAAATCCCTGAGTCACGTCAGATTCCATTTTACTGCTGCAGCTGTGTAGCTTGTGGGAAAATGTTATGCGCAGTAAACAAACATCTGCCATCTGCTGCCCACAGTACGTCAAAATTGCTTCTGTGTTTATGGAGCAATGTTTTATAGTGCTGCGCTGAACGATCCGTCGGAGTCGTCGACTTTTTTATTGACATTTAAGTGATTCCATAATTTAGTTGCTGATTTCTTTAAGTTGGTGTAGCGTAGTATTCTGCAGGGGAGTTACTGACGTACAACATTTACATTTACCAGCAACAGTAACGCCATCAGGAACGCTATTTCAAGAAACATTGCCCCGAACAAATGCAGGCTTTCGTTAAGAAAAAAGTAATATATTCAGTACAATAAAATATTGCTTCACAGCACTTAGATTCTGGTAATGTCTTCTCGTTGTGGATGCTATATATGTATATATGTATGCCAGTGAGCCAAAAAACTAAGATCATCATATGTATGGACATTATTTAAATTATCCACGTATCTCAGTCACACTGCCTTCATCTGACTGATCTTTTGCAGACCTGTAAAGTAATTAATTACAAGTAATTGAATTACTATAATTAATTACTTTCTTAGTAGTTAATTACATCTGGAATTACATTAGCTTTTATGTAATTGTAACTGTAATTGAATTACTTTTACAAGTAACGCGTAATGCATTTTGAATTACTTCCGGAATTACTTTGAACGCTATCAGGGAAGGCCCAATGTTTAAAGTTTGGGTCAGTTCCACACCGTTTTTTTTTTCGTTTTTTTTTCACAGTGATTACCCAAAGACTCGATTCAGATCGGTACATTTTTCGGTACAGATTTTTTACATTTGAATGTGGAAGGAGAAAAACTCTTGCGCCAATGGAAAAGGAGTACGAATTGTGGGTATCGACCCGTACTTCAGAGTCATTAGAGTACTTGAAAAATCTTCCTTGTGTGCTCGAGGTTTTCATGAAGTGGAGTCAGTCCTCCACAGGTAACCGAGGATGCGGCTGTAGAGTATGTACCACTGCGCCAATCTACAACGTTGCAAGCTCATTGGCCGAGACTGTGTGCGCGCTCCGATTGGTTGAACATGGGTTATTTTCGGGCGCACATGCGTGCACAGGCATGGCGGTTTCGATTTGACTTCTCTGGCCGTTATGGGGGTGTGTTATGGCGTGCCGCATGACAGTGGCCAGAGTGACCAAGGATTACGGGAGATACAAGTCGACCTTGACTGTCGAAGTAAAAGCGGCGCCGACTCCGAATAAGTCTCAAGAAAAGGTTTGAGCCTCTGTTCCCGTGGGAATTGGCCTTGGGACGTAAGGAAGTGGTCTGAAGTGATGCTCACGAAAGGAGCACAAGGCAACACCAAAGGATTCTCAATGACGACCAGAATCTATTTAAGTGCTTGCTTACTTCTTCGGTTTATTATCGGTGTCTGGCTGTCACACTGCCATGCTGACCGTGCAACATGTGTGAGGAGCTGTGAGGCGCAATGGCAACACCGGAAGATGGTCCACCAAGACGGGTCAGTTATAACAAATGCGGAGCCAGCGGTTGCAAGAATTCACGCCTCAACTGCAACCTTTCATTTTTTGGATTCCCAGGAGACGAGAGGTACAGTTCCTGTTTATTTCCAGCTTTTTTATGTAGGGATCAGACACATTTGTCACACTAATCAGTGAGCGATGCTTTCCTTTGGGTTAGTCTGTAGAGTATTTATTTTCTCTCTTATTCATCAACCTTCATTGTGTTATAGGAAGTCTGCGTGGATTGAGTACGCCTGTCAACCAGGATTTGCCAATCTTCCGCTTGACCAACTAAAACATCACAAACTGTGCGAGGCGCATTTCACATCCGACGCGTTCGTGAACAGGCAGAGGACACGTCTGAAAAGAACGGCTGTCCCCACTGTGCCCCTCCAGTCAGTGCAACGTTGTCCTTCTACGGTTGCTGGTGAGTCTTTTTTCATGAGTGATGCCTCGGAACCAAGCCCAGTTCACATCTTGACCCCCCTAAACCTCCTAACGCTCCCTCTTACAGGGAGTTTGGTATTTTAACGTGCATAAATAGATGTCGACAGTGATACATTCAATGTATAACGATACTGAAGCGTAGCTGTAAGAATAACCCCCACAAACATTTTGTACCCCCCCCCTCTTGCTTGTCATTTTGGATACAACATTGGGCAGCAGAACAGAATCCAGAGGAAAGAAAAAAATTTGGGGGGTGCAGTTGTTTTTTTTTTGGGGGGGGGAGGGGGTGATGTCAAACGTTTGGGGGATGTTGGAAGGTCTGAATAAATCACTGATACTGAGTACACCTGCCAAAGCCTGTACAGTAGCCCATTAGGCGCATACTGTTCTGTTCGCAAATGTTGCATATAGACATTTGTTTTCAAACTTAACATAGCAAAAAAATTGGTAAATACCCGCTCCATGACTTCTGTTTCCTGCTTCAGTCACAGGCCAAATAGAACATGCTGATATGCCTGCACCCCACTCTCCAACTCCCTCAACCTCCTACCACCAACCAAGTGAGCCAGGGGAAGCCAGTGGTAAGTGGAATATTTTTCTTTTTATCGACCCAAGACTGTCTGGCCAAAGCTCACATTATAGTGTCATGGCAATTTATTCATTAAGCGAGAAAGGATCTGAACTGGTTAGTGCCACTGTGTTTCATTCTGCTCAATTCCTCTGTTACAGGCCAAACAGAAACCACTGTTAGGTTTGCTCCTCACTCCCCAACTCCCTCAACCTCCTACCACCAACCATGTGAGCCAGGGGAAGCCAGTGGTAAGTGGAATATTTTTCTTTTTATCGACCCAAGACTGTCTGGCCAAAGCTCACATTATAATGTCATGGCAATTTATTCATTAAGCGAGAAAGGATCTGAACTGGTTAGTGCCACTGTGTTTCATTCTGCTCAATTCCTCTGTTACAGGCCAAACAGAAACCACTGTTAGGTTTGCTCCTCCCTCCCCAACTCCCTCAACCTCCTACCACCAACCAAGTGAGCCAGGGGAAGCCAGTGGTAAGTGGACATACCTTTTGTATGTATTAACCCATAATGGCAAAGCCAAAGCTGCTTGTTTTTTCAATATAGTTAGTTGCTTTTGCATGGGTACGATATACTAAATATGAACTCGCTTCAGGTACCCATTCTGATGAGCGTGCTGCTACAAAAGGTAGTGTGGTAGCCTCACCCACACCTGGCACATCTTCAGTGACATCCTCACCTTGCAGCGCACCTCAAGATCTCAGTCGTAAGTAGAATTGTTCTTATGCAGTTTCAGGTAGAAGGTAAAATGTGTTGCAGATTTTTATACTCAAACTACATTTTGATAAGAATATGCTTGGGTACATCTTTTGCCCCTGAGCACCTCATAAACATGATTACTTTACACGTGCTAAATCATTCCTCGGGCTAACCTGATAAACCTCATCTTTGCAGCGTTGGCTGAACCCCTACAAAGCGACACCGCAGAAGATTCAAGTACACGGCAGACCACAGGTAAGAACTGCACTATATATGATTAACAATGTTTTATCCTATGTTACTCATTGGGTCTGTCAGCACTGACGTATTCTACGAATGTAGTCTGTCATGCTGTAGTCTATGTCAGTGCACCTTATTCCTGTGTTGTGACCATTATTTTCACGATGTATTTCAACATTATGCTTTGAATTTTACAGCCTCTGCATCTGGTACTAGTCACAGGCGGGGACGTCCCCTAAAGCGAAGAACGCCTCGAACTGCTGCCCTCATTCATCAGCTTCAAGTATCAAGGGAGCGCCTCCGACGTGCACTATTTCGAAGCCGTGCAACCATGCACTTTGGGGGCCTCACAAGAAGCCAGATAGTGTTTGCAGCATCACGGTATTTGTCAAAACGTGCTCTCAGTCTATTCCGTGTTCAGCTATTTCTGCAGCCATTGAACAAGTTTGGTCGGAGGTGGCCCCCCCAGTTTAGGAGCTTCGCGCTTAACTTGCATTTCAAGGGTCCTCAAGCATATCGCTACTTAAGTAAAGTGCTGGCATTGCCATCCGAGAGTTCTCTGAGGAGTTGGCTAAAAGACATTGTTGTGGAACCTGGAGTCATGCCTTCGGTCCTTCAAGGACTTAAGACAAGACTCCAAGGACTGCCTCCAAAAGATCGTACATGCACAATGATTTTTGATGAAATGTCCATAAAAGAACATCTGCAATACGATTCTGGGTCAGACGTAGTTTATGGCTTTGTGGACACAGGAAAGGAAAGGAACTCTGAGATGGCAAAATCAGCACTTCTTGTAGTGCTCTCAGGAGTAACAAAAGCATGGGTACAGCCCTTGTCATACATTTTTTCAAGATCTACTGTGTCAGCAGATGTTCTAAATGATTTGCTTCAAGACTTGATTAGACAGCTTCACTCATTGGATGTTTTCGTGAAAGCGGTTGTCTGTGATCAGGGTGCCAGCAACTGTGCATTGTGTAGAAAACTTGAAATCTCCCCATCAAAACCATATTTTTGTGTTGATGAGTTAAAAGTCTACTTTATTTTTGATCCGCCACATTTAATGAAGACTACACGGAACATGTTGTTGAAGTATGACCTGCAGATTGGAAGTGCTCCACACAAGGTTCAGTGGGCCTTCATTAAAGAGTTCTATGAATCAGACTTCCCCCTAAAGGTACGACTGGCACCTAAGTTGACAGACGACCACATTCACCCGACAGTGTTCAGTCGCATGAAGGTCAAATTTGCAACACAAGTAATGAGCAATAGTCTTTCCACTGGGATCGCTGTCCTTATTAGCGCTGGGTACATGCATCCTGCAGCCACTGCGACTTCAGATTTCCTCCTTAGGATGGATGTACTGTTTGATTGCTTAAACAGTTCCTCCATTCAACAGGGTGATGACAAAAAAATGAGATTTGCTCTCGGTGATTCCACCAAACATAAGGAGTTACTAGAGTCTGCAGTACAGTGGATTGCACAGTGGAAATTTGACAGTGATAGGCAACCTCCTACTGTTAGGGGGTGGCAAATCACAATTTGTGCAGTACTTGCATTGTGGGAGGACCTTCGCCAAAATTTTGGTTTTGAACATCTGCTGACACGGCGGCTCAATCAGGACCCTGTAGAAAACATGTTTGGTCAATTCCGGCAAATGCATGGGTGCAATGAGACACCAAACGCGTTTCAGTTCGTAGCAGGCCTCAAGCATACCCTTGCGGGGAACCTCATGAAGCTTCCAAGCAGAGGCAACTGTGAGGCTGATACGACTGAACTTTTAAACGATCTGATGCACATGCCGGTTTCCTCAACTGCAAGCAGTTCTTATGAGACTGCCGACTCCCAAGGGGTGCCTACAGTTGATGAAATGCAGGCTGAACATGATATGCGTGATGTGCAAGAGCCCGACAATATTATTGAGGCTAATGCACAGTATGCATATGCAGGGTCCTTGATTCACTCTTTCTTGAAGAAATCAGAATGTCCCAACTGCCCAAACTTGTTGAAGGCTGCAGATGAGGGGCTACTAAGACCAGAAGGCTTGTACACTTACTTGCAAAGTGAATCACACGTGTCTGTCGGTACATCTTGTGCCCCATCAGATGCCTTCTTTGCGTTCTTTTGCAAGTTAGAAAGCACATTCTTACGAGAGGTTGCGAACGTCCTACACAGAAAAGGAGTAAAGCAGCGCCTCATAAGTGCCTTCATTGAGAGCAGTCATTAGCCTTTCTGTTGCGCAGCATGTCACGCCCATTTCTTATCTTTTTTTGCCATAAAGCGGATGCAATACCATCTCAGACTTAAAAACAGAGAGTCTGCTGAGGCTGCTCACAGACGGTCAGAGCAGAGGAAACGAAAAAAGCTTCCAACGTAATTGTAATTTCATCAGTAGCTTCACACGAATAGTAGAGCACATGGAAAAAAAAAACACTTATGAATCTCACCCAACACTGTGTTGATAACCCCGCTTGCATACTGCACAACGACTCTGAAGGTTCCTTTATGTATGCTAGACACTTTCTACAACGAACGCCCGAAATAGGCAAATGGCGTTCTGTTTTCCATTTGAGGTACATAGTGTTTGTGAAAGAAGTATTGGAATATGTATCTAAGTTGTATGATCCTTTGGTATGTACTCTAACATGAAATGTCGCATCTTGAAATCTACTTTAAGGCAAAATAGTTGTTTACTTTACTTTCCATATTCTTAACACTGATAAACAGGGATCCTAATTTTCCACACTACAAATGTTCAAACTGCATACTAAAACATGGACAAGTTCTGTTTCCTTCCAATGCAGCAATGACACTGGTCACATGACATAGTTTGTAATGCATAAATTGAACAAAAACTTTTCCAGTACGGTCAAACTTTAAGTTTACATATTCAGTCTGAATACTGTCTTATCTGTACCATAAGCACATAAGCATCCTTATGCAGCAGGTCCTTTCTCCAGTTATTACGTTACACGAAACCCAATATTTTCTCCATCCCTGCTCTGTGTAACATTTTATGCAGTGAGAAGCCCCCTAACAAGTTAGCATTGGTGCTAGCTATAGTTTTCGCAGGGTAGAGTGGTGAATGAATCTTTACATAATCACAGGATGCACCTTTTTGATTTTGCGATGGCTGTTGCTAGCGTTCAGTCCAGACAAAATAGTAAATGCCACTAGAGTTCCGTTAAGACGGAATAGTAGCTGTTGCTAGCGTTCCGTCCTAAACCTAACCTCAGTCACGACGGATGCACAGTCTACATGGGCTCTCTCGACACATGGAATATGTATTCGCCAGACCTAACCTAACCTCAGTCACGTCGGATGCACAGTTTACATGGGCTCTCTCGACACATGGAATACGTATCCGCCAGGCCAAACCTAACTTCAGCCATGGATGATCAGTCAAATGCAGAGAGACGGAGAGGCGAAAAAAAAAATCATACAATCTGATTCGAACTGCAGAACCCCACTTTCACAGCCAAGCAGCTCAACCCATTACGCCATACCACTGCTCCACTGGGATGCTACTTACTTTGGTGTCAGTTCGTACCTTTGGACGGAGCCCTGACGGCAGTGCTTCGGCTTCCGTCTAGACGGAACTCTAGAAACTTTGTTTTGTGATACTATTATAATTGGCTACGACAATGTCAAAACCAGCATTAAGCACCCTTTCTCAGCTCTCATGCTGTAGGAATTTGCAGTCATTTGAAAGTGTGGAAACTACATTTGTCATCAGCCATGTAAAGGTTTTTGAGCCACTGTACTCACTGAAATGCCAAATCTGCGTTCTAACACGCCTTCCCTTACCAACAAGATCATACGATCCTTGGCAGTATCGTTTTTTATGATATTATACATACACTGTGTTATAGTCGTTGTTTTCACGTTGTAATTCTGAAAAGTTTGTATCGGAGTTTGTCTAGGACGGTAGCACACTGTTTTGTTGTGTTTCAGTACCAATGTAATGTTAACCGTGCATTGCCTATGCCCGTGTACATAGCATGTTATCGTTTCTGAGCGTATAAATGAAAGCTCTGTCATTCCAGCTCATGTCGTACAAACGAAGTTTTATTTAAAAGCACATGTAACCCTTTTATGCAGATAATGCACAGGTTTTGTTATCCACGGTCGATCTACGTTCTTCTGTTCTTTCACATGCGCATGTATTTCACAGTTAGCGATTGATATGTCCAAATAAATGTTTATTTCCACAAAACTTGCCTTGGCCACTTTCTTATAACGAGAGAACTGTTGAGCAACGGCAACCGCGAAATACGCATGAAGCAGAAGCCATCAAAAGCTGTAAATAGCCAAGGAAGGGCCAGGAGCGGCCGGAAGGCGAGCCAAGCGGAAACGCCGCTGATTGGCCGGCTGGTTATGCATAATTTCTACAACGTTGCAATTTCATTGGTCTTATGCCCAGTGTTGTGTGAATTATCTCAAACTATGGGCGCTATGGGGAGCTGTTGGAGCCTGGTGGAGCGTCACCAGTGGAGCGTCTGTTTCCGCTTGGTCTTCTTGTTATGACAAGGAGACGTGGCAGCCTTACAGACAAGAACTTTGAGAATACTTTACTCTTGAAAGCCAATGGACGTTACAAGCTGCACTCATGATCTGCACTTTGTTCACATACCTGAAGAAAAAAAGCCTTTTGACTGTGATGTTCGGTGTTTCTTTAACATGGCAAGAGTCTTGTCCTTGTGTAAGGCTTCTCTAACTTGTTTTTCTACCACAAGCACAACTACCACCATCTTTCAGAACATGTGCAATAAATGTGTACGTCAAATCTTGCAGTTTGAACGTCGTTTGTCTGTTGCAGTCAACTTTGTGAATGTAATTCAGTGTAATGCAATTACTTTTTCAGTAATTGTAATCGTAATTCAATTACTTTAAAAAAAGTAATTTTTACAGGTCTGATCTTTTGTTACAATATATGGGCATACAACTCACATAGCATGCAAGGCTACATACTATCCATTTGGTCATAATATAATTGGACAAAGTTAATGTGGTCCATTCGTGCACAGTTTCTGAAAGTTGTTACGGAGTCCAGTTTTATTACCTCAGTATGATCATTTGCAAACAGATTGTACTTGCTGTTTCATACATGTGTGATTGAAAGTAACAGAATAAGGAATTTCCTTAATGTATGACGATCATCCAACAAAAGTTCCTCTGCTGTGAACAAAATAATAAATCTATAGCATAACATTGAAAAAATTTATGTACAGATTAAAGCTCAACGTTACTGCCCAATATAGTCATTTATTTAGCTGAACATTTGATATCAAGTATTCAATACTGTATTTTGATGCCATGCTATGTCCTGTTTACAAAGTGAGGCATTTTACCTGATCAATTTGTGTTTCATGATCACTTGCGAATTGGTGACTGCCGAGGGGCGCTTTGAGAGGAAGATGAAACAGCAAATTGGGCAAATTTTCGTTCAAGTAGGAATCATCACCTTGAGCATGAGGAGAACGAAGTATACAGGAAGCTCACGAAAAGGAAACTCGCGTTTGTGTGTCCCCTGTATACTTCATTCTCGTCATGCTCAAGGTGATGCTTCCTACTTTAATGTTGTACCAGCTCGCTTGTGTACTTTTTCTCTCTTTGGCAAATTTCCAGATGAATTTCTAGAACAAATCCTGAGTCTTTCAAGACGAGTGCAGACAGCGTTGACGTGGTACGCTACAGCCTTCCAAGTCCTGTGCGTTTTTGTTTCATTGTAGTTTGACGCTTACCCAGGATCTCGCAGTACATCTGCATTTACTGTGATTGTGCATGTGAGATAATCTACAAGTTGCACACAACGATAGTCCTAAAACACTGTCAGCATAGCCTTTCCAGACGAAAACGCGAGTTTGACCTCCTTCAGAATGTTTTCACCGGGCACCCACCATGACTTCCTATGGTATTTTGTCTCAGCACTTGCATAATGCACCCACGTTTCATTAATAATAATTGTTCCATGAAATTCATCTTGACCGTCTTGATACCATTGAAGGAAAATGCAAGCTGCATTCATTCGTTGCTCTTTGCGAACGTTACCGAGCAAATGTAGCCCCCATCTCGCATAACTTTCGTTGACCAAGCTGAAGGAAATTTGTTCCCATTAGTATCAGAGTGCAGTACCAGTGACCCGCCAGTCTCCGTTAATAATTCTCGGAATTTCAGAAAAGAAACGTTGTTTCGTGGTGTTATAGCTGATCTCCCACTGTACTGTTCATTGTGCAGATTTTCACGACCCTGTATAGAGGTTTTTCACTGCCTGTATTTCAATGCCTCTAAAGTGTTTTGCATAAACAGGTGTTAACTGCCAGTGGATATTCTTTAAAGCACTCTTTTTTCTTTAACGAAAAGTAGGATAACTCTTACTTACTAGGATAGTCAGACGTACTCGGAAATGTTACATCCATGCTTGAATGCTTGCATCCATGCTTGACACATAGGTTAACGGCACTCCATTAACCAACGTCTGCAGTGCCGGGATGTCACACCCAACTACTACACCATTCAGTTTGTCCTAGTGGTGTTTCCTTTGAATAACAAATATCGGGAAACTTATGTTTGGATGACCCTCCTAATTCCAGTTCTCTTTCTGCATGTGGCTACATTTTTTAGATTTCTTGTGGTGACTCTTGTGGACAGATACCAGCATGGAAGACTTAATAATAATTGGGGTTTACATTGTGAAACAACTGAGATCATGAGCGACGCAACAGCAGTTAGTCTGTGGATAGCCCACCTGAGTGTCCTTAAATGTGCAATGAAAGCTCACCACACAACACACCGTATTTAATGTCCCTTGCGGAAGATGGCATGTCTAAGCCACTTGTATCCTGGCACTAAGTTGCTGGTGTTTTCGGCCGGGTTCGAACCGGCGATCTCGGGATCAGAAGGTGAACACACTACAGACTCAGCCACCAAGGCCGGTTCACGACAACTTGAACAACACAATTATGTTAACTCTGCCATCAAGTAATTCAGTTTCCTGCATATGTTTTGTAACAATTGAACTTCAGTTTTGTAAGCCTGAAGGCTAAGCTTAGAACCACCCTTTATAATTTAGTGACTTTATTTGATGTGTGAATGTGTTCACACCTCTTAAAAACCTAATAAGACAAAATCTTGATGATTTCTAATATGTGGTATATACAAGGCCAGCTACAAGACGTCTACCATTAGACGTCAATTACTAAATGTCTACCAGATGTCTAGTAAATCACTAATTTTAGACGTCTAAATAATACGTCGAAAAGGGGAACAAAAAAAGGAACACTGTCAAGGAGCCCGCGAAGAGGGAATCACACACGTAACATGAAAAACGGTTAGGAGCAACTAAGATTTATTTGAACAAGAATTTTCGTGCAAGAGACTGCACTTCTTCAGGTTACAAAATTAAGTGCGACACAAGTATATATACAAGCCAAGAGAACAGAAGTGTTCAACACATCTGTTCTCTTGGGTTGTATATATACTTGTGTCGCACTTAGTTTTGTAACCTGAAGAAGTGCAGTCTCTTGCACGAAAGTTCTTGTTCAAATAAATCTTAGTTGCTCCTAACCGTTTTTCATGTTACGTGTCTAAATAATAGTAAGACTTTTAGACGTCTAGTCAACGTCTAGTTTGGGCACTATCCCTAAAGTCTAGGGTTAGAACAGGTCTGGACGTCTAGTAGACTACCATGTGTTCCCTGGGGATATTCGAACCCCCTTCCATGCAATACAGCGTGGAAGATACTTCGTGCCAACTCTTTTATCCGGTCAACGGGGTAAATACTACAGTGATCGAATTTTCTATTCAAAAATTTCAAAGGGCACACTTGGATCTCTACGGCTGTCACTGTCGTTGACCGCGCGCATTGTTCGCGAGGACGGGGAAGAAATGGACGAGAAAGATGTCGTTTTCCCAATAAACCACCTGTTGAGTGGTATGTTTAAGATGGTCACCGTTTACACGAACAGCAAGCTCGTCAGTTCCAACGAGTTGTACGCCTACAGGAGTATTTTGGACGTCGTGCTTCATTCCATGCCCATGGTTCAAGAGACCGTGCGCGGCTGGACTCTTTGTCGAGGACGACGAAGATTTAAAGAATGATTACGGCGTCTCGTCTCGCGGTCCGAAGCAACATGCAACAGCTGCGCCTGGTGGTACCAGCCGTCGAAATTCGCGTCGTTCTCCGGTTAAACAACGACGAATTTAAACTCATATCAGCACCCAACGACAAGAAAACGTACAATTACGAGGTGCACATTGAGACACACAGAAATGACGTTACACTTGAAAAAGGTGACGCTGGCACCTTCCCTGTTTTTGGAATACGAGCGGCGGCTTCAGACCACGCCAGCCATCTACGTGTTACGCGGATTGGAAACCAAAGTGCTGAGTTTGAGTGCCGGGAGCTTGGACGCTCACTTTGAAAACGTTTACCCCGAAAGGGTGCCTTCCAAATTATGCGTCGCCCTGCTCGCCACGTCCGACTTTCTCGGCGACATCCAATCGAACCCCTACAAATTCCGCCATTACGATCTGTCGCATTCGATGCTCTCCGTGGACGGCCAGCAAGTGCGAGCCGAGTACGACTTTAAGATCGACCTCATCAAAATTCCCTACTTTAACTTCTTGCAAGAACAGGGTGAAAAACATTTTGAGTACAGCTACGACCGATTTCAAACGAACGGGTTTCTTCTCTACTTCAACTTGGACGTGGACAAGTGTTCTTCTCCTTCCCATTTGAACTAGTGGCGAAAAGGAAACGTTCGCCTGCAATTACGCTTCGCCAAAGCCCTTCCACACGCGGTCACCGTCCTCTTGATTTCCGATTGTCCCAAGCTCATGTGCGTCGACAAGGACCGTACGGTCACCTTCCCATAGAAAAGATGTACGAGAGCGAAATCTTGGAACTCGTGTCCCTGAACCCCGCCGCTTCCTCCATGCTGAGAGGCATTTGCGCTTCCGACGAAGCCTACGTCTTACGCAAGCCCGGCTATTTAATCATTAATATGGAAGAGCGAAGAAAGCGCGGGCAGCACTGGGTGCTCTACCTGAAAAACTACGACGGGACTGCCGTGTTTTTCGACAGTTACGGACTTCCCCTAATCGAAGCAAACCTTCGAAGGACTTTACTAGTGGACGAGTATAGCGACAAGTGTATGCAATCGCCTTTTTCGCCTTACTGCGAGCTTTTTTGTATCTACGTAGCCACGCGCATGTCGAAACGCTACAGCTTGAAAAATTGTGTATCCATGCTTTCCTGTAACCTCGAAGAGAATGACAAAACAATAAAACGTCTATAAAACGTCTATACTTTTCCAACAGCTCGAGCTTGTAATCTACGAAGCGCTTCATTTTCTTTGTAATCTTCCCACTGACGGTGAACAGACGTAAGGGTATCGTCTTGAGAATCGAGCGAAAGTCACCCTCGCAGCTATCGCCGTGAATATAATCGCGTAATCGTAGCTAGTCCCGATACATTCGCGTTTGCACAAAGGTAGCAAACCTCTGCTCGGGCGTGATGACTGAGACGGAATGAGAGTACACACAACCTTTTTTTATTTATCGTGAGAGGTTATACATGAGTCAGCCTCCAGCTTTGGCTTCGTAGCCGGGAAGACAGCCCAAATACGGACGAAGGCTCGAGTCTAACCAATGGCTGGGGTTTCTCGACCAGAGTCCACCGCAACGACAGGTAGTCAGCTGATCGTCGATTCGCAAAACGAAGGTCTTCGGAGGAGGCTTGAAGGCTAGGACCAGGGGTAGATCTCCCGTCAGTAGTCATTCGTAATCTACACGAAAGGAGCGTGAGAAACACGTGTTTTTATCTTAAACACACACACACTCACGTACAATCTTTTTCAGTCACAGAGTGACACTGATGGTCCATCTTCTCCATCTTCCTTCAATAGTCGAAGTCCTTCGCAACGTACGTCGAACGGTACCGTCCGACAGCCGAGAAACGGGCGAATCAATCGGTCCGTCCAATACTTTTGCTCTGAAAAAATGTGACTGGTTATAGAACGTATTAAAAATAATGAGGAAGCGTACCTTTAGACCACAATCCACCGCAGTTGGTGCAGAAGAAGCGGGCGCCAATCTCCCGAAATATGTGAGGCGGGAAAAAACCAAATTTACACGCCGCAAAAGTGTTGTAAACTGTACACGAAACTCTTCAAACATTTTGACGACGATGATGACGTCATGGGTATTACTTACGACCCAGGCAGCACAAAGCCTGGGGAAAACATTGAGAACGCAATGGGGGCTTCGGCTCCTGAACGGGCGATAGTGCCCGACTGGTTCCCAGCCGTGTGGGAACTGACTGCAGACTTGTACGTATTTGGAGTATTGTATTTAAAATACTGTATTTTAAATACAGTTTGTGGTATTTTGGTACTCTACTCGATACTTTTTGTTTTGTGTATTTGTACTCTATTTAAAATACATTTTATGGTATTTTCTACTCAATACTCTAATTACATATTTTGGATCTCCCTCTCAAACTTTCTGTGTCTCGTCTTTCCATTATCTTGCTTGTTCAGTGGAAATTTCCTGCGTCCCTCCGGCTTGACCCGGACATTGGTCCTCCTTGGATGTCTCCATTTAGAGATCTTGCCCCGTGTGTACCAATCCTTGGCGAGAGAGGGTTCTATTATGTGTGCCCTGACGCGGTGACGCCGAATTCTGACCTCGCCGAGCAGGGACCTGCTAGAAGTTTGCTTTGTCCTGGGTCACATATACCTAGTGGAGTTATGTGGTACCTCTTTGTCATCTTTTTGAGACTTGTGTTTAGATGACTCCTGTCACACAGCTGCGGCTTGCGTAGTGCGCGGGGTTTTGGTGATTCATGTCACATACCGGCGACTTGCCGCATTGACCAGTGACCGGTTACTTTTTGCGTTCAAGGATAAATAGAAAATCATTCCGCGTCCATTCCGTTCAGGTTGTCGCCTTTTGTTCTGTGGCGACGGGCTGTCTGGTCGCCCATAAGAACCCTTTTGTATGCTGTAAGGAGAACGTCGTGTACTCTATTCCTTTGTAGTGCAGGGTGCAGCACTGTCTTCAGAGGCTCAGAAAGGGTCAACAGCGCCGTACAAGAAGTGCACAGGTACATGAACGGGGACGCCGAAATCACGGCATTGATGAAATATATCCTCGACTACGTGAATGCTTCTTAGTATATAACGCCGCTGTGCCTTCCAGTGTACCTGTGGAACGTCTGTTCAGTATTGCGGGCAATGTTTTGTAGAGGAAGAGGGGAAATATGTCAGACGATCATTTTGAAATGCAATTGCTACCGCGGGCAAATAAAGTGTACGCTTAAAACGCAAGACTGCCTTATTTGCGAGCGGTACTCGAGTATCTTTATTGTATTTCAAATACTTTTTGAAGTATTTTGTACTCTATTTTAATTACTTTAATTTTCATGTATTTATACTCTATCTTAATTACATTATAGCGTTAGTATTTATTATCTTATCTTAAATACATCTTTGAGTATCTTGTTCATGTCTGGAACTGAGGAGGTAGAGCGCAAGAGAAGATAAGGTAGTCCCCCGACGGTGCCTTGATGATAACTGGTCATGTAAACAATAATATATGATCGCTCCCCGATGCTGCTCTGATCATTTCCCGGTCTGGACCGATCTTGGTCATGTGACCAAAATATAGGATCGCTCCCCGATGCTGATCTGATCACTTCACGATAATCAGTCACATGACCGAGGTACAGCAACGGATTTTTCTTCCCAGACTGTCAGGCGCCGAGTGATGCAATCACGTAACCGACAGTTTCGAATCTGGCCAATGATGTTCCTCGATCATCCAGCCGTGCTTGCACTGTCGGAGTCCCCGTCGCTCTCGCTGCGAGAAACGAATGTATCCGGCCATGCTCCCGAAACTTTGGAGGAATTCCAACGTTTTTAAGCGATTCATCGAGTGGTAAGTGCTATTTCTTTTTGTGGTATTCCTCGCATTGATAAACGTTACTCATAAATGCTTTTTCAACATGAATGACACCGTTCTAGAAGGCTACTCTCGAAACTTAGCAGCGCAGCATCGCATAGTTTCAGTGATCCATTGTGGTTTATGCGTTGCTTTTAGGATAATGGACTCCGTTTTGGTAAAAGTATGGTTCAGTAAAGTGTGGAATCGTATGTATTGTGTATCTGACATCAAACGAAATATAACCATTTCTCAGGACGACTGCGTGCTGCAGCTGTGCTTTCCACCTCCTGCGTGCCTACAAAACTGGAATGCTGGAGGACTTCAGCTCAAGGTTCGTTTTTACAGTCATTCTAAATAAAAAAAAAGAACTTCCGAAGTGAATAAATTATTCCGTTTTAATCCGTTTGCGTAATATGATCGACGCATATGATATGTCAATTTGTTTGAAATTGTGAGTGAATGAAAGCTATCCTGATCTTTCATTCAGAATGTCATGCTGGACCACTACCAGAGCGTGCTTAAAGAAATCAATGCCTTGATGAAGGTATCACTGAAGTGCCCACCACCAGATCTCTGCCTCAGAGTCAGTGATGGTCAAGATTTTTCTAGCGGATCTCGTCATGTCATGCTGAAAACTGTAAGTTTAGCTGTTTGATCTGTATTCAATAACGTGTGCGTCTTGTGGTGTGGTGTACTTTTCTCAGTGTAACCCTGACCTCAAGCTATCTTCCACTTTCAGAATCCACACCGCATTTCGCACTTCGGTTAGAACACAATGAACCTATATCGCGCTGTGATGTTGCTTGAAAGGAATACAATCTTGTATGCTGTGTTGTTTTTCTTTTAAAAGGACTTCGGGTACCCATAATAAGAGGCCTTCATAGCAAGAAAGCCAATGTATAAGAAAAGGCATATTCTTGATGCATTAATATTTCTCACAGTATCCTAAAGACAAAGGTACGAGTAACACATGTGCCATACTGCACTCTCGGAAAAAAAGGTGTAGCAATTACACCTTTTAGGAGGTAATAGTTGTCGCAGATGTTGTGCCTAAAAGGTTGCAAAATTTTGCCTGCTATCTACGAATGACAGAGCTACCGCTTCTGATTCGGTGAGCGAGGGGGGCGTACGCTTTTTGTCGCAATTTGGATGGATAATAATTTCTTTTACCACCCTTTTACACCCTTTATCAGACGCTATGTGACCTAGGAGGTAACTAAGGAAGTTACTATCTTATCACACCCTTTTTTCTTAGATTGTGGTTCTCAAATTGTATGTATGTTGCCCTGGTATTAGCAAAGGTGCGCAGATATTTTCTTCCATTTTCTTAAAGCGTGTATAGAACGATCATGACATATGTAGTACGGATTCTTGTTCCCGTGTTCCATGTTGTTGGGGGTAACTCGTTACCAGTAACTCGATACTTTAACCAGGCTACTCGGCATAGCGAATTTCAGTAGCTTTTTGCATAGCTCTTTGCTTTTGAGCTCCAGTAACTTCTTGAGGAGTTCGTTCCTTTCCATTTTTCTTTTGTTTCGGGGGTGGGAGGGTTAAGTTTGTCAAAGTAACTTGAAGAAAGTTCCAAGTTCCTTTTGTTCGATTCTGGTCTACAAACATCGCAGGCTGAGTCCCCCCCCCCCCATGACTTGCGATGAAAGGTGACACGTGCATGGCGCGTCTAACTCCCGTTGTTACATGGTGAATGTTACAAATTATGTTTTAGCCGAGCATTAGGAAGCTGAGGTGTCGCGCATCTTAACCATACGCAGTGTATTGATAGTGATAGAGGGCATTGCGTAGCAGGGTTAAAACTTACGATATGTGCGCTTTGTGCTCCTTTCACGTACCTTATTACGAGATAAAAATCATCAAATCCCTCCCTAAAGAAGCAGATATTGATATCGTTTTTGCATATCAAGACTATTTTGAAACGTCTTGAATCGCCCATTGTGACAGCAAGTGCTGAATTAACCATATATTGAATTGAATTGAAACTTTATTTTACATTGTAGCATGTACAATGTGGGAGGCCCAGTGCAAAAAGCTGCACGAAGCAGCTTGATATAGACAGGTAAAGAACTAAAAAGGCAGTTATCATTAGTGGTAGCATCAACTGTTGCATATAATAAACAATCATTCGCAAACAAACGCGTTACAACTCCGGGCAAAATATGAGATGTCATATCATTTTCTTTTTTTTTTTTGATTGCGTGTTAGCGCCGCGAAGCAACTGTGGCTATGAGCGGCGTACAGACGTGGACAGATGGAGTGAGGACAGCAGGAAGGAGTGGGGGACCCGGGGGTTTTTGTATGCGTCCTGTGCCGACTTCAGGGGGAACTGTGCCGACATTCGTCTGGAAAGTCTTCGGAAAACCCAGGGAGAACCCCAGACAGCACAGCCGGTGATAGGATTCGAACCCACCACCTCCCAGTCTTCAGCACGACCGTGGTACCACCAACGAGCGAACGCCTTAGCCCACTCGGCCATTTTTTTTTTCACGTTTATTATGGTTTATGGCGCTACGTACAAGAATGACATGAGTGAATGAATAACAATATTTACATTAAGTACAACTCATTGAAAACACATTAACATAATACGGCGACAAAATCAGAGTAATGCGCGTTAGAAAAGCAAACTCCACAACAACCCAAACGTCGCGAAACGTTACAAACACAAAACCCCACATGAACAAGGAAAAGTAAGCTTAGTATAATAAGGACACGTAGAAGTAGGAGCATGACATGAGCAGGACTGACTGGCAAGAAAAAATTTGCCGTCTACGGGACCCGTTCGTAAGAGATTGACGACGTTCAGCCACGTGTGCGCAGTTTCGTCAGAGGATGTGAACACTAAAAAGTGCGCTAACGAAAACACCATGCGACGGAATACGGGCCAGGAGCCGACCGGTGGCTCATTTGCGTCATATATTCGTCTAGTTACCCATAGTGCGTATAACCCCAACAGGAGTAGGATGTCCAGAGGCAAATCGCATCCAGGCCTGACAGGAAGGAAGCGTATAGTACCGGGAATTTAAGTAGATGTCCCTTTTGAATGCGCGCTGGAATACGTCCCAAAAGAATATGGTGTCTCGACAATAGAGAAAAGCGTGCTCAATATTTTCCTCTTCCGGACAAAGACGGCAGTTGAAATTATTCCATGGCACCCAAAACCCTCTGTCGCGCAGCCACGCACGAAGCGTCAGCGTCCCAGTGTGTAACCGATAGAAGAAAGTCTTCACCTTTGGACGCACTGGCATGCGCCGTACACGCAAGAGAACATCACCACAAGGCTGGGGTGCAAACATCGTACGATACCATTGGAGGCGGAAAAAGCGAATCCAGAAGAGCGTGATAGAGGCGTTTCCGAGTCGTTTCAAAGATGAACTCTCTAGAGAACCTTGCCAGGAGGAATCTGAACGAGGCTGCTACCTCTTTGTAGAAGCCCCAAACAACCAAAGGCGTGTCATATACTGTCGACAATAACAGTTCCGGTAGCTCATCACGAAGGATGGCAGCAGTGCAGTGCTGGAGGAAAGGGTGTAGCTGGTCGCGTACAAAGCACACGCGCAAAACCAACTGACGAACGAAAAGGCAGGACAATCCCAACCACCCGAGTTTGACGGGCCGGAACAGATTTCCACGTCTCATTGGTTCATACGACGAACCCCATATAAAGGTGCAAATGACCTACTGGACTCGATTAATGTGTGTTCTTGAGCACGGGAGCACTTGCAGGTAATAACTTATGCGAGAAGCAAAAAACGTATTTGCCACATATGCACGCCTAAAATGGAAAAGTCCAAAGGTTTCCAGGTTGCCACCAGGTAACGTAGGCGACTCAAGAAAGAAGTCCAAAAAGACCGTGAACGTCTTGAACAGTTGGTGTCAATTCCCAAGTATTTGGGAGCTTGCGTAGACCATGACAAGCTTGCCATAAAGCTCGGCGTAGAATCCCACCGCCCTAGCCAGGATCTACTGCATTTAGGCCAGCTAATGCGAGCGCCACTAGAATCACAAAACCTTCGCACATTGCATATCGCACGATGGATGCTGCCAACTGTTCCGCAGAACATCGTTACATCATCTGGATAAGCAAGAACTTTAACCTCGAATGCGTGCCTTCGAAAACCGCGAACATACGGGTCTGCCAGAACCGATCGGCACAGCCGCTCAATGTAAAGGGCAAAGAGGAGGGGGGAGAGCGGGCATCCCTGTCGCACTGAAGACCTCACAGGCATAGGGTTCGAAAGGCTTCCATTGACTTGGAACTGTGTGGTGACACCCCGATAGCACAATCGCACCCACTTGAGCAGTACACATCAGTAGTGATAGATATTGCATTTGGTAACAATGGGCCGCTCAGGTTACATGCGACACGCACACGCACGATAAGATATATCAGAAAACAATGGAAATCATGTATCGATAGTGTGAACAATGGGTTCCCAGGTTTCAATAACATGCGCCGCCAGGATAAGGTAACGGTTAACTCGGGTAAACAATGGGAACTCACGTGTCGATAGTGTTTGATGGGCACCTGGATGCACGTTTAATGACATTTAATAACACGCAATGACATGTAATAACACGCAAATGACATGTAATAACACGCAAGTGACATGTAATAACACACAAATGACATTTAATAACAGGCAATAACATCTGATGACATTTAATAGTATTTTTCCGATCGGGTTGACGTCAGTCCGTCACCTAGTTTGGTTGCCGCGTCAGAGCGCCAGGTAGTTTCGGTTCCCACCAAGCGCCCTCTAGTTTTCAAGCTTTGGCCGTCTGTAGTTTCGGTTTCGGTTTTAAATGAATGGACGCCAAGCTTGGTTGCTCCACGTGTAGTTCTGGTTTCAGTTTCGAATTCCTACGTGTTGCCAGATGCCCTCTGGTTTCAAGCTATTGACCGACTGTAATTTCGGTTTCAAACCGCAGCACGCTAGTTTCGCTGTGACAACGTCAACGCATTTTCTGGCGATATAAATTAAGCGTACGCGTAGAAATTTCATCAGAAAAAGAGAAAAAAAACATGGTTGACCAGTTCTATGTGAACCTGCTCTCAAATGCATCTTTGGATGTGTTTCCCGACAACACAATGAGCAAGTTCCGAGTAAAGCTAGCCCATCCACAGACGTTGGAGGGTAGGTGGGAGGTCGCTTTAACAGAAATCAACATCCCTTTTGCGATTAAAAATGTAACTGACACAGTCAATAGTATATCGGAAACGACATTCCTTGGTTCTACGATTGAAGCAACAGAAAAGGTCAAGTTCAACGCTAATGAAAACATTCTCTTGTCTTTGAGACAATTTTTAGCAAAACATTTGCAGCATAAGACAAGAATTATACGTGGTAGCGGTCATTATGAGATACAACTTCCTATGAACTATGGTTTGGAAATTAGCGCAACTCTTGCCGCTAAGCTTGGCATGGCTGAAAAGATAATCGGCTGTGGAGAGTTGGACAGAGGGTCACCCGTGAAGCTACTCAAATACCAGGTGGATACGGAAGAAACGATTAACATAGTTACCTATCGTTCACGAACGGTAAAGTATGAAGTTCCAGAAGGCTACTACGAATCGGGGAAGGACCTCGTTAATTCCATTAACCATGCCTATCGAACAAAACTTCATTTGTCGCAAGATGCTCGTCACCTCGTATGTAACCCATACAACGGAATTTGTCACCTGGAACGCATGAACGATGGCTATGTGACCTTTCATCCTTATTTGGCTTTGATGTTGGGCTTCGGAAAGAGGACAACTTTCTCAAGTTATGCAGTCGCCGAACGAGACGTTTGTCTATTCCCTGCTCAAAACTATATTTTCATATACTGCGATGTCATCGAGAACGAATTTGTGGGTGACGTGACAGCACCACTTCTTCGATCGATACCATTCAGAGTCCAGGGTAGGAATGATGTGATGTCTTATTTATTCACAAACCTGTACTATAAATATGTATCTGCGAAGGAATTGACAACCATTCAAATCGAGTTGGCAAACGAGATAGGTGATTTCATTCCATTCATTTCTGGCTCTGGACGTGTCGGGTTGACGATCCACATACGTAAATGTATATAACAAACCCACCATGTTGCATAGCACATTTTGGTGCAGGAAAGCGAGAGCATCTACCACACTATACTGCTCCCGAGCTTTATCAGATTGGAGGAGGCATATTTGGTGACGTATTGAGGGGTTTCTTGCCCATACTGACCAAGAAGGTAGCGCCATACGTTGGAAGAAAGCTCCTTGATACTGGAAGACATATAGCCGAGGAAGTCCAGCAAGGAGCATCATTTCGAGAAGCCGTCAAGAAAGGAGTAGACCGCACAGTGCATAAAACTCGTGACGAGTTACTTCAGAGACTCACAGGGAAAGGAAGAAAACGCAAGGCCATTAAAAAAGCTCGACCTGCGGAGAAGCGGAGGAAATCTGACTTCTTTACTTGACAGAAAAAAAAAAATGTCTATTGCAGTAGTGCATAAAGATTCTTGTCTGTGTACTACAAACCAGCTGGAACTCTTCTCTCTTCCACCTACAAATTTTGCTTTGGAGAAGTCTGAATACGTCGAGTTTTTCCCAGTATCTGCTCCGACATCAAGCGGAGTGATCGAGTACAATGTTCCGGGACTCGGTGGGGGCTTCTTTGATCTTCAATCCAGCTTTTTGCATATTCAGTGCAAGATCATTCGAAAGAATGGAGATCCAGCGGTAACTACAACAAGCACTTCAACAACACCTGATGCAGTCATACCTGTCCAAGCGTTTGGTTCATCATTGTTTCAACACGTACATATCTACCTGAATTCAACCTTGGTTTCGAGTTTCGAACATTATGGCTACCGTTCCTACTTGGACATCATTACGAATGCCAACAATGTAACTCAGACACACACCCTTTCAGCAATGTTATACGAGCCAGACCCTTTAGGCACGAGTGAGGTATATGCTCCCACATCTGATTCAAAAGGAGTTTTCGCTCGTTACAAGCGAACCAAAGGATCGGCACTGTGTGACATGTACAGCCCAATCTTCAGCGACATATGTCAACAACAGAAGCTCATTCTTAACGGAACCGATATTCGAGTTGTGCTACGTCAAGCGTCGGATGATTTTCGTCTCTTGCAAGCTGATGGTGCAACAGAAAAGCACACTGTGGAATTTTCACGTATCGTGCTCTATCTCCGACGTGTTCAGTTATCGCCGAGTATACTTGTTGGTATAGAACGAAGACTTCAAACAACACCTGCAGTATACCTTCTCCGAGGACTGGAAATTAAGTACAGAACCATCGCCCCTAACCAATCTCAGGTGATATTTGACGACTTGTACAGCGAGCGAGTTCCCTCCAAGTTAACAGTATTGATGGTCAGGAGCGATGCCTACCAAGGTAGCAGACCACGAAACCCATTCAAGCTTGAGAACTTCAAACTAAAACGAGCACTACTGGACGTTGGTGGACAACAGTACACGGATGAGTTCGACTTCCAACGAGACATCTATTCCAAAGCCTATATACACCTGCTTCACAAACTAAAACGCAAGGATATACCAATAGCTCCAGCTGCGTATGCAAAAGAGACATTTATGCTTTATTACCATCTGACTCCAGATGCAGAAGTGAATGCTCTTTGTCCTGTTGTTCAAGCCAACGTTCGTCTGACCCTAACGTTTGCTGCCAATCTAACAGAAGCAGTTACGGTGTTGTTTGTATCCGAAACACCACGTGTGCTAGAAATCAACAAAGACAGACGAGTGAAATTTGTCTGAAAAATAAACATGGAGGAGTGGCAGTTCTATGCAGCATTCAGTAGACACTACTGCACCAGAGAACTGTTTCGGGGAACCTTTGCATGCAATGAAATCGCAAGACAGGAAGCCATACCCGGGATTTATGTGATTAACACAGCTCCAAGGAGCAGTAACGGTGAACACTGGACCATGACTTATGTTTCCGGTGACAATGTAGTTACGTATTTTGATAGTTACGGCATTCAGCCCGTCTACAAAGAATTCTACCAATTCATTCATCCTACCAGGTCATTTTACTATAACAAGAAAAGACTTCAGGGCTATGGATCAGCTACATGTGGCCTCTACTGCCTGTATGTAGGCAGCATGCTCGCTTGTGGATTCTCGCTCCGAGAGTGCACTCAGAGATTTTCGTCAACGAACTTCACCCTGAACGATAAGCTGGTACCCGTCCTTGTACGGAAGCAATTCCCAAGAAAGACAGACAACATGTCATGTTGCAGTGTACTTTGACACAATAAAATTGTATTTATTTCCATGTCGTTACAGGCACAATCTTATATATATATAAAAAACAGCATTACAACAACAACAGCCAGGTAGGGCAACATATGCATAAAAACTGTCTACATCTTTCCATTGGATGCGTACCCAAAGGGTAACGTGTGGATACCATCCTCACAAATGAAACGCTTTGTGTCTAGGGGATTTAAAGCTACTTTCGTAACACATACACTTTTATTTATATTTTCCTTGCGCACAATGAGGTTCTGACAAACTTTGTACACTTCACCAAGCTTAAGAGAGTCTATGTACATTGAATAATGCAACTTCTGGGCTTCACATTGTTTCACCCCCTTAGCACGATTGTATCGTCTTTTACTATGGAGGTCTAGTGCATAGAGCTTTGGTTTCAGGCAACAGAACCCTAGGATGTGGTCGTGGGGCATTTCGTTCTTAAATTTTCCTAGCACCATCTTGTTTTTCGTAGAATACATCGAGTCATCACAAGAATGACCAGATGTATCAAGGTGGGTATCGGCGAGCTCCGCAAGGGCCTTCTCATCGCTCAGCATCACGATATAAGAATCTGTGTCCATATACAAGAGCCTTGTGTCCGGGGCTACCCGAAGCAAGTTGTTATAATAAAAGTCATACATCATGACTTTAGACAGCTCGAGAATAGTGAACCCCAGGTACAGTGGCTGTCGCATACGGACTATCGATTGAGCGAACTGAAACAAGACTACGTTAGAGCTTAGAGCCCTGAATTGTTTGAGGTTCGGTTTACGCAAGAATCTCAACACTTGCTCCTCGGAAGTTGCTAAGCGACAGTCGACGAACTTTCGTACATTCATACATGTTTTCCCATATACGGAGTTAATTAAACTCTTGTACAGGTTACGTTCGAAGGTATTGGTTGCCTGCTTGCGTAGTTCATGATGGAAGTCAACATAGGATCGCAGGAATGGTTTTTGTTTGAACCTGAGCACCCGGTGAATTTTCTCGAGCCGAAGACCCAACTGTAGGTACAACTTTAGACTGCGATAATGAAGAAAATACTTCTTCTTGTCAAGCACTGTAAGGAGTAATTTCGGTTCTATATCATGCTGTGGCAGGTTAAATTTTTTCATCAGGTCTTTCTGATAATCCGAAAGCAACTCATACGGGACGCTCATTTTTTCGGGCGCGAGCGGTAAATCTTTATGTCGTTCGTGGAGCTCTTGTACGTAGGCCAGGTCTACCTCTAAAAAATAACCAACGTCTGCATAATCTGCAACAAGGGTTACATCTAAACCTGCAACCTCTTCGGGTGACAGCCATTCAAAGTCTCCGAATGGGAGTGGTTCACGCATCACTGTGCCATAGAGTCCATTTATGTCCATGTAATGAATTATGGTCTTTGGTTTTTCGGGATCGTACTGATCTGTCCCTGGGACATTTGCAGTGGCCATTCGCGTTGAACACTGGGTCATACCACCACGCAGGCCCCGTTCAATTAACAGATAGGCATCGGGATCGTGGATTAAATCCAGATTAATCCGGCTCATTTTTAGTGCGCAAGACATGCTTAGTCCCGGGAGTGACACGAAATGAAGTGGTTCAATTTTGTGCGTCTCCAACGCCCATATTCGGAAGTTTTGAAACACGTCTGCCAGAAGCAATGCGTCCGTCAGAAGGTACAAATCCGAGTACTCGCCCAGGCTCTTCAGTTGAAATTTTTCAAACACATTTTGCGCATGGCGGTAATCTTCCTCGCTCACTTCTGATCCGTTCAGTTGGTTAAAGAACTGGTCACGTGATGGCAAACAGGGCTCGTCGTAACGTTCAAAAGAGGTAACGTAGTTATAACAGAAAACCCCTTTACGTACAACCAACCTGAAGTAGTCCTCCTCTGCGAAAAACTGACGCAGACACCTGAAGTTAGATTCACCTTTGTCACATAGATTTTTCGTCAGTGTGTCGAGACTAGCATTGAGGAAGCTTAACGAGTCTATGAAGCGGAACACACCAATGTCTATAGCCTTAAACTTTTGACAACTGGAGGCTATCACTCTGATGTCTGTCTTCCGAAGCAGGTGCAGATGAGCTACTATGAATCCGAGGTCATAATTGGCATTATGTGCAATGATGGGCACTTTCCGTGGTATCCGCAGTTTCAGATTACATCCCTGACACAATGATTGGCGAAATTCTCCACTTACGTGATCATGGTCTCGCACTTTCTGCTTCTTAGTGAATGGTTCTTTACAGATGTTACAGTGAGTGGCTTCAGAATGTTCGAGTTCGTCTCCTGGGGTCATTTGCAAGGGCACAGTCTCGTGCAACATCGCATACAGCTCATCATGCAAATTACGCAATAGTTCCATGAAAACGGAAACGCAGTCTGCACCACGGTAAATATGTTTCTTCAAGACATACGAATCGCACGAGCGTATGACGAGGAGACAGAAGGATGAAGGGATGTGTTCCTCGTAGACATTCCCGCCTCCCGAACACGGTGATAGTACACTCTCAAAGTCGTATACACAGTAGAAGGGAACTTCCGACATCAAATGCTCTCCGGCAAACGACAGTGTCTCACCTTTCTTTGGAAAAATAGTCTTGGACACTTTTTGTTGTTTACACATTAGTAGATGATCGGCGAGTACACCCGGGGTGGTGAAACCCATCGTACACCGTTTGCAGTGAAAATAACCAGGTGGTGTGAACAAAGCATTGAAATTAGTAATGAGTACAAAATGGAAGTCAATCAGCAGTAGGTCGACATGCTTCTTGCACTGGTCGTCAACAACCTTAATCGGGTAAACATATTTTTCATCTTTGTCATAACCGTACACGTTAATGCTCACATCGTTCTGCTTCTCAAACATTTCTACATCTTTCGGGAACACTACAGGAAACGTCTCTGGAAATACATATTGAGACAGGTATGACCTGTAGGATGAAGCTCTGCGTCTGTAAGAACCCTTTGCAGGATGTAGACCGGCAAGTACGCAAAATGCGAAACACATGTTCTGTTCACTATCCTCGTGAAGGTCGACATTCAGAAGACACCGACACTTTTTTTTCAATTCGTTTGGCAATTCAAAGTCGGTACAACCAATGAGCTGTGGTGCGAGACGACCGACATGAAGAATGCAGGCGTGAATTCGAAATAAGAAAAATCCCGACCCTTGCATTTCAAGCTTTTCTAAATTGTTGGTGACTTCAGTGCCTACTTCAATGACAGCACGTTCTACGTCTCGTTCCGACCACAGCGTATGCACACTCGAAGGAATAAATTGAGTGACAAATATGATCTCATCCTCAGGCGTATGTCGACCGAGTTCCGCCTTCAGCAAAACATAAAAGCGTAACGGAAATCCGAAATGTCGAAGTACACCGGCAAGGTAGCGTCCGTTTTCATGAAAGAATGTGCTGACATCCTGCCCGTCGTCGTCTCTGTCATGTAGATGAAGCTCATAGCGGTTGGTATAGTTGCGGAGCGTACAGAGTGTCTCACAAAATGGGATACAGGGTGTTGCAAGGTTATGAACGTTAGCCAGATGAACTTGAAGTCCCAGCGCTGTTGTGTAGTGCTGCCGATCGGCCGGAGGACAAAGGTGGCATGTCACCATTTCTTTTTATTTTTTTACTCGGATTGACCGAACACGATGTCTGGCGAAAGAAGACGTTTCCCCTCTTTTCCAACTCGCTCTTTCTTCTCCATCCAGAGCCCGCTCGTGTTCCTCATGTCTTCGATGTCTTGAGTGCTTAGTTTATGAAACCGAGCTGGAAGGAACACCTTTACGTGCTCGTGATCCTTCATAATTTCTACGTAGACCGCCTCGCCATACCTCGTTTCAATTTTGTTAACATCAACCACATCATACTTGATGTTTTTAGGAATTGTCGCCATTTTTTGAAACTCTCCACATTTCTTTAACTTGTCAAGTTTATGCAAGATCGACGAAGACATGATGCTTACTTGTACACTGATGCAATGATGACGACGATGATCCTTCGGACACGTTGGACCGACTGAAAACAAAAGGAGCACATGTTAGAACACTGCAAAATATTTCATCATTCTGAACACCATACCTCCTCAGAAGGAGGTTCGAGAGTGAAGGAGCTGAGCGTCAGACAGTTCTTATATAAGAAGTTGCCAGCATGGCAACCCTGAGGAGTCTTCTTTTTTTTTACATCGTCAACTCTGCAGTCGAACCTACCTTTGCAGTTTGCTTTTTTTCCCTGCAGTTTGCAAGCACGGACTTGTTTATCTAACGAAACGTATCTTGACCAGACTTCATTCCCTTGCACGAAATGACAGTGATAGCACCTTTTAGGTTCGTGACGCCTGCCTCGGTGTCAATTTCAGGGGCTAGTCAAAGTGGGAAATCCACCTTCGTGGCACGACTAATTAAACACAGAGCTGTCCTCTTTGACAAACCGTTCAAGCAAATATGGTATATCTATCTTTATAAGCAGCCGGTATTCGATACTCTTCCTGAAGTAAATTTCAGTCAAGACATCCCTGCAGATCCGGAGAATTATAGCCACTCATTATTTATATTTGACGACTGTTTAGCCGACCGACAAAGACTCAAAGAAATCTGCAAATTTTATATCGCTGGGTGTCACCACCTGTCAATCACGGCTGTGTTCATCTCGCAATACCTGTTCGTCAACGACCCTTTGTATCGCACAATACAATTCAATAGCACGGCTCTCGTTTTATTTCGTTCACCACGCACTACAGACCAGCTGCGTATGCTGTCCAGGCAGATTTTCGGGCGAAATGATTTGTTGCCCACGATATATAAAGATGCCTGTCAGAAACCATACTCATACTTAGTTATCGACTTGTCTCAACAGAGCAACGATCACTATAAGGTGTGGACCAACATTTTCCCGGATGATCACAGACAGATCGTATACAGGTCATGAAAAGGCTTAACAAACACATTCGTTTCCTTCGTATGATCGCTGAAGCAAAGACAGGGGAAGATCGTTACAACCTGATTCAACATGCCAGCAGGGAACAGCTACGAACAATCAGGGAGATTTGTATGAACCTCTGCAAAGGAAACATCGACGTACCGGCGAAAGTTAAAAAGCAATTGCAGCCTTTTGCAACACCCATTAGGACACTGGCTTCCAGGCAAGACCGTGCAGATGTGAAGAAAATTAAACGGATTCTTCATCAGTCCGGCGGGTTTTTGCAATTTTTGTTGCCCCCCTTGTTAGGTCTCGTTTCAAGTTTAGCGGGCAAAAGCATCGCAAAAGCAATCGGCATTTAAATAATGCAGAAATACGAGCTTGTTCCCTATCGGGAAAGCACTATTCCGTCGATATTGAATAAACAGGAGCCTGATGATATCAAGGCCAAGGAGATCATCCAGTACTTGCACAAGCTATTGCATCCTCCCGCGAACACATTAAGACAGCCTAGTGCAGCAGGTGAGGAGACAAATCATGTGGCATCGACAAGAGAGCAGACACAGATTCAAGCGGACGAGGAGGAAGATGCCATCGTTAATTTTATGAGCAGCGGCTACAAGATGAGAGCAAGCCAATTACTGCGTTTACTAAAACCCGTGCTCGGCTGGAATAGTAAAACGTTTGAGCTCATTGTCAATGGTGAACAAATACCAAATACCAACGTTGTAGACCTTGTTTATTATTTGGTCACAAGAGCGCGAAATGTGTGGCGACCCGCGTATCTCGAGAGGATCCTACCACTATTGGTCAAGCTAAATATACCGACACTTATCGTACATCCATCTCGACTTGAAAAGGAGACTGCAGAGCCATCAGCCGGTAGTCCTACGTTTACACCTGAGACACCTCGTCGACGCATTTCTCCGGTTATCACAAGAGCGGCTAAGAGACTTCGAGAATGGAACCGGTATTGAGCACGTTGGAAACGCAACAGGAACACTGTGGTTACCTTCGGGACGAAAACATTCTGGCGCATTTTCCCGCACGACACAGGAAGAAGGCCCTCGCCATTCTGCAGATGCTAAAGACCGTATTTGCGATAGATGAAGAGGGAAGGATTATCTGTCATTCTCGCGTTGTTCCAAGTAGTTCCGTCATCGAGCTTATAAAATACGAACTGCACAATCGATCGCCCTCTTGGTACAAAGGTGACGTGGCAGCCGTTATAAATGCCTACTTGTCATTCGACGGACTTCGTGTTCGTGGAAGAAAATTGTGCTAATGGCTGCTTACGTGGACGTATACCATCCTGGTGCTCTAGGTGGTGTTCAACGACTCGCACGAGCGATCGGTGAAAAGCCGGCGAAGGTTGCCAAGTTCCTGGAAACCAGTGATGTGTACTCTCTCTTCAGAGAACTTAAGCGACCCCGTCAGTTCCGGAAGACCATCGTTTTGGGTGCGAAGGATATATTCCAAATAGATTTGAAAGACCTTCAGAAACTGTCGAGATACAACAAGGGTTTTCGCTATCTTTTGTTTTGTATCGACGCATTTTCTCGTATGCTTGCTGTAGTGCCTGTGCAGAATAAACGAGCAGCGGAAATTATACGTGGACTGAGACTCGCTTTTAGACGTATTGGGACTCCGAGACTGATTCATTCAGACAGAGGTACAGAGTTCACCAATAAGTCAGTCGGAGCATTTTTAAAATCAAAAGGGATATCTCTCTTCCACACTAATTCAAATACGAAAGCAAGTATTGCAGAACGATCTATTCGAAGTCTTATGACGCCACTTTATCGTGCTTTTGAATATCAGGGACATAAATCGTACTTGAAAATTTTACAGCCTCTGGTCAAAGCATATAATCATCGTGTTCATAGAACTCTGTCGGCACGACCTGTGGATGTCAACAAAGAAAATGAACATTTATTTAGACAAAAGCTCTATCCTACTCCGAGCAAACCCCCAGAGAAGCCACGTTTTCGCGTTGGCCAGCTTGTCAGAATAGCAAAGTCTAGACACCAGTTAGTCAAAAGTTATCTTGGTTCGTTTACGCGTGAAATTTTTGTGGTGAGAGCAGTCAAGATTGGTTACCCGAATACCTATCTCTTACGTGACCAGCAGGAAGAACCTATTGAAGGTCAATTTTATGCAAGCGAATTAACACGTGTGCAGCCTGGAAAGGGCCACCGCATTATAAAAAGACGCGTTCGGAATGGAAAGGTGCAGTACCTGTTGCAACCTTCTGGAAGTCGTAGAAGGACTTGGGTTCCGGAGAACTACCTGCCACCACCGACGACGAAATGACTGGCGATCACTGGTCCGATGTCGAACAGCCAGCCAACGCTGGCGATTCCTGGTCCCAATCGGGTGATGATGTGTGCGGCATGCGGGACGTTACCCAGGATCATCAACTCCAAGGAAAATGTCGCCATCCTCATACCTGTTGGAATGACGTGTTAGAATGCGGTTCATCGAAGTCAACGGACGACACAGTGCTCGTCGCAGCATTTAAGATAACCAGAGACATTTTCCTGTTCCAGTCCCTGCCTCTGAACCTTCCCGCGAAAAAGACTGTGTGGGAGTCTTCAAAAACAATGTATGCCAGGGTGCACAGGAAGTGTGAGCACCTATCCGACCACCCGTTCGACCTGGTCTCCGAATGGGGAAAACAGATGAGCTCAATATTCAGCTATTACGGTGATCGTGACGTCGACGTAATGCAACTGGTGGCCGAAAGTCTATGTATCATGTACTACGCAATGAGACTGGCTACCATTACCTGGCTGTGTACATAAACGACATGACAATTGACCTGTTGCAAAATAGGTTGTCACCCAAAGACGCTTACCAATAAATATTGAAATCCATGACGAGTTGTCTCATTTTACTGTAGGTCGTCATGGTAAATAGATGTCCGGAGATGTTCTGCTACACCTTGTCCTTTCTGAGTGCTGTTTCCCTGTTCGTTTTCGTAGCTACAACAGAATTTACAAAACCAACACTGAAACAGGGAAAATGCACTACCGTGACTCAGATTGACCATAACATCTACGTCCACCGATGTCCAGCTGCAGTAACTGCCGTACGCCTTTGGCTCAGCAATGGTCATCCGACGAGATACGGAGTAAATCTGTCGCAAAATGATACACGTCAACTATGGCATTGCTTGAAAGAAGCAAATGTCGCGCACAATTATTATAACTTCGAGTGCTCGAAGCTATGTGAAATAAGCTTCGAACCCAGGCAAGTAATAGAACGATGTCCCGGCAATGTGTACAATATTGCAAGACTCATTGGGAATGGAAAGCACAGCGGTTACGGTATCACTCGAACGGTACGTATCGGTACGGTAACTCGTACGGTATCGAAATCGGCTACCATGTCTCTGCTGTCTCATCTGAGCGAAACAATAAAAAGAATTTAAAACAAATACATGCCCGCATTTCATTTAGCTATAAAATACACTGTAACACAAGAAATGGTTTGAAATACTCACATCACTTGGCTCTTACGTGGCACACTCACTGCTGGAAGCTCGTACGTGGCAGACAGCGTATACCACCAGTCGAAAATTCATCTTGCGAGGGCGATAACGGTTTCTTTTTTGTGTGTGTGTGGTTGGTGTTCCCAAAGAGCGTTTGGAAAAAGCCAGACGGGTGTTTCGCGGTTGTGTTATCATACCAAAAGAAGAAGAAAAAAGAGCGCGTCGGCAAGAGGTATCGCATTTCACATGCTGCTCCTGCGAAAGGAGAAGCTGTCCACGATGCATTCACGTGATCCTTCCTTCCCTTGAAATAAAACAAAAATGAAGGGTCTTATAAGCTAGCTGTCGACGACTGAGACCGATCAGACCTTCATCGACGACGCAACTTTGAAAGGATGTGAGTATACCTCTTGTCTTTATGCCTTTTTTTTTGTTATTTTTATTTCGAGACCATCACAGCTGGTAACCGCAATACGTAGTCATGCAATGCTTCTCGATTCGTTGTATGCTGTTGTCGCAATGCGCAACACAAGTTTGGAAATGTGTGTGTATAGAACACCTCTATTTTATTGTGATTGTTGTCACTGGGTTATTTACTTCCAAACGTCGTACTCCTATGCAAATGCATGACACAGTAACAGAGACATATCGGAAAGTGGAAAACGTTAACCGATTCTTTGAGAATGCTGCTTGTTGTTGTTGCGTGACACCTGATCGAGATTTGAGTCATCCTAGACTTTGTCCTGATTGAGAAGAGCATTCACAGGATGTTTCGTTTTCCCTTTGTTTTTGCAGATTGCTTCTGTACAAGGATGAAGTCAAGCAAGACTCTGGTAATTTGTAACATATATTTTCGTTAGTTGAATAAAAGAGTAGTACAATAATGTGCTGAAATAAAAAAGGAATATATACAGTGTTGTCTGGTCTCTGATATACATCATTATTTGAGTGTACTTATCAAATGGGGGGAAAAAATCATGCTGTGACGCGGCATTTAGTTTTTTGTCAAATGAAACCGTAAGTACAGACGGTCAAAAGCTTGAAACTAGAGGGACATCTGGTAACCATTCAAAAACCTGCGTTGACGTTGTCACAGCGAAACTAGCGTGCTGCGGTTTGAAACCGAAATTACAGTCGGTCAATAGCTTGAAACCAGAGGGCATCTGGCAACACGTAGGAATTCGAAACTGAAACCAGAACTACACGTGGAGCAACCAAGCTTGGCGTCCATTCATTTAAAACCGAAACCGAAACTACAGACGGCCAAAGCTTGAAAACTAGAGGGCGCTTGGTGGGAACCGAAACTACCTGGCGCTCTGACGCGGCAACCAAACTAGGTGACGGACTGACGTCAACCCGATCGGAAAAATACTATTAAATGTCATCAGATGTTATTGCCTGTTATTAAATGTCATTTGTGTGTTATTACATGTCACTTGCGTGTTATTACATGTCATTTGCGTGTTATTACATGTCATTGCGTGTTATTAAATGTCATTAAACGTGCATCCAGGTGCCCATCAAACACTATCGACACGTGAGTTCCCATTGTTTACCTGAGTTAACCGTTACCTTATCCTGGCGGCGCATGTTATTGAAACCTGGGAACCCATTGTTCACACTATCGATACATGATTTCCATTGTTTTCTGATATATCTTATCGTGCGTGTGCGTGTCGCATGTAACCTGAGCGGCCCATTGTTACCAAATGCAATATCTATCACTACTCACATCCCACGTTCACGCGACCAAGTAGCGAGGAAAAAAGGAAGGCGTGACTCACCCAGTCAAATGCCTTTTCGAGATCCAGCTGAACTAATGCCGCTGATAGCCCAAAGAAGTTGCAACAATCGACCACCGATCGCGCCACATGCGCGTTTGTGAATATTGTACGCCCCTTCATTCCGTAAGTCTGATGTTCACCAACAACATAGGGCATTAGCTCCTGCAAGCGGGCAGTGAGTACCTTCGCAAGTATTTTGTAATCCACGGTCGCCAATGTTATGGGGCGGTAGTTGCTTAGTAGCACACGAGATTCTGCATCAAGTTTCTTGGGAATAAGAACCGTACGCGTACGTGTAAATGACTGTGGTAGCATGCCACAAGAGAAGGCAGTATTAAATACGGTAGACAATATTGGCGCCACCGAGTCTTTACAACATTTGTAAAACTCGGGCGTCAACCCATCAGGACCGGGGGCCTTCCCTGCATGTAGAGTGGAAATGGCTGCGACTACTTCATCAACTGTGGTGGGGCCGCTCACCGTATCCGCTACATCCTGTGGGACTTGCGGCAATAAGGCAAGCAGTGAGCGCGCTAGTGGTACGTTCTGCAACGGCACCTGCTGACCAAATATCCCGGAAAAATAATGGAAGAACGCAGCTAAGATATCTGCTATGATATGACAAACAGCGGCACTCGGCCATGCCGCTGGTTGTCATATCATTAATGTATATTAAAAAGAGAATGGGCCCTAGAACAGAGCCCTGAGGGACTCCTGAAGTAAAAGGAGGGGTGAAGATACTGCACCATTTATACTAACAAACTGTGTTCTGTCACGCAAATGAGCACCAATCCATTTAAATATGTTCCGGTTAATATTATACCTGCTTAATTTCATTAATAACTTGTTATGTATCACCCTGTCGAATGCTTTCGACATGTCTAGTGAAATCACATCAACCTGTCCTCCACTGTCTATTACGCTTGATAAATCATGTACTGTCTCAGCTAACTGGAGAGTGGTTGATAAGCCTCGTCTAAATCCATATTGGCTTCTACAAAACAAGGTATTATCCTAAAAAAAACTAGTTAAATACTTACAAACCATATGTTCAAATATCTTACAACACTGACATGTCAAAGAAATAGGTCTATAATTCGATACATCATGCTTGTCTCCCGTTTTGTATACAGGAATTACTTTGGCTTTTAACCAGTCAGTTGGAATAACTGAGGTAGTTAAAGGTTTGCGAAATAAGATTCCAAGATATTTAGACATCCACAGGGAGTAGCGGTAAAGAAACTGGTTTGGAATATTATCTGGCCCCGGGGATTTCTTTGTGTCAACACGTAACAACAGCTCTAAAATTCCTTCATCTGATATGTGAAAGTTGTGCCCGTTTCGCCCACACACAGATTCGGAGTACCAGTACGTTCGTTTTTCTTGGGGAATACTGATTGGAAGTCCGTGTTGAACTCAGATGCCAAAAGCATTGGTTCAGATTGTATTTCACCTCTAATCTTTAATTCTTGCGTTTTACTTTTTGGCAATGACAAGTACCTCCAGAATTTTCCAGGCGAATTTTTCAAGAAATTTTCCAGGGTAGTATTGAAGAAATATTGCTTACTACTTCTGATCTTCTCCTTTAAAAGTATTTTTAATTCTGTGGTTTCTGCACATGTAGAATGTTTTCGTGCCCATCTACGCTTCAGTCGTTGTTGGATCTGAATAATTTCTCTCGTAATCCAAGGGTTGCTCTTGTTAGTGTGCTTACTTCTCTTAGGAACATGCGAATTTATGCATGTACGCACAGTTTCTTTTAATCGTGACCACATTGTTTCGACATCGGAGTCCTCACTTAAAGACAAAAAGGATTCACTAAGAAAATCCAAAATAGCAACATCATCGGCTTTTGAAAAATCATGCAACACTACAGGGGAGCCTTTTCCAGCACCTATATTACATGGTAAATTCAGGCTTACTAACACCAGTTTGTGGTCAGAAATTCCTTCCAGAAGAGAAATATCAGTATAAGAAAACGAGAAATATTAGGTCAAGAGCATTCCCGGTATCTGCATGTAGATGAGTGTACTGGTTGACAGTTTGTTGCATTTTATACTATGATGCAATAAAGAATTTTCTACAGTGACATATTGATTTTGTTTTTAAAAATCGCGCAAATTAACTCTTGTTTGGGTGGTAGGAGGTACCCGTAAGTGTGCATTGGCTGCACCTCGGGAAATCGTTGGGGCTGCCGAAATACAGGCTGCCGATAACGGACCATAAACATCCCCGTGTTGCAAACCGTAAGCCGGACCATGGTCGGGACCCGGTCGCACCCAGTCGGGTCGGTCGCCTCCGGCGCACCGACGTTGGGTCGTCGCGCTGTGCTGCCTGGGGAGGATCTACCAAGCTGAGCATGATGACGAGAATGACGATCAAACGATCGCTTCGACATTTATAGTAAAGCTTTTCCTCTCACTCTCTATTACGTACTTGAACGTGTTTGGGCTTGTTAAGACGTGTTTGAACATGTTGTGACGTGTTTAGACACGAACCCCGCGATACGAAAACGTCATGCAGCACGAATTAGTCTAGTAGTTAGTGTATCACGGCCAGTGCGGGAGGTTCCTGGGTTCGAATCCCACTCTGGGCCTTCTTGTCGTCATATAGAAGTCGGCCCAGAACGCATCAGAGTATTAGCTAGATATTAGTGTAATGTTTTATTCAACGTCGATGGTATCATTGTCATATGCGACATCGCAACGAAAAAACGCGCGGAAGGCGGGGTGGGCAAAATACAGACGACACCGTCGCAATGCGAGGAGGAGGAGAGCGGTGTAGCGACTATAAAAGGTGCACTGGTTCTACGACGATTGATCGAGATCCCACGAGGGGCATCCATCCACAACGCGAGCCGTTTTGTGAGGAAAAACGTAAGTTGGCCGGCTCTGATGTGTGAGTGTATTCTATATATGGTATTGTTTTTCAGGAACCAATAGCCGCTATCACCGCATGGCACTGAACACACACACAGGGACTCATCCCATCCTCTCTCATCATCGATCTGAAGCGTTCCTCAACTGAAGGGAAGAGTGAGCATTGTTTCGTGAGGGGGAATCTCGTACTGATTTTGTGACCGCACTGCCACGCTGTCTCGTATGCCATACGACCCCATCGTTGCCATGCTCGTGGCCGTAGAAAGAGAGCACGAAGCTAGAATAGAGTATCTCGGTAACAGCCCAGTCGTCCTTTCAGACGACGACGACAATAGAGCCAGTAGTCCACCTTTCGTAATACCTGAAACGAACGACGACGACGAACCCCTAGATGGACACGACAATGCAGACGAGCTGCTCATGTGGGAAGGAAATCAATCGTATGCAGATTTCACTCCTCAGTTGTGGTAGGGTTAGAGATGAATCACCAGATGCAAGCCCGGAATTTCGAAATGAAGATGAGCCTGTACAGGGTCGTAGAATCGTTGAATTACGAGAACACGTCGTAGAGAATCATCCCTCCGTCACGGAGAGACGATTCCTTCCTTTTTTTTTGTCGCAGATGAGGCATTTGAAGGAACGGCTACTAGGTACACGTTTCTCTGTTCCCCGCATGACGACAACGTTGACGATATGCGACTCTATCTACCGAGCATAGCTCCAGTAATCACGCGCGTCCTCGAAGCTTATCCCATGCCTTTCAAATTTTGTCTGTGCTCGAAGGCGCTCATGGTTAAGGACAGAGCCGATGGGTTGACTTCTCATCTCCTTCACGTGAATCTTCACATGAGAGTGGTTCATAACCACCAAGAAATCGAAGGCGCGATAAATGCTGCTATCGCAGAATCCTCGCACCGCGTAGAAAACTATTCGAGAGAAGGGTCTGGTTTCACCTCGAACGACGTCCAATGTGTCGACTTAAAACAAACGCGCTTGAAATCGAAGCGGATTGGGTGCACGATCGAGCTTCCAGAAATGTTGAAAAGAAAAACAAGGACTCTCACAGACGTCAAACTCCCAGCGAATCACGAAAACGAGTGTTTCAAGTATAGCGCGCTGGCACTCATGCATCCGTTGAGGAACAAACCAAACGATTATGCCAGATACCGCAAATACATGAATCCTTCGAATCCGGAGACGCGCGTAACGTACTGGCTACTCTGCTTCCCAGTCACTTACAAAGACATTACCCTGTGGGAGAGAAAAAACAAAATCTCCGTTTACACCTACGTGTTCGACGAGCAGACGAGTTCGATATCTACCAGACGGGTTTCCTACACGCTCCAGAAAGATAAAGTCCATCTGCTCGAGGTTAGGCAGCATTTCTATGGCATTAAAAAATTTAGCACTTTCATGGGACGAAGTGAGTATTTTTATTGCGAGAAATGCACGTCCGGTTACGGGACGAGAGAGGCATTGCAGCAGCACGAACGTCTGTGTCGAGACGTAAACGAAGTGATTCTCGAAATGCCAAAAGCGGTTGAGAGCGTCTCCTTCAACAAGATACAGTACATGCATCCCTGCCCCCTATTTCGCGGTATTAGACACGGAGAGCGTCTTGGAAAAGGATGCAGTCATTAAGGACGCCGTGAGTGTGCACAGGATGAGCTCGTACTGCATCGTTGTAGTGAGAAGTTGGGACGGAAAAATACTAGGCCTAGATGGCAATATTTGGGACCCAACGCGGCAGAGAAATGCTTGCTCTCGCTCAAGGGATTTAGCGATCAAATCGATAGGTTGAACCGCTGTCCCTCGCCGTTGGTCATGAATATTGAAGATCACTTTCGACACGTGAGCGCAACGCACTGCGAATTTTCTGGAGTCGAATTTAACTGACATACGCGGAAGGTGTCGCATCACGACCACACCCACTTCGTAGAGCCCGGTTCTTCGAATTTTTTTGCGCCGCTGTGTGATACGTGTAACCTTACGTGTCGGAACACCAAAGAACTCGTCGTGTGCGTGCACAACCTGCAGTACGATTTGAGCTCCCTTCTCCGCCACATGCACGTTCTAAATCTGGGTGAACCGTGGATCTTAGCTTCGAGCTCGGAAAAGATAAGAGGGTTCAACATTGGCGATCTCCATTTCCGCGATACCACGCAGTTTTTCAACCTGTCCTTGTCGAACCTGGTGGAAGCCCTCCTCGCCAGCGGTGGCGAGAGCGCGTTTCATTGTACCCTACAAATGTATGGTGACCGTTTCGAGCGTCTCCTCGGGAAGGGCATTTACCCGTACACCTTCGTCGACAGTTTTGAAGCGTACAAGTTGCTCACGCTACCGCCAAAGGAAGCTTTCAAAAGTGACCCGAACGACCAAGAGATCACGGACGAGGACTATCAGTACGCCCTCGACATTTTCGAATTGTTCGAACGTAAGAACCTCGGCGGTTACACGCGTCTCTACGTCACGCTCGACGCCTGTCAGCTCTGCGACGTCGTACTCTATTTCAGGAAGATTGCGCTAGAGACGGGGGGGGGGGGGGGGATATGTTTAATAATAACAAAGAAGAGGAACGAGGAGACGGATGGGATGGATATCCTACGTGCCATGTCCCTCTCCAGTTACGCGTGGAGCAGCGCTCTGAAGCTCTCCAAAGTCAAACTCGAGCTCATGAGCGATCGCGAGATGTACGAAACGATCGAGAAGGGAATCAGGGGAGGCATTTGTAACAACTTTCACAGATACTGTCTGGCTAGTCATGAGGGGTGCGACGATTACGATCCCCGGCAAGAAAAGACTTTTATCCTGTACCTCGACGTGAACTGTTTGTACCCGTACTTGATGATTTTCCATCTCCCGACAGGTGGTTTTGAATGGGTCGATCCTTCGAGGTGGAGCGAGATCGATTTTCTCAACATTCATCACGATTCAGAAGTGGGTTACGTCTACGTGGTAGACTTGTCATATCCCGAAGAACTGCACGCGCTCACCAGGGATTTTCCCCTAGCACCCGAACACAGGTGCGTGGACGAGAACAAACTGTCCCCCTACCAGCAGCACTTAAAACACGCGTTGGCGCTAAACGCCCCTCCCACAAAGAAACTCTTGCTGACGTGCTGCGAAAAGGAACGCTACGTCGTTTATTATGCATTGCTCGCTCTGTACGTGAGGTTGGGGATGAAAATAAAACGTGTTCACAGTATCCTCTCGTTCCGCCAAGACAATTTTTGCGAACCTTCGTGCAGAGAAACGTCGCGTTGAGGAATGCCGCCACCACGATATTCGGGCGACTTCTGTACAAAACCATGTCGAACAGTACGTTCGGTAAGTCGATACAAAATGTCAGACGTATGAAAAGGTACACTATAGCCTACGACAAAAGAAAGGGTTCTCCTAAAAGCTAGCTCCGTCGACAGTCAGCATTTTCACATTCTGAGTGACAAGTGCATCTTGTACGAGATGAAACAGCGCCGCATCAAATGCACGCACCCCCTTTACGTGGGCTTTGCCATTCTAGAGATATCCAAAGTCCGAATGTGCAGGTTCATCTACGAGTTGCTCTTTTCTCGCTTGACGTGTCCAGTGCAATTGATCTATAGCGATACGGACAGCATAATTTTTTCTCTCACGTGTGAAAGCCTGGAAGAGCAGCTGATGAAAATTGAGGCCGACTGAGATCTGTCCTCCTATCCAGCGGACCACCCACTTTTCAACGACGAGCACGCGAATCAGATGGGGTACTTCAAAGACGAGACGGGAGGCGGAGTTATTCAGGAAGTCGTAGCCATCCGAGCCAAAATGTACAGCATTCTCTTGGCTGGGACACACAAACAGATCGCGAGAGCGGAAGGAGTTAAGAAAGACGTGGTGAGGAAACATTTATTGCACGAAGTGTACCGAGATTCTCTGTTCAATGAAAAGGCAGTCTCTCAGAAGCAGTTCACCATCCAGAGTATAAAGCAAACAATGTACACCATTTCGAGACTCAAGAAGAGCTTGGACCCCTACGACGACAAACGCTATCTCGTAGATACCGTACACTACTTCCCTTATGGAAGCTGCGAATACGCTAAGCTTTGCAGGTGTTTTGATACGTATCGCATTACGATAGTACTCCCTCTTTGTGCAGCATCGGAAAACCAGCGTCGTTGTCAGGGATCGAGTGACCGCGGAACAAAGAGCAAGTCCTTCCAGCACGCGCATATAATCGAGAATAAAAGTTCTAGTCGAGACATGCTCTCTCTCTCTCTCGGACTGGAGAAGCACGGGTCATCGTGGCAGTGTGGTAGCGGAATGGGTGTATGAAAAGAATGACCATTCCGCCATCGTGCTGGTGCCGTGACCCGCGCAATGGCGACGCTGCCATGAAGATTCCCCACACCGTTTCTGTTCAGGCAAGTCAGGGAAGGTGCAGGCATCTACCGACAAACTCCTTTGTATGTATTCAATAAAGATGTGTCTGTGAAAAAACACAGAGACTCGTCAAAGTTATTCGGACTGTTTAATGCGTTGCATTTCGATAACCAAACGGTATTTCAATAAATCAGTGACAAAGTTCGCGATGTAGACTGCTTGCAAATGTCGCTGCTTCCGCAGGGTGTACTTAATTTGAGCAATGGCATGGGCAAGAAAGTCCGCGATGTCTGCAGCGACGTAGTTGAATTCTGCATTGGCCAAGCTCATTAGCCCCAGGGATCCGTCCGGAACCGTTATAAAGACGTTCTTGTAACATGCGTAGGTACGACGCACCATCTCCTGCAGCGGCCCCGGCGAGATCTCTCCGATATTGCCAAAGCCTACCATGTCTATCACGTAGCGAAAAGGAGTGATGACGAGCTCGTTGCGGGGACTTTCGTTGTTGGAACATTCATTCTCCACTTCTTCCCAAGAAGCGTGGGTGCGCGAACAATTTTGTAACGAGTGGTAGCTGAACATTTTCACGTATTGATGACGAGAGCGCAGTGCGCGCTGCCTTTATACCAATAAACACGCGCAAAGAAACGAGACCGAAACCGAAACGGAGAACCCACCCGTTGCCGCTAGGAGCGTGCGCAGCGGGAGAAGCAGAGAGCAAAACCGAAACGGGGAGCGCCCGCGAGGAGATGACCGCTGGATACCAGTGGCGGGCGCAGAGGGCGCTAGGAGCGCGCGCACGCGCATGCGTAGCGGGCGCAGCGAGGCCAGTGGAGTGCAGCTGTAGCTTCCACAGTTTCGCCACGAAAACCACCGCCCCCTTGACCACGTGATCATCCGTAACGAATCACGACAAAGTAGCCGGAAAACGGCGCCAAAAAGCGCGCGCTGGCTGAACGAACTGCGCATGTGCGCTGCGTGCCCTCTTCACACCCTCTCACTCGAATTGTCTCTCCCCCCTCCTCCTGTTCCGAGCGCTTCGCCAGGCCACCTGCTAATATTATCGGGAAGCATAAAATGAAAATCCAGAAGACGAAGGAATTCACATGTACAAATTTATTGACACGGTAAACATATAAACAAGAAGCAACACTTGAATGCAAGTAAATCTACACGATTATTACAGAATACTGCAGAGTAAATAAAGAGTAAATAGTGCCGAGCAACAGAAAGCGTGACTATCATATTATACAATCCTTAAGGGAACCTATTCGGTTTGGAAAAAATAGGTATTATTATACACATATGGCACGTGATGAGTCGCAGAAGCCATCCGCTTCATTCCAGCACAACTGCCGAATTTTCTGGTGCCAGGGGCTACAAGCTCGCGGATCACAGGGCCACGAACAGCTGTCGGTGTCTGAATGAAAAAAAAAGGAACCTGTTAATGATATGGTAAACCCGAGCACAGGCAGCGTTAATTGGCTGAATACGCTCTGTAAGACACGCTATCGTTACGCGCATAATGTCGACTAATGACAAAATTCGAGGAGCCCTGCGTACGCGATGCACTCTGTTTTCCTTTTCATGCACACCAGTATATTAAACATCAGACATTCAAATAGCGGAACAAAACGCAACAAGTAACGCCACGCAGAATCATCAACCAGATCATGACTGATAACCGGCAGAAAGTGATGTAATACGGGACAAGGCGTACCTCCATGCACACAGTTAGGCGACAGTATTAAACGTCTGATCACTGACATCCATCATACGTTTGTCTGCTTACCTTTCGTTCAGGCGTTCGTCCATGGCTCGAACATCTTCGAAATCCACGAAACGAAATCACCGTCTGCTCACATACGTAGAGTCGTAGACGCCAGTTACACAACGGTCAGACTGGTCGGCGCCTCGGAGAAACGAACGCGGGTGAATCCACCGGTTAAATGAGCCTCAGCCAATCATGATCGAGAAAGGTCACGTGGGGTACCGGAGCCAATGGAAAGTAAATAGCCGGAATTTGGCGGCAAATGCCAGCGGCGACACTATTTTCGCGGCGGCGAAACCCGCTTACTGTGCCTCCTCTGGCGAGGCCATGGAGGAAGGAAACACAGGAGCGGCCGTTTCGAGCAGATTTCCGTGGGACCCCTCTGGCGGTCGCTCCTGTCAAAACCGCCATAACTTCCTGTCCACCACGTGATCCTCTCTAAAGTTTCGGTTTGGCAACGCTTTGTTGGTCGCGCTGCTTTTTGTGCTTTTATGCTTTTCCAAAGTCATTTACTCTTAAAATGTGAACACCACTGCAAAGTGTTAACGTGTTCTTACCGCGGTTGCGGCTGTGGTTCAACAGAAAACAGCTCTGCCACGGGAATACGTTTCATTCGTAAGCACGTACTTGACCGGTTGTTTCGTACCCCCGTCTGTGAGAGAGTCATCTTGAATCATTCCTTTGCAAGCTGCCGCTATGCTACAGCTGCAGATTCAATTGATTTGCTCCATCGTTGTACAAATTTGATTACTGGCATGCTTTACCACTTCAGCAACAAACACACAAAACGTGGCCACGTCGCCACGCAATCATCGCTGCCACGAATGATGTTTCTAGTCCTACGTGGTTGTCCTGCAGACCCTGACCGGTCTTGTAGTAGAAGGATAAACCAAGAGTAAACCTCCGAACACACACAAATAAAGCTGGACGTGCGGCGTTCATCACAATGCAGATATCTGAACTGCAAGACAATCACGACTCCCGCCGTCTGCTGTGACAGCTGGCCTGCGCATGCTCTTGGGGTCACGTGAGCGGTCACATGGTAGACAGGAGCATCCCAGAATGCATTGCGAAGCTGGCACGCCCGTCCCGATGGCAAAACGTTGGAAGGGCCGCTCCTGTGTTTCCTTCCTCCATGGGCGAGGCGCCCCAGTCACTTGCTCGCTGGCTCTCCTGGAGTGCAGATGTGCGCTCGGTAGCTCCGCAGTCCGTGCTCCGGGTCAGTTTGTGCCTGGCTGTCGTGGGGATCGGTCGCATCATCGCCGCGGGGGAAAAGGTGAGTGATTTGCCGTGCTCGATGTTTGCGCGTTGTTTGACGGCGCTCGTGTTAAGCCTTTTCTCGCATGTTTGCCATAGCGGATATTCCCCGTACGCGCATGTTTAGACTTGTTTAGCAGTGACCCGTATTGGCCTTTTGTTCGTGTTCTCGCATGTTTAGCGTTGTGTGCCTAGCGTTTCGAGGTTCCTGCCTTGTGTTAGCTGCGTAGTGATGTGCGGTGGCCGCCCCTAAGCCTTTTCCCCAGTGTGTACTGTTTTCTCCGTACTGTTTAGCAGTAGCGGTTAGACCTTCTCCACGCGCTCTGGCATGCCTAGACTTGTTGAGCAGTGTTGCACTTTTACCTGCCGCTAGCATCTTGTTGTTCTCTGTCTTTCTCGCATAGAGCTATGATGGTGGCGCCATCTGGTGTGATGCTTTGCAACTAGGTGGCCACCTGCCGTCGATCTCTGCAACTACCCGACGCCAAGAAGCAACATGGCGGGCGGTGGTCACTCGGGCGTTCCGGAGCGGTTTCTTCGCCACGACATCGTTGATTTTCGAATAAATTGTTTCTCTCCAGTCTATCTCTATCTATTTTTTATGGACACAGGTTACCGCCAACGCACAGCTTGGTCGGGACACGAGTTAGATGCTCCCCAATTAGTGTGGCGACACCCTGGAGGGTGCTGATTAATGTAGGGGACCCAATTAACTCTAATTGCTAATTAAATCGTGTTTAGACCAAGTCCAGTCTAGTCATTGCTACTGTTAGATACGCAATCGCGTTGTCCCTGCGTAAAGAGAGCACAGAAAGACACACAAATTACCTTAAGCGAGCAGGGAAAGTCACTTCTACTTCGGACAGTATAATAAAGTCTGAATTTTTACCAAGAAAACTAAGCTTGACCACCGCTACGTGCGTGACAGACACATAGTTTCGAACAACAAATAAACAAACACTCCTGTCCACTTCTACTGATAGAATTGGAGCTAAAGGCGTGAACCACACGAGAAGAACAAAGCACACCGCTTCAGCAAAGCATATCAAATGCAGCGCAACAGGACCGGCGTCGAGAGGTCATAAAATAGCCTGCCCTAAACAAGGGCTTCACCAGGTTCACGAGACAATTCCATTCAAAACGCTCGGCCTATCCTACAGGTTGCAATCCAAGCGCGATTACCCTTATTTTTTTAAACCAATATTTCACGCAATAGTACATAAATTTATCGCTCGTGTCACACGAAAAGGCAAGCACAAAGAACTTACTTGTCAAGTGGGGTCCTAGCTTCACAAACGAGCACGCACACTCTCACATTTTTTGTAGCCACAACGAGTGTAAACCCAACGTCAATTCACAACCACATAAATCCATATTATTCCTCAGGTCAATAATTATCCAACAATTGTCAAAACGCGGTACAGACATATATACGAACGCGAAACAATAGGCTTTCGTTCCGGATGTAATACAATATCGCCAGTCGACCGTCGCGAACCGAAAAGAAGGGCAGCAGCTCAGGAATGCATGTTTGCCATACATCAAGAAAAACGGTGCCGTGTTTTTGCGCAGCAGTTATAATACAGAAGGGGATTCATTTCATTTTACTTTAATTCGATTCCACCCATATATTTTGCATGAATACGTACCATTGAGTGGAACGTGCAAATGACAACATCATTCGCTACACGCTGTACCTCTCATCATTTTTAAACCAGACCAGTTTACAAATGTTCATAAGCATACGACGCTTCACTAATAACTCGAACTAAAATAATATAAAATAATCATTCCAGCATCACTGACTGCAAGCTTGAGTACCCAACAGAGCAGTGCGCTTTGAGGTCCTTCCACACGCCTTGGGCTCACCTCACACATTCGAAGTCTTTCTGAATACATTGTGCTGGCACTGGAATAAAAGAGTTATCGCAAGGATAATCATCTGTTGCACGTCGTATGTTTATAAGAGACGCCAACAAAGTCTCACTCACGTAGGGAATGGTAACAACAACAACGGCAGGGTATTTTTTTGTATTGATTTTGTCATTTTCAAGAGTTCATTGCGAGTCAAAACTACAATGTCAGCTCTGCTGCTGTTAAGGCGATAAAACAGGGCGCTCGAACCGCGCCCCACGCGATCCGCACGCAGGCCCGTTCTCGCGGTTTGGACACACTGACGCAATGACGTGCGCGATCGGGATCCGTTACCGATTCTCCGAACAAGAGCACTGTTTTATCGCCTTAACAGCAGCAGAGCTGACATTGTAGTGTTCTATGACTCGCAATGAACTCTTGAAAATGACAAAATCAATACAAAAAATACCTTGCCGTTGTTGTTGTTATCATTCCGTACGTGAGTGAGACTTTGTTGGCGTCTCTTATAAAAATACGACGTGCAACAGATGATTATCCTTGCGATAAATCTTTTATTCCAGTGCCAGCAGAATGTATTCAGAAAGGCTTTGAGTGTGTGAGGTGAGCCCAAGACGTGTGGAGGGACCTCAAAGCGCACTGCTCTCTTGGGTACTCAAGCTTGCAGTCAGTGATGCTGGAATGATTATTTTATTTTATTTTATTTTGAGTTATTAGCGACTCACCTATTTAGTGAAGGGTCGTATGCTTATGAACATTTGTGAACTGGTCTGGTTTAAAAATGATGAGAGGTACAGCGTGTAGCGAATGATGTTCTCATTTGCACGTTCCACTCAATGGTACGTATTTATGCAAAATATATGGGTGAATCGAATCAAAGTAAAATTAAATGAATCCCATTCTGTATTATAACTGCTGCGCAAAAGCACGGCCCGTTTTCTCTTGGATGTATAGCAAACATGCATTCCTTAGCTGCTGCCCTTCTTTTTGGTTTGCGACGGTCGACTGGCAATATCGTATTACATCCGGAACAAAAGCCTATTGTTTCGCGTTCGTATATATGTCTGTACCGCGTTTTGACGATGGTAGGATAATTATTGACCTGAGGAATAATATCGATATATGTGGTTGTGAATTGACTTTGGGTATACACTCGTTGTGGCTACAAAAAATGTGAGAGTGTGCGTGCTCGTTTGTGAAGCTGGGACCCCACTTGACAAGTAAGTTCTTTGTCCTTGCCTTTTTGTGTGACACGAGCTATAAATTTATGTACTATCGCGTGAAATATTAGCTTAAAAAAATTAAGGGTAATCGCGTTTGCATTGCAATCTGTAGGATGGGCCGAGCGTTTTGAATGGAATTGCCTCGCGAACCTGGTGAAGTCCTTGTTTTGGGCAGGCAATTTCATGACCTCAAGGTGAAAAACCGGGCGTATTGGTGTTCGTCATGCAAGTATTTCATGACCTCTCGACGCCGGTCCTGTTCCACTGCATTTTATATGCCTTCCTGAAGCGGTGTTCTTTGTTCTTGTGGTGTAGTGAGCAGATGAACGCCGGAGAGCGTGTTGAGCCGAGTGCGGTTGGCTCGTCGGGCAACTATGGGCATTGTTGACTGAACAAGCGGAAGCAAGTTGTACGTTGGACGACTCGTAAATAAAGCTTGCTGATCACTCTACAACTTGTGCGTCCGTGAGTGCCTGGGTACATGTTTGTGAAATAACACTGGCAACGAGCAACGGGATGCCGTTGCGCAGCATCAAGGAGTTCGTGCCTAGCGCGAACTGGATGCTGTGGGTCCAACGCTTGGAGTTCTTCTTTCAGGCCAACAATATCACAGACGCAACTGAGAAACGGGCACCTGCTGTCCCTATGCGGTGAAGTAATCTTCGAGAACCTTCTAGACTTAGTGGCACCACGGACACCGGCACAGGTTCCATACGACGAGGTGGTAACATTGCTCGGACGCAAATTTGACACGACGCCGTCGGAACTCGTAGGGCGCAGGAAGTTTCAGCAGCGGGATCAGTTGCGGAGTGAGAGTGTCGACGAATATGTGGCGGCTCTGCGCAAACTGGCAAAGGAGTGCAATTTCGGTCAGGGGACTAATGTGCCATAGCCACATCGACGGAAACCGCAATTCGCACGACGCAAGCAACGGCAAGTCCTAGCACAGTCGCAAGTGGAACCGTGCAAACGTCGACTACGACCACAACAGCAGCCTACACCGTTATGGCCACGTCGTCAGGAACGACTGACAGCGCCAGTTCAAGGTTACGGCTACATATCATGCTGAGGGACAGGTTTATCTGCGGCATCCGCGACCTCCTGTTACAGGAGAGACTATTGGCAGAGAAAAATATAACCTTTGAACGGACGTGTGCAATTGCGCTAGCCACCGAAACGGCAGAAAAGCAACATCATCAGATGCGATCTCTTACGGAGGAAGTAGCAGTGCACTTTGCTGGAGCCAAAGCAAGAAAGTCAGCGCGAAACAAGAAATGTTTCCGGTGCTTGGATCAGCATGAACCAGCGTCATGTCCGCACATCAAGGATGTCTGCGAATTCTGCAACAAAGTGGGGCATACTATGAAAGCATGCTACTCAAAGAGGAAGTCGGAGAACAAAAGCAAAAAAAAAACACAAACCAAGTTGAACAAGCCTTGAAAGAAAAACCGACAAAGGACTTGTACGCAGTGTTCTCAGTGTCTGGAAGGCGGCATCCCAAGTTTGAAGTTACACTGCAACTGAACGGAGTATCACACAAGATGGAGGTAGATTCAGGAGCAGCTTTATTTCTGATAAGCGAGAACACATTCCGATGTTTGTGGCCTCAGAATCCTCCAGCGTTAAAGAAAGACGATACACCGCTCCAGACCTGGACAGGCCATGGGTTTTCCATCTGGGGAAAGACCGTTACAGTGAAGTTCAAAGAGAAATCGTGCGTGCTGAACCTAAGGGTGATCCAGGGTTCAGGAGCAAGTCTGCTGGGTCGAGATTGGTTTGACAGTTTCGGAGTAACTGTTGAGGGCACCCACAGTGTGAACACATTGAATGAGTATGCAGTAGCAGTGGACTTTCGCTTGCTATTCTCAGAAAAGTTAGAAGGACACAAGGGTGAGCCAGTCCACATAGCTCTGCTTCCCGAGGCGGAACCCAAGTTTCTCAAACACCGCCAAGTACCATTTGCGCTACAGGACGCCGTGAAGAGTGAAATAGAATCTCTAGTGCAACAGGGAGTCCTAGAAAGCGTCAAGGCTTCAACTTCGGCCACACCAGTTGTAGCAGTCAGAAAAAAAAGATGGAACCATACGGCTCTGTGGGGACTATCGCAGCACAGTCAATGCCTCTGTGCGTCCATGGTTCCTATCCTCTACCGACAGCCCAAGAGCTGCTAGCATCCCTCCGAGGAGGTAAAATCTTCTCCAAGATAGACCTGAGGCAGGCCTACCAGCAACTGCGGGTAGACGAAGCTACATCAGAAGTGCTCACTTTAAATACAATCAAGGGACTTTACCGCGTGAAGAGGCTGCCTTTTGGCATTTTGGTGGCTCCCTTGATTTTTCAACAATACATGGACACTGTCCTAGCAGGATTAGACGGGGTACGCGTATATCTAGATGATATCTTAGTATCAGGTCCGACAGAAGACCAACATGCAGAACGTCTGAAGACGGTTCTTTCTCGTCTGCGGCAAGCAGGTCTGCGAGCTAAAAGAGAAAAGTGCAAGTTTGGTGTTCGACAGATAGAGTTCCTTGGGTATCGCCTGGACGAAGAGGGTGTACATCCCACCAAGGACAAAGTACGAGCAATCACTGAAGCACCAGAACCTAAGGACAAGACTGAATTGCAGTCGTTTCTGGGACTCATAAGTTCCTATAATACATTCCTGATAAACCGAGCTTCTGTCGCAGAACCGCTGTATCGCCTGCTTGATAACGATGCGACTTGGAAGTGGGACAATCCCAAAATTCGCGGTCACCCTCCCGCCGGCGCACTTCGTCACTATACTCAGCCGCTATGCGGGAAGCGGCCTTACAGGATGTGAATTCAATGGGAGACAGCGTTTACGCCAATGAACAGCAAAACAGAATAAAATTTTTAAGATGTCATCGTCTAATAGAGAAGAACACCATGTAAGAAACCCCTGCAGACATGAAACGCGCTAGCAGAATATAAGCCTAGTGCACACTGGCCAAATGAATTTTAATGCATTGCGCCTATGGGGATTCCGTCGAGTTTTGCACATCGCCCATATTTAGACTACGATTTTTCGACAAAGGCAGTCGAATTCTGGAAATGTCATCGCCTATTTTCGTTCAGTACGTCCTCCAGGCCACATACAAACCACGGCATGATGTGTGAGTGTTAATCCTGATGCACCCAGGGCCTTCAAAGTTGCGACTCAGACAGGGTTCCCCTCCTATGCGCTCGACAGACTAAGTCTCAGTCTTATCGTAATACGCATGCGCTGAGATTGTACGGCCGGTCTGAAGGAGATTGTAACGAAAACGGTCCTTTTTCCAGAACTCGAAGTGGCTGACAGAACAGACAACTTTATTTTGAGTGAGTAATATACAAATGATACGCTTTGCATTTTATATCGCTTATATATTAAACTATACAACTTGATAAAACTGTCCATTTCGAATGCCGTTTTGGAATTGATTTTGTCAAACGCGACCTTTCAGGGTGCAACAGGAGAACAAGATACGGGGTTCAAACCCCGTGATCTTACTTGCACATATACATATTACATAATCAGCTTAGGATACCTTTATTATCATCCTTATATCAAATGATATTAAGTCCCGAACTTGATGGAATTCGCCATTTGGCCGTTTTGAAAGCGATTTTGTCAAACGCGACCTCTCAGGGAGCAACAGGTGAAGATACAGGGTTCTAACCCCGTTGTCTTACTTTCACATATACATATTACAAAATCAGCTTAGGACATCTTTAATATTATTTTTGTATCAAATGATATTAAGCCCCGAAGGTGATGAAATTGGCCACTTGGCCATTTCGATGCCGTTTTGGAAGTGATTTTGTCAAATGCGACCTCTCAGGGTGCAACAGGGGAACAAGGTACGGGGTTCAAACCCTGTGATCTTACTTTCACATATACATGTTACCAAATTAACTAAGGACATCATTAATATTATTTTTATATCACATGATATTAAGCCCCAAAGTTGACTAAATTGGCCTTTTGGCCATTTCGAGTGCCGGTTTGGAAGCGATTTTGTCAAACGCGACCACTCAGGGTGCAACAGGGGAACAAGATACGGGGTTTAAACCCCGTGATCTTACTTTCACATATACATATTACAAAATTAACTTAGGACATCTTTAATATTATTTTTATATCAAATGATATTAAGCCCCGAAGTTGACTAAATTGGCCATTTGGCCATTTCGAGTGCCGGTTTGGAAGCGATTTTGTCAAACGCGACCACTCAGGGTGCAACAGGGGAACAAGGTACGGGGTTTAAACCCCGTGATCTTACTTTCACATATACATGTTACAAAATTAACTTAGGACATCTTTAATATTATCTGTACATCAAATGATATTAAGCCCCGAAGTTAACTAAATTGGCCATTTGGCCATTTCGAGTGCCAGTTTGGAAGCGATTTTGTCAAACGCGACCACTCAGGGTGCAACAGGGGAACAAGATACGGGGTTTACACCCCGTGATCTTACTTTCACATATACATATTACAAAATTAACTTAGGACATCTTTAATATTATTTTTATATGAAATGATATTAAGCCCCGAAGTTCACTAAATTGGCCATTTGGCCATTTCGAGTGCCGGTTTGGAAGCGATTTTGTCAAACGCGACCACTCAGGGTGCAACAGGGGAACAAGATACGGGGTTTAAACCCCGTGATCTTACTTTCACATATACATATTACAAAATTAACTTAGGACATCTTTAATATTATTGTTATATGAAATGATATTAAGCCCCGAAATTGACTAAATTGGCCATTTGGCCATTTCGAGTGCCGGTTTGGAAGCGATTTTGTCAAACGCGACCACTCAGGGTGCAAAAGGGGAACAAGATACGGGGTTTAAACCCCGTGATCTTACTTTCACATATACATATTACAAAATTAACTTAGGACATCTTTAATATTATTTATATATGAAATGATATTAAGCCCCGAAGTTCACTAGATTGGCCATTTGGCCATTTCGAGTGCCGTTTTGGAAGCGATTTTGTCAAACGCGACCACTCAGGGTGCAACAGGGGAACAAGATACTGGGTTTAAACCCCGTGATCTTACTTTCACATATACATATTACAAAATTAACTTAGGACATCTTGAATATTATTTTTATATCAAATGATATTAAGCCCCGAAATTGACTAAATTGGCCATTTGGCCATTTCGAGTGCCGGTTTGGAAGCGATTTTGTCAAACGCGACCACTCAGGGTGCAACAGGGGAACAAGGTACGGGGTTTAAACCCCGTGATCTTACTTTCACATATACATGTTACAAAATTAACTTAGGACATCTTTAATATGATCTGTACATCACATGATATTAAGCCCCGAAGTTGACTAAATTGGCCATTTGGCCATTTCGAGTGCCGGTTTGGAAGCGATTTTGTCAAACGCGACCACTCAGGGTGCAACAGGGGAACAAGATACGGGGTTTAAACCCCGTGATCTTACATTCACATATACATATTACAAAATTAACTTAGGACATCTTTAATATTATTTTTATATGAAATGATATTAAGCCCCGAAGTTCACTAAATTGGCCATTTGGCCATTTCGAGTGCCGGTTTGGAAGCGATTTTGTCAAACGCGACCACTCAGGGTGCAACAGGGGAACAAGATACGGGGTTTAAACCCCGTGATCTTACTTTCACATATACATATTACAAAATTAACTTAGGACATCTTTAATATTATTGTTATATGAAATGATATTAAGCCCCGAAATTGACTAAATTGGCCATTTGGCCATTTCGAGTGCCGGTTTGGAAGCGATTTTGTCAAACGCGACCACTCAGGGTGCAAAAGGGGAACAAGGTACGGGGTTTAAACCCCGTGATCTTACTTTCACATATACATATTACAAAATTAACTTAGGACATCTTTAATATTATTTTTATATGAAATGATATTAAGCCCCGAAGTTCACTAGATTGGCCATTTGGCCATTTCGAGTGCCGTTTTGGAAGCGATTTTGTCAAACGCGACCACTCAGGGTGCAACAGGGGAACAAGATACTCGGTTTAAACCCCGTGATCTTACTTTCACATATACATATTACAAAATTAACTTAGGACATCTTTAATATTATTTTTATATCAAATGATATTAAGCCCCGAAGTTGACTAAATTGGCCATTTGGCCATTTCGAGTGCCGGTTTGGAAGCGATTTTGTCAAACGCGACCACTCAGGGTGCAACAGGGGAACAAGATACGGGGTTTAAACCCCGTGATCTTACTTTCACATATACATATTACAAAATTAACTTAGGGCATCTTTAATATTATTTTTATAACAAATGATATTAAGCCTCGAAGTTGACTACATTGGCCATTTGGCCATTGCGAGTGCCGGTTTGGAAGCGATTTTGTCAAACGCGACCTCTCAGGGTGCAACAGGGGAACAAGATACGGGGTTTTAACCCCGTGATCTTACTTTCACATATACATGTTACCAAATTAACTAAGGACATCATTAATATTATTTTTATATCACATGATATTAAGCCCCAAAGTTGACTAAATTGGCCTTTTGGCCATTTCGAGTGCCGGTTTGGAAGCGATTTTGTCAAACGCGACCACTCAGGGTGCAACAGGGGAACAAGATACGGGGTTTAAACCCCGTGATCTTACTTTCACATATACAAGTTACAAAATTAACTTAGGACATCTTTAATATTATCTGTACATCAAATGATATTAAGCCCCGAAGTTGACTAAATTGGCCATTTGGCCATTTCGAGTGCCGGTTTGGAAGCGATTTTGTCAAACGCGACCACTCAGGGTGCAACAGGGGAACAAGATACGGGGTTTAAACCCCGTGATCTTACTTTCACATATACATATTACAAAATTAACTTAGGACATCTTTAATATTATTGTTATATGAAATGATATTAAGCCCCGAAATTGACTAAATTGGCCATTTGGCCATTTCAAGTGCCGGTTTGGAAGCGATTTTGTCAAACGCGACCACTCAGGGTGCAACAGGGGAACAAGATACGGGGTTTAAACCCCGTGATCTTACTTTCACATATACATATTACAAAATTAACTTAGGACATCTTTAATATTATTTTTATATGAAATGATATTAAGCCCCGAAGTTCACTAGATTGGCCATTTGGCCATTTCGTGTGCAGGTTTGGAAGCGATTTTGTCAAACGCGACCACTCAGGGTGCAACAGTGGAACAAGATACGGGGTTTAAACCTCGTGATCTTACTTTCACATATACATATTACAAAATTAACTTAGGACTTCTTTAATATTATTTTTATATCAAATGACATTAAGCCCCGAAATTGACTAAATTGGCCATTTGGCCATTTCAAGTGCTGGTTTGGAAGCGATTTTGTCAAACGCGACCACTCAGGGTGCAACAGGGGAACAAGGTACGGGGTTTAAACCCCGTGATCTTACTTTCACATATACATATTACAAAATTAACTTAGGACATCTTTAATATTATTTTTATATCAAATGATATTAAGCCCCGAAATTGACTAAATTGGCCATTTGGCCATTTCAAGTGCCGGTTTGGAAGCGATTTTGTCAAACGCGACCACTCAGGGTGCAACAGGGGAACAAGGTACGGGGTTTAAACCCCATGATCTTACTTTCACATATACATATTACAAAATTAACTTAGGACATCTTTAATATTATTTTTATATCAAATGATATTAAGCCTCGAAGTTGACTACGTTGGCCATTTGGCCATTGCGAGTGCCGGTTTGGAAGCGATTTTGTCAAACGCGACCACTCAGGGTGCAACAGGGGAACAAGGTACGGGGTTTAAACCCCGTGATCTTACTTTCACATATACATATTACAAAATCAGCTAAGGACATCTTTAATATTATTTTTGTATCAAATGATATTAAGCCCCAAAGGTGATGAAATTGGCCATTTGGCCATTTCGAGTGCCGGTTTGGAAGCGATTTTGTCAAACGCGGCCACTCAGGGTGCAACAGGGGAACAAGATACGGGTTTAAATCCCGTGATCTTACTTTCACATATACATATTACAAAATTAACTTAGGACATCTTTAATATTATTTTTATAACAAATGATATTAAGCCTCGAAGTTGACTACATTGGCCATTTGGCCATTGCGAGTGCCGGTTTGGAAGCGATTTTGTCAAACGCGACCTCTCAGGGTGCCACAGGGGAACAAGATACGGGGTTTTAACCCCGTGATCTTACTTTCACATATACATATTACAAAATCAGCTAAGGACATCTTTAATATTATTTTTGTATCAAATGATATTAAGCCCAGAAGGTGATGAAATTGGCCACTTGGCCATTTCGATGCCGTTTTGGAAGTGATTTTGTCAAACGCGGCCACTCAGGGTGCAACAGGGGAACAAGATACGGGTTTAAACCCCGTGATCTTACTTTCACATATACATATTACAAAATTAACTTAGGACATCTTTAATAATATTTTTATAACAAATGATATTAAGCCTCGAAGTTGACTACATTGGCCATTTGGCCATTGCGAGTGCCGGTTTGGAAGCGATTTTGTCAAACGCGACCTCTCAGGGTGCAACAGGGGAACAAGATACGGGGTTTTAACCCGGTGATCTTACTTTCACATATACATATTACAAAATCAGCTTAGGACATCTTTAATATTATTTTTGTATCAAATGATATTAAGCCCCGAAGGTGATGAAATTGGCCACTTGGCCATTTCGATGCCGTTTTGGAAGTGATTTTGTCAAATGCGACCTCTCAGGGTGCAACAGGGGAACAAGGTACGGGTTTCAAACCCCGTGATCTTACTTTCACATATACATGTTACCAAATTAACTAAGGACATCATTAATATTATTTTTATATCACATGATATTAAGCCCCAAAGTTGACTAAATTGGCCTTTTGGCCATTTCGAGTGCCGGTTTGGAAGCGATTTTGTCAAACGCGACCACTCAGGGTGCAACAGGGGAACAAGATACGGGGTTTAAACCCCGTGATCTTACTTTCACATATACATGTTACAAAATTAACTTAGGACATCTTTAATATTATCTGTACATCAAATGATATTAAGCCCCGAAGTTGACTAAATTGGCCATTTGGCCATTTCGAGTGCCGGTTTGGAAGCGATTTTGTCAAACGCGACCACTCAGGGTGCAACAGGGGAACAAGATACGGGGTTTAAACCCCGTGATCTTACTTTCACATATACATATTACAAAATTAACTCAGGACATCTTTAATATTATTGTTATATGAAATGATATTAAGCCCCGAAATTGACTAAATTGGCCATTTGGCCATTTCGAGTGCCGGTTTGGAAGCGATTTTGTCAAACGCGACCACTCAGGGTGCAACAGGGGAACAAGATACGGGGTTTAAACCCCGTGATCTTACTTTCACATATACATATTACAAAATTAACTTAGGACATCTTTAATATTATTGTTATATGAAATGATATTAAGCCCCGAAATTGACTAAATTGGCCATTTGGCCATTTCGAGTGCCGGTTTGGAAGTGATTTTGTCAAACGTGACCACTCAGGGTGCAAAAGGGGAACAAAGTACGGGGTTTAAACCCCGTGATCTTACTTTCACATATACATATTACAAAATTAACTTAGGACATCTTTAACATTATTTTTATATCAAATGATATTAAGCCTCGAAGTTGACTACATTGGCCATTTGGCCATTGCGAGTGCCGGTTTGGAAGCGATTTTGTCAAAAGCGACCACTCAGGGTGCAACAGGGGAACAAGATACGGGTTTAAACCCCGTGATCTTACTTTCACATATACATATTACAAAATTAACTTAGGACATCTTTAATATTATTTGTACATCAAATGATATTAAGCCCCGAAGTTGACTAAATTGGCCATTTGGCCATTTCGAGTGCCGGTTTGGAAGCGATTTTGTCAAACGCGACCACTCAGGGTGCAACAGGGGAACAAGATACGGGGTTTAAACCCCGTGATCTTACTTTCACATATACATATTACAAAATTAACTTAGGACTTCTTTAATATTATTTTTATATCAAATGATATTAAGCCCCGAAATTGACTAAATTGGCCATTTGGCCATTTCAAGTGCTGGTTTGGAAGCGATTTTGTCAAACGCGACCACTCAGGGTGCAACAGGGGAACAAGGTACGGGTTTAAACCCCGTGATCTTACTTTCACATATACATATTACAAAATTAACTTAGGACATCTTTAATATTATTTGTACATCAAATGATATTAAGCCCCGAAGTTGACTAAATTGGCCATTTGGCCATTTCGAGTGCCGGTTTGGAAGCGATTTTCTCAAACGCGACCACTCAGGGTGCAACAGGGGAACAAGATACGGGGTTTAAACCCCGTGATCTTACTTTCACATATACATATTACAAAATTAACTTAGGACATCTTTAATATTATTTTTATATCAAATGATATTAAGCCTCGAAGTTGACTACATTGGCCATTTGGCCATTGCGAGTGCCGGTTTGGAAGCGATTTTGTCAAAAGCGACCACTCAGGGTGCAACAGGGGAACAAGATACGGGTTTAAACCCCGTGATCTTACTTTCACATATACATATTACAAAATCAGCTAAGGACATCTTTAATATTATTTTTGTATCTAATGATATTAAGCCCAGAAGGTGATAAAATTGGCCACTTGGCCATTTCGATGCCATTTTGGAAGTGATTTTGTCAAATGCGACCTCTCAGGGTGCAACAGGGGAACAAAGTACGGGGTTTAAACCCCGTGATCTTACTTTCACATATACATGTTACAAAATTAACTTAGAACATCTTTAATATTATTTTTATATCAAATGATATTAAGCCCCGAAGTTGACTAAATTGGCCATTTGGCCATTTCGAGTGCCGGTTTGGAAGCGATTTTGTCAAACGCGACCACTCAGGGTGCAACAGGGGAACAAGGTACGGGGTTTAAACCCCGTGATCTTACTTTCACATATACATGTTACAAAATTAACTTAGGACATCTTTAATATTATCTGTACATCAAATGATATTAAGCCCCGAAGTTAACTAAATTGGCCATTTGGCCATTTCGAGTGCCAGTTTGGAAGCGATTTTGTCAAACGCGACCACTCAGGGTGCAACAGGGGAACAAGATACGGGGTTTAAACCCCGTGATCTTACATTCACATATACATATTACAAAATTAACTTAGGACATCTTTAATATTATTTTTATATGAAATGATATTAAGCCCCGAAGTTCACTAAATTGGCCATTTGGCCATTTCGAGTGCCGGTTTGGAAGCGATTTTGTCAAACGCGACCACTCAGGGTGCAACAGGGGAACAAGATACGGGGTTTAAACCCCGTGATCTTACTTTCACATATACATATTACAAAATTAACTTAGGACATCTTTAATATTATTGTTATATGAAATGATATTAAGCCCCGAAATTGACTAAATTGGCCATTTGGCCATTTCGAGTGCCGGTTTGGAAGCGATTTTGTCAAACGCGACCACTCAGGGTGCAAAAGGGGAACAAGGTACGGGGTTTAAACCCCGTGATCTTACTTTCACAAATACATATTACAAAATTAACTTAGGACATCTTTAATATTATTTTTATATGAAATGATATTAAGCCCCGAAGTTCACTAGATTGGCCATTTGGCCATTTCGAGTGCCGTTTTGG